>NC_140582.1:561571765-562171765 GCF_964204655.1 Triturus cristatus
ATGTAGGTGTCTAGGCACAAGATCCTGTCTGGAAGCTTTACGCATATTACGTTCAGACGCCCGTCCCTTCTATGCCTGTTGCTTGGCTAAATTTTTGGGCTGGGCTTGGAGGATAAGATCTGTAAGAAAACAGTTGTTACAGTAATGTACTCTTCTTAATTTTTTTAGATATTAGACAGTCATGGAATTTAATAACTTTTTACCTTGTAATTGTATATGTGTTATTTATTGATTGTTATGTGTTGTATTGTTGTGCTTTTATGACAAACTGTCGAAATAAAGCTTTGTGAGATAATGATAACTGGGAAAAAGGGTTACTGGCCGGAACATATGATGGCGACTCACTAGCAGGGCACTTAATATGGGGGGCAGGGGTCTTGCGTGCCTACCCATACATAATCCAACAGGTGGCATGAGTGTGGAAACGCGTATTCAAAAAGGTGATAGACCATTGCCCGTATGCTCTGGAAATGCTGCTCTGGGTGATACAACCATTTGCGAAAATAGCAGACTGTATGTCCGTCCATAAATGGAAAGAAGGAGGTTGACTAACAATGGGAGACCTATTCTCAATTAAGCAATTCATCTCCTGTGAAAATGCGGAGGAAATATTTGAGTTAGGATGAGGGCAATTTTTACAATACAGTACGATATCACACGTGACCAGTGAGCTGTGGGCGTCATTCCCAGAAGAGCCACCAATAACAATAGTGCTCCAAGTTATGCTGTATATGGCGCAGAATGGTTGCCTAGTCTCGCACATATACCAGGCAGTTCGAGAAGTCCTGAAAGCCCCTGCTTTGCCGATCCAGGCGCGCTGGGAGGTGGCCTTGGGAGAGCCCCTATTAGTGTGGGAATGGATCAAAGTGCACGAGGGAGTCAAGGGAGTAAACTCCAATTCGAGGTTTAAGTTAGTTCAATATAATTACATACATCAAACATACCTCTCCACCAAAACACTAAGTAAAATTTTCCTAACCCAGACGACTGAATGCCCCAGATGTAAAAAGGGGGAGGCGAACTTCACAGCCCGGTCATAGCCTCCTATTGGACCGAAATCTTGGACAAGCTGGAAAAGGCTACGGGATGGAAAGTTCCTAAAGAATTGAAGACAGTGTTGTTGGGACTAATACCTACTCCTAAAAACAAAAAGTTAAGAAGAAGATTATTAATGCTGGGACTTAGATTGGCAAAAAGACGAATCGCGATATTCTGGAAGAGCCTCAACCCACCCCGTATAAAAATGTGGTTGAGTGATCTGTGTGAGTGGGTGACAGCAAAACCTATACGTATGAAAAGGGTCAGCCATGATGAAAAGCTAGAAGACGACTTAAGTGCATGGACGGTAATGCTGGCAGACATTAAGGATATGCAATCAGCAGTAACAACACCCATCAAGAATACCTCATAATAATGAAAGTACATGAACAAGTGAGGAAACAAGGAAACAGAACTAGGAAAGAAAACAGGTGACATTACAGGGTTCTAAATAAGGCCCTAGAAGTACTAAGACGGGAGGTCTGCGGGGCTGAGTTGGGTGGGGGGTGGGGGAAAGGGAAAAGGACTAAGTTAAGAAAATGGAAAGTTTGATGTTGGTTATAGTAGTAGTATGAGCTAAATATCGGAATACAGTTTGGAAATGTTGAATTGTAAAACACTCAGATACGTAGTATGTATAAAAAGCTGATGTAATCCTAGAATTATGTAAGGAATGGATAATGGTCATCTTGCTTGGACAAAATGCCCATAAGAATATATTTGTTTTAAAAAGGAGCAGATCAAGTTTTGGACTTTGCAGATTTAATGTTCTAACTACATGCAAGCAACAGTTGAGAATGTGTTGCACTTTGGAAGGATCTCATTTATTATCCTCCCTCTAAATTATTTTTAAAAAAAGTTGGGAAAGTTTTAGACTTTGGAGAGGTCAAGTTTACTTTCCCCACTCCAGTGTAAGCAAAAGCAGGAATAGTGTTTGATTTTGGAGGAGTTCGGTTTACTATTCTCACTGCAACGGTGGGGAAAGTCTTGAACTTTGAAAGGATTAGATTTACTATACCTACTCCAACGTAAACAAAAGCAGGGAACATATTGAACTTTGGAAGAGTTAGATTTATTATTCCCACTTGACCCTGATCAACAGTAGGGAAAGTGCTGGACTTTAGAAAGGAGGTTATATTTAGCATTCCTACTCTTATATGAGCTACAGTAGGAAGAGTGTTTAACTTTGGAGGGGGCAGATTCACTAGTCTCACACCAATCTGAGCAACCATATGGAAAGTGATGGACTTTGTGGGGTTTGATTTAGTATTCAAATAAAGCAGTTACGCGCCAATGGGTCCATGAGTCCTAATGCAAGCAAGTGAATTGAGCTGTCATTCTATAGTGTAGTAGAAGAAAAGCCATTGATGGAGACAAGATGGGCCTCTCATACCATTGGACTTCTGGATCCTATTGCCACTGCATTTGCTGCATTATAGCTACCCCCTACCAGGCAGTGATATTACAGTCTACCAGTCTTACTGTTCTAGAGAAATGCTGTTCCTGAGCTACTCTCAGTCCTTAACTTGACTCCTGCCAATTTCGTGCTACAAGCAGGCCCTGAGACAATTATTTCCAATTCACATACCTTTAAGTTGTAGATAGAGGTCTGTGCCCATTGATCAATTGCAGTGAAATGAATAATAATTTCCAAAACTCAAGTTCTGTTATGCTTTTTAGGCAAGATGTGCCGTTTTTAATTGCTTGTTCCAACAGTGAAATCACAGAAAACCAGCAGACAGACACGAGTTTCGCCTGATGGCCAATTGGGCGAGGGCTTTCTCAAGGCAAAGGCGTCTGGTTGCGGTCCTGTAACTAGAAAGAGATGGTTTTGGGGTGAAACAGGTATTGGCTATTTTTGTTATGACTTAATGGCTTGCATAATGCAAGTGCAACGCAAGCCCCTGGTAAATCTGGGCCTAAATTTCGGTAATCATATGCCCTCTCCGTCCAGTTGCCGACAAATGCATAAAATGTGCACTAATGTTTCTTTATTCTCAAAACATATTCTCCACTGTGGACTGTGATTTACACCATGCCAACCTCTTGAAACTCCTGGAGAGGAATCAGGCAGACTTTATCTTGCAAATGAACACTTTGTTATTAAAGAGATAGGGATATCCATGAATTGCTGAGGGTATTTTTTGCTCATAGGATAATATTGTAATCCATGCTTGCATCATTTTACAAAACTTAGCTTGATACCCCTTGAGTGTATTTAAACTAACTTGTTTCATGACCAGCTTTTAAAATGATGCTTCTAGGATGTGATTGTACCTATGTTCTCCCAACTGCAAATTGCATAATGATTTTACAAGGTAACCTTACCTCAGAATTGCATAACTTATGCACAGTATACTCAGCTCTGATCAAATTGGGCTCTTCAAATAGCCAGGGGGTAGCAAATTAAATTGAAGCTTAGAGAAAAAAGAGAAGGTTTTGGCTTCACAAAACTGAATTTGTTTTTTGGAGATTAAATTCTAATCATATCTGGGCCTGCAGCGCAGTGTCAGATAACCCAAGCAAGTTAATGTAGCTGTGAAATTGTGTTATATCAGCCCAGCAAAACAAATTACCATGTAACAATGCTCATGCATATGTCAAAGTCGGCATGAGTTTATCAACAATTGTTTGTAGAATAGTGGACTGCAAGGGGATTGACAGTTTGTATTACTTAGCTTAGGAAAGACAGGTTGAAATTCAAAGCATTATTGTTCAGTGCAGCCTGGTGAAGCCTAGCAACAATTCTCTCCACGAACCATATACTTAAGTATTTATAGAAAGGGACACACTCTGGTCTAATGTTATCAGGACACTACTGGTCTCTTTTTATGATATTCCACCCAAGGGTAGAAGTGTTGGACTTCTCCTTATTTATAGTTAGCTGATTAATAGAACGGCATGCACTCAGCTAAGTGACATCCTTTGGAGACCAACAACTGTCTGATATATTATCATGGTGTCATCAGCATACTGAGGAATCAAAATTGGCTGACCACCCCATTTCTTTGGGAATAGTTTTGATTTGCTTTAAGCTACCCTACTTTGTGCTACTTACAGATTAAAAAGCAGGAGATATAAAAGTCACCCCTGTTTTAAGATTCTGTTTGTGGGAACTTTGATTGAAGTAACCAAGGAAGGCACATATTGGCCTTTTCACATATGACAGACTTAAGTGCTGTGACAGGTTTTAACAGTTGCCATGGAGAACCCAATCCTGCTGCTTTCAGCCACAGTAGGTGCCAGTCGACACTGTTGAGCTCGATCTTAAAATCAATAAATGATGAGAAGAGCAAAGTCGAGTGATGGGTGTTGCGTAACAGATCACAGCAGATAATGTAACCTGGTTGCCTTCAGTCTCAATGTGTTGCTGAAACAAGGGAGAACGTTACTGGCTTCGGCCCAGACTTCAAGGTCTTTAAGTAGTAGCTGGGCATAGCACTTCTCCATACAACGAGGAAAGATATAAGTTGATAGTTTAAAATTCATATACAGCGTGAAAATAGATGGTATAATGCACCTCCCCAATAGCCAGAGTGGGTTTTAAAAAGAGCTGCAGGTAAGCTATAAAAACCGGGTACACCACTTGTGTTGAGCTCCTTCAAGATGGCAACACTTCTTTAAGTGCTAATAAAGAGAACTACATTGTAGTCGGGCCCCTTATCTCCACTTGGGCTGAGGTAACATCATCCACATAAAAAACCTTAGTCAAACGTACGTCTAGAGCCTCATTGGTCCTTAATGACCTAACACTATTAAAGTTATAAAAAAGTCTCCAGAACTTGCTGGAGTTTCTATCTTTAGCTCCTTCAAAGATAGATGGCCACTGTTTTTCTTGACACTTGCCTGCCATACAATTTTATAATATTATCTTTTTAGCTGCCTAACAGCAGTTACTGATCATCCACTATCGTCATCATTCAGATAAATCCACGATAGCCCTATATTTCAATAACCATACACACAATACTCCACATCCTAAATTCCAAATCATTGCACACATGGAGAACAATCCTGAATGTGACATACAAAGAAAGACTGCTTCAAAGACGATTATATTGGATCAAAGGACTGGATACCCTTCAGCCTAGGGTATCAATGACCGGTTAGAAATGCCTTGGTTTTTGGTTAACAGATAATGTTCAGAAATATTCCAAGATTTTGATTGGAGCATGTGTTAAGAACTGAGTTGGGAGATTATCAATGTTATATGATAATGCAAGGGGACCTAAGCACAAAAAACTGGTACTTAAAGGAGTTAAGGACACAACAGAAATCCTTGGATCAGGAAATCAAGAGGCTAAAAGAAATAGAAGACAAAGCGGAACATGCTAAGAAGCTGAAGGAACTGAGAAAGGAATGTAAAAAAGATTTATGGGAAGCAAACTGAAGTGCAGATGGCTGTGACTGGCAGGACCGCTTTCTTGTCTCCAAAAGCAAAAATCTGCAGGCTTTTTGACTTTTGGTTAATAACCTAAAAAATAATCATAACCTTATAAGGGAAATACGGTTGACTCCTGAGTAAATCATATAAAAAGCATTTATTGTCAAGCAGGTGCACAGCCAATCCAGCTAAGCGCGGACAAAGAAGTAACCCCATTGAGATATTCCCAACAAGAAATTCTTGGACGAATTGCTAGATGCCGGGAGAGGGTGCTCCAAATCCAAATGGTCTCTCGGAGGCAATATGTAAACAAGATATGGATTATTGGGAAGCTGCTCTTTAGAACCTTGTTAACCATTATCTGGAGGTTGATGCCATTCCTTAGTCATGGAAAAGGGCAATTTTTCAGCCTATTTATTAAAAAACATTACACACTAGCCCCCACAGTTGTCAATTAATCAGTGTTATAAACATTGAGGCCAAATATTTTGCTAGTCTGATTCTGAGTGACCTGGAAGCATGGGTGAATGAAAATAATTAATCCACTTTAATCAAATAGGCTACTGAACTTAATCTAGCATTTTAGATAATTTGATATGCATGTCTATGCTAATAAACAAGTCAATTCAGAGGAAACAGCTTATTTAAGCATGCTACATTGATTTTTCTAAAGCTTTCGATCATGTTGACAGGAGCCAGTTATGGAAGAAATTAGTGGATTCTAATTTTCCAGGCAATCTGCTATGTGCAATTCAATTACTAAATTCAATTATGGGGGCACATAAAACTGTGTGATAGCAACACACTCTTGGAAAACATACAAATAAATGAGAATTGTTCATGTTTATAATAAAATGGTCCTGGGATTGGAGGAAACCAATACTATTCATATTTTAGACTCTGCCTTGTCCGAATGTACTGGAAATGCCCCTTTATTGGTAGCTAGGGATTTCAATTGTATGTTTGAACCCTCAGCCCTTGTCCCTTAGATTTGACAGTGGGACAGGTTTTGGCAAATTCCGCAGTTAGATCTCCAACCGGTTAAATGGTCTAAGGGAGGAGAACAGGTGCTGGCCCTCACACTGCAACACAACTTGAGGGCCACAAATGGTAGGACGAAATCTGACCCGAATTGCGAATTGACTTTTAATAGACCTGGCTATGCCGGTAGAATTGACTATTGTTTGGTTGGCCTTAATCTATGGCCCATAGTATCTGATAAGATTGTAGATAAAAGATCAGACAGTGATCATAATGCCTTGATCAACTACATAATAAATGAGGGAGAGGGTAAACCTGATATTAGGGGTAGGACTGACCTGGGTAAGCTGTCTATTACAAGTAATTTGAGAATAATCAGATGAGACTGGGTGGAGGAAAATTTGGGGGTTTTGGAAGCAGTTAAACTCAAAGTTAGTGCGTAGGTGGAAGAGCTGTCCAAACTCTCCAAAGTAGAAACAATAGAAAAGCTGAGTAACCAGCATGAGATACTCTATAGCCAGATTAGGGAAACACTGGGCCAACTGAAAAAAGGGAAGAAACACCACTGAAATAAAGAAGGGAAAAATCCGGCCCCTGTGGCAGACTGATACAACTAGGATTGTAGAAAAGCAAAGGGTGAGCTCCTACATGCAGTGAAATCCAAAATCCGCACTGGTATGGTGGTATGTAGATCTAAATATAGAAAAGTACCAGAGTCCACCAAGAAAGAATAGAAATGTTCCCTACGGACCCATCTACACAGCGCACTGGCAGACAAAGGTAACAAGACCTTTGGAGAAAAGCAGCCCACTGATTGAATGGACCCAATTTGGCTCTAGAGTTCCTAATCAAGACAAAAGAGTGGGTAGCTCATTTTGGGAGTCAATATGCCATAGGAAATATGTAGGAAGAGGAGTGTGTAGACACGAGAGAGAAAGCCTCACCTGGTATGGTTGAAGTTCTAGACATCTCTCTCGAAGAAACCCAAGCAGCCATCTGCTCCTGTATTCCAGTTAGAGCCCCTGGCCCTGACCATATCCCTAATGATCTATATAGAGAGGATTTAAAAGTCTGAGTCCCATATATTAATATGTTAACTAATGTTATCCTCTCAGGTATGGAAATCCCTTCCCCTTGGAATATTGCTGAGATCATACCAATTTATAAGAAAGGAGATAGGGCACACCCGGCCAGCTATAGACCCATCTGTCTAATTGATTCCTTACAGAAAATCTTCTGCAAGCAGCTATTGGCCCAGATCCATGAATGGATCCTAGAGTCTAATATACTGTCTGACTTCCAGGTGGGCTTTCGTGCCAATATCAGCACCTTGGACCAGGTATTTTGTTTCCTATGCATTTATTGAAGTGAGGTTGCTATTAAAGGGGGACAGTTTTATGTAGCTTTTGTAGACCTGTGTACTGCCTTTGACTTGGTCCCTCAAACTGAACTTTGGAGGGTGCTGACTTAGATGGGACTCCCTCAAAATTTGCTTGATATCTTAATCCGCTTAGCCAACTAACTGAGTCATTCTCAATAAATCATGGAATGAGAAAGGGATGTGTCTTGGCGCCTACCCTATTTTCACTATTTATCAATAGTGTTGTAAGATTCCTTTATAGGAATGGGTGCGATGCTCCAAAAGCTGGGGAGAGAAGAGTGCCTCTACTCCTATTCGCTGATGACGTGCTAAAAATATCAAAGTCCCCACAAGGTCTACAACAGTTATTAAATGATTTTATACTTTTCTGTATTGAGAATGGTCTGGAACTTAATGAGGCAAAAATTAAATATATGATATTCCATAAAGGGATCTCTAAGACATCGAAGAGGCATGTGTATGTAGGGGACTAGAAATAGTCTCTGTTTTTTATTAGAAATCTATAATATCGAAGATTTAGGATCAGCACTATATGGAGCTGAACTGTGGGATAGCTGAAGCACTGATTGTCTTACCATCATAGAACATCGTTTTGCAAGAATGCTTCCAACTAGTACCCCTTAACCCCAATTTACCTGGACTTGGGTCAAAGAAAATTGGCTCATAAATTAAATTATAAGCATTTAATGTACTGATATCGATTGGGGAAAATTGAGGAGCTTGCCCCCTATTGAGTTGCAGTTAGGGGCCTTTTGAAACAGTCCCAGGAAATCTCAATACCTTGGTTTAGAACTTTGAGTGATCTGTTGAGGAAACTAGGGATGGAGGATTATTGGCTTAACCTCGAGAACTTGTCTTTAATTCCAAAGAGTTGGGTCAAAACTCTTTACTGGGAGTCCTCATTGGTGAAGGATGCATCAAACTCAATGTTTACTTTGACCCAGGAGTGTATGAATTTTAAACCCCTTCCGTTGTTTGAGGAAACCATTGATGAAATTGTCCCACTCCTTGCACGTAAATTATTTCTCCAATTCAGATACAAGTCTCTTCCCACAAAATTGTTTTGTAATAAGTGGCACACTAATGATCCCTCTGATGTTAAATGGCCAGCTTGTAAAGAAAGCCCCGAAACCCTAGTCCATCTGTCATATGTTTGCCCCTATTATAAGACCAAGAAGGGGAAAGTGGATAATTCCCTTGTGTAGGCTTATTGGTCCTGGTCATTACCTTGATGTATTGAGAATTCTCTCTACACACACAGCCGCAGAGTAACAGCCTTTGGTTTGGCCTAATTTTTGCAAGCTTTATGGATCAAATGCTCAAAATGTATTGCATAAAAAAATTATGTTATTGTATTTCTATCTGTATATATGGAAGAGATGTATTTTTTTATGGCGCTTATATTTTTATGTATTTTTAACTTGCCCTCCTCTCTATGTACTTTTAAGATCTTTGTGATCGAAATAAAGTTATGATGATGAGATACTAATAAATATGGGGTTAAAACAAGGGTATGAGCTGGGGTCAAATCTTTTTAATTTGTTGATCTCTGATTTGAGCCTGCTTTTAAAATAGGCATCATCCCATCCACTGTCTATTGGCACCCAGAAGTTAACCTCTTAACAATATGCTGATGATGTCATGCTTTGAAATAGAACATGGGTGGGTTTTCTAAGGCTCTTAAATGTGCAAAATATATATTGCAAGGATAATTTTATGACAATTAGTATTGATAAAACTAATTAGGTAATTGTTGGGAAAAAGGTGATCAAGGAAGGTGTCTGGAATAAAAGGCGATACAAAAGATCAAACGAAGCCAGTATTTTAAATATCTCGGTATTTGGCTACAAGAGCGCAGTTCGCAGTTCTCACTTGTTGCAGAGGAACGCTCTGAAACCTAAGTTGGCAGCACCCAAAAGATGCATGTAGGATGCTACTTGGAAAACTGCCAAATCTCTCCTTAGTACCCATGTTACAGGTGATCAAGATAAAACTAATAGCTACTCTGTCCTATGGTTTGTTAGCTTTCCCAAGAAAAAGGGGGCATTTCCTAAATGTCTCTCAAAGTAAGGTGTATAGGCTGCTGTTCCACCTCCCTAATAATTCATCTCAAGTTCAGGTGAGGCTAGAGCTCGGGCTCATGACCCAGCAGGTAGTACAGAAGGCTTTATTGGATAAGAATGTTTTCTCCCTGGTCAGTGCTGAGGATGGTACGCTTAAAGCATGCATATGGAAAGAGATGCAGAGTGAGGAATCACAGATCTCCTGGACGACTGAACTTGACAGAACTGTCTTCTGCCCTGAAAGATTTCAAAGTAGACAGAAAGTGGTTCCAAGAACGAGCATACATCACCTTTGAACTGGTGGTAAATATGCAGTCAAAATTGTATTAGTTTCTGAGCGACAAGAAAATCTTCAGGAACAGAAACAATGGATGACCATTAATTCATACAAGTGACTGCAGCACCAAAAATATCTAGCAGAAAGTTACTATAATTTTTTTAAAATAACGTTAATGCAATTAAGATTTCGTTTTTTTGCCTCACTAGATTTGTTACAAAAATGGGCGGACGCTCCTTTGGTGACCAGTTGCAAAGTGTGTTTGCTTCAGCGAAAGACTGTGCTGCATTTTACTGTGTGTGTGCCCATGTATCTTACCGAAACGGAGGTATTGGTTATGGACAGTATTTATTCATGTCGGAATAAGGACATTTCTCCAGGAAATAATATTTTGCACCAATGGTGTCCATTTGTTTTCTTCAATGTATGTATTAAGTGGACCCGTCTTTATTGGAATGGAACTAGAAGAGGGGATAGGAGACGGTGTGAATCATATACAGCTGGGTTTTTAGTCAAGAACATTTTATGCTGAGACTGTATTTTAAATTGTGCTTAGGCTAACCAACGATTCGTAAATTTCACTGGCTGTCCGTGATTTGGATCTCACGTCTGTTGTACGTGATGATCCCTTTTACGGACGCCTTTTGTCTGCAATTTTGGGCATTGAGGGGAGCAGAACTGTTTCCCTGAAAAAATCCTCATCTCCCTGATGGGGCGCTTCACATTCATCCTCTGAGCACAAGAGCAGCCCCCCCCCCCCCCCACCCCTTCATTGTCATTCTGTGTGAGCTCATGGTTGTCGCATACAGAATGACAATAGGCCAGTCTGGGCTCTTGCACCATTGGGTGGACCTCCTCCTGGCTCGGTCTAGGACAGGGCATTCTATTTTAACCATACATAAAGAAAAATGTTGCACCTCACCAGATGGAAGAAATGTACAGAATCCAGTGAAAAGAAGTCAGCAAAAGAAGTTAAAAAGAAGGAATTATAGTTCTTTCACTGTCTCATCATTTCATCTGTGAAGCATTTTCAATATTATATACAACAAAGCCGTCGTTTCTGCTTTTTATTTCATGCAACTAACAACCATTGACAAAGCCATTAGTCCTGGCTTGTTGTAGGTGTAATGTATTATATATCTGGATGCAATAACAGAAGTAGTAGCAGAATACCAGTCAGGCAGCACACTATGCTAAACATAGATTTTAAGCTACCATGTTTGGAGCCACGCCATAAATTACATGGGACACACCCTTTGGAGAGACCCCCAAGTGTTTTTTAACCCACTTAAAGCCCTGGAAACAAAACCATGTCACAGTCACCTCAAGTCCAGGCACTGTGCATCATGCAAGACATATGACTTCAAAGTTTTCAGATTGCATATGTGCAGGGGCATATTGAACCCCCCCACCCCTTGCTTAAGGAACCACAGCAATCGTGACGTTCTTGATGGGCCTCATCTGCCTGCAACTCTGCAGACAAAGGTTCAGCTCATAATTAATGTCAAAAGTGGGTGAGTAAGTAAGAGAAGGCATGGGTGAATGGCTGGATGGATTAGTGAAAGGATGAATGGATGAGTGAAAGGGTGAATGGATGGATAATGAGACAAAGGATGGATGAGTGAGTGAAAGGATGGATGAGAGAAAGGGAAAATAAATAGATATATAGGTGAAATGGTGGATGTATGGGTGGAATGGTGGAATGGTGGATGTATGGGTGAAAGCCTGGATGGATGAGTGAAAGGATGGATGGATGAGTGAAATGATGGATGGATTGATTAATTGATAAGTGAAAGGGTGAATGGATGGACTGATGACTCAAAGAGTGGATATAAAGATGGATGAGTGAGTGGGAAGGTAGATGGGCTCGTCCATCCTCTCCTTGTGTTTTCTTTGTTCGCCCTATGTTGGCAGGGTATGACCAGACATGAGTTCCTTGCTCACTTTGCCACTGATTTCACACTAGCCTGACTGATGAGATGTGTTACCCCGAAACCGGTCCCAGGATGCTTGTTTCTGGTTCAGGGAAGGCCTGGCTTGGCTTGGCAGTTTGGGCTGGACTGTTCCCATGAGGAACAGGGTCAAGACTGATTTGCTTATAGCTGGGTCTGAACTGAGGTGGCGAAGTGAGCTAAAGAACGATGATGGATTCAACCAAGATCTGTGACTGTGGGTGAGTGTCTGAAAAGTTTCAGCGCTCCGACCATCATCTCCTTGTGTTTGCATTATATAGTAATGTCAAGTCCTAGCGAACCATTCTCCCTCACAATAATACCATAACGCTCAGCAGTCTGCAGCCAATTATAGCTCATGCAGGCTGGTTAACAGCTTCCTTTTCTTGCTTCATGCACTTACCCTCACACAAGACCTGTCCGCTATGGGTCTTATCCATCACTCAGAATGTATCAGCCCCTAAACCACTCATCACCAGCTGAACAGACATGGATTACCTGAAGCGATCTGATACATAAAGCTGGTCACTCAGAGGACTGCACTCTAGTTCAGCGCTGCAGGTCCCAATTAGGTACATCCTATGTGTGCCGCTTTACATCCCACAACAGCACTGATGTGTCTGTAAAACTTACCTTTTGTGCCGAAGTTTTGTCCTGAATTTTGACCTTCTGTCCTGAATTTGTGTCCTGAATTTTGACCCTTTGTCCTAAATTTTTACACTCATTGTCCTGAATTTGCACCCATGCCAGTTGGTCACCCTAAATATGCTGGACGGTATTATATGTATTTTATGTTCTGGTGTGTATGAGGAAATTACCAGCACATTTGGTTTCTGTTATTTTTAACACAATCATCTCAGTGTACATGGAAATCAGGGAAATTTATTTTAGTGCCTTAGGTGCTCCCGCATGCAATTGGGTTAGAAGGCTTTTGTTTTACGCCTCAACGCTTGGGAGGGTTTTGTATGTGTGCAAATGTTCAAAGATGGCTGCTCCTTTGCTTTCACAATTTCTTACGTTTTTAACATTTTAGCGTTCTGGCAGTACTTTCCTCATTCTATGGTTGTTTCACCAATGATTACTGAGGACACATTTAATTGAATAGATTGCTGGTGTTTGTTATGTTTAGGCGGGTGGGCTTTGCTCACTATGATAATCCCTGAAGGGGTTTCCAATGCTATCACCCTCTGTGTTTGGGTCCCGATGGTTACGGCCGTGACGTAGGTAGGGGAGAGTTAAAATAAAGGAACCTGGGGCGTGGCCCAGGTAGTTGAACACTACAGCGAGTGTGTGCATTCATTCAGTGGTGATCCCGGGCCTAACAGTGCTGACTGGGATTAATTGGCAAATCTGAGAAGGACGCAGATAAAAACAGCTCTACACGGATTACTGATGGTGGAGTATTTGAGGGCAAATACGGCACCACAAGGCTTGATTGTTCGTAATGAACCATACATTTTCCAGCACGACAAGGCATTAAAAAACAGACTGGTCACTGATATCGTGGCATTGTACCTGTGACTGGCTGATCTTGGTTATCAAGACAGCCACAAGACTTACCCAGGAACTCAAAATTGAGATTCAGCAACTAGAGGTACAACTTAAGACCTACCAGTCTCCAAGCGTCCTTAAAAAACGTCTGGAGGAACTTAACCAACAGATGAGTGAGTTCGAAATCACACTAAAGCAAAGCAAATATAATAAACTAAAAAAAGATACTGTACGGTTTAGTCATGAGAAGGTGTACCTGTATATACAGGATGACTACACATCAAAGAACCCGAATCAGGACCAGAGTTCGGACGGAGACACATCAGACACGGGATCCAACAGCTCCAACTCCAGCAGAGGAAGCGGCCCCCGATACCATCAGGGAGGACAATACCAACGACCATATAACACAAGATGTAGAGGATGGGGTAATAACCAAGGACCACCAGCCTTCCCACCCTACCCCTATGGACCACCACCGATTGGAGGACCATTTCAACACTGGATACGTCCGCCACATGAATACAATTACAACTACTATGGCCCACCGTCTTTTTTAGGGGCACGCCATGGACCCCGGAGAGACAGGAAACGGAGGGACAACAATGTCCCCTGCCGAGGATGAGACACCACGAGTATCCACGAGGAGTATGACGGGCGCATTGAACAACCAACCGTCGACCAGCAGGAGAGGAACTTAGTGGTAAACTTGACAGATTAGCAATTGACACAGGCACAAGAACGTGTCCTGGAACGAGGACTTGGATTTGTACCGACTAAAAGAATGAACAAATTCAAACTGTGTGCAGAGATGAAGGAGTTTATCCACAAAATGAAGTTGAGAGCTTTCTTCAAATTCAAAGAAAAAACGAAAGGTGTAGGAGATGATACTGGCCTGCGAGTCAAGTTCACCTTCTTCCCACCGAATTCCACACTGCTGGTAGAACTACTGACATTCGAGAAAGAAATAATAGAAGAGATGGAGAACATCTCTACGCAGGAGAACACGACTTTTCAGAATACATCCAAAGAAGAGAAGGAGGCAATACGTCAACTATCACTCAATAAGAACATCGTCATCAAACCAGCCGACAAAAGAGGGGCCATAGTTATACAGACCACCACCGCCTACTACAGCGAGTGTAGGAAACTCCTCGAAGACCGTAGGAACTATGAGATCGTCCATGATGACCCTACAGAAACCATCCGAATCTGGATAGCGTTTATGGTTGAGGAGGCAATGGCTCATAACTGGATCTCTGAAAAGGAGGCTGAGTTCGTCATCAAAAAATCCCTGAGGATCCCATACTTCTACACCATATCCAAGATTCGCAAGAACCTTGGTCAACCGCTGGGCCGTCCAATAGTCTTGGATATAGATTCCATTCTGGAACCCCTGTCAAAGTTCGCTGACGCGTTCCTCCGCCCTTTGGTCCAGACAACTGGAACTTACTTGAAAGACAACAAAGCAGTTATACAACTACTTCGGGACATTAATTTTGATCCTGACAAAGACCTCCTCATAGGACTCGATGTGGAGTGTCTTTATACAAGTCTTCCCCATGATGAAACATTGACCATAATCGAGGAGATTCTTTTTGTCCACTCAATGGGAGTATCAAACACCACGCAATGTAGTGATGGAATGTGTGTCTTTGGCACTCACGAAGAACTTCTTCATGTATGAGAAGACATTCTATTTACAGAAGCAAGGGAAGCACCTTTGCTCCCAGCATAGCTGGCCTCTATGCGCACCATCTGGAGACAAAGAAGATCTTGGATCCCAGCAACCCGTTCTTTCACAATATAAGAACTTGGAAACGGTACATTGACGACGTGCTGGTGATATGGGAAGGTGACATTCCATCCACAGAAGCCTTTATGATCTGGCTTAACCAACAGAATACCTTTCTTAAAATCACGAATACAACCTCACGGGAAAACCTGGTCTTTCTGGATCTGAATATATACCCAGACGAAGGAACTCTGAAAACGACCATTCATTTCAAAGCCACGGCTAAGAATTGCTTACTTCTGTACAATAGTTTCCATCTTACCCACCTCCGGGATAATCTCCCTTATGGGCAATTCCTCCGCCTCCGGACCAGTTGTACGGAGCTGAAGGATTTCAGGATTCAAGCATCCGACCTACAAACGAAACTTAAGAAACGTAACTACCCGACAGGAATTATTGACAAAGCGATGAAAAGAGGATGAAACAATAACAGGGATGCCCTTTTGGAGGACAAGGCACCTGATGAACATGAAGAAAGGCCAATCTGTGTCACCACATTCAACACTCACTCGAACCAGATATTGAAGATTGTATATAAACATTGGAGACTCTTGAATCGTTGTAAACTCAACCTCTCGAAACCTATGTTCGCATATAAGAGAGGAAGAAATTAGAAGGACATGCTCGTCCACACAAGACCACAAACAGGACTACCAAAAATACCTGAGGGCCACCTTTGCGCCGTCACCATCCCTGCAGTAAATGCAGTACGTGCCACTTAACCAGGAGGAGTAAACATATAAAATTCCGGAATGGTACAGAATGGGAACAGAGAAGTTTCACCAATTGCAACAGCAAGAATGTGGTGTATATGGTCACCTGCCCGTGCAGCTTAGAATATATAGGTATGACGACAAGACCGGTCAAGGTTCGCATTGGGGAACATAGGAGCAATGTTCGCTGCAAGAAGAGCACAACCAAGATGTAAACACACTACCTGACCACTCAACATACTGTGGAAGATTTGAAATGGTCCGCAATTGAACAACTGAATGGCGAAAATGGTCTTTTTGAGAAGGAACAGCGGTGGGTATTCCGTCTGGGGACACACATCGACGGACTCAATGACAACATACCCTGGAGTCAATTTATCTAAATCCCCAAGAAATAATTTTTTATAAACAAACATTATCGCAAAGAATAACATAGAAGTATCAGAGTAAAAGTGTACATTTAACAGCCTGATGACCACCTATAGGGGTGATGATTTGCCCCTTTGTGTTGTCCGTCTGGGTTTCATCTGGTTACCCCTTGCGCAGCGTGGAGAAAGGTAGACTCGCGGCCAATATACTCACCCATCATCTAGTGCCTACTGGGTGGGAGTAATGAGTCTTACTCTTTTTTCCCTCCTATCACATTCAATAATGGTTCCACACACTTTTCTTAAGTGTACAGAACACCCCAACTCTATCAGGACAGCAACCTTACTTTCCTTTGTCTTATAAAACAAATCAGGAACCTGTTACATTAAGACCCCGATAGAGAATCATTTGGCAGATGATTGATTTTGTATTGAATTGAGCACAAATATCAACCATAAGAATATCGATGGTTATCTAATATGCATATTCACTTACTTGCACGAATCAGAGAACTCTTTTCGTTAATTAATTCCCTGTAAAGAAAAACACAGATTCCGTGTAAATCGTACTCATATTTACTACGGAGGAAATCACTGCCGACAGGCACGCACATGAATCATGCCCGTAATAGAGAACGGTCTCTCTTCTGTAGGCACCCAAGAGGTTGTCAGTCTAGCCTTGGTACACCCATGTAGGCCCCGTAACAGGAAGTACTGCATCAGAACTACTTCCCGGGGTTTTTGAGCAAGCATACGCATTCGGACTAAGAAATAGTAACCTTGACGGCAAGAGAGAGCAGTCTCTTTTCCATGGCACCAGTGGGGTTGGCACTCTAGCCTTCGTCCCTCTAATACAATCCCGACTACAGGAAGTAGATCGTTGAACCATCCTCCGGGGTATTTCCAACAGGTGAACAAGATATAACATTCATCGGGTGGCGGGAACACTAATCGATCGGACTACTTAAGGACACACCCCTCGCTGTCCCATTATTCGATGGAGCCGCGGGGAGGCTGGAGATAGTGAGGCAGAGTCCTTGGAGTAGTAAGTACGGCATAGTCGATCAGCATTAGCAGGATACGTAAAGACAAGACCAATGGTAGTTAGAGATTCGTAGTAACCGACTTTTCCATTCTTAATTTCCAGAGTGTGACCCTGCCCACCCGTTTAATGGCTCATGGGGCATTATCTCCTTAGGGATCAAGTAGGTTGACAACCCTAATACCAACAATACCTTTCTTCTGGCACTATACTTATTTAAAAATACTGTTTGGATACACTTACCATCTCTTGGACTTGCTGATACTGGTCCCTTATACTAGTCCTTTGATATAGTGTGTGTGATGTATGTTCAATGTGTGTTTGTCTTTGTATTGTCTTTTTTAAAACAGCAGGACACATCACCAATTTTGACATCACCAAGTACGGATAAGGAATATCACATATCACCTTTCTTACAGGTCATCAGCAATCATGATGGATGATGAATATGTCTTGCCTTTTAATATTATGTTGTTTTTCTTCCAGATTACAAGGTAGTATACAGATTTAGGTATTGTATACTGTGCATGGTTATTTAGCATGCTCATCATGTAGTAAACACTACATGTACATACACTACTTTTTAGATACCTTGCAGACATCGCTCCTTAAATATATGGTGAGTGTAGAAGGGATCATCTTGGTCCTGAAGAAGAAGCCAGGGGAGGGCTTTGAAACATGTAGACAGACATTGGGGGGACTGCTCATTAAAGGCAATATACCTCCAACCCCATTTCCCCATTTGTAATAATACCAGCTCAAAGGAATATTAATGTGTTTTAGTCCAAAGAGCCAGGTATTTTTTAACTCACTCTCTCATTCACTCCTGATCCTTCCACTCACACTCCTACAAAATACATAGTCTTGTTTTTTCCAAAACTGTGCTCTCACGTAGTCGTAGGATGTAGCACGCACGTCCTGCAGCGGGGCGGGAAGACCCCTAAGATGAAGCATTACACCAAGGGCCCTTGTGGTGTGTGAGGGGTATTTAACAAAACTGTGTGTTTTCCAACACGCCTAATCTGGGAGGACACGGCTCTACATTTATCCGAGGGTGGATCTTTGTGTTTTGTAATTATTGACTTGAGGAGGACGTATCCACCTCCGTTGCTCCTGACAGCAGAACCTCTTCACTCCCCTTTTGGTTCTTTTGGCGTTGCTAACTGCATCTGCTCTTCAGGACACAAGCCACAGCACCGGCCAAAAACCCAACAGTGTTCTTAAATATATGGATTCTTAATATCCTTCATGTTTTTTGAATAGTCATCATTGTATGTATATTCGCAGTTAGTATGTTTAAAGATGGCCGACTTTTTGTTTACAAAGCTTCTTTGATGAAATCTCACTATTTTATGATTTTTCAAATCTTTAATTTGAAAACATGTAGTCAGGAAACACTTTTATTTTACTTGTTCATTTCAAATGATGGCTGGCACTAGCTTGCCCCCAACCAGTATAACACAGTTAATTACTTTTTTTTAACATACCCGCTGTGACTTTGGAGGATTGATCTGCTACTGGGGTTTCATTCAATGCGAGTAGAATAACTGAAGTAATCCCAACAAGTGGGTGGATTTTTCACAGGCAGGTATTCACACAACACGATTGCAATAACGACAGGTCACCATAGCATTTCAAAAGCTGTTTATTAATTTATTGCTTACAGGTTTGACATGTTAAATTGACATGTGAAAGCATTTGGCAAACACTAGCATGTTGAGTTCATTAACCAATACCTTCCTCAGTTGTTGGAAGTGATGGCACTCAACAATGGTGAGTAATTCAAAAGCACTCATATGTTTACATAGTTTCCCAGAGACCAATGTTGACTCTACAATTGCATACCTCTTTTCTGAAGGATAAGTAGAGTGAGGTTGGGTATCATTTGGTAAGTACCCCATGAAGCCACGGAGTCTCACACTTTGTAGATTGTTCAAGAATTCATCACCTATTTTCTTCCTATGATGACAAGGTTTGTTACCAATTGAGAGTCCCCAATGGGTGTTGTCTGACTGGTACCACTTCCCATTCTACTCATACCAAAATATGTTTATTAATTGAAAATAGCCTTTGAGCTATTAGCAGTAGGAATATCTGCTAAAATATATGAAAGACCCAAGTCTAGTAAATTGGACATAAAGTCAAGGTAATAGGCAATGTATAGGGAGTGCCTGCCGCTCCCTTGCCTTCACTTTTCCAGATTTTGATCCTGTGCACAAACATTCTGCCATAAACTTCTATAGAAGACTTTTGCATAGCCCATGTTTCTTGCTGGCATATAATATAAACAATAATACTTAAAAATAGCATTGTCCTTAAAAATCTTTTGCACACCACTGGTATTCCACAAAGATATATTTAATGAGCCAAGAGAGTTATTTTCGAAAGACATAGCCTAAGTTGAGCTAGGCACAATGACCAGCTTTTGCTCTAGTGGCTAGAGTGTCCATCAACCAATATTATTAATATTTATTATTAATGAAGTGTTGTAGAGTGCGCACCTACCCACATGGGTTTCCTGGTGCTAGGCCTTCACAGGTATGTTATCAGAAAGATGGGTAGTTCACTCAAACAGCCAGGTTTTCAGCTGTTTTCGAAAAATGATGAGAAACTGACAAGATCTTAGTGACTGTGGCATTGTGTTCCATAGTTTGGGCCCCAGGTAGCAGAACATTTGGCCTCCTAGACATGTTCTTTTGACTCTGGGAACTGAGGAGAGGTTGGTGTTGGAAGAACGTAGGGAGCGATGTGTTTGGTAGGGTGAGACCAGGTGTCTAAGAAACATTGGGCCAGTACTTGATAGTATTTTGTGCATATAGCACAGTGTTTTAAAATTAATTCTTCTTTCCACTGGCAACCAGTGGAGATCATACAGTATTTTAGCTATAGAAGTAAACTTTGGCTACCTTAAAAGCAATCTCGAAGCAGCATTTTGGACAGTTGCAGTCTCTTGATGGCTCACTTGGTAGCACCCAGATAAAGAATGTTGCCGTAGTCCAGTCAGGAGAGGATCAGGGCCCATATCACTGTTCTTTGCGCTAAGGGCGGAAGACAGCCTAGATTTTTTCCCAGCCTTCTGAGTATTCCAAAGCAGGATGGCGCTACTTTGGTAATCAGGCCAGTACATTTCCCATGCAGGTGTCTAAACGTCTATATTCTGGTTTTCTTGGGCTGTCAGCGAGACGACAATCTGGGTGTCATTCATCTATTAGAGTAGAGTCAGATCACAGCTCTTCACAATGTCAGCCGCAGGACGTACATACACATTGAACATAGAGGGGCTGAGGGTCGATACCTGCGGTTCCCCACAGGATAGAGGATAAATCTGTGAGCATTGCTGATTAGTATGAACTTGACAGCCGTGGTCTAGCAGCAAGGACTTGAATGATTGCAATGTGATACCACACACACCAGTTCAAATTATAGGATTCCTTTGTAGGACTGGGAGTAATTTTAAATGTCAAAGTAATCGGAGTAATTTCAGCAATTTTGTGTATACCTTTGATGTGGAATTACCAATAACACGATGACTTACACTTGCATAATTACGAGCAATTTTGGGGGAAATCATACTTTGAGAGCCCATTTAGGGAGCGCAAGTGGCTGCTCGGGCTGCTGATTGTGCTCTGTTGCATTCAGGTCGATTTGTGTAGTGCAAAAGGCATCTTCACATCCATTTTAGATGTGACGGTCCATTTTGTGCTAAGTAGCTATTGCTAAATGCCAGGAGTACGTTTGGGGAAAATCCTACCCCAAGAGCACATTTAGGCACAGCGAGCGGCTGTTTGCACTACTATTTGTGTTCTGTTCCATTTGGAGCTATTTCTAAATGAAAAATCCATCCTTGCATCCATTTGGATACGTAGGCGCATTCCTGTGCTAAGAAAATATTGCTAAATGCAGAATGATTTTTCTTGTGCAATTCTGCATAAACTAGATGAATTTTTAGATAATTCCACATGATTATGCTACACATAATTACACAGGTTATGCCCGCTCCTAGTACTTTTCTGGTGACTTTATATACAGATATGGCCCTTCTCATTTCACCCAAAATTTTCAATTTTGAAGCATCAATATCCCAAGGTATGTCACTGCCTTTTGTCTTACAGAGGGTGGTAGTTCATGTTGCTAAGTGCCCCTAAACGATGTCTCGTATTTATCAGTGGTATTAGTTTTTGAAATTTTAAAGAATTTTTTTTCTTTATGTCTGTAATTTTTGAGTTGCAATAGTAAATTTGACGCCACCCTCGCCCAAATTCCAACAGTTTTCTCAATGTGTTACATATAGTTTTGGAATAGTACATTTTGATCTCCTAAATTCTAAACATCCACCCGTTTGGGTAATTTTGGAGTAGGAATAGTAAATCTGAATTCCCCAAGTCCAACACTTTCCCCAATGTGCTAAAGTTTGGAGTGGGAATAAGTAAAACTGTACCCCCTAAAGTTAATCAATTAGCCCAATGTGGTTAGGTTTGAAGTGAGAATAGAAACTCTAACTTCCTCAAAGTCCAATGTATTCCCCGGATGGGTAGGGTTGGAATAGGAATAGAAAGTCTGATGCCCCCAAAGTCCAACGCTTCCTAAAAAATGGTTATGTTTAGAGTGCAAATAGAAATATGGATAGACGTTTGTTTTATTTTATTTTTTACATGTGGTGTATTATTAGACACATCAATAAAAAGCATGCATTGTTTTATACCTGTTTTAAAATCTTTATTTAAATGTTTCTGCTATTTTTTCCATTTCTCTTATTTTGTAGTCTTACTTCATCATTTTGGGCTGCTTGTGGAAGTTACGGTTGTGGGGTCCCACTGCTAGTGTCTGGTTCAGGTAATACGGCTTTGCTCTCATTATCTAAGTGTTTAGTGATAGGGAGAAGGTGTTTATACATAGCTAAGTTATGTCTTGTCATGTGGTGGGTAAGAAATCGGGTTACCGGTTGAGGGGGTGAAAAGCAGCAACCACAATACTTGTCGGGCTAAAGTCGCAAACAAACTCCAAATTAACTTGTACTGAACCCTCTGATAGTTTGGCACAGAGACATCAAGCTTAACTTAGAGGCAATGGGTAAATTATTTATGCAGCACTGCAAACAGTAACAACATTAAAACACTATGGAAAAGGATCCTAGGCCAGATTAGACAATAGAGTAAATTTTAATCAATAAAAGAAGGCCAAAATGACAAAATCAGTCAGTACAACCAAAGATGTGCTATATTAAAGATTTAAGTGCAAATATCTCCTAAATGCACAAAGCGCCAACTGTGGATATCTAGTCGTGCTAGACAGTGACAAAGTCAAAACTTCAGGCCAACAACAATGCAGCACAGGCCGGCTACAGGAACCCAGCTAGGTCGGTTGAAAAAGAGTACCTTAAATCCTGGTTGCCAAAAGTTGCAGAGTCCTACATCAAGGATGTGTCGCACAACTGAGATGATGCTTCGGTTGTGAGGAGCTGCAATGCTGTGGTGTGAGGTCCTTCATTGTTACCGAGGAGGTCATCGAGGAGGGAAGATTCCCAAGCAAAGTCCTGCATCAAGGAATCATTGCGCACTGGCTGGTTCTAAAGCGACTATGGGGCTTGCGATGCAAAGTCCTGCATCATCGATGAGAGGTTTGCCCAGCGGCAGTCCAATGTGGACTTTGAAATCAATACAGTCATTGCGCTGGAAGAATCCTCTCAGCCAAGGGGATGCATTGGTTGTGCTCAGGGTTGCACAGCAGAACTGATGCACTGGTTCTGCTGGATCCATAGATGGGCTGGCAGACCACCTTAAGGCCCACCTCTCGTGATCCATGACTGGGGTGGCATCACTTGGCAGGGTAGGACTCCCAGTCATAGAGTCCAAGTAAGTGCTGGTTACAAGGGCTGGCCCTTGGAGTCACTCTGGTGGTCCTGGGTTAAGGTTACAGGTCCAGTCCTTCTCACCTAGGCAAGAGGGCAGCAGGCAGCAGGTCAGCACATCAGGCAGTAGTTCATCGGGGCAGCAGTCCAGCAGAATGCCAGTCCGTTCAGCAGCACAGCAGTCCTTCTTCCTGGTAGAGTCTTTCACAGGTCCAGAAGTGTACTGCAGAGTTGGTTTCTGAAGTGAAGGACGGGCCCTCTAGGGCCACACGGGTTCTTATGACCACCTGCTATGCCTTCCCAAAATGAAGAGTGGGTCAGACAGTAGAGAATACAAACTTACATTTATTAAGGTATGTACTCTGCAGAGGAGCCCAGACAGACCTTCACCCTAAGATGTCTGTCGAGGGGACTGGCTTTCCCAGACATAGAAGTAACAATTATACGTTTCAGCACGAGCACAAGAAACACCCACCCAGTAACTTTCCACTGAAGGCAGCAAGAGACAGAGAGGGGCACAGAAGGATGAGCTAAGAGTCTGAAGCCGGGTACACACTATCTCTCTCTGGCAAGGTCATTCTGTTTGTGCCTGCAGCTGAGCAAGTGGGAGCAGGCTCCCTCTCATGGGAAAGGTATACAGAAGTGTAAACAATATATCCACTAGTACAGCAAGGCCCAACCTTAGGAGAAAATACACCCAGCAGCTTTCTGCTGAAGCAAGTAGTACATATAATAAAACTTCGTTCAGTCACAATCTAATATGAATTGTGAAATACAAAATGGAGTCACACAAGCTCAATAAAGCTTACATGCTGCGAGGATAACTCAGTGGGTTGCATAACATGAATTCAAATGGCGTCTATTTAGCCACATATTGCTAACCTGATATAGCATAAAAAATGCATTACGGGGAAGGGGAACTTCAGAGCTTAACAGACCCTCCTTTTAGCATATGTGGCTAAAAGTTTTATTGCTATACGGCAGGGTCTTTACAATTCTAAGTGGGGAGAAAGGAAATGCATGGTCACTCAAATCACAAAGGGAAACAAGACAGCACAGGTATATCAACATGCATATACTCTTCTGGATGTAAGGCACCCCCCTTTTCAGCTGATCTAGGTGTATACCCTTGGTGTACTACTATGTTCTTCAACACTGTATCATAGTCAGACTATATCCAAACTATTCAAATGTTCATTATTATGATGCAGGGAAACTTTAAAAGACATATTGACCTAAGATAGATCTACATCAATGCTCAACAACCCGTCGACCTCTTTCTGAAACATGATCTCAGCACTTGTACTGTATGGATGTCCTTTCCTTAGCAGTTAATGTACTTAAGCAATAAATGCAACAAACTGGGAGACAGTGCAGACAAGGGTCTATTTGTCGTGTCACATATTTTACATTATAACTGAGGATGAATGCAATAAGTAGATGAGGCAACAAATACAGTAAGGATACAAAAAGAGCTGTCACACTAACTATCATAGCAGGCCTCTGCATAATGGACACATTCTTGTGTAGGGCGTGAATCACTAAATGCATTATCTAGGACTGGAGAACTGAATTGAAGGTACACCAATCTGAGCACCTGTATTATCACGTTGTGTCCTCCGGTGCTCCCCTGTGCGAAGAGCCAAAGTAATAAGCATGTTCACAAGAGAAACTGGTGCAGTATGAACTCGGGAATGCACAGGATACTTCTCATTCTGGGAGTAGCATGTTCCTAACAACATTATTAGTACAATAACAACTATGGATGCAACTTGTACTTTCTGTCTACTGACCCCACTCTGAACAGGGAGGGGCAAAAGAGCTGTTTTCCTCTTCAATTGGGGAACCAAACAGATACATGGTGATTGGGAGAGAAATGCAACACAAATGGAATTGGTGGCCAGGGAACAAGAGGACAGGCAAAAACTCTTCTTTCCAGTGTCTTTCAGAGAGCCATCACTGGTAGGCTCCTATTGTTCATCTCGCGTAGGCGCTATTGAGCACCGGTGTTGGAGCTGTGCGTCTAGCTCGGGTCCAGATCCCACGTTGCAGGGCAAGGTATTTCTCTTTCCAGAATCACAGGCCCTTTGCCCTGTTCGTTGAATGTCCAAACAATGCACCAAACTCTCTTCCTCCATTCTGTCGCTGGTACCTTAGACAAGGTACCTACACGCTATTCTTCATCCATGAAGACCATCCCTACTAATACAACTTTCCCTCTGGTGCACTGTTCTTACATCGGGGCACAAATGGTGTTTCAATACTCCAGGCACAAGGAGGTCAAGGAGAAATGGGGTCACACTCAAGAGGATTAGGGGGCAGAGACTCAAACACAGGCAAACCAACAGGCTGGGGCTCCTGGATAGTCCCTCTATCTGTGGCGTTTTTCGGTGGTACTGCCTTGTCTAGCACTTCTTTATTCTGCAGCTCCCCCCCAATCATATTCATGGATGCTCCATAACAAGCAACCAGCCACGTCCGGGGCCCCTCTCTCTATGACTGCAGGGTGTCCTGGACCTATTAGTGGGTGAAATGTATATTTTTAATTAAATGGCAAGGATAAAACGTCATACAATAAATGCTTATTTTCCACCAAGGAGCCAGGTAGGCCTTGATTCATTTCCTAAGCTCTGAAAGAAACAATACGGACATACTTTGAAGTAGTGTATCCGTCCATTCCTATATTATTTATCTGAAGAACCTCACAAGGGTATTTCAAAGCCTTTGTATTTGTTCTCTTAGCAAGGTTGTGTTCAATAAGTCATAGATAGCACGACACTTCTTCTACTTTGTGAACCTTTGCTGCTACTGTGCAGGACTGCAGACACCTCTAGAATTATTTTTCTCGAGGAAGCCAACATAAATATTGCATTTGTTACCATGCTCTCATGTTATAGGCATGGCGGCAAACTCTAAAACTGCTAATTTAACAGAGATCCTTATTGTGTAAATAATTGCCTGTTAGAAATGGGGGTCTCTAGTTGGCAGAGGTAGGTACCTTTGACCAAATGGGGACCCTTGCTTCTAGTCAGGGAAACGGGGATACACACTTTAGATAACCCCTGCTCACCTCCTTGGTAGCTTGGCACGAGCAGACAGGTTTATCCCAAAGGCAATGTGTAAAGTATTTATACCAACACTCACAGTAACACAGTGAAAACACCACAAATAGACACCACACCAGTTTAGAAAAATAAAATATCTTTATCTAAATTAAACAAGACCAAAACGACAAAAATCCAACATACAAAAACTTAGTAGAATGTCTTTACAAAGGTTGCTGCAAAAATAAACTTGTAGATGATCAAATGCGACACTCAGTCTCAAAGTAGCTGGGATGCATAACGCAAAACAAACAAAAGGGGCGCAGAGAAGGCGATGCGTCGGTTCTTCATGCGCTCCAGTTCGGATGCGACAAGATGGCGCCTCGATGCGTTGTGATGATCCGATGCGACAAAATGGCGTCTTTGTGGCAATGCGACAACGTAGAGGCGATGCATGCACGCCCGACGGCCGTGTGGCGTACTCGGTGGTGTTCTGAGCCGCAACAGGGCCTGCGACACACTTCCCCGGTGATGCGACGACACCCTCAGTGACGGTGACATGCTTCTCCGGTGTTGCTGTGGCGATCAGCAGCGGCGCGCTTCCTCAGTGATGCGACGGCCCTGCGACATGCTTCTCCGGTGAAGCGATGGCACCCTCTGTGTGGTGGCATGCTTCTCCGGTGATGCAACGGCGAACAGGGGCAGCGGCTACACGCTTCCTCGAGGATGTGACAGTGGCTGCTGCAGCAGCGTCACGCTTCTCTCTCATTGCATCGTGCTTCCAGCTCCCAACAGCAAAAAGGCCTCACACACAGTTACAGGCCCTCCTGGCAGACTGGAAATCCCAGCAAGGAAGTTCAAGGAAGCTGGGGTGACGTTTGTGCCTGGGACTTCAGCTCTTCTCAGGCCCTTGGAGACTTTTCTTCAGATGGACACAGCACACAGCAAAGTCCTTCTTCAATAAGAGGACACAGCACACATCAAAGTCCCTTGGTTCTCTCTTCAGTAGAAACAGCAAACTGCAGACCAACCCCAGACTCAAAGCAAGGGCAGTACTTCTCCTCAATCTTTTCAGCTGATCTTCCTTGGCCGGGATTCCTCTTGATCACGAAGTAGTGTAACTTTCAGGGGTTTCAGCTCTCATATTTATACCCCAAAAGTCTTTGTCCCCTATGTGTGAGGGGTCCTGGACCCAGTCCAAACCAGTTCTGGCTGCACTCTGCCAGTGCACAACTTCTTCCTTTGTCAGTGTGGGCCAGGGTCATCAGACGCACCACAGGAGGGGGAGCCAGCATTGCGGAACGCAGGCACAGCCCTATTCAGGCCCAGGTGCTACTCCTCCCACCACTCTACATGCAGATAGGTCTATTCAGCCTAGTGCTGACTCACCCAGCCTCCTGGAGCCACCCCAGCCCCTGCCACTCTCAAACCAGACAGTCAATCCACAGACAGGCAGCGGCACTCAGAAAGGTTGAACAAGAAAATTGCCACTTTCTAAAAGTGCTTTTTTCAAACATTGAATTTAAAAACCATCCTTCCTAAAAGATGTGTTATTAAATTCTGAGTTCAGGGATACCAGAATCCAAATTTCTTGCTTCTATGGGAAGATATGCAGGTAAACCTATTACACAGCATTCCCCATTCTGTCCTATGGGCTAGATAGCCTTTCAATAGTGAAAAACGAAATTGGCAATATTTCAATATCAGGACATGTTACCCACACTAGTACATGTCCTACCTTTCACATACACTGCACCCTGCGCAGGGGGGTACCTTGGGCCTACCATAAGGGTGTCCAATGTGTAAGACAAGGGATGGGTAAGGCCTGGACAGTGGGTGCACTGGCCAGGTCGACATGGCAGTTAACAAACTGTGCACAGGCACTGCGGTGGCAGGCCTGAGATCTCTTTTCAGTGCTACTCAGGTGGGTGGCACAACCAGTGCTGCAAGCCCACTAGTAGCATTTGAATTACCAGTCCTGGCACACTCTGTGCACTTTATTAGGGACCTTTTATTTATAAACAAAAATAATCCACCCACAAGAAATTGATCATGGGTCAAGGGTAAATGTGTTTCCTACATGGGTGGGAAGCACATTGTGTTTCTTAAATACCCCTCACACACCAAAAGGGACCTTGGTGTCATGCTTCATCATAGGGGTCTTCGCGCCCCTCTACGGTACGCGGTGTGCTACTAACCAGCGGATGCGCTGGAGCACTGAAGTTATCACTATGTGTAGTGTAAGAGGGGGTGAGTGGTAGGGTCAGGAGTGAATGGTGAGTGAATGTTAAAAAATACCTAGCACCTCAAGAGTAGAACATTTTTTAATACACCTTGGTGCTGATATTGTTCGAAAATGTGAGGTGGAGGTGTGTTGTGTTAATATACAAGACGTCCTGCGTGTGTCAACATGTTTCGAAGCGTGCTGCTTCTTCTTGAGGGCGGGTACACAGATCCCTACCCTACTCACATGGTCGTATAATAACGTCTGTTTATGAAGAACACTATGTGTTGATGTAATGTATAAACGTTGCAAAATATGACACAATGGTCACACATGTTTATGTAGCAAGGAAATTCCTTAATATCAAGCTGAAAAAGAAACACAAAAATGTAGAAAAACGTCACATAAGAAGAAATAATCCAGACATTGTATTTCCTGACCTGCAAAAAGTGGTATATACAGTGTCTAATGACTAACCCATAGATTACACGTGTAGGTCCAGTGCCCTGTAAAGAACGAAACAGGCTGTCCTTGCTGTGACTGCGGGGTTCATTACTAAAGGGAAACATTGTTAAAAATAGGGAAACTTGAATGCATACTTGCTATGCTGAAGCCAGTGGCGACATGAGCCTTAGAACGATGGGGACCCCATGCTAATTGCAGTCTGTAGGAAAAAAGGATGCATTAGGCAAGTGTCAGAGGTCTTATTTGATGGGAGGAGAAATGGCCTCTCAGAAGCGGCTGTGCCGTACTTACGTATGTCAGGATACTACCTCACCAGATCGTCCCCCTTGCGGCTCCGTGGAAAAAGTGAAGCTGGGAAGAGCTTGTATTTATACTGTAGCTAATTGCTTTGTTTGTTGCCGCCACTAGGGCGGTGTACGTGTATACCGGGAGCGCTTCCATTAGCGGTGTTTAATTAAAGAGACAGAACAGCCCGCAGTAGTTCCGGGTTGCTCAAACCGGAAGGAAAAAACAATCTGCAGTGTTAAGACTAGAACGCTCGCTCATAGCTATTGTGGGTCAGCGCAATTCTGATTGGTTAACCCAGAGGCGCGTGTAAATAATAGGAAATTGGGCTGAATAAAGTGCCGTAATAACGGTGGAGGGGATAAGGTGGTAAAAAACTAGGGACCTACTGGTAAAACAAATAAGCCAATCATGGATAACCAATTGCAATCATAATTTAACCAGGGAGCACTTGAACTTTGACACTGATCAGCAGTGGCAAAGTGCCCAAAGCATCTAAACCAGCAAAAACGAATTCCAGCACAGTGTCAAAAATAGAGGAAGTAGAGGCAAATATTTAGGGGAAACCACATCAAGGATGCCAGGTCTAACACTGACAAATTAAGCATAATGTAGCAAGTACATGAATTCTCCAGAAAAACATGTTGTTGCAAACAAACTCCTATAGAGCTATATTTTCTTCAAAAACCGTTAACCACTAAAATGTGTGGTGTGCACTTACCGAGGGGATACAGACACGCTTTCTAGTATTGTGAACCATGTGTACCATACATTCTATGATCTGGGCCATGTATCATTAAAAACAGGGTACAAACCTATTGACCAGCTCTAGTAAGGGCTGTCAGCTCAATTACACAGGGTAACTGATAAGGGACTTGTGATGCCTCTGCCACTCTATGTAGTGTTGCGATAATATGAACAATAGTGGTGTTGCCACAAGTAGTGGCTCGTGGAGGGAGTGCCGCAGGGCGGTGGGGTGGGGTGGGGAAGGGGCAGGGTGGGGGATAGTAAACTCCGGCTCACGGCCGACCGGTGTAATGTAAATAAGTAAATAAATTGAACGAATTTCATTGCGCGTGCTGAAACGCATTCGGCGCTGCCCCTCCCCGCTCCGCTACTGGTTGCCACCTGAGAATTTAAAGAAAAGCCACCGACATATAGTTCCCCTTAAGGATCAAATAAGGGAGCATCAGTCTAGTCTACCCCGTCCTTTCATCTTCATCTCAATTCCAATTCCATCAATTTACAGAAAGGAGGGGCAGTAACATGGCATACTTCAAGGTGACAATTTTTCCTAAGCATGACAATTTCGTCAAACAGTGGTATTTTATAGCCAATTAGACGTGCACTGGTGAGGTGCTGTGTCTCTGTTTAATCAAAAGCATCCTGTGAAATGGGTGGCTAAAGCGAGCCCAACCGATTGTCTGATGGAAATGGCCACCAGCATGACCGTTCCTCGGCTGCTCGGTCGGGCTCAAAAGACAGAAAGTGCACAACGAGCTGTCTTGTGTACTTACAACACAAAACCCCATACAACAATATATGTACCAACCACAGAAGCCAAAGAAGAAAAACGCAGCTTCAAGTGTTAGGCATTCAGAGTTAAGTCTCATGCACCCCATGCACCCCATGCACCTCATTTAATATGTTAGTTACCCAAGGAGCTAATCTTCTACCCCCCCTTCGACAGTATGTGACCTAAGCAGGTGACCTCTTTTCAACAATACTTACCCCTTTTGTAGCCTGTCACTGGCAGACAGACTTATCTCATAGGCAATGTAGAAAGTATTTGTACCAATACCCACAGTAACACAGTGAAGACACCATAAAAGGACACCACACCACATGCACATCCTCTCCCTCTATCACACTGAAACAAGACAATCAATTCACAAGAAGACAGAAATGCACAGAAATGTTGGACAAGAAAATATCGGCATCCTAAAAAGTGCTGTGTTCAAACACAGACCTTAAAAGCCATACTTGCTTAAAGATGTATTGTCAAATTCTGAGCTCAGTCCTATTCTCTACCTTAGCCCTATGAAGGATATACTCGTTAAATGTTACAAAATTCCCCATTCTATCCTATGGGCAAGACAGCCTTTCAATAGTGAAAAATGAAATGGGCAGTAGGTCACTATCAAGGCATGTTACACACACTAGTACGAATACTACCTGTCACATACACTGCACCATGCCTAGGGGTGTACCCTGGGTCTACCATAGATGTGTCCTATGTACAAACCTCACACAGGCACTGCGGTGGCAGGTCTGAAGAATCTTTTCAGGGCCATCCATGTGGGTGGCACAATCAACACTGCAATCCTACTAGTAGATAGTTATTTGCCAGCTCTGGCACCATCAGTGCACTGCACTAGGGATCTAAAGGTAAACCAATATGCCAGTCAGGGAGAACCAAGCACAATATCCATTTACACAAAAAGCACTCGCACTGTGACACTGATCAGCAGTGGCAAAATGCCCACAACATCTGAACCAGCAAAAACGAAATCCAGCACAGCCTCAAAAACATGGAGGTAGAGGCAAAAAATCATGTAAAACCACACCAAGAATGACATGACTAATACTATCTAACTGTGCTGTCCCCACTACTTAGTTGTGTGTCCGAAATAAGGAGCAGGTAACTAACCTGTATTTTAAACTTTTTATAGAGGCCCTGTCTTTCTACATGGTCCTAAAAGGAGCAGCAGAGCCAATATCTTTTACCAGCCAATGTTGCTTCAGACAAGGACCTATCATATGTATTCTATAAGCGATACTGCCAAAGAATGCACTTTAGATCATCAACAGAAAAATATCGAGCAGCAGAACAAGCGTAATAATAGCCAGAGCAGCTGACAACTGGAGAGCCACATTTTTATTTTCCCTTTGACTGCACACAGGTCAGTCACAGATAATAGGACTATTACAATGTACTAGCCTTCTCCTCACCAGCACATTTCTCAACCAAATCCGTAATCATGCGCAACAAGGCTCTTTAACTCTGCAGGAATCCCAGCTCTACATCGCCTGTTGCCCACAAAGTGGGTGGCACATCCGCAAAAACTCGGGGGGAAACAAACACTACTCTCTACTTACATTAAGGCCCATCAAAATCTCTGCCCATCATCAGACATTCACCTGCTTGAGGGCAGTAATAATAGGATGCCAAACCCATCACATGCTCACCAACACTAGGCATTAACTGAAATAAAAAATTCACAATAAAAAAGATCCAATAATCTGAGCAAGAGAGTGCAAAACATTAACTAATGTGCTTGAAACACCCACCAATACACGCATAGCACTGTACTATGTTAAATACATAACAGAAGGAAACAATACAGACCAATCACTTCCCAATATCTACAACCAAGTCGCTATTGCAAGAACACAATAAAAACGAATCTGCAAATAAACAATCAAATTCCTCTTTTAAGACACAAATCATGTCCACTAAAATGTAATTAAAACCTTCACTCTCTCATCTGTCCTCTGACAGCAACAACCAGAACAGCCTGAACGTCACTGCAGGTATAGAAACAGCAGAAATAAAAGAACAGCTGAATTTTAAAAGCAGTAAAGTCAGAGGGATATTTGCAAATTGACATTTCTGAAAATAAAGCTACAGCTGTCTCCTACTGGGCCTCTCTAAACTGTACATACGCATTTTACCTCTTTTTATTTATCTCCTGCAATGTCCCTGAGCATACCCTTTCTGTACAATCATGTTTATTTCTTTTTAACTTTTGCTACTGCATTCTTTGTCCAGCACCAACTGAGTCGCAAAGAATCTCATGCCACTGGCTCCAGGACATTCTATCCCACAGTGTTGTGAAAACTCTAAATACACACTGACAAAACCCATGAACCAAATCTTTTAGCTCCTGTGTTGTTCTTCTAATCTGCACCCAATTAACATTCTCTTGCTGGCACTCTGCCCTTCAGGAGAGTGGCTCTGTCTGTGCGAGGAGCTGAGCATGGCCCCCACCTTCTCTTGTCTGCTGCTTTGCTCTGAGTCTCTCGAGCTGGATGAGCCCCTCCTTGGGAATTCCTCCCTTATCACACCGAAGGTCATGGCAAGCCAGCCACAAACTGAATTCACATGCTATGTCTTTCAACTTTGAAAATTCTTTTCATTCAGCTAAAGACTCACTGCCTGGATATCTTGAAACACTTTTTCCAAATTAAATACAGGTTCTATTGTGGGCAAATCTAAATAAAACAAACCCACTCAAATCAATCATATGTTAACTTCTGAGCATTGCACTGGGTTTCTACGTGACAATTTTCAGAATGCAGTTCGTGTCTGAAGCTGGAAACCGCTACATACAAACACACTGCTCCCTTTCCAGAACTCCTGCCTCCCCCCTTTTCATAGAGAGAGAACACATTCAGCTCTGCTGAATTACAAGTGTGTATTTCACCTCTCCTTACTGCAGCTTCAGAATGCCTGTCTGTTCAGCACCAAGATACATTACCTTGAAACATCACAACACTGTTTTCAATTTAAATGCGCATCCCTTCCTTACATTTTCCTCATGTTGCACTCTTCCTATGTCAAAACAGATGTACATTCTTGCTAGTATTTCTGATCAAATCATATTTCTATTCATGCATTAAATTCTTCAAACTTTAAAGTGCCATCAGGCACAGTGACAACAAGAGACCAAATTAAGCTCATTCTAGACATTTTCAAGAAGGGCCACACTCATCATTTTGCCTGGCAAAGGAAATTACAAGTACTTTTCCCAAAGACGGTCCTCAGACTGTGTCAAACAAAAAAACCCTCACAGCACAGCTTACTGAAACAAGGCATCCTTGCCTCCACAGAATAAGCACAGTTGCTACTCACACAAACAAGCATTTCAAAAGCACCACCACTGACGTTGGTCCACACACCTCATAACACTCAAACACAACAATCAAACCAAAATTCAGCCCGGAGACTGCATCAGAACAAAACAGTCCAAAGACTGCACCATGACAAGTAGACAGCCCAGAGACTGTACCAAGTTCAAAAAGACAGGCTCGAACCCCAGACCTTTTCAAGCATAGACCAAATTTCCAGTTGGCCTGGCAGATTGTTCGCAAACAGTCCCAAGCCTTTTCAAGAACGAGCCAAATTTCCAGTCGGTCTGGTATACTGTTCACAAACACTCTGTGTCTTTTAAAGGGTCCGCAAACCCACCAAGTTCAAACCAAGACAGCCCAAAAGACTGTACCAAGACACAGCACGTCGGCTAGTCAGTCAGGAGACTGTATCAGGACACAGCAAATAGGATCGCGTCGTACAAGAATGGAGACATTTTTCCAAGAATCAAATCACTCACCTGGTGCAGTCAGGTCTAGTCAAATTATTCTCCACTGTCGACTCTGTCGACTCTCCAGACCCAAATGGTCAACTCCAAGGTTTTGCCTTCTCAGGACCCCGGCCGTTGACCACGAGCCAAGGATCCGCCCGATCGGAAGGGCAGGGCAGCTGCGAGAACCAAGCTCGGTCTTGTATGTGTGGGGCCCCAATCTGCTCGACCGACCAGACACCACTCTGGCCCCTGCGACCCGATTACAGGTGAGGGGGCCACACTTCGTGGGGTCCCTGTTCAGGCACCAACTGAAGGACAGGGCCCTCTAGGGCCACGTGGGTTCTTATGACCATCTGCTATGCCTTCCCAAAATGAAGAGTCAGTCAGACAGTAGAGAATGAAAAATTACATTTATTAAGGTATGTACTCTGCAGAGGAGCCCAGTCAGACCTTCACCCTAAGATGTCTGTCGAGGGGACTGGCTTTCCCAGACATAGAAGCAACAATTATACATTTCAGCAGGAGCACAAGACACACCCATCCAGTAACTTTCCACAGAAGGCAGCAAGAGACAAAGAAGGGCACACAAGGATGAGTTAAGAGTCTGAGGCCGGGTGCACACTATCTCTCTCTGGCAAGGTCATTCTGTTTGTGCCTGCAGCTGAGCAACTGGGAGCAGGCGCCGTCTCATGGGAAAGGTATGCAGAAGTATAAACAATATATCCACTAGTACAGCGAGGCCCAACCTTAGGAGAAAATGCACCCCAGCAGCTTTATGCAAAAGCAAGCAGTACATGTAATAAAACTTAGTTCAGTCACAAACTAATATGAATTGCGAAAAACAAAATGGAGTCACACGAGCTAACCAAAGCTTACATGCTGCGAGGATAACTCAGTGGGTTGCATAACGTGAATGCAAATGATGTCTATTTAGCCACATATTGCTAAACTAATATAGCATAACAAATGCATTACGGGGAGGAGGAATTTCAGAGCTAACAGAGGTCCAATTTTGTTCTTTAATATTCTATTACTTTAAAGTGGGAACATCTTCTAGAGGTTTCCCTTTGATGTGCACCAGTTTCATGCCTCCCCTGCCCTGGCTCCAGATCAACAACATGGGGTATGCAATCCTTTGTGTGAAGTCAGGACACAGCCTATTCAGGTGTAATTGGGCTGTGCCAAACTCCACACTCCCATCCTCCCAGGGATAGCCATTCCACGTATACCTAAGCTCTCTATTGTGTGTAGCTGCAGGTACAGAATGGCTAAGGCAGGAACATGCTAACTTTCTAAAAGTGCCAATTTTCAAAGTTGTAACCAAAAATCTGACTTCCCCATAAAAGAGGATTTTCATTACCAATTCCCTAAAGACACCAAATATGAACTATTTATCTGTTTCCATTTGGAAATTACAGCTTATTAAATGAAATACGGTAACTCCAATCTTATTCTATGAGAGAGGTAGGCCTTGGAATAGCGAAAAATACATTTAAGAGTTTTTTACTATTAGATCATGTAAAATTTAAAAGTGCAAGTCCTACTTTTTATATACATTGCACCAACCAATGTGGGCCATTTATGGCCTACAGTAGGGATGACTTGCATGCATTAAAAAGGAAGGTATGGTCCTGGCAAAAGCTTTATTTTGCCTGGTAGAAATGGCAGTTTAAAACTGCAAACACAGGCTGCAATAGGTGGACAGAGACATGTTTAAAAGGGCTTCTTAAGCGGGAGGCATAATTGGTGCTGCAGGCCAGCTAGTAGCATTTAATTTACAGGCCATGGGCACATGTAGTATTGCTTTACTAGGAACTTATAAGTACATTAAATATGCCATTTGGGGACAAGCCAATGTGACTATGTTTTTTTAGGAGTGAGCACATGCACTTCAGCACTGGATAACAGCTGTAAAGTGCACAAAGTCCTAAGACCAGCAAAAATGAAATCACAAAAAATTGAGGAGTAAGGCAAAATATTTTGGAGAAGACCACCATTGACAGGTGTATTATGATGTTATGTGATATGTTATTTTATGTTAAATATTCTCGGATAGCGCATGTTCACAGTTAGAAATCGGACATCAACATAAGGCAGGATTAAACTAAGAGATGTTCAAAGTTTATATGCTTGTTTGAAAAGCTACGTCTTGAGATGTTTCCGAAAACACCCAAAGTCAGATTTATGACGAATATAATCGGCCATATCATTCTAGATTACTGGAGCTAATGGAGAAAAGCTGCGACTTCCTGATCTGCTCTTACAGAACTTTGGAACTTTAAACTTTCAAAGTTGGTTGTCATGACCTGAGCATTAATTGCGAGTGAAATGTGCTTTACCACTTTCTTAGTCAAAAAGTGGAGGGCTAATCCTCCTAGACTCTTGAAGACCACACTCTTGAAATATAACCTTTGTTTTACTGAGAGCCAGCAATGTTTTTGAAGGATGGGGGTGACATGCGCTAATTAAGCTAGCCTTTGAGATGGGCTGTTATATTACTTTATTTTTTGTGTGATATGAATTATTTAGTTCAGAGTGTTGCAGTAGGACTTACTGCAAAATATAATGTCTAGTTGTAATTTAGTTATGTGTTCTAGGTGTTTAACATTTATGGGATTGTGATGTTTTTTGGGTTGTACTAGGGTTATAAGTGTTTTTTGGGTAGATTGAAATGTTTTTTATCTGCAGATATGTTTGGACATCTGAAGTTGTTTTTAACCTATATAGATTTTATTTATTTTTTCTCCAAAGGAATAAACAGTCATTTATTTTTAATCCAAATAATTTTTTACTTTTTCTGTGATTTTTCAGTTTTTGTGAAGAGTTTTTTTATTTTTTCTAAATTTTCAGGCTTTGGATAGATTTGTTGGATTATTGAACTGATGCAGAATGTTTCATTTTTCTCCTCGTTTATTTATGCATTATGGATCATCTTTTGACTTTTGACTGACCTCAGCCTGGAAATTGTAAGTGTTATCTTATTTTATTTATGTATCTTATTGGGTGGGCAGTATAACATTTATTGGTCTTCACGAAAACTAATGGGGCGCTCCGGTTAGCTCCTGTCTTGAAAGTTTCAGGCGGCGGGTTTGCAGAGTGGTGTTAAAAAGGGGATGTGGCCTCAGACCACTCTCAGCAATCCAGCTGTGTGGGGCTTACTTGAGGTACCTGGTGGCTAGTTGGCACTCAGGAACCCTCTGGAGGCAAGGAGACTTCATCCCCCAACAAAGAGCGCACCAGGAGGCACGTTTGCAGATTGGTAGAGAGAGGGAGCATGGCCTGCGTCCACCTCTCAGCAATTCCACTGTGTGGGGCTTACTGGAGGTAAGAGGTAGGCTATTTGGCCTCAAAGGACCCCAGCAGCAAAGGTGACTTCAATTACCATCCAAGAATGCGCCAGGGAGCATGTTTGCAGAGTGGTGGGCAACGATGCAAGGCCTGCTATGAGAACTTAGCGATCCTTACTGGAGTTAATAGGAGGGGTAGTGGACCCTCAAGGATGTCCTTGGGGGCCAACTACCCCTCTTGTTGGCTCCGGTAAGTCCCACACAGTGGGATTGCTAAGATGTCTTCGGAGGCCACGCCCCCTTTCTCCACCACTCTGCAAAAGTACCTCCTGGCAGACTATGGGATGGGGGGATGAAGTCCACTATACTCCTGAGGGACTTTGGGGCCCAAGATGCCCTCCTGGTACCTCCTGTAAGTCTTACACAGTGGAATTCTTGAGCGCTGGTCAGAGGCCCTGCACCCTTTCTCCACCACTCTGCAAACGCAACTACTAGTTAAAGAAGCATTTGCAATTTAATAGGTTTTGCATTTGCATGAGTTAGAGCTATTGGCTTTTTAAATGTAAACGTGTTTACTGATGCATTTTGGTGTAGAGTGGATGTACGTTGTGTGTAGTGGAATTATGTGGTATGTTGTGCAGTGAAATTATGTGAATAGAAAGTATGTGGTGTTTAGTGTATAGGAATTATGTGGAGTGGGATTATGCTTTTTGGAGAGTAATTATGTGGTATTGTAGTTTGTGTTGTGGAGTGGTAACCTCAGCTTTAGTCTTCCTCATTTCCATAGAAGCTAAACTATAAACTCAATGAGACACAAAAAAAGAAGGAACCACTGAGGAGCACTTCTGGACCTAGTTGGAGGTATGAGCAGGACCACTGGAATTATGTGACTGTTCGGCTGCACCAATTTTCACATAATCAAGCTATTTCCACATTTGCCAAATATTCCATCATCTGCTGCCTAACCTGCAGATTTGAACAAAAAAGCCTTGTTTCTAGCTCAAACGGCTCAAATGTTCCCAACAGTGCAGCGTCAAGTGTTACAGCGTGGTGGAAGGCCCTTTGCAAAGCTGGAATCGTCAAGGTTACTTATTGCAAAATGTGGATGTTAAACTGGTACTAATGGTGCACAAACCTCTCTTCTTTCTGGGCCTCTCTTGCCTGCATTTCTCTTGCTTCTTTCTGCACCTCATTGTCTTCTTTCTGCACTTCACTCGCCTCTTTCTGCACTTCTCTTGCCCCTTTCTGCACCTCACTTGCCTCTTTCAGAACCTCTGTTGCTTTTTTCTACAGATCTCTTGCCTCTTTCTGCACCTTTCTTGCTTCTTTCTGCACCTCACTTGCCTCTTACTGCACTTCCATTGCCTCTTTCTGAACCCCACTGTCGTCTTTCTGCTTCTCTCTAGCCTCCTTGTGCATTTCTCTTGTCTGTATCTGCAGTACCCTTGCCTCTTTCTGTACCTCTCTTGCCTCTTTCTGCACCTTACTTGCCACTTTCTGCTCTTCTCTTGCCTCTTTCTGAACCCCACTGTCGTCTTTCTGTACCTCTCTTGCCTCTTTCTGTACATCACTTACTTCTTTCTGCATCTTTCTTTCCTATTTCTCCACTTCTATTGCCTCCTTCTGCACCCTTCTTTTTTCTTTCACTACTTCTGTTGCTTCTTTCTACTCTTCTCTTCCTTCTTTGTGCACCCCTCTTGCCTCTTTCTGTACCCCTCTTGCCTCTTTGTGCAACTCTCCTACCTCTTTCTGCACCCCTTCTTCCTCTTTCTGTACTTGTCTTGCCTCTTTGTGCACATCTCCTACTTTTTTCTGTACCCCTTTTGCCTCTTTTTGCACCTCTGTTGGTTCTTTCTGCACTGGTCGTGCTTCTTTCTACACCTCTTTTGCAAATTTCTCCATCCCTCTTGCCTCTTTCTTTACCCTTCTTCCCTCTTTCTGCACCTCTGTTGCCTCTGTCTGCACACCTGTTCTCTCTTTCTGCACCCCTTTGCTGGTTTCTGTAACTCTCTTGCCTCTTTCTGCAGTTCTCTTTTCTCCTTCTGCACCTCACTTGCCTCTTTCTGCACTTCTATTGCCTCTTTCTGCCCCTCTCTTGCTTCTTTCTACACCAATGTTTTATCTTTTTGCACCCTTGTATCTTTCTGCACTCATCATCCTTCTTTCTGCACTTCTCTTGCTTCTTTCTGCACCTGTATTGCTTCTTTCTGTACCCGTCTTCCCTTTTTGCATCCCTATTGCCTCTTTCTGCTGTTCTCTTGCATTTTTTGTACCTCTTGCCTCTTTCTGCGCCTCACATGCCTCTTTCTGCACTTCTCTTGCTTCTTTCCACACCTCTGTTGCTTCTTTCAGCAATTCTCTTGCCTCTTTCTGCACTTCTCTTACTTGTTTCTGCACCTCGCTTGCCTCTTTTTGCACCCCTTTTTTCTCTTTCTGCACCTCTCTTGCATCTTTCTACACCTCTGTTCCCTCTGTCTGTACCTTTCCTGCCTGTTTCTGCACCTCTCTTGTGTCTTTCTGCACCTCTGTTCCCTCTTTCTGCACCTTTCCTGCCTGTTTCTGCACCTCTCTTGCCTCTTTCTGTACCTCTGTTGCTTCTTTCTGCCCTTCTCATGCTCTATTTGCACCCTTTGTGCCTCTTTCAGCACCTCTGTTGCTTCTTTCTGCACTTCTCTTCCTTCTTTCTGTACCCCTACTGCCTCTTTCTGTACTTGTTTTGCCACTTTGTGCACCTCTCCTGCTTTTTCTGCACCCCTCTTGCCTCTTTTTGCACCTCTGTTGCTTCTTTCTGCACTGCTCTTGCTTCTTTCTGCACCATACTTGCCTCTTTCTGCACTTCTCCTGCTTCTTTCCATACCTCTGTTGCTTTTTTCAGCAATTCGCCTGCCTCTCTCTGCACTTCTCTTCTTTCTTTCTGTACCCCTCCTTCCTCTTTCTGTACCTTTCTTGCCTCTTTGTGCACCTCTCCTATCTCTTTGTTCACCTCTATTGCCTCTTTTTGCACCTCTGTTGGTTCTTTCTGCACTTCTCTTGCTTCTTTCTACACCTTTGTTGCTTATTTCAGCAATTCTCTAACCTCTTTCTGTACTTCTCTTTGCTTGTTTCTGTACTTCTCTTGTATCTTTCTGCAGGCCTCTTGCCTTTTTCTGCACCCTTCTTCCCTCTTTCTGCACCACTCTTGCCTCTTTTTGCACACTTCTTCCCTCCTTCCGTACCTTTCCTGCCTGTTTCTGCACCTCTCTTACCTCTTTCTGTATCTCTGTTGCTTCTTTCTGTACTTCTCGTCCTTCTTTCTGCACCCCTCCTGCCTCTTTCTGGACTTATCTTGCCTCTTTGTGGACCTCTCCTTCTTTTTCCTGCACCTCCCTTGCCTCTTTTTGCACCTCTGTTGGTTCTTTCTGCACTGCTCTTGCTTCTTTCTGCACCTCATTTTCAAATTTCTGCATCCTTCTTGCCTCTTTCTGTACCCCTCTTCCCTCTTTCTGTGCCTCTCTTGCCTCTGGCTGTTCTACTGTTCCCTCTTTCTGTACCTCTTCTGCCTGTTTCTGCAACTCTCTTGCCTCTTTCTGTAGTTCTCCCATCTCCTTATGCACCCCACTTGCCTCTTTCTGCACTTCTATTGCCTCTTTATGCACCTCACTTCCTTCTTTCTGCACCCCTGTTGTCTCTTTCTGCACCCCTGTTGTCTCTTTCTGCACTCGTCTTTCCTCTTTCTCACCTCTCTTGCTTCTTTCTGTACTTCTCTTGCTTCTTTATACAACTCTCTTGCTTCTTTCTGCACCCTTCTTCCCTGTTTTGCATCCCTCGTGCCTCTTTCTGCTGTTCTCTTGCCATTATCTGCACCTCTCTTGCCTCTTTCTGCACTTCTCTTGCTTCTGTCTATACCTCTGTTACTTTTTTTCAGCAATTCTCTTTCCTCTTTTTTGCACTTCTCTTACTTGTTTCTGCACCTCTCGAGTCTTTCTGCACCTACATTGCCTCTTTCTGTACCTCATTTGCTTCTTTCTGCACCCCTCTTGCATCTTTTTGTACCCCTTATTTCTCTTTCTGCACCCTTCTTAGATCTTTCTGCACCCCTGTTCCCTCTTTCTGTACCTTTCCTGCCTGTTTCTGCAGCTCTCTTGCCTCTTTCTCTACCTCTGTTGTTTCTTTCTGTACTTCTCTTGCTCTTTCTGCACCCTTCGCGTCTCTTTCAGCACCTCTGTTGCTTCTTTCAGCAATCCTCTTCCTTCTTTCTGTACCACTCCTGCCTCTTTTTGTACTTGTCTTGCCTGTTTGTGCACCTCTCTTACTTTTTTCTGCACCCCTCTTACCTCTTTTTGCACATCTGTTGGTTCTTTCTAGACTGCTCTTGCTTCTTTCTGCACCTTACTTGCCTCTTTCTGCACTTTTCTTGCTTCTTTCTATACCTCTGTTTCTTCTTTCAGCAGTTCTCTTGCCTGTTTCTGCACTTCTCTTCCTTCTTTCTGTACGCCTCCTGTCTCTTTCTGTACCTTTCCTGTCTCTTTCTGCATCTCTCCTATCTCTTTCTGCACCTCTCTTGCCTCTTTTTGCACCTCTGTTGGTTCTTTCTGCACTGCTCTTGCTTCTTTCTGCACCTCACTTGCCTATTTCTGTACTTCTCTTGCTTGTTTCTACACCTCTGTTGCTTCTTTCAGCAATTCTCTCGCCTCTTTCCGCACTTCTCTTGCTTGTTTCTGTACTTCTCTTGCGTCTGTCAGCACCTCTGTTGCCTCTATCTGCACCTCACTTGCTTCTTTCTGCACCCCTCTTGCCTCTTTCTGCACCCCTCTTCCCTCTTTCTGCACCTCTCTTGCCTCTTTTTGCACCCTTGTTCCTTCTTTCTGCATATTTCCTGCCTGTTTCTGTACCTCTCTTACCTCTTTCTGTACCTCTGATGCTTCTTTCTGTACTTCTCTTGCTCTTTCTGCACCCTTTGTGCCTCTCTCAGGACCTCTGTTGCTTCTTTCTGCACTTCTCTTCATTCTTTCTGCACCCCTCCTGCCTCCTTCTGTACTTGTCTTGCCTGGTTGTGAACCTCTCCTACTTTTTCTGCGCCCCATCCCCACTTTTTGCACTTCTGTTAGTTCTTTCTGCATTACACTTGCTTCTTTTTGCACCTTACTTGCCTCTTTCTGCACTTCTCTCTCCTCTTTCTATACCTCTGTTGCTTATTTCAGCAATTCTCTTGCCTATTTCTGCACTTCTCTTCTTTCTTTTTACACCTCTCTTGCCTCTTTCTGCTCCTCTCTAGCCTCTTTGTGCATTACTCTTGTCTGTTTCTGCAGTTCCCTTGCCTCTTTCTGTATCTCTCTTACCTCTTTCTGCACCTCACTTGCCACGTTCTGGTCTTCTCTTGCCTCTTTCTGAATGCTACTGTCTTCTTTTTGTACCTCTCTTGCCTCTTTCTGCACCTCACTTGCCACTTTCTGGTCTTCTCTTGCCTCTTTCTGAACCCAACTGTCTTCTTTCTGTACCTCTCTTGCTTCTTTCTGTACCTCACTTGCTTCTTTCTACATCTCTCTTGCCTCGTTCTCTACTTCTATTGCCTCCTTCTGTACCCTTCTTTTTTCTTTCACTACCTCTGTTGCTTCTTTCTACATTTCTCTTCCTTCTTTGTGCACCCCTCTTGCCTCTTTCTGTACCCCTCTTGCCTCTTTGTGCAACTCTGCTACCTCTTTCTGCACCCCTTCTACCTCTTTCTGTACTTGTATTGCCTCTTTGTGCACATCTCTTACTTTTTTCTTCACCCCTTTTGCATCTTTTTGCACCTCTGTTGGTTCTTTCTGCACTGCTCTTGCTTCTTTCTACACCTCTTTTGCAAATTTCTGCATCCCTATTGCCTCTTTCTTTACCCCTCTTCCTCTTTCTGCACCTCTGATGCCTCTGTCTGCACACCTGTTCCCTCTTTCTGCACCCCTTTGCTGGTTTCTGCAACTCTCTTGCCTCTTTCTGCAGTTCTCTTTTCTCCTTCTGCACCTCACTTGCCTCTTTCTGTACTTCTATTGCCTCCTTCTGCTCCTCTCTTGCTTCTTTCTACACCCCTGTTGTATCTTTTTGCACCCTTGTCTCTTTCTGCACTCGCCATCCCTCTTTCTGTACTCGCCATCCCTCTTTCTGCACTTCTCTTGCTTCTTTCTGCACTTCTCTTGATTCTTTCTGCACCCTTCTTCCCTTTTGCATCCCTCTTGCCTCTTTCTGCTGTTCTCTTGCATTTTTTGTACCGCTTGCCTCTTTCTGCACATCACTTGATTCTTTCTGCACGTCTCTTGCTTCTTTCCACACCTCTCTTGCTTCTTTCAGCAATTCTCTTGCCTGTTTCTGCACTTCTCTTACTTGTTTCTGCACCTCTCTTGCGTCTTTCTGCACCAATGTTGCCTCTTTCTGCACCTCACTTGCTTCTTTCTACACCCCTCTTGCCTGTTTGTGTACCTCTGTTTCTTCTTTCTGCACTTCTCTTGCTCTATATGCACCCTTCATGACTCTTTCAGCACCTCTGTTGCTTCTTTCTGCGCTTCTCTTCCTTCTTTCTGAACCCCTCCTGCCTCTTTCTGTACTTGTTTTGCAACTTTGTGCACCTCTCCTACTTTTTCTGTACCCCTCTTGCCTCTTTTTGCACCTCTGTTGGTTCTTTCTGCACTGCTCTTGCTTCTTTCTATAACTCTGTTGCTTCTTTCAGCAATTCTCCTGCCTCTCTCTGCACTTCTCTTCCTTCTTTCTGTACCCCTCTTGCCTCTTTCTACACTTCTATTGCTTCTTTCTACACCTTTGTTGCTTATTTCAGCAATTCTCTAACGTCTTTCTCTACTTCTCTTAGCTTGTTTTTGCACTTCTCGTGCCTCTTTCTTCACCCTTCTTCCCTCTTTTTGCACCACTCTTGCCTCTTTTTGCACTCTTCTTCCCTCTTTCCGTACCTTTCCTGCCTGTTTCTGTACCTCTCTTGCCTCTTTCTGTACCTCTGTTGCTTCTTTCTGTCCTTCTCTAGCTTTTCCTGCAGCCTTTGCACCTCTTTCAGCACCTCTGTTGCTTCTTTCTGCACTTCTTGTCCTTCCTTCTGCACCCCTCCTGCCTCTTTCTGTACTTGTCTTGCCTCTTTTTGCACCTCTCCTACTTTTTCTGCATCACTATTGCCTCTTTTAGCACCTCTGTTGGTTCTTTCTGTATCTCATTTGCAGATTTCTGCATCCCTCTTGCCTCTGGCTGCACTACTGTTCCCTCTTTCTGTACCTCTTATGCCTGTTTCTGCAACTCCCTTGCCTCTTTATGTACTTCTCCTGCCTCCTTCTGCACCTCACTTGCCTCTTTCTACACTTCTATTGCCTCTTTCTGCACCTCACTTGCTTCTTTCTGCACCCCTGTTGTCTCTTTCTGCACTCGTCTTTCTTCTTTCTCACCTCTCTTGCTTCTTTCTATACTTCTCTTGCTTCTTTCTACACCTCTCTTGCTTCTTTCTGCACCCTTCTTCCATGTTGTGCATCCCTCTTGCCTCTTTCTGCTGTTCTCTTGACATTATCTGCACCTCTCTTGCCTCTTTCTGTACTTCTCTTGCTTCTAACTATACCTCTGTTGCTTCTTTCAGCAAATCTCTTTCCTCTTTTTTGCACTTCTCTTGCTTGTTTCTGCACCTCTCGTGTCTTTCTGCACCCCTCTTGCCTCTTTTTGCACCCCTGTTCCCTCTTTCTGCACCTTTCCTGCCTGCTTCTGCAGCTCTCTTGCCTCTTTCTGTACCTCTGTTGTTTCTTTCTGTACTTCTCTTGCTCTTTCATCACCCTTCGCGCCTCTTTCAGCACCTCTGTTGCTTCTTTCAGCACTTCTCTTCCTTGTTATGTTATGTTAAGGCGATTTCTAAAGCGCACGATTACCCGAAGGTGTCCTGGCGCTAGTTACTTCTCTTTAGGCAAGGCCAGGGCAGGCAGAATTATTTATCAAAAAGCCAGGTCTTTAAGTCCTTTCTAAAACTTAACAGATTATTGGCATTTCTCAATTGAAATGGGAGCTCATTCCAGGCATTTACGGCACAGAAGGTGAAGCTTCGGCCGCCCCAGAGGGCTTTTTTTGTTGACGGAATGGAGGTCAATTTCGCTTCTGATGATCAAAGCGTGTGCATTGGTTTATACCATTGAAATTGCCTTTTAAGGTGGTCAGGTCCCTCTCCATGCAGTGCTTTGAACACCATGCATAGTGATTTAAACTGTACTCGGTTTCTAACTGGGAGCCAGTGCAGTTCTTTTATCACTTTGGAGATCGGGGCAAATTTGGCTCTTTCTGCACCACTCCTACCTCTTTTTGTACTTGTCTTGCCTCTTTGTGCACCTCTCCTACTTTTTTCTTCACCCCTCTTACCTCTTTTTGCACATCTGTTGGTTCTTTCTAGACTGCTCTTGCTTCTTTCTGCACCTTACTTGCCTCTTTCTGCATTTTTCTTGCTTCTTTCTATACCTCTGTTTCTTCTTTCAGCAATTCTCTTGCCTGTTTCTGTACTTCTCGTCCTTCTTTCTGTACCCCTCCTGTCTCTTTCTGTACCTTTCCTGTCTCTTTGTGCATTTCTCCTATCTCTTTCTGCACCCCTCTTGCCTCTTTTTGCACCTCAGTTGCTTCTTTCTGCACCCCTATTGCCTCTTTCTGTACCCCTCTTGGCTCTTTCTGCCCCTCTCTTGCCTCTTTTTGCACCCTTCTTCCCTCTTTCTGCCTGTTTCTGCATCTCTCTTGCCTCTTTCTGTACCTGTGATGCTTCTTTCTGTACTTCTCTTGCTCTTTCTGCACCCTTTGCGCCTCTTTCAGAACCTCTTTTGCTTCTTTCTGCACTTCTCTTCCTTCTTTCTGTACCTCTCCTGCCTCCTTCTGTACTTGTCTTGCCTGGCTGTGAACCTCTCCTACTTTTTCTGTACCCCATCTCCTCTTTTTGCACTTCTGTTGGTTCTTTCTGCAATGAGACACAAAAAAAGAAGGAACCACTGAGGAGCACTTCTGGACCTAGTTGGAGGTATGAGCAGTACCACTGGAATTATGTGACTGTTCGGCTGCACCAATTTTCACATAATCAAGCTATTTCCACATTTGCCAAATATTCCATCATCTGCTGCCTAACCTGCAGATTTGAACAAAAAAGCCTTGTTTCTAGCTCAAACGGCTCAAATGTTCCCAACAGTGCAGCGTCAAGTGTTACAGCGTGGTGGAAGGCCCTTTGCAAAGCTGGAATCGTCAAGGTTACTTATTGCAAAATGTGGATGTTAAACTGGTACTAATGGTGCACAAACCTCTCTTCTTTCTGGGCCTCTCTTGCCTGCATTTCTCTTGCTTTTTTCTGCACCTCATTGTCTTCTTTCTGCACTTCACTCGCCTCTTTCTGCACTTCTCTTGCCCCTTTCTGCACCTCACTTGCCTCTTTCAGAACCTCTGTTGCTTTTTTCTACAGATCTCTTGCCTCTTTCTGCACCTTTCTTGCTTCTTTCTGCACCTCACTTGCCTCTTACTGCACTTCCATTGCCTCTTTCTGAACCCCACTGTCGTCTTTCTGCTTCTCTCTAGCCTCCTTGTGCATTTCTCTTGTCTGTATCTGCAGTACCCTTGCCTCTTTCTGTACCTCTCTTGCCTCTTTCTGCACCTCACTTGCCACTTTCTGCTCTTCTCTTGCCTCTTTCTGAACCCCACTGTCGTCTTTCTGTACCTCTCTTGCCTCTTTCTGTACATCACTTACTTCTTTCTGCATCTTTCTTTCCTCTTTCTCCACTTCTATTGCCTCCTTCTGCACCCTTCTTTTTTCTTTCACTACTTCTGTTGCTTCTTTCTACTCTTCTCTTCCTTCTTTGTGCACCCCTCTTGCCTCTTTCTGTACCCCTCTTGCCTCTTTGTGCAACTCCCCTACCTCTTTCTGCACCCCTTCTTCCTCTTTCTGTACTTGTCTTGCCTCTTTGTGCACATCTCCTACTTTTTTCTGTACCCCTTTTGCCTCTTTTTGCACCTCTGTTGGTTCTTTCTGCACTGGTCGTGCTTCTTTCTACACCTCTTTTGCAAATTTCTCCATCCCTCTTGCCTCTTTCTTTACCCTTCTTCCCTCTTTCTGCACCTCTGTTGCCTCTGTCTGCACACCTGTTCTCTCTTTCTGCACCCCTTTGCTGGTTTCTGTAACTCTCTTGCCTCTTTCTGCAGTTCTCTTTTCTCCTTCTGCACCTCACTTGCCTCTTTCTGCACTTCTATTGCCTCTTTCTGCCCCTCTCTTGCTTCTTTCTACACCAATGTTTTATCTTTTTGCACCCTTGTATCTTTCTGCACTCATCATCCTTCTTTCTGCACTTCTCTTGCTTCTTTCTGCACCTTTATTGCTTCTTTCTGTACCCTTCTTCCCTTTTTGCATCCCTATTGCCTCTTTCTGCTGTTCTCTTGCATTTTTTGTACCTCTTGCCTCTTTCTGCACCTCACATGCCTCTTTCTGCACTTCTCTTGCTTCTTTCCACACCTCTGTTGCTTCTTTCAGCAATTCTCTTGCCTCTTTCTGCACTTCTCTTACTTGTTTCTGCACCTCGCTTGCCTCTTTTTGCACCCCTTTTTTCTCTTTCTGCACCTTTCTTGCATCTTTCTACACCTCTGTTCCCTCTGTCTGTACCTTTCCTGCCTGTTTCTGCACCTCTCTTGTGTCTTTCTGCACCTCTGTTCCCTCTTTCTGCACCTTTCCTGCCTGTTTCTGCACCTCTCTTGCCTCTTTCTGTACCTCTGTTGCTTCTTTCTGCCCTTCTCATGCTCTATTTGCACCCTTTGTGCCTCTTTCAGCACCTCTGTTGCTTCTTTCTGCACTTCTCTTCCTTCTTTCTGTACCCCTACTGCCTCTTTCTGTACTTGTTTTGCCACTTTGTGTACCTCTCCTGCTTTTTCTGCACCCCTCTTGCCTCTTTTTGCACCTCTGTTGCTTCTTTCTGCACTGCTCTTGCTTCTTTCTGCACCATACTTGCCTCTTTCTGCACTTCTCTTGCTTCTTTCCATACCTCTGTTGCTTTTTTCAGCAATTCGCCTGCCTCTCTCTGCACTTCTCTTCTTTCTTTCTGTACCCCTCCTGCCTCTTTCTGTACCTTTCTTGCCTCTTTGTGCACCTCTCCTATCTCTTTGTTCACCTCTATTGCCTCTTTTTGCACCTCTGTTGGTTCTTTCTGCACTTCTCTTGCTTCTTTCTACACCTTTGTTGCTTATTTCAGCAATTCTCTAACCTCTTTCTGTACTTCTCTTTGCTTGTTTCTGTACTTCTCTTGTATCTTTCTGCAGGCCTCTTGCCTTTTTCTGCACCCTTCTTCCCTCTTTCTGCACCACTCTTGCCTCTTTTTGCACACTTCTTCCCTCCTTCCGTACCTTTCCTGCCTGTTTCTGCACCTCTCTTACCTCTTTCTGTATCTCTGTTGCTTCTTTCTGTACTTCTCGTCCTTCTTTCTGCACCCCTCCTGCCTCTTTCTGGACTTATCTTGCCTCTTTGTGGACCTCTCCTTCTTTTTCCTGCACCTCCCTTGCCTCTTTTTGCACCTCTGTTGGTTCTTTCTGCACTGCTCTTGCTTCTTTCTGCACCTCATTTTCAAATTTCTGCATCCTTCTTGCCTCTTTCTGTACCCCTCTTCCCTCTTTCTGTGCCTCTCTTGCCTCTGGCTGTTCTACTGTTCCCTCTTTCTGTACCTCTTCTGCCTGTTTCTGCAACTCTCTTGCCTCTTTCTGTAGTTCTCCCATCTCCTTCTGCACTCCACTTGCCTCTTTCTGCACTTCTATTGCCTCTTTCTGCACCTCACTTCCTTCTTTCTGCACCCCTGTTGTCTCTTTCTGCACCCCTGTTGTCTCTTTCTGCACTCGTCTTTCCTCTTTCTCACCTCTCTTGCTTCTTTCTGTACTTCTCTTGCTTCTTTATACAACTCTCTTGCTTCTTTCTGCACCCTTCTTCCCTGTTTTGCATCCCTCTTGCCTCTTTCTGCTGTTCTCTTGCCATTATCTGCACCTCTCTTGCCTCTTTCTGCACTTCTCTTGCTTCTGTCTATACCTCTGTTACTTTTTTCAGCAATTCTCTTTCCTCTTTTTTGCACTTCTCTTACTTGTTTCTGCACCTCTCGTGTCTTTCTGCACCTACATTGCCTCTTTCTGTACCTCATTTGCTTCTTTCTGCACCCCTCTTGCATCTTTTTGTACCCCTTATTTCTCTTTCTGCACCCTTCTTAGATCTTTCTGCACCCCTGTTCCCTCTTTCTGTACCTTTCCTGCCTGTTTCTGCAGCTCTCTTGCCTCTTTCTCTACCTCTGTTGTTTCTTTCTGTATTTCTCTTGCTCTTTCTGCACCCTTCGCGTCTCTTTCAGCACCTCTGTTGCTTCTTTCAGCAATCCTCTTCCTTCTTTCTGTACCACTCCTGCCTCTTTTTGTACTTGTCTTGCCTGTTTGTGCACCTCTCTTACTTTTTTCTGCACCCCTCTTACCTCTTTTTGCACATCTGTTGGTTCTTTCTAGACTGCTCTTGCTTCTTTCTGCACCTTACTTGCCTCTTTCTGCACTTTTCTTGCTTCTTTCTATACCTCTGTTTCTTCTTTCAGCAGTTCTCTTGCCTGTTTCTGCACTTCTCTTCCTTCTTTCTGTACGCCTCCTGTCTCTTTCTGTACCTTTCCTGTCTCTTTCTGTATCTCTCCTATCTCTTTCTGCACCTCTCTTGCCTCTTTTTGCACCTCTGTTGGTTCTTTCTGCACTGCTCTTGCTTCTTTCTGCACCTCACTTGCCTATTTCTGTACTTCTCTTGCTTGTTTCTACACCTCTGTTGCTTCTTTCAGCAATTCTCTTGCCTCTTTCCGCACTTCTCTTGCTTGTTTCTGTACTTCTCTTGCGTCTGTCAGTACCTCTGTTGCCTCTATCTGCACCTCACTTGCTTCTTTCTGCACCCCTCTTGCCTCTTTCTGCACCCCTCTTCCCTCTTTCTGCACCTCTCTTGCCTCTTTTTGCACCCTTGTTCCCTCTTTCTGCATATTTCCTGCCTGTTTCTGTACCTCTCTTACCTCTTTCTGTACCTCTGATGCTTCTTTCTGTACTTCTCTTGCTCTTTCTGCACCCTTTGTGCCTCTCTCAGAACCTCTGTTGCTTCTTTCTGCACTTCTCTTCATTCTTTCTGCACCCCTCCTGCCTCCTTCTGTACTTGTCTTGCCTGGTTGTGAACCTCTCCTACTTTTTCTGCGCCCCATCCCCACTTTTTGCACTTCTGTTAGTTCTTTCTGCATTACACTTGCTTCTTTTTGCACCTTACTTGCCTCTTTCTGCACTTCTCTCTCCTCTTTCTATACCTCTGTTGCTTATTTCAGCAATTCTCTTGCCTATTTCTGCACTTCTCTTCTTTCTTTTTACACCTCTCTTGCCTCTTTCTGCTCCTCTCTAGCCTCTTTGTGCATTACTCTTGTCTGTTTCTGCAGTTCCCTTGCCTCTTTCTGTATCTCTCTTACCTCTTTCTGCACCTCACTTGCCACGTTCTGGTCTTCTCTTGCCTCTTTCTGAATGCTACTGTCTTCTTTTTGTACCTCTCTTGCCTCTTTCTGCACCTCACTTGCCACTTTCTGGTCTTCTCTTGCCTCTTTCTGAACCCAACTGTCTTCTTTCTGTACCTCTCTTGCTTCTTTCTGTACCTCACTTGCTTCTTTCTACATCTCTCTTGCCTCGTTCTCTACTTCTATTGCCTCCTTCTGTACCCTTCTTTTTTCTTTCACTACCTCTGTTGCTTCTTTCTACATTTCTCTTCCTTCTTTGTGCACCCCTCTTGCCTCTTTCTGTACCCCTCTTGCCTCTTTGTGCAACTCTGCTACCTCTTTCTGCACCCCTTCTGCCTCTTTCTGTACTTGTATTGCCTCTTTGTGCACATCTCTTACTTTTTTCTTCACCCCTTTTGCATCTTTTTGCACCTCTGTTGGTTCTTTCTGCACTGCTCTTGCTTCTTTCTACACCTCTTTTGCAAATTTCTGCATCCCTATTGCCTCTTTCTTTACCCCTCTTCCTCTTTCTGCACCTCTGATGCCTCTGTCTGCACACCTGTTCCCTCTTTCTGCACCCCTTTGCTGGTTTCTGCAACTCTCTTGCCTCTTTCTGCAGTTCTCTTTTCTCCTTCTGCACCTCACTTGCCTCTTTCTGTACTTCTATTGCCTCCTTCTGCTCCTCTCTTGCTTCTTTCTACACCCCTGTTGTATCTTTTTGCACCCTTGTCTCTTTCTGCACTCGCCATCCCTCTTTCTGTACTCGCCATCCCTCTTTCTGCACTTCTCTTGCTTCTTTCTGCACTTCTCTTGATTCTTTCTGCACCCTTCTTCCCTTTTGCATCCCTCTTGCCTCTTTCTGCTGTTCTCTTGCATTTTTTGTACCGCTTGCCTCTTTCTGCATATCACTTGATTCTTTCTGCACTTCTCTTGCTTCTTTCCACACCTCTCTTGCTTCTTTCAGCAATTCTCTTGCCTGTTTCTGCACTTCTCTTACTTGTTTCTGCACCTCTCTTGCGTCTTTCTGCACCAATGTTGCCTCTTTCTGCACCTCACTTGCTCACCCCTCTTGCCTGTTTGTGTACCTCTGTTGCTTCTTTCTGCACTTCTCTTGCTCTATATGCACCCTTCATGACTCTTTCAGCACCTCTGTTGCTTCTTTCTGCGCTTCTCTTCCTTCTTTCTGAACCCCTCCTGCCTCTTTCTGTACTTGTTTTGCAACTTTGTGCACCTCTCCTACTTTTTCTGTACCCCTCTTGCCTCTTTTTGCACCTCTGTTGGTTCTTTCTGCACTGCTCTTGCTTCTTTCTATAACTCTGTTGCTTCTTTCAGCAATTCTCCTGCCTCTCTCTGCACTTCTCTTCCTTCTTTCTGTACCCCTCTTGCCTCTTTCTACACTTCTATTGCTTCTTTCTACACCTTTGTTGCTTATTTCAGCAATTCTCTAACGTCTTTCTCTACTTCTCTTAGCTTGTTTTTGCACTTCTCTTGCCTCTTTCTTCACCCTTCTTCCCTCTTTTTGCACCACTCTTGCCTCTTTTTGCACTCTTCTTCCCTCTTTCCGTACCTTTCCTGCCTGTTTCTGTACCTCTCTTGCCTCTTTCTGTACCTCTGTTGCTTCTTTCTGTCCTTCTCTAGCTTTTCCTGCACCCTTTGCACCTCTTTCAGCACCTCTGTTGCTTCTTTCTGCACTTCTTGTCCTTCCTTCTGCACCCCTCCTGCCTCTTTCGGTACTTGTCTTGCCTCTTTTTGCACCTCTCCTACTTTTTCTGCATCACTATTGCCTCTTTTAGCACCTCTGTTGGTTCTTTCTGCATCTCATTTGCAGATTTCTGCATCCCTCTTGCCTCTGGCTGCACTACTGTTCCCTCTTTCTGTACCTCTTATGCCTGTTTCTGCAACTCCCTTGCCTCTTTATGTACTTCTCCTGCCTCCTTCTGCACCTCACTTGCCTCTTTCTGCACTTCTATTGCCTCTTTCTGCACCTCACTTGCTTCTTTCTGCACCCCTGTTGTCTCTTTCTGCACTCGTCTTTCTTCTTTCTCACCTCTCTTGCTTCTTTCTATACTTCTCTTGCTTCTTTCTACACCTCTCTTGCTTCTTTCTGCACCCTTCTTCCATGTTGTGCATCCCTCTTGCCTCTTTCTGCTGTTCTCTTGACATTATCTGCACCTCTCTTGCCTCTTTCTGTACTTCTCTTGCTTCTAACTATACCTCTGTTGCTTCTTTCAGCAAATCTCTTTCCTCTTTTTTGCACTTCTCTTGCTTGTTTCTGCACCTCTCGTGTCTTTCTGCACCCCTCTTGCCTCTTTTTGCACCCCTGTTCCCTCTTTCTGCACCTTTCCTGCCTGCTTCTGCAGCTCTCTTGCCTCTTTCTGTACCTCTGTTGTTTCTTTCTGTACTTCTCTTGCTCTTTCATCACCCTTCGCGCCTCTTTCAGCACCTCTGTTGCTTCTTTCAGCACTTCTCTTCCTTGTTATGTTATGTTAAGGCGATTTCTAAAGCGCACGATTACCCAAAGGTGTCCTGGCGCTAGTTACTTCTCTTTAGGCAAGGCCAGGGCAGGCAGAATTATTTATCAAAAAGCCAGGTCTTTAAGTCCTTTCTAAAACTTAACAGATTATTGGCATTTCTCAATTGAAATGGGAGCTCATTCCAGGCATTTACGGCACAGAAGGTGAAGCTTCGGCCGCCCCAGAGGGCTTTTTTTGTTGACGGGATGGAGGTCAATTTCGCTTCTGATGATCAAAGCGTGTGCATTGGTTTATACCATTGAAATTGCCTTTTAAGGTGGTCAGGTCCCTCTCCATGCAGTGCTTTGAACACCATGCATAGTGATTTAAACTGTACTCGGTTTCTAACTGGGAGCCAGTGCAGTTCTTTTATCACTTTGGAGATCGGGGCAAATTTGGCTCTTTCTGCACCACTCCTACCTCTTTTTGTACTTGACTTGCCTCTTTGTGCACCTCTCCTACTTTTTTCTTCACCCCTCTTACCTCTTTTTGCACATCTGTTGGTTCTTTCTAGACTGCTCTTGCTTCTTTCTGCACCTTACTTGCCTCTTTCTGCATTTTTCTTGCTTCTTTCTATACCTCTGTTTCTTCTTTCAGCAATTCTCTTGCCTGTTTCTGTACTTCTCGTCCTTCTTTCTGTACCCCTCCTGTCTCTTTCTGTACCTTTCCTGTCTCTTTGTGCATCTCTCCTATCTCTTTCTGCACCCCTCTTGCCTCTTTTTGCACCTCAGTTGCTTCTTTCTGCACCCCTATTGCCTCTTTCTGTACCCCTCTTGGCTCTTTCTGCACCTCTCTTGCCTCTTTTTGCACCCTTCTTCCCTCTTTCTGCCTGTTTCTGTATCTCTCTTGCCTCTTTCTGTACCTGTGATGCTTCTTTCTGTACTTCTCTTGCTCTTTCTGCACCCTTTGCGCCTCTTTCAGAACCTCTTTTGCTTCTTTCTGCACTTCTCTTCCTTCTTTCTGTACCTCTCCTGCCTCCTTCTGTACTTGTCTTGCCTGGCTGTGAACCTCTCCTACTTTTTCTGTACCCCATCTCCTCTTTTTGCACTTCTGTTGGTTCTTTCTGCATTGCTCTTGCTTTTTTCTGCACCTTACTTGCCTCTTTCTGCACTTCTCTCTCTTCCTTCTATACCTCTGTTGCTTATTTCAGCAATTCTCTTACCTATTTCTGCACTTCTCATCTTTCTTTCTGTACCCTCCTGCCTCTTTCTGTACCTTTCTTGCCTCTTTCTGCACCTCTCCTACCTCTTTCTGCACCCCTCTTACCTCTTTTTGCACCTCAGTTGGTTCGTTTTGCACTGCTCCTGCTTCTTTCCGCACCTCACTTGCCTCTTTCTGCACTTCTTGTGTGTCTTTCTACACCTCTGTTGCTTCTTTCAGCAATTCTCTTACCTCTTTCTGTACTTCTCTTGCTTCTTTCTACACCCCTATTGCTTCTTTCTGCACCCTTCTTCCCTGTTTTACATACCTCTTGCCTCTTTCTGCTATTCTCTTGCCATTATCTGCACCTCTCTTCCCTCTTTCTGTACCTCACTTGCCTCTTTCTGCACTTCTCTTGCTTCTTTCCACACCTCTGTTGCTTCATTTAGCAATTCTCTTCCCTCTTTCTGCACGTCTCTTGCTTGTTTCTGCACCTATTTTGCTTCTTTCTGTACCTCTATTGTCGCTTTCTGCACCTCACTTGCTTCTTTCTGTACTTCTCTCTCTTCCTTCTATACCTCTGTTGGTTATTTCAGCAATTCTCTTACCTATTTCTGCACTTCTCTTCTTTCTTTCTGTACCCTCCTGCCTCTTTCTGTACCTTTCTTGCCTCTTTCTGCACCTCTCCTACCTCTTTCTGCACCCCTCTTGCCTCTTTTTGCACCTCAGTTGGTTCGTTTTGCACTGCTCTTGCTTCTTTCCACACCTCACTTCCCTCTTTCTGCACTTCTTGTGCGTCTTTCTACACCTCTGTTGCTTCTTTCAGCTATTCTCTTACCTCTTTCTTTCCTTCTCGTGCTTCTTTCTACACCTCTATTGCTTCTTTCAGCACCCTTCTTCCCTGTTTTGCATACCTCTTGCCTCTTTCTGCTGTTCTCTTGCCATTATCTGCACCTCTCTTCCCTCTTTCTTTACCTCACTTGCCTCTTTCTGCACTTCTCTTGCTTCTTTCCACACCTCTGTTGCTTCTTTTAGCAATTCTCTTCCCTCTTTCTGCACGTCTCTTGCTTGTTTCTTCACCTATTTTGCTTCTTTCTGCACCTCTATTGCCTCTTTCTGCACCTCACTTGCTTCTCTATGTACCCCCTTGCCTCTTTTTACACCCCTTGTTTCTCTTTCTGCACCTCTCTTAGATCTTTCTGCACCCCTGTTCCCTCTTTCTGTACCTTTCTTTCCTGTTTCTGCAATTCTCTTGCCTCTTTCTGTACCTCTGTTGCTTCTTTCTGTACATATCTTGCACTGTCTGCACCCTTTGCGCCTCTTTTAGCACCTCTGTTGCTTTTTTCTGCACTTCTCTTCTTTCTTTCTGCACCACTCCTGCTTCTTTTTGTACTTATCTTGCCTCTTTGTGCACCTCTCCTACTTTTTTCTGCACCCCTCTTGCCTCTTTTTGTATATTTGTTGGTTCTTTCTGCACTGCCCTTGCTTCTTTCTGTACCTTACTTGCCTCTTTCTTCACTTTTCTTGCTTCTTTCTATACCCCTATTTCTTCTTTCAGCAATTCTCTTGCCTCTTTCTGCACTTCTCTTCCTTCTTTCGGTACCCCTCTTTTCTCTTTCTGTACCTTTTTTGCCTCTTTGTGCATCTCTCCTACCTCGTTTTGCACCCCTCTTACCTCTTCTTGCACCTCTGTTGGTTCTTTCTGCACTGCTCTTGCTTCTTTCTGCACCTCACTTGCTTCTTTCTGCACCCATATTGACTCTTTCTGCACCCCACTTTCCTCTTTCTGCAGATCTCTTGCCTCTTTTTGTACCCTTGTTCTCTCTTTCTGTACCTTTCCGGCCTGTTTCTATGCCTCTCTTGCCTCTTTCTGTACCTGTGATGCTTCTTTCTGTACTTCTCTTGCTCTTTCTGCACCCTTTGCGCCACTTTCAGAACCTCTCTTGCTTCTTTCTGCACTTCTCTTCCTTCTCTCTGCACCCCTCCTGCCTCCTTCTGTACTTGTCTTGCCTGGCTGTGATCCTCTCCTACTTTTTCTGTACCCCATCTACTCTTTTTGCACTTCTGTTGGTTCTTTCTACATTGCTCTTGCTTCTTTCTGCACCTTACTTGCCTCTTTCTGCACTTCTCTCTCTTCCTTCTATACCTCTGTTGCTTATTTCAGTAATTCTCTTACCTATTTCTGCACTTCTCTTCTTTCTTTCTGTACCCTCCTGCTTCTTTCTGTACCTTTCTTGTCTCTTTGTGCATCTCTCCTACCTCTTTTTGCACCCCTCTTGCCTCTTATTGCACCTCTGTTGCTTCTTTCTGCACCTCACTTGCCTCTTTCTGCACTTCTTGTGCGTCTTTCTACATCTCCGTTGCTTCTTTCAGCAATTCTCTTGCCTCTTTCTGCACTTATCTTCCTTCTTTCAGTACCCCTCCTGTCTCTTTCTGTACCTTTCTTGTCTCTTTGTGCATCTCTCCTATCTCTTTTTGCACCCCTCTTGCCTCTTATTGCACCTCTGTTGCTTCTTTCTGCACCTCACTTGCTTCTTTCTGCAACCAGCTTGCCTCTTTCTGCACCCCTCTTCCCTCTTTCTGCACATCTCTTGCCTCTTTTTGTACCCTTGTTCTCTCTTTCTGTATCTTTCTGGCCTGTTTCTATGCCTCTCTTGCCTCTTTCTGTACCTCTGTTGCTTCTTTCTGTACTTCTCTTGACTTTTTGCACCCTTTGCACCTCTTTCAGCACCTCTGTTGCTTCATTCTGCACTTCTCTTCCTTCTTTCTGCACCCCTCCTGCCTCTTTCTGTACCTTTCTTGCCTCTTTGTGCACCTCTCCTACCTCTTTCTGCTCCGCTCTTGCCTCTTTTTGCACCTCTTTTTGTTCTTTCTGCACTGCTCTTGCTTCTTTCTGCACCTTACTTGCCTCTTTCTGCACTTCCGTTCCTTCTTTCCATACCTCTGTTGCTTATTTCAGCAATTCTCTTCCCTGTTTCTGCACTTCTCTTCTTTCTTTCTGTACCCTCCTGCTTCTTTCTGTACCTTTCTTGTCTCTTTGTGCATCTCTCCTACCTCTTTTTGCACCCCTCTTGCCTCTTATTGCACCTCTGTTGCTTCTTTCTGCACCTCACTTGCCTCTTTCTGCACTTCTTGTGCGTCTTTCTACATCTCCGTTGCTTCTTTCAGCAATTCTCTTGCCTCTTTCTGCACTTATCTTCCTTCTTTCAGTACCCCTCCTGTCTCTTTCTGTACCTTTCTTGTCTCTTTGTGCATCTCTCCTATCTCTTTTTGCACCCCTCTTGCCTCTTATTGCACCTCTGTTGCTTCTTTCTGCACCTCACTTGCTTCTTTCTGCAACCAGCTTGCCTCTTTCTGCACCCCTCTTCCCTCTTTCTGCACATCTCTTGCCTCTTTTTGTACCCTTGTTCTCTCTTTCTGTATCTTTCTGGCCTGTTTCTATGCCTCTCTTGCCTCTTTCTGTACCTCTGTTGCTTCTTTCTGTACTTCTCTTGACTTTTTGCACCCTTTGCACCTCTTTCAGCACCTCTGTTGCTTCATTCTGCACTTCTCTTCCTTCTTTCTGCACCCCTCCTGCCTCTTTCTGTACCTTTCTTGCCTCTTTGTGCACCTCTCCTACCTCTTTCTGCTCCGCTCTTGCCTCTTTTTGCACCTCTTTTTGTTCTTTCTGCACTGCTCTTGCTTCTTTCTGCACCTTACTTGCCTCTTTCTGCACTTCCGTTCCTTCTTTCCATACCTCTGTTGCTTATTTCAGCAATTCTCTTCCCTGTTTCTGCACTTCTCTTCTTTCTTTCTGCACTTCTCCTGCATCTTTCTGCACCTAAGTTTCCTCTTTTTGCACCTCACTTGCTTCTTTCTCTACCCCTCTTGCCTCTTTTTGTACCCCTCTTCCCTCTTTATGCACCTCTCTTGCCTCTTTTCACACCATTGTTCCCTCTTTATGCACCTTTCCTGCCTGTTTCTGTACCTCTGTTGCTTCTTTCTGCACTTCTCTTGCCTCTTTCTGTACCCTCCGTGCATCTTTGTGCACCTCTGTTGCTTCTTTCTGCACTTCTCTTCCTTCTTTCTGCACCCCTGCTGCCACTATCTGTACCTCTCTTGCCAATTTGTTCATCTCACCTACCTCTTTCTGCACCCTTCTTTTTGCACCTCTTTCTGCGCTGCTCTTGTTTCTTTCTGCACCTCTTTTGCTAATTTCTGCATCCCTCTTGCCTCTTTCTGCACCCCTCTTCCCTATTTCTCCACTTCTCTTGCCTCTTTCTGTACTTTTCCTGCTTCTTTCTGCACTGCTCTTGCTTCTTTCTGCACGTCTCTTGCACATTTCTGTATACCTCTTACCTCTTTCTGCACCCCTGTTCAGTTTTCTGTACCTGTCCTGTCTGTTTCTGTACCTCTCTTGCCTCTTTCGGCACCTCTGTTGCTTCTTTCTGCACTTCTCTTGCCTCTTTATGCACCCCTCTTGCCTCTTTAAGCACCCCTGTTGCTTCTTTCCACACTTCGCTTGCTTCTTTCTGTACCCCTCTTGCCTCTTTCTATACCCCTTTTGCCTCTGTGCACCACTCCTGCCTGTTCCTGCACCTCTCTTGCAGTTTTCTGTAGTTCTCTTGCCTCTTTCTGCACCTCTTTTGCTTCTTTATGCACTTTTCTTTAACCCTGGGCGCAGTACTACGCTATGCTTGCATAGTTTGCGCTACTCCGCGCTAAGCAAATTGCACGCAGCACAGTGCAAAAACGGGTAGCGGGCATTTTTTGCTTGCTCGCAGTCCTCAACGTCAAGTTGGCGACAGAGAGCGAGCAAAATGACATCCCGGCGAGACTTTTTCCTCATTCGTGATCTGCAACATCAGGTTGCGGATCGCGAGCATCGGAAATAAACCTCCCAGCTAGATTCTCAATGTGGGGAGGTCAGGTTTCTCATTGCGAGTGGTCGCATATACTCACGAACGCTCGCGATGAGAAACTACCAGTCCGCGTTGGGAAAGCTGTCGCTCGAGTACAAATCTACTCGAGTGGCAGAAAACGACTGCTTGCACTGTGCAAGATGCCGTTTGCAATGATTGCACAGTGCGGACAAGCATCCGGCACTGTGCAATCAGTCCGAACAGTATTTTCCCTACCGCACTACGCAGTTCACGTAGATATGCGTAGCTCGCGTAGTGCGAAGTGCACTATGCCAACTACACCCAGGGTTACTTTTCTTGCCTCTTTCTGTACCCCTCTTGTCTCTTTCTGCACCTCTGTTGGTAATTTCTGCACTGCTCTTGATTCTTTTTGCACCTCTGACTTAGCGGTAGTTTTTAGTCCCCCTGCTCTATTATGTACTAGGGCCTCACAGGAGAGGACATGCCAATCACAGGGGTACCCCAACCCATAGTGTACCCTAGTGTATGTAGGTGTGTTCACTGTATTCTAAGTGTTTTTTGGCATAGCACTGGCTCTGGGCCTGGTTAGTCAGAGTCAGTTACCACCAGTACCAGTCAGCAAAAAGTTGGGGGTACAAGATGACTTTGCATCATGGCATCTTTGTGCACCTCTGTTGGTTCTTTCTGCATATCTCTTGCTTCTTTCTGCACCTTTCTTCTCTTCTTCTGAACCTCTATTGTCTCTTTCTGCATATCTCTTGTGTCTTTCTGTGCCTTTCTGCATATGTCCTACCTATGTGGGCATAGTTAGAAATTATCATTTAAAAAACCTTAGCAATTCACAGAAAAAAAGTAGGCTTCAAGGACGTTATAGTTAGAAATTAGCATTTAAAAAACCTTTGCAATTCACTGAAAAAAACATAGGTTTCATGGATATTATAGTTAGAAATTAGCATTTAAGAAACCTTTGAAATTCATTGAAAAAACCATAAGCTTCAGGGAAGTTATAGTTAGAAATTAGCATTTAAAAAAACCTTTGAAATTCACAGAAAAAACATAGGTTTCAGCGAAGTTATAGTTAGAAATTAGCATTTTAGAAAACCTTAGAAATTCACTGAAAAAACCACAGGTTTCAGTGACGTTATGACATGAACATGGTAGCTAGCACATATGTAAAGCAAGGTCAGGCTAAACTACACTTACTACTAAAAAGGTTCAGAAAATACCCCCATTAGAAAAGGTTTCACTCTGCTACAAAGACTGCATTGAAACTTTATTTAAACGCACTTCGCACATTTCCAGCAGAGAATTCAGGAAGCATTTAATTCACCTCAATCGTGAAGGCCAGCAGTCTAGTGCTATTAGGCATGAGGAGGAAGGAGCGCGGAAGGGGTGCGTATCGCACATGTGCAACAAACGAACGCTGCATTTTAACTGGACTCTGAGAGGCACCGGTTGTGTCTCTCCTTTGCGCAGCCTTCTAACAGGAATTCTTTTGATGGTTAAGACACTGGATAGTGTCTCCCATTGACGCTTTCTTAGCAAAGCTTGCAGTATTCGTATTCCGCTGCCGAAAAACATACAGGCTCAAGGATATATAATTCTCCTCAGTTTTTTTTGTCATCAAATTTGATCATTCAGAGATTCCAAACGTATTTCAGCTAAGCTATTTTACAAGAATAAGAGCAACAAATCTCATTAACTTTCATTACAACATCTTGAGAAATAGAGAGATGCATTAGCCTTGCGCTACCGGGTAATTAGAATACATAGAAAAAGATTGATATATATAAACATAATTTTGGAAAAAGTTATTTATGGAATTGTTGAGCATTGTGTGTTTGTACATTTGTCTTCCCATGCAGGTGCAACAATATTAACCCAGTAGGTGAATAGAAGGATATAGAAAAAGACTTACAAAATATCCTCCTTTCAAGGCTGTCTCTCTCTCTCTCTGTCCACTTCCCCTTTCCCCCCTGCCGTTGTCCAGCATCTACAGATTGTATTCTGTGTTGGGGGTACTGGTGGAGGGGTGTTGGGTACATCGTCAGCTCCTGTGGAAACTGTGCTGGTATCTTCTGACATGTTATAGTTAGTTGGACATTTCAGTTGTACAAACCCAGAGAAATTCAGCTGTTACAGGTAGTTGAGGTAACTATAACTCACGCCCCCACAATGCACTGCTGATGATGTCACATATTACATCACTCATGACTTGGTCAGTGATATCAGTGATGACATCAGCCACGTGATAATCTGATGCACCTCCTCACACACTAATATAGCCTTTTATACACCCACTCTAAAATACAGACTACCAATTTCAAAGCCAAAGACACACCTACACCAGTTAATACATACCCACTCACTGATTCCCTGGTCTACACACACATCTACTTATTCACCCATACAGTCACTCATACATGCAGTCACTCATCAATACAGCACTATCATATGTACTCATACAGCTATACAGACACTCACACACCGCCACTAACCCATAGAGTTACTCACACACATAGTCAGTCATGCAAATAATATATCACACTCCCATTACTCACATACACAATTATTCACACACAACCTCGCTTATTCATACAGATACTAAAACATACTTACTCTCCTATACAATCACTGACGGAAGCACACACTCATCCATTCAGTCACTCTCACAATCACTCACTCTCACATATAATCATTTATATAGTCCAACACTCACATATACTGCATTTCACATATGTAGCTTCTCACACATGTATCACTGAGACATCTAAAATCTCAGCAACACACCCATATACACTCACCCACCCATACAGCCCTTCACAGATGCACTCTTGAACCCATCCACCCAGTGAATCATCCGCTCACACACCGATGCACAAAGTCACACAACACAGACACTTAGGCACCGTACAGATACTCAGACAATCAATCAATAACACATATAGACACTGATGTAGCTTCTCACCAACCCATGCAGCTGCTTACACACCAACTGACAGACTGATACAGATATTCACAGACTTTAGTCACTAACCCATGCATTCAGTAAGACACGTTTAATCACTCACTTATACAGTCAGTCACGCACCTACGAAATCATCCAAACAGACACTGATACACCCACTCATTCTTCAATACACCATGGCATATATATATATAAAACATATTTAAACTTTTTAGAACCACTCAGTCATCACTGGATGATGTCATCAGTGATGTAATTTGAGATGTCATCAGTGATGCCATCAGTGATGTCACTGACCATATCATGAGTGATGTAATATGTGACCTCATCAGCAGTGCATTGCGGGGGCTCAAGTTATAGTTACCTCAACTAACTATAACGGCCGAATTTCTATGGTTTTGTACAACTGAAATGTCCAACTAACTATAACGTCCATATTACCTGTGGTTTTTTCAGTGAATATATATATATATAACACTGGGGTACTATACCTTGCCATTACAATGATATGATTATACAGAACTATACAGAACTATGGGCCCGATTCACAGAACTAACTTAAGACAAAATCCTACACTTACTACCATTTTGGTATTCACAGAAGGCACTTACTCATTTTGGTATTCACGAAGGCACTTACTCATTTTGGTATTCACAGAAGTTAGGAGTCTTAACTTTAGGACTCCTAAATGCCTTCTCTGAATACCGAAAGTCTTTAAAGTTAGGATTTTTCTCATTTTAGGAGTAGTAAAGTTAGGACTCCTAACTTTAGGACTCCTAAATGACTTTCCTCAACCTTCTGTGACAGGAAACGGCTTAAAACGTATTGTGGAGATATCAAAATTAGCTATCAAACCTAGAGATTTTGGTCCTGGGCTCGGCAGCCATCTAGGGTAACCTGCCATACACAGACATTTGTGAAATGTAGACACCTGTGGGAGACCAGGGAGGTGTGGCTTGTGTGGGTCCCCAACGTTTTCTCATTTAGAATCCCCTGCAAACCTAAGATTTAGCTAAATAAAATAAAATTTTCCTCACATTTCTGTGTGGGAAAGTTGTGGGATCACTGGACCGGCACAAATTTCCTACCACCCAGCATTTTCCCAGGTCTCCCGATAAAAATTCTACCTCACTTTGTGTGGGTAGGCCAAGTGCCCATGACAGGGAAGGGCCCAAAACATATTGCGCAGGCATTCAAATTATTGATCACAAAGCTACCTGTGTTTGGTCCCAGGCTCAGCAGCCATTTAGGGCAACCTCTACCAAACACAATCAATCAATCAATCAAGATATTTGTAGAGCGCGCTACTTACCCGCGAGGGTCTCAAGGTGCTGAGAGGGTGGGGGGGGGTTGCACTACTTCTTGAAGAGCCAGGTCTTGAGGAGTCTTCTGAAGGCGAGTAAGTCTTCGGTCTGCCGTAGCTGGGTAGGTAGGGTGTTCCAGGTCTTGGCGGCGAGGTAGGAGAAGGATCTGCCACTGGAGGTTGTTCATTGGATGCGGGGGATGGTGGCGAGTGCAAGGCTGGCGGAGCAGAGCTGGCGGGTGGGAGTGTGGAAGCTGAGTCTGCTGTTCAGGTAGGCGGGTCCGGTGTTGTGGATTGCTTTGTGTGCATGGGTGAGGAGTTTGAAGGTGATCCTCTTGTCGACGGGGAGCCAGTGTAGGTTTGTCAGGTGGGGGGTGATGTGGCTGCGGTGGGGGACGTTGACGATCAGTCGGGCGGAGGCATTTTGGATGCGCTGTAGTCGTCGTAGGTGTTTGGCTGGGATTCCGGCGTAGAGTGCGTTGCCGTAGTCCAGCCTGCTGCTGATGAGGGCCTGTGTCACCGTTCTTCTTGTTTCGGTCGGGATCCACTTGTAGATCCTGCGAAGCGTGCGGAGGGTGTTGAAGCAGGAGGAGGAGACGGCGTGGACCTGTTTGGACATGGAGAGGGAGGAGTCGAGGATGAATCCTAGATTGCGTGCGTGGTCGGAGGGTGTCGGTGCTGTACCGAGAGTGGTCGGCCACCAGGAGTCGTCCCAGGCTGAGGGGTTGGGTCCGAGGATGAGGACCTCCGTCTTGTCTGAGTTCAGTTTCAGCCGGCTGCTCCTCATCCAGTCGGCGATGGCCTTCATTCCATCGTGGATGTTGGTTTTGGCAGTGCGCGGGTCCTTGGTGAGGGAGAGGATGAGCTGAGTGTCATCGGCATAGGAGATGATGTTGAGGTTGTGGTGGCGGGCCACTTGTGCGAGGGGGGCCATGTAGATGTTGAACAGCGTAGGGCTGAGGGAGGAGCCCTGGGGGACGCCACAGATGATGTCGGTGGCTTTGGATCTGAAGGGTGGGAGGCAGACACTCTGGGATCTGCCGGAGAGGAAGGATGAGGTCCAGTCGAGGGCCTTCTCTTGGATACCGGCTTCTTGGAGGCGTGTTTTTAGAGTGCGATGGCAGACCATGTCGAAGGTGGCCGAGAGGTCTAGGAGGATGAGGGCTGATGTTTCGCCATTGTCTAATTGGTGCCTGATGTCGTCTGTAGCGGCGGTGAGGGCAGTCTCGGTGCTGTGGTTTCGTCTGAATCCGGATTGGGATGGGTCCAGTATGTTGTTGTCTTCGAGGTGGTGAGTCAGTTGCATGTTGACAATTTTCTCGATGACCTTCGCCGGGAACGGGAGTAGGGAGATGGGCCGGAAGTTCTTGAGGTCCTTGGGGTCCGCCTTGGGCTTCTTGAGGAGGGCGTTGATTTCGGCATGCTTCCAGCTTTCCGGGAATGTCGCTGTTTCGAAGGAGATGTTGATGACCTTCCGTAGTTGGGTGGCGATGGCTGCGTCTGCCTTGTTGAATATGTTGTGTGGGTAAGGGTCTGTCGGAGATCCTGAGTGGATGGAGTTCATGACCTTGCGTGTCTCGTCGTCGCTGACGTTGGACCAGGAGGTAAGGCGGTTGGCATTGTTGGTGTTTGGAGGAGGGGTGGAGTCTGGCGTGGTCGGGTCGGTCGTGGTGTTGAAACTGTTGTGGATGTCAGCGATCTTGCGGTGGAAGAAGAAGGCCAGTGAGTCGCACAGTTCCTGTGAGGGCGGGATGTCATTGGTGTTGGCGCTGGGGTTGGATAGTTCTTTAACGATGCGGAAGAGCTCTTTGCTGTCGTGTGCATTGTTATCCAGGTGGTCTTTGAAGGAGGACCTCTTGGCTGATCTGATGAGGTGGTGATGTCTGCGGGTGGCGTCCTTGTGGGCTGTGTGGTTGTGCGGTGTGCGTTCATGGAGCCATTTTTTCTCCAGTTTCCGGCATGCGCGTTTGGAGGCCAGGAGCTCGTCGGTGAACCAGGTGGCTCTCTTGCTGGCATTGCTGTTGGGGGGGTTTCTTCAGTGGGGCGAGGGTGTTGGCACAGTCGTCGATCCACTGTCTGAGGTTGCGGGCTGCAGCGTCTGGGTTGGTGGGGTCAGTGGGAGGGTTCTGGGAGAGGGTGGTGATCAGCAGGTATTCGGTGACTTCACTCCAGCCGCGGCGAGGCAGCTGTTGGGTGCAGTGGTACGTGGTAGGTTTTTTGAAGGGGAAGTGAATGCAGCGGTGATCGGTCCAGTGGGGTTCGGTGGTGTGGTTGAAGGTGACGTGGGTGCTTGTGGAGAAGACGGCGTCCAGCGTATGGCCGGCGGGGTGGGTGGGTGCAGTGACGAGTTGTCTGAGGCCGAGGTTGACGATCAGCGTGGTGGAGTTTGTGTCGTTGTTGTTCTCGAGGTGGAAATTCAGGTCCCCAAGGAGGATGTAGTCCGTGGAGGCGAGTGCGTGGGTGCCTGTGAGGTCGGCGATGGGGTCGCTGAACCGGGCCCGGGGTCCGGGGGGTCTGGTTTCAAGCAGAGGATGCTGTCAGCTGTGGTTAACATGTTCTTCACGTTTCTGAGAACTAGACACCCGGGTAAGTCAAGGGAGATGTGGTTTTTGTGGACCCCCAAATGCTTTCTTATCCAGAGTCCCCGGCAATCCTGAAAGTTAGCTGAAAAATCTAATTTTCCTCACATTTCTTTCTGGAATGAAGACCTCAGAATACATTTCCTACCATCCATTGTTCCCCTTGGTCTCCTGATAAAAATGATACCTCGCTTGTGTGGGTGCCCAAAGCAGAGTCAGCCTAAAAAGTATGAAAAACATTGCACTTATCAGCACATTGTGATATCCCCTCAATCTTCATATATTTTTGGCCCTTCCCTGTTACAGTCACTTGGCCTACCCATACAAGTTAGGTCTCATTTTATTCTGTAGACCAAGGGACACGCTAAGTGGTAGGAAATGTGTGCCAGCATGGTCATTCCACACAGAAATGTGGGGAAAAGTGATATTCTAGCTACATTTGAGGTTAACAGGGGATTCTGGGTAAGAAAGCGTTGGGGGATCCATGCAAGTAATACCTTCCTGGACTTTACCGGGTGTCTATTTTTCAGAAATGTCAGGGTTTTGGAGGTTTTCCTAGATGGTCACCGAGCCTGAGACCAGAAACGCAGATGAATCCCTTGCCAAACCAGGTTGTTTTGTGATTGATAATTTTTATTCCTCCACAATAGGTTTTGGGCCCTTCGCTATCACGAGAACTTGGCCCACCCACACAAGTGAGGTAGCATTTTTATCGAGAGACCTGAGGAAATGCTGGGTGGTAGGAAATTTGTGTTATCCCACTGATCCCACGCTTTTCGCACACAGAAATGAGAGGAAAATGTGATTTTTGTTGCTTAATGTGAGGTTTTCAAGGAATTCTGGGTAAGAAAATGTAGTGGGATCCATACAAGCCATACCTCTGTGAAGTCCTTCTGGTGTCTAGTTTTCAGAAATGTCTAGGTTTGGTAGGTTTCCCCAGATGGCTGCCGAGCCCGGGACCAAAATCGCAAGTAAACCCCTTTGCAAAACAAGGTCCTTTTGCGGTTGATAATGTTGATGTCTTTAGTATACCTTTTGGGCCTATCCCTGTCGCTCACAATTGGGTCACCCACACAAGTGAGGTAGCATGTCTATCAGGAGACCTGGGGGAATGCTGCGTGGTAGGAAATTTGTACAGGCGCTGTGGTCCCACAACTTACCAGCAGAGAAATGTGAGGGAAATGTGTTTTGTTTTTAGCTGAATGTGAGGTTTGCTGGGGATTCTGGTAAGAATATGTATGCTGCTCCACACAAGCCCACCTACCTGAAGTCCCCGGGTGTCTAGTTTTCAGAAATGTCTGAATTTGGTAGGTTTCCCTAGATGACTGCCGAGCACGGAACCAAAAACACAGGTGACCCCCTTGCAAAACCAGGTTGTTTTGTGATTAATAATTTTGATGCCTCTGCAATATGTTTTGAGCCCTTCCCTGTCACTGGCACTCAGCCCACCCACACAAATTAGGTAGCATTTTTATTGCAAGACCTGTGAAAATACTGGGTGGGGGAAATTTCTGCAGGCCCGGTGATCCCACAGTATTACCACACACAAATGTGAGAAAAGTTTGATTTTTTTTGGCTAAATTTGAGGTTTGCAGGGGATTCTAGGTAAGAAAGTGTTGGAGGATCGACACAAGCCACACCTCCCTGGACTCCTCCAGGAGTCTCGTTCTAAGAAATGTCTGGTTTTTGTAGGTTTCTCTATATGGTCATCGAGCCCGGAACCAAAAATGCAGGTGACCCTTGCCAAACCTGGTCGTTTTGGGATCAATAATTTGATGCCTCCACAATACATTTTGGGCCCTTCCCTGTTGTGGGCACTTGATCCATCCACACAAGTGAGGTAGCATTTTTATTGGGAGACCTGCAGGAATGCTGGGTGGTATGAATTTGTGCTGGCCCAGAGATCCCACTACTTCCCCACACAGAAATGTGAGGAACAATACGTTTTTGTCAATCCATCAGATTTACAAGGGCTTCTGGGTAAGTAAACCTTGTGGGATCCATACAAGACATGCAACATATTATTCCCTTGGTGACCAGTTTCCAAAAAGATGTGAGGGCAGAAAGTATTCAGTGCAGAAAAAAGTACGCACTGATGGCAAAAGCACAAAAAAAAACACCAAGGGGCCGATTCACAGAACTAATCTGAGATAAAATCCTAAACTTACTACTTTTGGTATTCAGAGAAGGCATTTAGTAGTAGTAAAGTTAGGACTTCTAACTTTACTACTACTAAACTGAGATAAAATCCTAAACTTACTACTTTTGGTATTCACAGAAGGCATTTAGGAGTAATAAGGTTAGGACTCCTGACTTTACTACTACTAAATGCCTTTTGTGAATACCGAAAGTCGTAAAGTTAGCATTGTGTCTCAGTTTAGTAGTAGTAAAGTTAGGAGTCCTAAATGCCTTCTGTGATTACCAAATACGATTTTATCTCAGATTAGTTCTGTGAATCGACCCCACAGAAATTACTCCACACCCATCTACTAGTCGATCACAGGCATTCTGGTTGGATTTGACACAAGGGTAAGTAAAGGCTTCATAATAAAATACTTTATTCACCAATGACTATGATCAATCTGAAAAAGTCATTTTTAATAGTGTCAACATTAGACCAAAGAACCACTGACTCACAGTTTGTAAGCTGTAAAGCAAAATCAAGGCACCAACTGCTTTACAGTCCATTTGCATGCCTTTCATGTGTCAGACACAGAAAACCATTTACACTTCCAGCTGCAGGCCCAACAAACGACAACAGTTACATTCACAAACAGTGCCATTTAAGGGCTCATCACTCTCATACATCAACAGGACTAACACAACAATCTCACCATCAAGCACCTAAACATCAGACACCTCACAAACACACCTCAAGCAAGTCAATACACATACTGGCTACCAGCCAACAACACACTACCAGTCCATGCACATGGCCAGCCAAGCACCAGTCTACATACACCACCCGCCTAGCAAATGCCAGCCTATATACACTGCCACAAAAGCATCAGTTCACACAGAACACCAGCCAGATGCCAGTCCACTCGCAACACCAGACAAGCACTAGTCCACATGCACTGCAAGCCATGCACTAATCCACACGCACTGCAAGCCAAGTGCCAGTCCCTGGCACAACACTGCCGACACTGCAAAAATGATTGGGTAGTGACCCTTGCCCAAGCGGCCGCTCCTCTACAATAAAAGATGGTGAGAAAGTTGCTGGTGACCTACTGTGCGCATTACTGCTGCGCGATCGTGATCCCACCTGCGATCGCACAGCAGAAGTGCACTGCAAAGAGACACCGGGGAAATGAAAAACTCCTCCCCTGTGCCTCTTTGCCATCCCTTCCGCCCAGGATAAAAAACATACTTTTTCTCCCACACACCCTGAAAGCAGTAACATCCAGCGTGTCCCCGACCTGCTCTGATTATGTTGGCGCACCCATCCCCAGTGGGGGCCTGTACATAGGCGGCCCATGGGGGGAGTGTCAGTGCTTCCCTCCTAGGTGTGTGCCAGGACTTAATGGTTATGTCCTCAGCACACGAGCACGGTGGCTGAGGACATAACCATTTCACCCATAACATCCAACAAGTTAAGGTTCATAAACTGTTATTGGTAGCACCATTTTTTTCTTTATTGTGGTTGTCCTATAATAGAAAGGTTTCTCTTTCTTGTATGATTAATAATTGTCAGGTATACCAATATCTTCATATTTTTAGGTACGGATGGTGTTTCCATGACTGTTCTGGCAATTAATCTTTTAGGATTCATATGCCAGGGAGGTTGCCTGTTACTTTTTCAGGAATGTTTGGAATAATATGTTTAAATATTGTTCCTTTACTATTGTGTGCTTGTATTAGTCTCTTTTAGGTCTTGTAAAATATTTCTGACTTCTACTTCAGTACTATTATGGGGGGTGGTTCTGCTTCCTAATGCTGCCTTCTATTTCACTTTTAGTGTTAGCCCTGCCATAAATAACTTTTGAATAATGTTTGTTGCACTTCCTTAGTGAATTGTCACTGGTGGTTCTCTTCTTAGTATGAGTATATCCTCTGTTCCCTTTTTGGAATGTGGTGTATTTTTTTTGTTGCTGTTTGCAACATTGTACCAGTGGGTTTTAGAGTATGGAAAATAAACATTTTTAAAAAAAAAAACATTTTATTGGTTTTCAAGGTTTCATAGTACAGATATCGTCATATCACATATTTGCAGCAACCGTAGTCCGTTCATAGTTCACAGTGACATATACATTGCACAATCCCACTGTTCTATAGCTACACTGCAGTGTTTTCTAGAATAAATTAACCCAAACAGAGACCTGTCGCAGTAACAATCCCCATTGTTGATAATGTCTGCATCACATTTATACATTTAACATTCCCCAACTACCCCCACCCACATCCCCCCATCTCACTTGTGTGTCTGTGACCTACGTATTTTGTCTCTTCTACTATACATTCTCACCTTAGCTGTGTGTGTGTATTGTGCATCTCCCTGCCTACGCCTTGTTAACAAAAACTTAGGCACCTTTCTGTTCTGCCACTTTTACACTCTGTGTAGGGTCCTAGACTTCGTCTGCCGATTTTATGGCTTCCAGCAATATGTCCCATTCCATCGCTATTGATAGTTTTCGCAACCCCTTAAGTTCTTCTTTATGCAGTACTGTGCTCTCTGCAGCGCCCCATCTCATCATTTCCGTGTGCCATGTCAGTATGTCCGGTGATCCCGTGGTCCGTGATTTCCACCGCATAGTTATATTACGTATAGCTAAAATAAGCGCTAAATCTATAAAGCGGTATAGCACTTTATGTTTTGAGGCTTGTTTGTGGAGTCCTAAGATGCATTCCTCCATTGAGTTCTGTATTTCACGATTTGTCACTTCTCTTATCCTTTGCCTCACAGTGTCTCAATATCCCTGCACTTTGGGACAGGACCATAGCATATGCATTAGAGCAAGCATCTTGGGCAGTAGTGTGGTGTATGGGGGAACATTCGGTTTAGTTTATGTGGGGTAAGATAAGCACGGTGCAATACCATTGTCTGTATGAATTTGAACTTTGCGTTCCTTGGGTGCTCCAGCATCTTTGTCCATTCAATGTCCGTTATGTCCCTACCTATATCTCCCGCCCACGCAGTTCTCACTGTAGCAAGGTCGGCTCCCGTGTTCGAGCATATACCTGCATAGATCCATCTGATAAGATGCCTACCCCTCCCCATATAATATATCATCTTAACCAGCTCGTTGGTGTTGGATTCTTGCCTTTGCGGGCCCACTGCATTCTAATGTATCTCAGCAGTGCAGCGTGTACTATGTATAAGTGTGCCGGGACCCCTGTTTCATTTACAAAGGTGTCGTGGTCTAGTAGGGTTCCATCTCCAAAGAGATCTGACATTGTGCTAACCCCTGCTTCCAACCAGGGCTTCAGTTTGCGTTTTGTAAGTGTGCCTCCTGGTAGGGGAGTCCCCAGCAAGGGAATGTTTCCTGCATATGCCGGTGATGTCTGTGTGTATTGCAGCGCCGCCTTCCAACAGCGGAGCGCCGTGGTCAACAATGGGGGAAGGTCGCTTGGTGGTCTACTACCAGGTAATAATAGCTTATGTAATTTGCCTTTATCTATGTCTGCCATCGTAAGTCCTATTTCCTGCAGGTTACGCCCCGCCATCCAGTACGATAACCATTGTAATTGGCTTGCATAGTAGTATGCTCTCAAATCCGGGACACCCAGACCTCCCATTCGTGTGCTTACTTGTAGCTTCTTTAGGCTTATACGTCGTCGACCAGTCCCCCAAATTAGTTCAGTGAGCCTCGTGTTCAATAATTTGAACGTGGCCTGCGGCACATTTAGTGGCAGGTTCGCAAAATAATACAAGAGCCTCGGCAGCACCACCATTTTTGCTATGGCTACCCTCCCCATTACAGAGAGTGGCAGTGCCGTCCAGAACGCTCTGCTGGATCGCAGGGCCCGGATTGCTTTGTGCAAGTTTCCCTCTAACATATCTTCATGGGGCCTGTAGATTTGTATGCCAAGGTACTTAAAAGTAGTCTGGGCCACTTCCAACTGAGCATCCCCAAAGGCCATACTGTCGATTGCCGCACGTTCCGTGAAGAAAAAGGCGTACGATTTCCCCACATTAATAGATAGCCCAGATTCCAGTTCAAAGTGACGGAACTTGTTGTGTATTGGGGTCAATGGCACAGTGAGGTCCTGTAAATACAAAATTATGTCGTCTGCGTATGCCGAGAACAGGTGTGTCATGTGCCCCAACACTATTCCCCGATCGGCAAAGTCTTTCCGCAGTGTTATGGCTAATGGTTCTAGTGCTAGTATGAAGATTAGAGGAGATAGGGGACAGCCCTGTCTGGTCCCTTTATGTATGGAATATTCCTCCGAAATATGACTACCAGTTCGTGCTCGCGCAGTAGGGGCCTTGTAGAATAGACGTAACCAGGCGATATACCCCTTTGGGATTCCAAATTTCTCCAGGGCCTGGAACATATACTCCCAGCTAATAGAATCAAAGGCTTGTCTTAGATCTAAAGATAGACAGCCCGCGCGTGGGTAGAGGCTCGGGCTTCCGTCATTAAGTGGTGTAACTTCCTGATATTTAACTGCATGATGGAAGGAACCCTGTTTGATCAATGTGGATTAGCCCGGGCAAAGAGGGCAGCAACCTATTAGACAGCACCTTGCTTAATATTTTATATTCCGTGCTGAGCAGGGACAACGGTCGGTAGTTTGCCATATCCGTGGGGTCTCTTCCGGGTTTCGGAAGGGATATTACTAACACTTGCGCTATTGTATTTGGTAGAGCTCCCTTTTCCCATGCTGTTTTATATAACACTTCCAGTTGCGGTACCAAGGATTCTGCATATATGCTATAGAATTCCGCAGGGAGCCCATCTATTCCGGGGGTTTAATTACGCGGGAGTCCCTTTAGGGCTACCCGAATCTCGGATTGGGTAATGGGTCCTATTAGGCCTTTCTGGGCTGCCGTTGTAAGTCGTGGGTATGTTAATCTAGAAAGGAAGCCCTCTGCGTTGTTTTCGGAGGTGTCATCTGTTATACTGTATAATGTAGTGTAATAGTGTCGAAAGGCTGTGTTTATCTCTGCCTGTGTAGTAACTTTCGTCCCATCCGCCAGTGCAATCTCAGGTATAACCACCGCTGGGGGGGCATCTCGGAGTAGTCTGGCAAGTAGCGCCCCGGACCTATCAGCTTCAGCGTGTGCTTTTTTCGTGTATACTTGGTAGTCCATGACTCATAGTGTCTCTAACAGTTCAGCATGTCTTATTCTCTCTTCTTGCAGCGGGCCCTTGCAGTCATTGTTTGTTATAACCTCCTGCTCTAATTTCCCCATTCTGCCTTCCACCTCTATCAGTGCTTTGTGAATCTCCTGTATGTCGCCCACTATTGTGCTTATCGCTTTCCCCCGGATCACGGCTTTGAAAGCATCCCACTCTACGAGTCTGCTCGTCGCCGTATCACTATTCTCTGTGAAGTACTGGTCAATGGTCACCGCTATGTCGCTGCGGAATACAGAGTCCTCCAGCATCTGTGGCCATAGCCGCCATGTGGGCACCGGCGCGGGAACCCTCCCCCACGCTAAGGTCCTCTCCATCAGGTTGTTATCCGGAAAAGTTTTCGGCAGATATGTAGCCTGCAGTGTTTGCATTGCTATCCTGTTAGAGCAGTATATTCTGCCTATTCTTGTATGCAGGTCGTGTACTGTAGAGTAGTAGGAGTATTCCCTATGCGTGGGGTGTCTCATCCTCCAATCATCACATAAATCTCATCCTTTTGCCCACCCACCCAGTGCCTCTGCTTGCATATGAACTCCTGCTCCATGCAGTGGCGGATGCGACCTGTCCAGCGCTACATCCATTACCGCGTTGCAGTCTCCCCCTAGTATCCACGGGTGCGATTCCCATCCCACTAGTGCCCCGCTCACTATATCCCAGTATTTGTCTTGCTCAAAATTCGGAGCATACACTGTACCCAGTACTACTGGCTGTCCATCCAATGTCCCTTTTACAAATATGTATCTCCCTAGCTTATCCACCCTCTGCTCCAGTGCTGCAAATGGGACTCCATGTCTTACCCATATAGTGGTTCCCCTCGCATAACTAGAGCAAGAGGTGGAGAAAATTTGCCCCCTCCACCGCTTACGCAGCTTGGCCACCTCTCCATCGATCATATGAGACTCCTGCAAATATACTATTTGCGCCTTACGGCGTTGTAGCTGTGCATGTATCCTATGCCATTTCTGCATTGTTCCCATACCCCTTATATTCCACGTTATTATGGTGTATTTACCCTGTGTTGTCATTTTGCCTATTTTGCGGTCTGTGGGAGATGCATGCATTGAGTAGATAGGGTATCCTAGTGTCGCGGCACCAGACTGTGAGACTAACTGCCCCCACGAACTTCCCAATACTCGGTCTGGTCCTCCAACTATACCAGACCATACAACTTAACTGAAACAATAAAGACTCAATGGTCTTGTATAGCGCCTTTGCCATGTGGGGGACATCGCTAGCGCCCTTCATGTTCTGTTAAACAACCAGTCAGCGGAGCTTCTGCGGAACCTAGGCCTAATCATTAATATGCATTATACGTGTTTCATTAGAACTGCTTCTCGTTTTACAGAGCCCTTTGTTTAGTCACATTACACATATTTATGCTTGTACTTGCGGTTACAGTCATCCATATAAGTCTTTAATGACTTGCGGGGTCGCAGATGGGAACAGTGCCATACTGCCCTCTGACTCCGACTCGTGCGTTGCCTCTTCTTCAAAGAGGTCTGAGCCACCTCTCCCAAATTTTGTGTGAGCTTGGCCGCGGCCTCCAGCACCTGCGATTTGTTCTGCTGCATCTGCTGTGGCGTGAGGTATTGCCTTGCAGGAGTCCGGCTTGTCCTTTGTTTGTGTCGGGCAGGGGACCTCCCCGGTCCCGCCTTGTTCTTCACCGTGGGTCGAGCTGCTGTCAGCATAGCATTTGTTAGGTCCAGCACCTCTATCCACTCTTCCACGTCACCGGGGCTTTCGAAGAAGTAGGATTTTTGTTCATGTATGACTTTTAAGCGTGCCGGGAAAAGCAGAGCATATTTCAAATTTAAATCTCGAAGTTTCTTTTTAACTGCCAGGAAAGAAGAGCGCTGTCTTTGGACCATCATTGTATAGTATGGGTAGAGGGAAATTTTTGTGTTCTCGAAATTTATAGGAGTTGACTCCCGAGCTTTTTGCAGGAGGGTGTCTCTGTCGCGAAAATTCAGTAGTTTCACAATTAGAGGTCTAGGCTGGGCACCTGGTTTTGGGCGGCCGGTAGGTATCCTATGCGCTCTCTCTATACAGTATTGTGTGGAGAGTCCTGCATTAGTAACGTGGTTCCGGAACCACTGCTCCATATATCTAGTTGTGTCGCTCCCTTCACTTTTCTCCGGCAGCCTGATGACACAGATGTTGTTCCGTCTTGCCCTCCCTTCCGCATCCTCCACCCTGTCCAGCAGTGTGGCTACTTGTTCCTGCAGCTGTACGATCTTCGAGTCAGCCTGCGATTGTCGGGGGGTCACTTCCTCCAGTGTCACAGCGTTATCTTTCACTTTATCCGCAAGTTTTGCATGGTCTGCTCTTAGTAAATTCAGGCCAGTAGTGAGGGTTCTGATTTGAAGCTCTATCACCTTTCGGGATTCCCGTACTTCCTGCAGGATGAGATCCAGTTTGTCCGCATGTGTTGGCGCCACTAACATTGTGGTGTCCTCGACACCCGGGTTGCAACTCGCTGGCACCGATGTCGCCGGGCCTGAGTCGTGCCCTCTCTGTTCCTGACTCTTCGCCCCTTTGTGTCCCATTTTGCAAGGCACTCCAGTGGCAGGTAGCACAAATGTAGCAGGTGCCCGGGGATAGCATGGTATTCCTTGAGGTCACCAGTGTGCCCGCTCCACCTTCCTTCTGTTGCTCACCAGGCTGTGTCGCTTACTGTGGTTCCCGTTTATCTCGTGCCGCCCGGTGCCCTTCGTCCTGTTGCCCCATCCGAGTTCACTCGCTGCGTGGTGTGTCTGGCATCAGAATCTTACCATCCCACTCTGTCGCAGGCGACCTCAGCGTTCCCACCTTCTCTGCTCAATCATTGTGTTCTCCACGCTGGTCGCACTTTAGTACTGCCTGCTATAGCGCACACCGACAGCAGCTCTCCTGGCAGACCTCAAGGGTGGGAGGGCGGCGATATGTCCGGGTGGCACTTAGAACAACATCTACTGGGTCCTTCTTCGTCCTCTCACTGGCTATCCTGCCCACACAATGGAGTCTGTTTGCAAACTGGTGGGGTACACCTGTGTTTCACCAATTATTTTCATTGCAGCCTCTCTGCCCCTCCAAATGTGCCTGGCCAGTTTTCCGTTTGCAAGAGTTCCCTTGCCAGGTGTTGCAAGAGGCCTGTATTTTCCATATGAGGCTGTTCAACTGCACAAGAGGCCACTGGGTGTCTGCCTCGTATTCCGGATCACCCAGATCGAGAGGAACCCTCCGGACGCCCTTCTCCAGGAGGTGGGTGCAGCTCACTCTGTTTGCCCCGTCCTTGTATCACGCTCCTCCCAATCTGCCAAATCTTCAGCGTGCCTCATTTAGTATAGCGCGCCTTCACGGAAATGGCACCTCCCGCCGCGCCCTCGCTACTCTTCTGTGCGCGCCGCCCAGGAGCAGGCCTCAGCGCGTCCTCGGCCTTGCGTAGCGCTCGAGTCCGTCTCCCTGACCCGCCGCTCCCGCAGCGCTTCCTACATGGCAGTCGCTCCCGCCGCCCTTCTCTAGTTCTCCCAGCCGCAGCGTATCCGATCGCCAGGGCCCCAGCTGCACAGCTCCGGTCTCACCGCCTCGGAAGGTCAACGGACCTCACAGAAGAATCGTCGTGGCTCTACGCACTCTGCTGGCCGCCACGTCGGTAGATCTCCAGGGGCATAAGTTTCGGCATGGATGTCCCTCCGACCTCCCGTCCGCACAGATTCTTCTCCGCTGGCCCCGCTGCACGCCTGTGCGTTTTTGCTGCGTTTCCAGCTCCGTTCAGGCCATGTATAGCAGGATCATGCCGGCCCGGCTCCGGAGCTCCTCTAAGAAACAGCCGCCATGCCTGGCTGCTAGCCACGCCCCCAGTATGGAAAATATACATTATTTAGATTTTTTTTAAAGGTGATATATTAATTGCAACATTTTTACATTGCAGGTGCACATTTTAACTTTCATTCTGGATGTTGTTTTTACTTTGCTTTAGTTGTGAAGTTTTGCTCTGCAGTACTGCTTTGTGTTGTTTTCATTTGTTGCAGTCTATTGAGAGGAAAAATGTGTTAATTGTGTTGGTATATTTTTGAAGTTTAAGTAAAGATTTGCTCTTTTATCTCACTTTTTAAATATGTTAAAGGATTATTTTTAGTTCAATTTTATTGTTGTGCTTTGGTACTGTGCTGACATTCGAGGTGGCCTCTTTTAATTTGAGTAATTCAATATCTTTTTCTTTATCTTCTTTTTCTGTTAGCTTTTTTCTTTGTTGTAGATGTACCTGTAAATTGGATAAATAAACATGTTGCTGGTTTTAATTATTTGTTATCTGAACATACTTTTAGTTATTCATTACTTTTCTCTCTTTTCATTGATTGACAGTCTTTTTTTATCAGAGTATTGAGTTGTTTGTGGAAGAGTTTCAGTCTTCTTTTGTAGGTTTGCAATCTGGCAGAGAGACACTGTTCTACTGTAATTCTTTATTGGAAGCATTTTGTTGCAACGTTTGTGGCCGTTTTATACTGTTTGTTATTTTAAAAAGTGTTTCTATTTCTTAGCTGTTTTTACATTTAATTTGATTGGTTCATCAAAGTTTAGATTGAATGTGCTGTCTCCATTTATGGTAAATGTTAATTAGGGTTTTTGTTATTTATTTAATGTATATTAATTTTATTTTGTCATATTGTACATGTCTTTTTAAATGTAACATAATATTGTGTGTTTTGTTTAGAATTATGACCATAGTTTAGTGTTCAGACCGTATCTACTCACGTGGGATGCAGTGTCTGAAGGCACCGGGAACGCATCGTGAAACCTGGCTCTGCTGCCAAATCATTACGGGAGCTGCGACTGCCAGACGCGGGTGTTTGAATTTACTGGGAGAATGTCTCGGGATGCTTTTGCCTGCTGGCCGGTTATCGTGCTCCTGGTTCACAACGAGACGGTATCCAGGGCTGAGCGGGAGCGAAGGCGGAGCATGTCGAATCGGGGAGCGAGAGGCTCCAAATCCAACACCACAGCTGTGAGCGCCGGCCAAGGAGATGCCGAGGCGCCGGACACCACATTGAAAGGTAAACGAAAGACAGGGGCGCTAAAAAGACAGCGGGGATACTCAGGGGAGGAGGAGTGCCTAAGGAGGGCTCTGAGCCATCTATTGTTAAACATCTTCCTATCAACAAAGTACCGGCTCCAACCACTGAAATCGCACGGCCTCCAGGGGGTGAGCATGAAGACATGCTGGTGATGGAAAAAGGCAACTTCAATTCACTGCAACTGGGTGAACATATAAAAGAAAATCCTACCCCGGGTGCAGAGTACTCTATCAGCGCTTTTGATACTATCAAACCGGCAGCCCCCCCGGCACTCTTTAATAATAATATGAATCTTACAACCTTGCTTTCCACCGTCTCCGACGCCCACACCCCAGTCTCCAGGTGTAAAGAGCCAGAATCCAATCCGAAGACCACTGAAGCAGCAAATCATTCCCAAACTATGGAAAACAACCGAGAGCTGCTGGCTCCCCAGACTCCCGAATTAACTGGCAAACATTTATTTTCTGTATTTGATGGCTCTGAATCCACAACAGAGGATTGCTTGACTAGCGCAAGTGACGACGATGTCTCTGACAACAATGATAGCAATCCCTCTAGAGACACGGGGACTGTTCAGCGCCAGAAGAGGGCACACAATAGGATAAAAAGACGTAGACAGCTAAAATGGGATTAATCAGATTTCTTTTTCTCATGGAGAGGAGGCTTTGAAACCCTTACCCAGGGAGAATACAGGAACAACACCCCAAACTACGGAAGAGCCCTCTTTAACTTCCATTTTGGTTTCTATAAAGCAGTTTCAGGAAGAGGTCCGCACTGACAGCTGCCTCGCCACGGGTGCTGCTAGAAAACTGCAAGGGGGCATTAGAAAGCTAAGCAAAATCTTTACCGACATCGGGGATAGGGTTACCATGGTGGAAGGTCATACAGAAAGTTTAGAAACTGAAGTAACTGCCTTAAAAGAACAAGGGTCTTCCCAAGCTGCTTGTCTAACAGATTTCATGAAAAAGATGGAGGAGCAGGAGAAAAGGCAATGCCGGGACAATCTCTGCCTACTAGGGATAAGTAAGAAAGAGCGCTCTTGCATGATATCAGATACGAGATGCATATGAAAGACTGGATCCAGGAGTTTCTCGAGACAAATATAGGGTCTGCACCTCTCATGGTGGTGTGGGACACACTGAAAGCATGTATCCGCGGTGAGACCCTACTGTACTCCATAAGAAAAAATAAACAAGAAAAGGCACAGATCTTGAAGCTATAGGACAAAATGGCTAAAGCGGAAGAAAAATTAACTAAGGCTGTTCAGTTGAGGGTGGAAATTGAAGCAGCACAGCTTGAAGTGGTAGCCATTAAAGCCGAAATTGGGTCGATGCTTGCAGAGAAGGTCGCTGCAAAATGGGCTTCAGCTCGGGAAAAAACCTACGAGTGTAGTGAACTTATCGGTCATCAACTGGCCATTAGAACCAGACAGCAGGTCTCCTCCAATGAAATACTCTCGATACAAGTCTCTATGGGAGAGACTACTAACGACCTTATTAAAATTCAAGGGGCATTTCGAGAGTTCTATAAGAGCTTATATACAGAGGAGAATATTAGCTCACCTGATTTCAGAGAGGCAAAGATTTTTGACTACCTGAACACAGTCTTGCTTACTCAACTAAGCGCGGAAGAACATGATCAATTATAAGATCCACCTTCATGGGAAGAAATTGCCCTAGCAAACCTGCCAGATGGTAAAGCCGCTGGTTTAGATTGTATCCCTGTGGAATTCTACAAAATCTTTTCCCTTCAAATAAAAGATCTGCTTACCACACTGGTAGTTTCCATCTTCAATTGGGCCCCTCCACCAGATTCATGGTCATCTGCTAAGATCGTAATCTTTCCAAAGAAAGATAAGTCACCGCTAATTATGGGCTTATATCGGCCGATCACGCTTATTAACTGTGATTCTAAAGTCTACTAAAAAATCCTTGCGTCTAGAATACCTTCCAGAATTGAACACCTTGTATCCAAGTGGCAATATAGGTTCATTCCTAAAAAAGGGACTGCCGAACATGTTCGGTGGACCATTACCTGGTTTGATGCCGCTCAAGTGTCAGGAGACCCGATTGGGCTAATTTTACTGGATGCTGAAAAAGCATTCGATCGTGTCTCCTGGCAATTTCTCTGGGGCGTCATGAGGAGGATGCATTTTGGCTCTAAGGCGATTCAGGCTTTGCAGGCCCTGTATCTAAATCCCACTGCCAGAATCTCAATAAATGGAAAATTAACTGAGCCGATTGAGATATCATGGGGTATTCGGCAGGGCTGCCCTTGCTCTCCATTGCTATTTGCGATGTATATAGACTCCTTCATCAAGAAAATAGAAAACAATAAAAAACAAACAGCCAGGTCCAGCTCCGTGGCTCCCTAGTTTTGGCTCATAACAACTAGGCACAACAGACTTTGAACAATTTGGAAAAATCAAAACAATGGAGTAAAAACAGTTTAGTCCAAATTCCAAAAATCAAACTCAAAAGTTTTGTTCTAAGGCAATTGAAAGGAATTTTGTGATCTAATTCACTTTACTGAATGGTGTACTTTTAAACACAAGTACTCATCCGCACCGCTGAGCACCAAATGCTGGAAAGTGGATTATTGGTAGGGGCAAATGTAGGTCTGCCACTGGCAATAAGGCCACTAACACAGTATAAGGCTCAGAATAGGTCTTAGAAAATGATTACAATGCTCAACCTTTGGTAACGTGGCTGCGAGCAGACAGGCTTAATTTCAAAGACAGGTATGTAAGGCATTTAAAAACACCACTTCAGTAAATAATTATGACACAACACTTGATAAAAATCAAACACCAATTTATAGAAATAGGAAATATTTGTATCCATTAAATGACACATAAACAACAAAAGTCCAATGTAGGGAGCCGGAGATATGAATTTTTAAAAGATTTGACACTTTATAGCACTTAAAAACTTATAGCACCATATTGGGACATCTGGTCACGATAGACCGGCTCAAAGTTAAAGTTTCAGGCTGACCACGAGGTCACCTGAGCGGCTGCCACTCGCGGTAGGTCCCGGTCACAGATTTTACCTTTGTTCCCCAGATGCTCTTCACCAGGCTGGATTCGGTGAGGGTTCGCCGGCCTCAGATATCTTCTACTCCTGGTCAAACTCTGAAAGTCAGACCTACGGAGCTTTTAGTGGGACGAACCTGGGTGGCTTGGCTTGTTCGCGGTTGAAGGCAGGCGGCTTAGCTGACCAGCTGAAGTCGGTCCCCCTCTGGAGCTTTTTTTCAAAGTTGCTCCAAATTTCTCCAAACTTCTGGAACTTCTCCCTGAAGTTACCCAAGGGGTCCCAAAGTGTCTCAAACTCACTCCAAGGGTCTAGAAGCTCCAAGATGGTCCTTGAAAGTTGAGGATTTCAGTTCCCACAATCCACTTGGACAAAACCCTTACAGATCCACTGGTATTTCTCCAGGTTGAGGATCCTTGGTGGTGATGGTCCACGTGAGCTCTGTTAACCTATAGCTTGCACTCTTCAGTTCCTTTTCAGCAAGGTAATCCACAGGGCTATAAGTTCAGCTGGTGTAATCTTCAGAGGGCAGGCCTTAGAATTTTGCACCACAACTTCTCAGCATGGCACCGTCTTGCTTTTTTAAGTTTCAAGCAGCAAATCTGAGAGATTCTGCCCCACTCAGATACTTATTCCAAGTTCTCTGGGTCAAGTAGGAGGCCACTGCTGACCAATGGGAGCAGGGCAAATGCCCAAGGATATGACCACATCCTGGAGAGTGTGGCATTATTTTGTCCCAGAGTGCACCAAATCCTCCAAACTCATAATGACTGATTTTCCAGCAGGGAGGTAAGAGCTGGCAAAACACACCCCTAAGATGGCTACTCTTCATAGATTCTCCCCCTTGCATCTGTGCATTCCTTTCATAAGACTAGCTCTGGCTGAGGTGAAAATTTTAGAGTTGAAAATGCCATTGGTCTCTTCCCTCCTCTTTGAAAACCATGGTTTACAACTCCTCCCCCTGCCCTGGCATTCCTGTGGAAGAGCACACTGCCATCCCAGAAGAGCTGGTTAACCCCAGGGGCTCTTTATCACCTCTTCAAAGCAGCCTGGCTAATCCACTTAACTCAGACCACTGGAAGGCTGAATCTGGACTTACAAACAAGAAAGTCTTCTAACTTCTTGGATGAACACTTTAGGAGAAATTCAACAATATCATATTCTTGAGTTTATTAATACCATTCCGGGACGTCTTTGAATGGCACTTTTAGCCTTCTCCTATCAAGAGTTATTAGTTGATAACTTCCTGCCATGTTAATCTATGTGGCAGGGGGTTTGCAATGGAAAAAATGACTTGGGACATTTTTCCAGCACCAGGACTTACAAAAACATATTTTATAAGTACTTTGCTTATATATACAGGACCCCACCCCATGGGACAACTAGGGGAGACTTTAGGGGTTCTGTATCTGTAGAAATATTGCAGACCCTCCCTCCACAGTGCTCCTGGCATCAAACTCGAATTTGGGCAGCACTTTATCACAATGTGGGGAGTGAAATTTGAAATTTCACTCAACCCAGGGCATATAAAACTCATTTTATAAGGGTCTATCTTATAAATACCTGACCCCCCACCCCTGGAACACCTAGGGGAGACCCGGGGGGTTCCTAATATGCCAAAACATTGTAGGCTATCCATTTTTAAGTGCCCCAAACACCAAGTCGAGTTTGGGCACAATTTAGTTTTTAAAAGCAGTCCTGGAACTCAGGGCTGCTTTTAAACTGACCTCAGTCTTCAGCAGTGCACAAATGCAAGTACAGAAAAGGCTGCTGGCCTCTAAACTGCCATGCCCTACTATGTACTAGGGACTGATAGGTAGTTTCAATCCCCCTGCCGTATTATGTACTAGGGGTTTATAGGGTAGGTCATGCCAATCTCAGGGGTACCTCAACCCATAGTGTACCCTAGTGTATGTAGGTGTTTTCACGGTATTCTAAGTGTTTTCAGCATAGCACTGGCCCTGGGCCTGGTTAGGCAAAGCTCAGGGTCAGTCAGAGTCAGTTACCAACAGTACCAGTATGCCAAAAGTTGGGGGTGCCCAGGGCACAGGAGGACTTTGCAGCACACATGTTAAGCAAATCAGAATTAAGATTGTCACAGATCAACATATAATACTAAGCCATTTCGAAGGAAAGGAAAATTCCAGGAGCTTCTACAGCAACAGCATAGTTTGGAAATGCACAACACTGTATGAACCGTTTTTTAACCAAAGATTCATATTCTACTGTATACTAGCAGGTCCATATTGCAAATTCTTGTGGATGTGTCCTTGAAGCAGGAAGTTTCATTCACAATACAGGCAGTGGTGGCTCCTCCGCTATGGCGGAGGAGCGTCGCCTCTCATCCCCCGCCAGTGGCTTCAAAATTTAAAAATTAAAACGTGTTTATTATCGTTTTATTTTTCCTTTCCTTCCGCGTTTTATGGGTGGGGCCATCGCAGAGGGCAGTCACAGGAGGAGTTGTGGCACTGAACTCAGTGCGCATGGTGGTTTGGCTAGCTGTCTCAGGACGGCTAAACCGTCATGCGCACTGACATCTCCCCAACCCGAGCTGCATTGCATCGTGAAGAGAATAGCAGGCGCAGGCTCACAGTCCCCTTTGGAGAGGAAAACAAGCCAGCTCAGGCCAATCCCAGTGCTTTTCTCATGCATGAGATAAGCGCTGGAATTGGCAGCAGGGGGGTCTGGGAGCCTCAGCAGAAAGCGTAGAGCAGCGATCGACAAGGAGAAGGTAAGTTATTTTTTTCTTTATTTGTGTCTTCCATCTGTGCCCCCCACCTTACACCCCTCCCATGCCAATTTGCATTGAGAGCTGCTGCTAATGAACATTTGCTACCTAAGGAAAACAACCAGTTACATCACTGGATCCTTTGCTCTGCGAAGGTTGTGGGGAGAGAAGATACGCTGGGGAGCATTGATTGGGAGGGGTAAAGAACAGGAGCAGGGTGGGACGAACACCAAAACAGCACCTGTATTATCAAAATGGAGTGTCTGCAAAATGTGGCACAATTAAACTACATTAATAAACACACTTCTAAACGCCTAATAAAAATCGATTCAAGTGCAACATTAAAAATTCATAATTTATTAATAGAATCATCATAAAGATCATTTGAATTGAAAAATAATTTGTCAGTAAAAATTGCAGATCTAGAAAAAGTTACTACACAAATCCTCCCTCAAATACAGTGGAAACATTCAAGACAATTGCCCAATCAGTTCACCATGAAAAGTTGTCAGATGAAACGACTTGATTTGGTTAGGGGATAGGGCAGAATGGAAACGTAAAGTTAATTATTCCGTGTCTCTCAGTATCATTAGGGACAGCGCGCTTTACAGCAGGAAAGTAATAGAAACAAACTCAAATGAAAATATTGTTTCGAACCATAGTCATTTTTCGCCTGCCTTTCGCAAATGGAAATTTTCATTTGGACAGGTATGGAAGGTTGGCTATACCATTTCATACGCGAAGATCATTGTAGGCGTCAAGTTTATTTTTTATTTTGTATTCGATCACGATTAAGCCGGTCAAAGAGGTGAGTGGGGCATTGAAGGACAGTGCCTCGTCAGGTGAAAAAATCACAATGACAATTTAAGAAGCTCTGTCAGTCATTCGTTGCACATTCTTTCTAGGCGATGTTCCAGAGACCTGGCACACGGGCACTGTCCGTAGCGAGCGCCGAGTCTCAGAAGGACCAGTGACAGTGACACTCTCCGTCCTGCGCATCGCCCCCTACCAACTCACGTCCTCCTTTGGTTCTGTCCTTCCTTCCCCTCCTATTGGTTCCGACAGCTGCATTCGACCCCTGCTTTGGCTCCTTGATTGGTCGGGTAGGCTGTCGCTCTCAGTCGGATCAGCCTGCTAGTGTTTCTCTGAAGCGGATGCTCAGTAGCTGCATAGTATCGGTCTCTAAGTAACGGGGGATATTTTATTTTTAATGAGCTTCGTGGACACTGCTAGTGCACAATGGTAAGGAGCGGGGAAGCGTGTTGTATGTCAGTGTGGTTGGAAGCAGATTTATTGTGTACCGAACAGGTTGCATTATGTAATGTTATGTGTAATGACATCTGTAGAGGTATAATGTGTGTGTGTGTGGGGGGGGGGGGGAGACTATGAGATGCAGCGCTGCCATCCTTATGCCACCCCTTAGGAAGACGTAGAAATGAACGCTGAAAACATAGCATATTTATACAATTGTGAGTAAAGCCTTTTTACAAAAATGTCCGTATCGGAGGAGGGTGAGCTCTTCCTGCGGCAGGCGGCGATATTTTAAAAGAAGAAGGTACAAGAATATGTTCCAGTTCCCGGCTGTGATGCGCCAAACACTCGTGGATGCAGACAGTGACAATTTGGTACTCCAGGGGTGTTCTGTACGGTGTTATTATTTTCTCCGGAAAGAGTCGTAAAATATCAAATAACATTGTGTTTGTAGGTCGCTGTCGTGCGTTATTTTCACATGAACTAAGCCTTCCGTCTCCATCTTTTCTCTGTGTTGTACGCAGTATGGATTCGTGAATCACGCCTTGGAGCTGTTGGTGCTGAGAAATTATGGTCCTGAGGTGTGGGAAGATATCAAGTAAGTTCACCCGCTGAGTGTGGTGTGTTTTTATGTTAACAGGAGGTCGTGTTTGCGTAGGTGGGGACTCCTATTTGGACAACTCAGTCGCACAAAACACACACACAAACCTGACAAATAAAGTGCGAAAAGCCCTTTTTTCACAGCCTGTTAAGGAGCAACGCGGGGTTTTCAGTTGTACCCTGAGCACAAAAATCGCTGCCTGAGTAAAAACACACAAGATCCACTGCTACTAGACATCACAAGTCTGCCAAAATTGTCGGTCTAAACGTAAATCTGCCCTACTGTAACACATGCAAAGTTGCAGCCGTGCTGTTGCAGTTCGGTACGTGAGGAGCGCTGCGATATTTGGCAAGTGAGAGGGTGCCTTTACAAGAGTGTATTGAACTACGATTGTGACTTTAATGTAAACCACACAAAGTGCTAAAAGTGAGCAGCACGGCCTGCCAGGGTGTTCCGTCCTTACATATATTGATGTGTACACAAGGACGACGTGAGATTTTGGTTAGGGAAAAAATGCTTCGTATGCAAACCTGTCAGTGCGCTACAACAGTGGCACACCTTAAAAACCCCGAATCAGCCGCACAGACATTGTAGAAAAGTTTTGTTATCTTAAAATGTATGGCACGAAAACACTATTCAACCAGGAGGATCCGTCATCCCTTAACTTTCATTTTTAATCACTTCAACTCCAACGATTTTCTCAAAGCCGGCATTATTGAAGGTTTTAAATTCGAAGCAATATGGGGTGAGTAAGTGAGCTAAAACCCGAACTTTTCTTAGGGTGGGGGAGAGGCGAGATGCGTGTGTCAATGTGTCTTTATGAGTGTTGTGTATTTGTGAGTTTCGTATGTGTCTCTCTTCTTTTATGCGCGCGTGCGTGCGTGTCTGCGTATTTGGACGAAAGTATCATTTAATGGGTTGCTAAGTAAAGTTCACAAATGTAACAGTGGAAGCATGATTTGAGTCGGAGCTTAAAGTTCTAGGTTTGGCACTCCATGTTTGTTTTAAATTCCAGAACAGTGTGGAGGAGGCTTGAGACTTGGCAGCATTCAGCACTTAAGCTACTCAATGAAACACCCAAGAAGTCACTCAGTCAAAGGCGCACAGGCTGTGACTCAGGATGTAAACACTGCCATGCCCCATTGGCTGCGCCGGATCACTGAGGCTGAAGCAGAGCAGAAGTACACCGCCACCTTCTGGCCATGTCCATGTTCATGTACGAGAGACATTTGCCAGACACCCATAAAACCACATTCTCCAAACCATTCAAAATTGCACGTATTCCGTTATTTTTAATAGGTTTGACATTGTATGGACAGTGCTTTGAAGTTTTACCGTCTTGACCGTCGCTGGTAAGAGACACGTTAACACAATTGGCATGGCCTGGGCTGACTAAGAGGAGTCGTCAATTTAGCCATCCAAAATGCTACATTGTTTTTGCCACACACAATAAGCACATTTTTATAAACTTTCCAGTAAAATGTGTGTAACTCATACATCTAGCTAATAAAACACCTTCTGGTTGGTTTAATAAGCGTCAGAATAGTCTGAATCGAAAATTCAACATATTTAGATATATCGTACAGCAAGATGACCGCGAAAGCAGCCCCTCGACCAGAGACACTGCAGATGGATGAAACTTCCTGAGACTGACGGCCAAACGTTTAGGGGCGGAGGGGGGGATATCCTCCATTCTGGTACCAAAACAAGCTTGTCTGAATAGTGATAGGAGTTAAAAGCTTGCTGCTGATGTATGCAGTGACCGGCTGCAAGCCGTGAGTTCCACTCCTGTCAAGGCCATTTCCTCCTCATGCCCTCTCTTTAATTACTTACAAAATGAAGCAGCCATGTCGCTCAGGCACCACCAATTCCATCCCAAAGTTGCCTATAAAAGCCCCCCCCCTTCCCTCGCCCTATTCATCTTGTGTCTCACAGACTCCATTTGTCAGTTTGATGTGGGAAAGTGACTACAGCGGTATTTGGAATGAGGCAGAGGAGTACTGTGCTTGGAGGCACCAGCAGGGGCTTTTTCTGAAGCAGGGGCACTGCCTCAGGTTGAGCGTGCTGTGGATGTGAGGTGGGACCAGGATCAGCAAGCCACGATGGCTGAAGGCGCTGCATGCTTTCAGGTCCATGCATAGTATGTGGTGCATGTTCATTCGGCTGACTGGAGCAGTGTTTCATTGGAGGGATGGCACGTTGCACTGTGTGCCCTACCAGCCCAGCACTTCTAGCCACAGGCAGGAAATGTGTGCAGGTAGTAGGGTCTGGCATCCAAAAAGGGGTATATTTTCAACAGTTATGGCCAATATTCTGATGGAGCATTTATGAGACTTGGAAGATAGAGCAGTGATTCTACCAAACCAAGGACCCTATTACCATGTTGGTGAGCCCGCTACCAACATGCCATCGGTCGCGAGCCCACCAACATCCAGCAGAGCAGTGTGACCACTGCATTATGATGCAATCATTTGGACCAAATCGGTCGGTACCTACAATGCGACAGTGCCTGCTCAGGCACTACCATAGGGATTACGCTGTCCCTTTCTAACATCCTTTTCATGGCGGTCCGACTGCCATATAAAGACGGTTGGAAATGGACTTTCAGGATCTCTAGCACGGGCCTCGTTCCCACCTCAACTTCCTCAACCTTCTCTATGAGGCCTGGGGGCATCTGTGAGGCCCCCTCAAACATCCATACCCCGTGTGCCTGTCACCACTTGGTGCCTGGCACACGGTTAATGGATGTTTACAAACATCCATTTTTCCTTTGTGGCTTGTGCTGCAGCCCTTTTCAGGCAACAGGACAAGTTGCAATAGAAAAGGGCTGTCACATCATAATCTGGCAGGTGGAACTGCCAACTACTAGTCGGGTGGTATCCATCCCGCAATGATGGCAGTCGGATGCTCGTCCGACCGCCATTGTAATAAGTCCCTAAATTCCTGATTCTCTGGAAAATGTTGGTGGTTATTTTGCCTAATTTTCAGGTTATAGCTTGTTTTTCTCTATGTATAGCCATTTATTCTGAGAAAGAAGTATGAGAATAAAAAGAATGTCTTTTCTTCAGGAGAGGATGGAGATCAGTGTGAAAGAAGCAGATCCAGGTGACCCAAGGCTGTTTTGCTTTGTAGTCCTGTGTTTATGTCAGCCTCGCAGGTGCAGGATTTGATTGAGTCCTGATTAGCTAAGACTATGCAGGAAAAGGTGGTAGAGGGGAAAAAAAAGTCCAAGATCTTGAAGTCTGTGTCTTGGTAGCACCATTTCTCTAGTTTGAATTCTGAGGCACCCAGCACTAAGGTCATGGGCAAATATGAGAAAGGAGATACCTCAATTGCTTGATCATGTTGGAGAAAATTTGGGCTTTGATATGGTTCGTATGCTATTCAAATCTAAAGAGCTTTTCCTGCAATATGAGAAACCTCATCAAATTTCAATAGCTATTTAAGAGAAGATCAAGGATTTAATCTGGAGATTGTGGAAGGAGGTAGATCACTCTACAAACCCTAAATTTCCACAAAAAGCTTATGCAGTATAAGTCAAAGGGAGGCTCCTATGTGGTGTATACTTTTGAGTCCCTTTAGAGAGGTTTTGAGTCCCTGGCAGAGGCGATTCAGGCGGGTACCGGCTGTTCAGATCTCCTGATGTAAATGTAGCAAAAAGCAAAGTTCTTAGCAATATATCTGTCAATATTTAAAGAGCAGCAGCAGTTGCTCCAGGGGCAGCGGTGTTGGCAAGACAAAACCTATTGATATGAGACTGGAAAGCGGATTTCTCTGAGAAATTATCCTTCCTAAAAAATTCTGTTTGAGGGTTGCAAGTTGTTTGGTGATAGGATAGACTCCATAATTACAAAGTTGTTCAAATACAGAAAGCAGATCTTACCCTATGAAAGGTCTGAATCTTTCTGATCAGGGGGCAGAGATCACCAAGAGAGTTACAGGAAGGGTTACAAGTCATTCTATTCTTAGCGTGAGAGTTGTCAACCTAGGAAGTACTCCAAAGCAGCAGATTCACCCATTCAGTCGGGTTGTTCTAAATATAAATCTTGACAACTATAGATCTCCTTCAACTCCACAAATTGTATGGGAAGGATAATGGATTTTTACAATATTTGGCAGAAGAACTTCACAGCTTGCTGGGTCTTGAATAGCATCAAGACACGCTATTGAAGAATCTTCAACTATTGGTCTCAAAACTGAGGCATAATCCCCACTCCCGTTCCCTGGAATCCCATCAAGAAACAAGCTTTACTAAAAAACAGGGCTATTCTTTAGGTTCCCGAAGACAGAATAGGTTGTTGTGTTTATTTTATTGCCGTCCTATTGCAGAAGACGTCAAGAGACTACAGACCAATGTTAGATCTAAAATGAATGTACCTGTGGGTGAAAAGAGTACACTTCAGAGTGATCACACTTCAGTGAATTATGCCCATGAGCTCCAAAGGAGACTTCCCAACAACCATCAATCAATCAATCAATCAATCAATCAATCAATCAATCAATCAATCAATCAATCAATCAGGGACTTATAAAGTATCACTACTCTCCCGTGAGGGTCTCAATGCACTTGAGGGGGAGGGGCGGGGTCTGAGGTTCAGTCGAAGCGCTAGGTCTTGAGGTCCTTCCTGAATTGCGGCAGCGATGGTGATTGCCTGAGGTGCAGAGGCAGGGAGTTCCAGATCTTTGCAGCGAGGTAGGAGAAGGATTTTCCTCCAGCTGTGGTCTTGCAGATCAGTGGGTCGGTGGCCAGGGCCAGTTGAGCAGAGCAGAGATGTCTGGTGGGGGTGTAGAAGGAGATGCGGTGGGTGAGGTATCCAAGTCCTGCATTGTGGAGGGCTTTGAAGGCGTGCATGAGAAGCTTGAAGGGGATTCTTTTGTTGACAGGTAGCCAGGGAGGGTCTCCCAGGTGGCCAGTGATGTGGCTGCAGTGTGGGATGTTCAGGAACCATCGACCTTTAGGATGAGTATCTGCTCATCCCTATTCATGTGAACCATCAATGATTCCTTTCGTTTTCAAAAGAGAATCACCCCTTTCAATATGAGGTTTTTTCTTTTGGGATAAAATCAGCTCCCTGAATGTTTACCAAGATCTTGGCACCAATTGTAGCATTGGATAATAAGGAAAGAATCTTTCTACAAACTTGTATCGATGTCAGGTTAGTGCAATCCCCTTCATAGATTGTGGCAAAAATTCACACATAAAGGGTGCTTTTGTGCTGAGGGAGCAGAGTTTTCTGATACATTTATAAAATCCCAGTTGCTTCCCTCACAGGATCAAATATGTTCATAGTAGGGATTGTGTCTCCTACATTGAGAAGATTCAGAGCTATGTGTCAAGACTACTTTTTCTTTCCTCTCCAAGAGCAGTGGACTGTTTGGAGGTTCATTGGGATCTTTCAGCGACCATTATCCTGGCTCGGTGGGCAAGGTTCCACAACTATAAGACATATTCTGCGACGTTGGAAGCCTTCATCGCCGGATCTCTCTGTGCAGCTTCCAGGGTCTCTGGAGATTATCCAGAAGCTGCAGTGGTAGATAAAATCTCATAACTTCTCCAAAGCAAGGTTATCTCTGCCACCCTACTTAAAAATGACAGACGCCAGCACAGTGGGTGGGGAGTACGGATGGACTCTTATCATCTGCAGGGTCGCTAGTTGCCATACCAGAGAGCTGAATCATCCAATGGGAAAATGAAAGTGATTCAGCTAGCCCTCTGGAAGATTTCCCATCTAATGATAGACAGCTTGGTTCTAGTCTGGGCCAACAATACGATGGGAAAATCCTACCTGATGAGGCAAGGGTGTGCAAGATCAGTATCTCCGTCCAGGATTTCAAATCAGATATTTTCTTGGAAAGAGCAAACCTTGGGCCAAATCTCAGGTGGTGTTGAATTCAGAAGTAAACAGGATGAACAGAGGGATCCCTTCCTCCCAGGAATTTAGTCTGTTTTAAAGGTTTTTTTGGACATAGGGAGAACCAATAGTTCATTTTTTTGCATCAGCCCAGAATCTCTTTCAGTGTTTTTTCTACACTAGGATGAAGGAGAAAGGGGTTAGAAAGTGAATGCTTTGTCCTATCCTTGGCCGAAGGGAATACTTTATGCTTTCTTCCTTTTCCTCTAATGCTCAAGTTCCTTGTCAGGGAGCAGAGGGCCTCATTGTTTCTGGTTGCTTTGGAATGGCCACGCTCCAACTGGTATCCTCTTCTGATTTCAATAGATACCTGTCAGTAGATGCTGCTTTCAATTTCCCCAACTCCTCTACAGTGTCCGCTTCTCCATCATGATTCCTTAGTGAAACTCAGTCTGATGGCATGGAGTTTGAAAGGGAAGGGCTGAGAAAGAGGGTTCATTTGGAAGTGTTAGTGTCTGCTTTCCAGAATTCCAGGAAAGGTTATACTCTAAAATCATATAAGAAATACAGAACTGGAGCACTTCCAGTAGGTGGTGTGAAACAAGGGAATTGGTTCCTCACAAGCAGATTTAGTTCGGATTCTTTCCTTTCTGCAGAATGGATTTTCTTTAGGTTTGAAGGTTTCCACATTATGGATACAGTGGGCAGCCATTAACATTGACCATTGTTCTTGAGATTACCTTTCAGACAACCAGGGCCCAGTTCACCGATTTTTCAGAGGGTTTATCAACTTGGGATCTCCTTCTGAGCCACAACTATCCTCCAGAGATTTGCTATTGGTTTTTAAAGCTTTAAAGGATATCCAATTTGAGCCTTTGAAGACAGTGGAAATCCAAATTGTGACTTTGAAGCCTTTTTTCTTTGTTACAGCAACTTCAGCTAGAAGGTTGGGATAGTTGAGATCTTTGTCTTTTAGACATTCATTCCTAAGAATATTTGATGACAGAATCATTCTCTCTTTAGGTCCCTCCTTTGTCCAAAAGTTAACTCTGCTTTTCATAGGCTCGGTTCATAGTTCTTCCTGTGTTTTTTCCTACTCCTAGGGATTCAGAGCAAGAGTGTCTAAACTCACTAGATGTGACAAAAGCTATTTTCTGCTATCTGGACAGGGTGTCAGTTTTCAGGATTTGGCCTCTGAGAGTCCAGGGTAGGTTGACCAGGGAAATAGCAACTGCTTTGGCAGAAGTACAGGGAGGCTTTAGAATTGGTCAATTTCAGTAACCAGTGGACTCTTTCCTTGTACATAAACTGATCTTGCACACATGTTCACATTTGTTACACCAATGCTCTTGCAATGGGTCCTCTCTGAGAGCACGTTTTGTTTGGAACTTTGATGTTCAACAATAATACTGATTATACAATATATCCGTCATATCTGCAATGTGAAATTACCTTTTGTCTGTGTTTGATCCCATTAATTGTATGTTCGGATATTGATTAAGCACATTTTGAGGCTCCCTGGAATGTTGATTTGTAACAAATGAATCTGATAGAAGAGTGTGGTCCTCTCAATGATCAAATGTAGCCTAGTTCCTAGGAATACTAGGGGGGCCTCATATTTTACTCTGATCTTTATTATTGGCAGCATGTAAGGCTGCCTTTTTCATATTTCCCCATGAACGCCAACATTTTAAGATGATTACAATGCTACTTATCCCCCAAACTACCAATTGCCTCATCATGTGAAAGTATAACTCCATGCAGTTGGAAGCTCCAATAGTTAAGAGCACATCAAGGGACAAATGGATTCTGGATTTACATAACCAGTTGTCATAAGCAGACTAGGTTTTCTGCTGTACACTGCTGTACACTGATTGTCACTCTGTCACCTAACAGCAGACTTCGGATTGTCTTTCGGTTGGGATTTGTCAAAAATAAGCTTTCTAGTGAGTTGAAATTTACTGCACTGGTGTTACTGCTGGCAAAAAGGCAGGTGGCTCAGTACTGGGATCACAGTTGTACTCTCACTCAGGAAAACTGTCTCAGAGGAATAGTGTATTGTAACAAACAACTTGAGTTATATTCTGAGTCACTTCCTCATACCTCTGGTCCAAAGGATACCTGGTCCCCATTAAGAAACCATTTAATATGTTCTCCGATATGTCCACAATTGCTGAGGTGTGAATGCTCAAATTATATAATTTCATAATACAGAGTTGATATTACTATAGAATGTGTGGCCTTTTCATGCCCCAAAATGTTTTTGTGTTGTTCACTTTCACAAGCTGTTCATTCAGCTAAAATATTGGATACACACCTGACTGCTTGGTCCCTTTGGGAATACTGTAACTACATATCTGGATGATTGTTATATTGATGGACTTCTTTGCTGTAACATGTTTATACATAACTTGTATGCTATTTTGTAATAATAAAATGAATTTTAAAAGAGGTAGATGAGGTTAGTTATGGAGTGCAAGGCAAAAGTATAGGGAATGTTCAAGTTCAGCAGCTATAAGGATATGGCGTTCTAGGGATTACTTAGTTTAAGTATTTTGGGCCTGATTCAGAAAGGTAAACATACGCTTTTTTGTAATGAAAAAGGTATTTTACTAGTAGTATCTTTATGACTGTCGAGTCTCCACACATGAAACGATAGGGCTGTCCCATCTTTAAATGTGCAAAGACTCCGCATTCGTGAAGATACTACTAGTGAAATAAGTTTGTGAAGATGGCTCCCAAGTTTTTATTTTAAAATTAGTTCTTCATTTATGACTATGATCCACTTGTATAAATGCAGTCATGACTATTGCTTCTGTATCATAAACAAGGCTGAACTGAGTAGAAAAAACTTGTGAGTACTCCAGCTTTCAATAAATCATGCATCTGTGTCACCTGGAGTGTGCGACCCATCTCTGAGGAGGTGACATTCTTGTATTTACAAAGCACAGGCGGTGGCACTTATCTGGACACTACTGGCAATCAGCAATTATGCCAGCACCATGGAAAATTAACCGCTGAAAGGCTTTTATCATTTTACAGCTTGGCATGGATCGAACTGTGCTAATCGTATGCTTAAAGACTTTGCTGTAGAAATGGCAAATTACTTTGTCCCTTTCTAGTTTGGGGTGAATGGCACGGTGCTCCCTAAGCTACCTAAGCTTAAAAACTGTGCTAGAAAAACAGAGATTTGAGGTGAACAAATTCAGAGTGTCACTGGTGTTGTAAGGTGCTCTATGCAGGAGCTGCTCTCCACCTAAACTTGGGAACTACCCAGAGTTCTCTGCTTCTTTTTTCCATAATTTATGTGGCACTCTAACCCTATAAAGATTTTGTTTTGACTTATACTGGGTGCTCCATTGTATATAAGCATTAATAATTAACATACAAATCATTTTATGTATTAAAAATAAAAACAATTAAATATATAAATAAAAAAGAAATAAATTCAACTTCCCTATCTACCAAAAAGAAGATAGAATCGTTAGTCATATATTTAATTTCAAATAATAACTAAAAGCAATTCAAGTAACAAATATCATAGCACAAAAAATCTTTCACAGACTTACCATAAAATGAATTAAAATTGTTAGCAAAATTATACATTTAAAAAATAATATACATATTATTATTACGAGGGTGCATAGAAAACGAATAAATTACGAATTAAAGAACTCATCCAAAAAGGGTAAAACACATCATTTAAAAATACCTGTGCATTTAATATGTGAATACTATAATCCATAGAGAAATAAATTATTAAACAGTAGCACGAGTAAACAATTATTAACAACTTAATTAATTTGCATAGGTTGTAATGAAATAGGAAATAATGTGAAAAAAAACCATTACATTAAGTTACATTTAATTTTGTATAACTTCCCAACCTATACCCCTACAAACCCAGAAGCCCGTACTTAAAATATTAAGAAAATAAATCAGTATTAAACAATTTACATAATTAATAACCAATTTAAAAAGTAATTAACAGTTAAAATATAATGGTAACATCATTATTGCTTAATTAACTTCTAAACCTATCCCCCTACAAACTCAGCAGTCCCCTCCCAAAATATAACTAAAATAAACCAGTCTTACACAATTTCCATAATAATAATAAATTACATATTTAATTACAATTCATATTAATTATTAATTATTAATTAACCTCCCTCTCTATCCCCCTACACACCCAGCGACCCACTACAACACTATAAATTACTATTAATAGTTAAATAAAAATATCATAAATCAATTAAAATTTCAAAATTATATTTAAAAAAATTAATAACAACTATGGAAACCACAGTAACACATACAATTTATATATTAACTGAAACCCATTAAAATAATTAAAAAATGATATTTCTTTACAGCTATATTACTGAAAATGATTAAAAACTGTGATATTCTTTAAAACTATATTACTTACCCAAAAAACAATATTCTTGACAATCATATTTTTGAATCAATATATGTTAGAATCACAATATATCTTTTCACCATATTTCTGTCTGCCGATATTTTGAACTTGATATTTTGTCTAAATACTGTTCAGTGAATGGTATGAGAAGCTGCAGTGGGCACATGGTTGAAGTGCTGCTCGGGAACACAGGGTTAGGTATGCCAGGGAGGTCAAAGGTGATGTGCACCAGGAAAACACTAGTGATGAACCTCAGGATAGCAACGAGTGATGCACCTTAGAAAGGCAGTCAGTGAGTTCCCCTCATGGGACGACTGGGTGACATGTCTCACAGAATCCCTGAGTGATGTGCTTCATAAAGGCGCTGGTTACTTTGCATCAGGGTTAACTAGGCAAAGTGCAGTTCACTGGCACATGGGTGTATCCATTAATCGGACACAAGGCAATGTACAATGGGGGCACATGGTAACGTGTATTTAGCAGAACATGTTAATGTGTGCCATGGAATGTTATACATCTTCAGTTATTCTAGTTTTTTGGCCATTCTCATCCATTTTTAAGTCTACATGCATAATGGTAAAAGCAAAACTGGAAGTCCTAGGATGCAAAGCCGTATTAACCAGAACCCCAGAACTGGATGAATGTATTATTTGTTTTGGACTGAGGTATAAAGAAGGGCCCCCCGTAAATAATAGGTACTCCTAGAACGGGGAAATAGTTCAAAGACAAAATAACAAATCTAGGCAGTAAACATGGATTATAAAGCTACGAGGCAATATCAAAGTTCTAATTTCATTGAAACAGTGTACTCCTACTACAGTTAAGATAATTTTAAATCATTTTATTTGCATAAAACATCAGACAATATGTACAAAGAGACAACAAGAATAGCAACCACATAGAATAGACATTACTGGTACAAAATAGTGTTTCCGACAAAATACGTGATGACAGGAAAAAAATAATACATATATTGGCTTATGAGGCGAAAAGCTGGGGGAAGGGTGGTTCATTTCAGTAGAGAGTTGTAATTTTCTACGCGCGTTTCGGCATTAAGATGCCTTCTTCAGGAAAAAGCCAAAACAATTCCTACTATGTCCCTGATGGACATGCAGAGACCAAAATTTCTCAGGATGTCAAAGACAAGATGTAAGTATCGTACAAAGGATGCCGTATGTCCAGGATCTGCAGATTCACAAAGAAACTCACGCCCCGGAAGTCCTAATGTTGGATCTATGTATAATTCGGAACGGGTAGACTAAAGAATTCTAGGTGAACTCAAGTACTATGGAAGGAAATCGATCAACCATGGATGGCGCTAAGTCCTTAGTCGCCAGAGTTACCACAAATTTCATGAAGTGGCCTGGGTAGTAGTAAATTTGAAGGAGGCTGTATAAATAGCAACGGGACTCTTTGTGTAGAGATGCAAGAAATAGGAAGATGAAATCGTCGCTGTACTATGGACTTTATCCGTGCTGGGTTGTATCACAGACAGGCTGATATTCATACGTTTTGAATGATATATCTTTTACGAGTACTCCATAGTACAGCGACGATTTCATCTTCCTATTTCTTGCATCTCTACACAGAGAGTCCCGTTGCTATTTATACAGCCTCCATCAAATTTACTACTACCCAGGCCACTTCATGAAATTTGTGGTAACTCTGGCGACTAAGGACTTAGCGCCATCCATGGTTGATCGATTTCCTTCCATAGTACTTGAGTTCACCTTGAATTCTTTAGTTTACCCGTTCCGAATTATACATAGATCCAACATTAGGACTTCCGGGACGTGAGTTTCTTTGTGAATCTGCAGATCCTGGATATCCGGCATCCTTTGTACGATACTTACATCTTGTCTTTGACAGCCTGAGAAATTTTGGTCTCTGCATGTCCATCAGGGACATAGTAGGAATTGTTTTGGCTTTTTCCTGAAGAAGGCATCTTAATGCCGAAACGCGCGTAGAGAATTACAACTCTCTGCTGAAATTAACCACCCTTCCCCCAACTTTTCATCTCATAAGCCAATATATGTATTATTTTTTTCCTGTCATCACGTATTTTGTCGGAAACACTATTTTGTGCCAGTAATGTCTATTCTATGTGGTTGCTATTCTTGTTGTCTCTTTGTACATATTGTCTGATGTTTTATGCAAATAAAACGATTTAAAATTATCTTTACTGTAGTAGGAGTACACTGTTTCAATGAAATTAGAACTTTGATATTGCCTCGTAGCTTTATAATCCATGTTTACTGCCTAGATTTGTTATTTTGTCTTTGAATTATTTGGTTTGGACCACATGGCAACAATGCCTAGGTAAAGACAGATGAACAAACACACATTTCCTCTTTATGACAGTTTCTGTTTTTTTGTATTTCTACTTTGATGTTTTCTGTTCTCTTAGTGGCTTGCTTTTTGCTCTTATCAGTAGTCCAGCAGTTTTCCATGGTTGTTATTGGTGCAAAGTGGCCATTACTCTAATGGGAAAAAACATTGCAGGAATGGTCCTTTGGTATCTTTAATAGTTCACTTGTTTTGCCAAAAAGTGAACCAAATGGCCTTGGAGGCAGAAAACAAATAGCAAAAATATTGTTTTTTATATGCAATGCATGCGATAAAGAATTGAATCTTAGAAAAAGTATGATTTTCTAGTGTACCTTCTGATGTGAGATAGACCATCAATGCATTGCCAAGGAATAGCATAATAGGAGAGTAAATGATACACCAAACAGCCCGTAGCATGAGGGATGAAAACTCCTCGAATTTGTTCCAAGATGTGATTGACGCTGTCTCAAAGCAATGACTTAAGGAGACTGATCCAAAGTTCACTCTATATATTGTAAACAAAAGGTAATTCAGATAGTATCACTTTCAAGCCAGATCTAAACAAGAAGCTCTCAATTTTTAGGTTTAAAGTTACAACATGAAATGGTTCAGCATCAAAAGGTGCATCAGACTTTCTTTTTCTAAGTGGTCGAACAAAAACGTGATCTCCTTTCATCAAGGTGACATCTCGTGCATGTCAATGCTTGTCTGAATAAGCTTTCATTTTCCTCTTATGATCCAAGTCTTTCATGCATGTTTTTCCTTGGTATTTGCTCATCCATTGGTCTATTGAAGTAGCATGGTTGTCATGGTTCTCCAGAACATTAAGGTTGCAGGACTTTCACCTATGGTCGAGTGAGGGGCTGAGCGGTAAGCTCGAAGAGTGGGATTTAGAGTAGCTTTCAGATTGAACTTTTCTAGTACAGCACTCTCGACAGCTTTCTTTAGAGTACTCATGAAATGTTCAATAAGGCCATTGGCCTATGGCCACAAGGAGTGCCCTGCTGATGCTTCACCTTACAATAACCTAGAAAGTCTTTGCATTCCTGACTGTTGAAAGGTGGGCAATTGTCAGACTTTAAAATTGCAGGAACACCACAGGTCACGCAAATGCTGTCTAATCTCTCAATAACACATCAGTGAGTGAAAGATGAGAGATCTTTGACCAATGGAAAATGGGAATGTTCATCAACGATCACCATTAAGTGATGTCCGTTGTCAAGAGGACAGAAGAAGTCCACTGCAATTAGTTTGTATGCATGCCTTGGCAACTCTGACATGCTTAATGGATATTGAGAGGTTTTTGATGACAGGCAGTTGCATAGATGATAGACCTTTAATTCCTTTTCAACCCTTTTATCAAGATGTGGAAACCAGATTCTGTCTCAGCGAGCTTGTTTGCTGGCAACAATTCCACAAATGCCCTTCATGGACCCCTTCAATTATATATTGTCGCAGACTCTCCGGAATGACAATTGTCAACCCTCAGAGAACAATACCTTCTTGAGTAACAGACAGTTCATCTCTGACATTCTTAAACTTTTGATATTCACTGTCACTTGTAACAGGTCACGGGTGCTGGTATCAAGACTTATGTGTAATAATGTCTTACAGTTTCAACATGTCACTATCTTGACTTGTGGCAGACAATTTGTTCTATCAAAATGGCAGCTGCAGTGCTTAATTTCACTATGAAATCTATATAGACTTCAGCCTGTCTTAGAATGGGTGCCAGGGCATTGTAGAGGCACTCGTGAAAAGTGATTGGCGGGATTATGATCTTTCATTGGATGATGTACGTTTGTGTAATCATGCTCTTGCAATAGCAGACCCCAACGTTCAATGAGAGGAGGCATTTTTGCTTTAGGATTTCCAAAGATAACAATAATTCCTGATGGTCGGTCACAAGCATGAAGGGCTTCCCATACAAGAATACGTGGAAATGTTTACAAACCCACACCACTGCCAAGCTCTCTTTCTCAGGTTGTGAGTAAGCACGTTCAGTTTGGGAAAAATATCAGGTGCCGTATGCCACAATACGCATTCGAGCATTTGGGTGTCTGCTGTGCTGTGCCAGGATGGGGCCCAACCCGATAGGGCTTGCGTTCATAACAACCTCAGTATGAAGCTTTGGATTAAAATATGTCATTACAATAGAGTTCTAAAAAGCTTGCCTAATCTTCTGAAAGTTTTGCTCGCATTCATGTGACCAAAGAAAAGAAGCATTCTTTTTAGTCAAGTCTCTTAATGGTGCACTGATAGTGGCAATTTCTTGTATATATCTAGAGCAGTAGCTGGCCATGCCATTGAATGAACGTAACATAGAAACATCTTGTGGGGGACTAGCAGTTGGCAGCACTTACACTTTGGCAGGATCAGGTGTCATGCCCTCATCAGAAAAAAAAATGGCAAAGAATTTTAACTTTGTCTTATGGAACTCACATTTCTCGGCATTCAAAGTTAAAACAGCATTAGTTAGCAACTGACACACTTGAGTGAGAGCTTTGTCATGCTCCTTCTGTGTAGCTTCGAAAATCAATATGTCATCAGTGTAATTCAAAGCATTCATGGGAGGCTGTATAATACATTGAACGACATCTTGGAATAGCTGTGCAGCTGATGACACACCAAAACCTAGTTCCTTGTAACAGCTCAACATGTGTAGAAAAAGTTGTAATGTCCCACACTTCTCCTAGAGTTCCAACTGATGATATCCTTTATTCAGATCCAGGTGAAATGATAGCTTTGCCCCATTCATTTGTGTTATCTTGTCAGCAATTTCAATGGCCTTGTTCACTTGACACAAATCCACGCAGATGCGTACAGCTCCTTCAATGTCATTTCAGTACTACCACTGTGGAATGAATCCATGGAGTTGGACCAGGAGAACGCTCAATGATCTTGTGCTTGAGTGAAGGTTTAAGTTACTTTTCAGCAGCTTCCTGAAAGTGGAAGGCAAAGTGTCCATGTCTTTTGAGCCCACATAAATGTATAATTGGACATTCATAGTCTTGAATTTTCCCAACCCATGCATCAACAAAGGAATTGACTTACTATTTTGTGATGAGTATTCATGTTATAGTTCATGGCTAGCAGTCCAATATCAGCGCGTGTTCTCAAGATGAGTAAACAAGCGCTTGACACCATACCTTGAAGTACATGAATAGGCACTTGTACTTTTGTTTTCATATGTTTAAAGCCACAAATGACCCTTGACCTTTTAGTGGTGTCGATGCAGCCCATGTATACACTTTTGTTTTCGAAGGCATCATCTTTATTGATGCACCACTATTGACAATGAAAGGTATTGAACAATCATTGACCTTTAGTGTGATCTTTAGACAATATTTGGATGACTTTGGTGCTTTATCATGTTGTTTTCTCTTGGATCGATGTTTTTCCTCACAAGAGGCGAGTCCAACATGCGTATGCTTTTTTGATGTGAACATCGACATAGCACACTCATCTTCTTCACTTTCACTTGATATTGACAAGGAAGAACTATTTGATGAAGATTTTGATGACGATCAACTTTGTTTGGTGTCAATTTGCTTCAGCTGACGTGGTCGCTTGGCCTTATGGGCGTGCGTCGAACTTCACATCTGGAACGTTTCGGGGCCATTTTGTCTTCTCACCGCATCATGCCTACTTTTTCTTTCACCCTGCACACCGTCACAAAATGGTTCTCCTTTCCACAGCATTTGCAGATCTGCCCAATGACGTGACGTTTACCTTTGTGTGGAAACGAAAATCCATACCTGAAACACAACTTATTTTTCTGTGGAGAATTCACACTGTGTCCCTCGGCCTTGTGCTTTGGTTTATTTGTCACATTCATGATTGACTCATTCTGGACACCTCCAGCCTCCACGTCAGCAGCTTGTCGATCAGCACGCTTTTCAGCTCTGGCAGTCATGAGAACTCACTCCAGACTAAGAGTTTTTCTTAGGATTTGTCGACTGAAAAACTCTGATAAGCATCCGTCAATCACTCTGCGTCGTATAGCTCCATCATCATGTAAATTAATTGAACTTTTAGTGTCTCTCAACAAATTTGTCAATCGTCTCACCAGCTCTCTGTCGCTCTTGACTGAAAACCTATCTTTTGTAATATACATTTGGCATTGCATTGAATTTGAAATTCAAGGCTGCTTTGATTTGACTGTATGTAATTTTGTAAGCTTGTGGCATTTTCTTTATGACTTTTCTCACGCCTTCACCAGCAGGGGTCTTAAGTTACATGAAAACATACTTGTTATCTGCTTCTTCACTCAGATTAATGAAATTATCAAATATCTCTATACAGGCACTCTGTCTGATGCCAATATTCAACTTTATGGTGGCATTGAATGGAGGTGGTGGTTTCAAGAAGACAGCATATCACAAAAGAAGCCTCTGGTCCAAATTAGTAGGGAGGTCTAGCGTGTGACTCTATGTGTCTAAGTGTATAACTGGGGAGTTCCCTTTTTAAGGATAGTTCCCCTCACACACCAGAGGTGTCATGCTTCATCATGGGGGTACCTCCTCATGTGAGAGACCTAGTCCTCACGCAGGCTACAACCCCCTCGCTGCAATGGAGGAGCTCAGGGATGTTTTGATAGGGAGGGTGGGTGTACTAAAACACCTTGAAGGTTTGGTGTGTTTGAAAAAGGTGCAGTGCTATGTTAGAAGTGATTGGAAATGATTAAAACTGGCTACGAGGGCAGCTATAATCCTACCTTTATTCAGCTGCCCAGTGTCAGGATTAAAACCAAGATAACGCTCGGAGTGCAGGTGCCAGGATTCAAGGCCTCTGCGCTCTTACAAGACCAACATGTTTCAGCCTGATAGACCTAGATCAGTGTCACGGCTTTTGTCAGGGTCAGTGATGTAGCTATTGCAAAAAGGTGAAAAGTGTGTGCAACAAACACAGGAAAAAACTGAATATGATAAAAGAGACAATACTGAACCAGGATAATTTTCACTGTTCAGTATGTTCAACGTATACCCTTTGAGGCGTTGGAGTTCACAACAAGAAGGCAGCGACATTATAACCATTTACGGGATTGGCTGACACTGGGGGTGGAGCTCCTTTTCACACCATCTGCAGTCCACTAGGACCTGATTCCTCCAGACCATATCTAAGGGCCGGTGGAAAATTGTCCTCCCCTTTGGTTTCAATGGAAACCCTTTGCTTTCAGGGGACCTCTGGAGGAGTTATGATCTGCCACCCAGCAGCTTTAATGGTGTGCCGCATTGGGTATGGACAGCTTCACAAGCACAACCCTGGTGCTTTATCTGGGGTTGTTTCCCGCAGCACAGTGCCACAAAAGCTCTCTTCACTTCGGGCTGGTAAGCAGATGACAGTTGCTTGTATCACTTTGTCTTTAAGCATCTTTTTTTGCTGTCTGATCTCTGCTTCTGTTCACGGTGCTGTCTTGCATTTTGTTGCTCTTTTACAACCTGTTTGTTTCCATGTTTAGCGTTGTCATTCTGTACAAATGTATTACTTCGAATTACTTAGTAGCGCATTACCTCTTTGCGTGGCCTTCTCAGCAGGTTCTCGGCCACTGACGTGTAGACTTTTCAGTGATGCTTTCCTTAGCGTCAAATGCTTTTGAGGAAACGTGTGCTGCACTTTGACTCCACATAGACCAAACATCGATTCCTCACTTTGACTGAGGCATAAATGGTATAGACAAGCAGTTTGATGGACCACAGCAAGCGCTCTGGGAGAGCACTGTCGATCTTCGGGTTACTTGTCCCTCATCCTCCTTGCCAGTTTTGGCTTCCTCCCCAGTCTGGGTACTCACCAAGGACTATGTTACACACAGAGCTTAGTATAACATGTCTTTATTCTTCTGCATGTACCTGCAAACTCAACATTCTAAACCTGCATTCAATTCACTACGCTCTAACACTTACGCCACAGTACTACGGAATCCACCAGGAGCCACAAAGGTTACATCATTACATGCTCACATGCCACTACATCGAACATGCAGGGGAAATTCCTCTGGAGGGTAGGAAGGGACAAGTGCAAGTAGTGAGTGGGTGATGGAGGTCCCCAGCCTATGGACACCCATTCAGCCTTCTCCACCCCATATACAATGAAGCTATTCCTTTATGTTACACAGTTCACAGGTGACAGAGGATGAGCAAAGTCAGTATGTTGGCAGGGCTGCAAGTAATAGAAATGTTGATGTCCCTGTTACTTTGAAGTGTGAATGCATAAGATCAAACTCAATGAAACCATCTCTAAAATATTCATAATCTTTTTGCCTTGTAATATAGATTTACAGTTCAGATGTTCTATACATTAATTAAGCATATCTTGCCAAAATATAGCACTGCATCTCGAAGGAAGCAGTTTTCATTCTGATTTGAGCTGTGGGGGAAGTATTCACTACCAAAGTAGGTGGAGCATTACGACTACCTGATCCCATATTTCTAACCAAAGGTGTCCTCCACCATCTGGACTCATATAGGTATGAACAAAAGGAACCCTTTGAAATTAAAAACCGATCATGTGGAAAAGAACACATTATTTTACACAGAACATCCCCATTTAGTTCAACTGCTTTTGCCTGTGAAGGCCCCAGGGCCCATCCTTAGGCTAGTAAAAACCTTTACAATGCCATGTAAGCTTTTCTTTAACTGGAGGAGTCAGAATCTTGTGGTTAGACAGTTTGTCTTGGTGTGGTATCTGACCAAAAATCTGGGCAATTCACTTTTATTTCCTGTAAATCAAATTGTAATTATGTAGAGTGAAAAAATGATTAATGCGCAATCTCATGCAGTCCCAAAACTTTGCTCTTACCATTCGCATCTTTGTTCTAGTAAATCCCATTCATGTGCTCATACACCCACACCACTGTTGTGTGTAAATCAATCCATGATTAAGATGTTTCAGTTGCAGTTATATGTAGAATGCTTCACTACTCTATAGAGCTCATTTCACTACTCGTCAAATACTTAAATAAATAAAAATACATTCCATTTAGCCTTTGTTATTCCATTTCTGGAGACAGCATTCAACCACACAACAATATGAACAGTATGCAGGGGCCTGTTCCCGTAGACAGAAGATTATGCCAAATAATTTGAAGGTAAAAGGAAGTGCAGACTGCAGTGTTTCTGCCAATTTCAAACATGGATTCCTCCTCTACTGAAAAGTATAAATATTCGAACAATCAAGAGGATAAAATTAGATCTCAAATGAAAATCAGTGGATTGATGTCAATTTTTCTGTCCTGAATGCCTTGCAATTCCTTGTGACCATGACCCGGTGAGCTTAACTCATATATTGTATCATGAAAAAAACACAACTGGTTGCATGCCAAAATTAACCCTATTGTGCGAGAAGCCACAATTTGTGAAATAAATAAACTGGATATAATGTAGGAAAACCTGAATATTTAATGAAGTTAGATTATCCCTTAACCCCTTGTGTGCCCCGCCCTTTCCCCGCCCTGTGCCGGGCGTTGAATTAGCGGGCGGGGTTCATGACGAGATAGTCTCGTCATGGGCACAGCGCAACCGCGGCCCATGACGAGACCATCTCGTCATGGGCACTCAAGGGGTTAAATATTCAGACCACAAATGAGATTTTGAAATCACGGACATGCGCTTCCATTAACTGTTTTTTCCAAACAAAGACCTGCATCAGGAATGGGCTTTTCTCAGGACCCAGTAACTGCAATCAATATTAGAAATGCTCTTTAGAACAATAAATCATATTAACGTGTTTGTCAGAGGCAACCTTTGCAACCTTTTTTTTTCATAAAATCATACAAGAACACTACCAGCTTTTGTGTCATTCAAGAATAACCACAAAGAATGAAGTACTTCTGTTTTATCTCACTGTTAATTTTAGTTTTTTGACTGGTCTTATGTCTCCTTGCTACTTTAGTGCAAAATGATTCATTTCTTATTCCATAGTATGCTCCTTTTGCGTCAAACCTATGAATCAAGGAAAGTGAGGAGATGAAGGGTAATTGTAGAACTGAGTTGATCCACTAAAAACTAGTCTGGTTTTTCAGCTATTTAAATTAGGTGTATGAGGAAAATCTGCATGCAATACATTCCATTGGTTATTGTTTGCATATTTTTGTGTCATTCAGAAACCAAGGCAGGATTTTGTTATTTGTTGGCTCAACAAGCTAATCAATAAAATTGGTTCCTTCGTTGCAGACTCCCACAACATAGTCCAACTGAAAACACACAATGCATGTGGAAAATAATAAACGACAGTCAAGAATCATATATTTATCAACATACATGAACATAGAATTTTGTTACCAAGAACAGGAGGTTCTGATTGGATCATTTGGTCATATTGCCTTGTGACTCATGTTATAAAGCCTTTGTTTTGGCATATTTTGTTGAGTAGGAAGTCTATTGGCATTGTTCAGTTATCTTAAAGTGGTGACTTCAGCTTCTTGCTCAGTAACTGTCACCCACATCCAGTGGCATGATTCCCCATGGGGTTCCTCCTCAACACAACTGTGCTCTGTCCACCAGAGGGTAGCCTGGCCACTGTGACAGCCCCCCTGTCCTATTTAGGGCAGAGTGAGCATCACTCGATTTCCCTTCCTGGGACTACCATGCGAGGCATGGCAATGCCGGGCAGTGAAAATAAATAATGGCCCAACAAACAGGGAGAAAACTCCCTGTGTGCAGAGAAATTGGTTTTAGTTTCAAAATCTCACTTTGGAGGGTGGGTGATACAAGCATGATGCCAGCTCATCAAAGTGATCTTACCTCAGTTCAACCACCACACCGATGTCTGCTCGAAAGTATTTAGGGATAACTTCCAAGCAGGCAGAGATTTCTAAGGTGGGCAGTGGACCTCCACAGGCCTTGCAGACCAACAGACTGCCCGCCATTTTTCAAATCACTCACATTGTCGCGGACTGACGTGTAGGTTCCTTTGAAAGTGTTTTAGTCAGCTAGTGAGATTGCTTACTGTTAATTTGCCTGCTGACAAGATCTGCATTTTATCAGAGTCTTGTGGTCTTGATTCCTGGTGGGATGACTTAATATTTGATGCTTTTAAGGATGATGAAATACCCATGGTAAAGTTGGCATAACAATAGTAATACCTGTTATTGGCACCAAAAAACAAATACATTGTAGTAATATATTTCAATTTTCCATAGGGTGTTTTATACCAACTGTGCCTTAAGTGCCTGAAACATGCAATCCTTAACTCTCTGCTGCAGCTATCGCTATGTACTTTGTCTGAATGTGTTTCTTGCGCCCCCTTCTGGTAGGGTAGGAGGATGGCCTATTGTGAGTATAAGAAGGCAATCAGAATGCTGGCATACTGCAGCATTTTGTTATGAGAACTGTTTCCAGGGGGTGCAGTTGGGAGTGCTAGCTTAAGCACTATCAGATCTGAGACACTTCATCTGATGCAGGTTGTATAGTGTGATTAATGTCTGTTGAGGGAAATATGGAAAGGTGTAGTGAAGCTGAGGACATCCAGCCTTGCTAACACTAGCAGTTTCCTCAGCCTATCACTCTGGAAAAGCAGATGAGTGAATGTTGATGCAGTGAATTTAAATGTAAATATTTCAAATAAGTATTCTTACAGGAAAAAAATGTTTTCCTCTAATTGGCATGGACATAATAATTAAACATTACTTTGAGGATAAATAATACCGCTGATTGCTTGCCAAAATAGATATTGAAGTAGTGGTGGGGAAATGGGTGTTCCCAGGTGGTGGTTATTAGGGTGGCAATGGATAAAACAGAGAATCTCCACTTTAAACTCATAACAATAGTGCCACTCAACTATACATGATGTGTATAGATTGTGTATGAAACACATCCAAAGTCAACTATTTTCATGGGAGGGGTTGTGGAAACAATGTATCCCTATTTTTTTTATGCAAAGGAAAAAAGTCATTAAGATCCATTTGAACCCAAAATGCAACTGTAATCCAGCATATTTTCCTTCAAACACAGAGAATTCACAAGATAAGAGTTAGCTGTGTACAGGACAATGCACATTTTCAATAGTAATATGAAATTATGTAAACCCTGGGCATTTTAGTGAATCCATTGAAATGTGTAAAACTTTGTAAATTGTGGGAGGAACTCTATGATTCTTAAGTTTCTGACAATCAGCCTGATTCTGTGGAAACAAGACGCATACTTTGCAGTTTTTCTCATAGGTAATCAAAATCATCCTTATCAAAAACTACTGATCAGTCAACAAAAAGCTAAATGCTCAAATATTTTGCAGCTTCACATGCTGTGCATTATTCGGTCATCTAGTGGTTGGGCCCACAAGATTATCAACAGTTTTTTTCTTCAATGTGCTTCAACCACTGGCAGACTCATGACAAACCCTTATTGTTTGCCATGGCATCCTTGGCCTGGTTTGCCTTTAACTTTTTGCCTTCAGACCTTCTGTTTTTGCTTGCTTTGTTTTTGCTGGCCTTAAGACTCTGCACACTTTACCACTGCTAATCTGTGCTAAAGTACTTGAGCTCTCTCCTTAAAAACTGGCTCATATACAATTGCATATTTTATTTACATATAAGTCACTAGTAAAGTGCACTACATGTGCCCAGGGCCTGTAAATTAAATGCTAGTAGTTGAGATGCAGCACTGATTGTGCAACCCACTTAAGTAGCCTTTAAACATGTCTCAGGCCTGCCACTGCAAAGCCTGTGTGTGCAGTTTACACTGCCATTTGACCTAGGAAAATGAACTTTTTGGCAGACCCAAACCTTCCTTTTTAATACATATAAGTCATCCCTGAGGTAGGCCCTGGCCAGCCCAGAGAGAAGTGTATTTAAAAAGTTTGACATGTACTTATACGTTTTACATGCCCTGGTAGTGAAAAGCTCCTGAATTCGTTTTTCACTACTGCAAGGCCTGTCTTTCCCATAGGATAACATTGGAGTTGCCTCATTACATTTTATAAGTATAATTTCCTAAATAGAAAGCGATAACCTCTTCAAGTTGGTGTCTCTGGAATCACAATTTAAAATCCTAACTTATGGTGAAGTTGGATTTTAAATTGAAATTCTGAAAAATTACACTTTTAGAACATTCACATTTTCTTGCCTTAGCCATTTAGTGCCTGCAGCCTCCCTGGGTCACCTTACTGTGTGTAGCTGATGGATGGGATTTGTGTATTCCTCCTAGACAGCCACATACAATGGGAGCTCAGGTATGACTGGTTAGGATAATACTGACAGGATGGAAGGGAGGAGCTGGGTCAAGCCTCACTTAAACTTGAATAGGCTGTGTACTGTCTTCACACCAAGGGCCTAATAACCCTTCATTGTCACTTCAGCCAGCTTGGAGACATGGCAGGGGAGCTAGGGAATGCCAGGCACTCCCACCTTCCAGAACTAGGGCACCCTGTGTATAAAAGAAGGACCTCAGACACCGACTCTTCATTACACTTCTGGAACTGTGGATACTCTGCCAGGAAGTAGGACTGCTGTGCTACTGAAAGGATTGTCACTCTGCTGGCTGCCACTCTGAAGGAGCTGCTGTCCTGTTGTGCTGACCTGCTGCCTGCTTCGCTCTTGCAATCCATCTAGAGCTCAGGACCCGAGAGTGACTCAAAGGGCTAGTCTGCTGGCCTCCTGATTTGAGCCTCAGGGAAATAAAAAGCTCTTGAACAACTCTTGAAGCCGACTTCAGTGAGTCCCTGACCCCCGAGTGATGCCTCTCAGGTCCTGGACCCTTGGTGTGGCTCAAAGGCTCTTAGAATCAAGCTTTTGGGCTCTTTGCGACCACAAATGGACCTGTTAACACCGGTTCACTCTTCAACACGATTGGGACTCTTGGCACAAAACTTGAGAAGGTAAGTAATCTGGGTCTGTATATGACCATGCATTCCATCGCTTTCGATCTGAACTTTTGACTTTGACCCAGTCCAGTACGACCATATAGCCGCGGTTGGAGCTTTATGCTTTTAAGTGCTATATTGCAGTTTATTCTTTAAAAAGACATAAGTCCTGTTTTACTGATTGGATTTTTGTCATTTTGGTCATGTTTTATTTACAAAAATAAACTCTATTTTTCTGACCTGTTGTGGGATCTTTTTGTGTGATGTTTTCACTGTTTCACCATTTGAAGTATTGCACAAATACTTTACACATTGCCTCTAAGTTAAACCTGACTTCTCCATGTCAAGCTACCAGGGGGTTGAGCACAGGTACATTTGGGGTTTATTTGTGCTTACCCTGACAAGGATTGTGGTTGATGCATGACCAGAGATCACATCTCAGGCAACCAGTAACCTAATTTCTAACACCTATAATACCACGCTTACATCTACATACCCCAGTATGTGGTCACCATTTTAGTTTATTTTTTCCTCAGTGGCATAAGCAACAGTGCTGAAAGTACTGAGTCAAGAATCGTCACAAGCATCGAAGAGATTCAGCAACGACTGTCAAAAGTACAGAAGGCTTCCGTTTAGGCAGCCACTGTGTCTGTACATTCCACTGGGTGACTCGCAGGGTGGCAATAGCAACAGGGAATGGATGTAATACAAGGGACAAAGAAAAATATAGGACTTTCCTTGCCCAATATCATAAAAATATTCAAATAGCCCGGAAAACTTTTATTGCTCAGCATTTAACCCAGGCAGGGAATGCTCCAAAAGCAATATACCAGATCCTTAAATCCTTCACAAACCCCAAAGCGTGTCATCTGGAAGAACCTCCATCTCAAGCTTTATGCGACACTATTGTGGAATATTTTGAGCAGAAAATCGATCAGATTTATAATAAGATCCCTACAGCTGGTAACACAAAGTCGGTCATGACCTATGACCACCTTCCCTGCAAAAGGGGGAAACCCTTGATGAGTTTTCTCCCTCTGACTTGTGAAGAGGTAGAAACCTTATTACACACTGTAAAATCAGGTTCCTCACTCGATGTTATACCGGCCACAATATCTGCGGGCCTTGCAAAACAACTGTCTGCTCCCCTCTTGAATGCGTCGTTCAAGGAAGGCCATTTACCATCTAAGTGGAAGGCAGCACAGGTCATCCCACTACGCAAAAACACCATGGTCTCTACGAAAGATCGGTCAAATTTGCGACCAATATCCCTCCTACTGCTCCCGAGCAAAATCTTGGAAAAGCATACTCTTGCCTGGATGTGTCGCAATCAGGCTGCAGGCCTAAACATAGTACAGAGACAGCCATAGTTGCTGTCACGGACAATATCAGGCTAGCACTAGACAGAGGACAATCCACTCTACTGGTGTTATTAGATCTCTCGGCGGCTTTCGACTGGGTCGATCACCAAATTCTGCTCAGGAGACTAGAGGAATCTGGGATAAAGGGACTGGCCTTGCGGTGGATGACTAGCTTCCTGTCTGATCGTTCCGAGACAGTCAACCTTGGACCTTACAGGTAAAAGTCCAAGAAGCTGACCAAGGGAGTACGTCAGGGATCTTGTCTAAGCCCTACCCTATTTAATATCTATGTTGCTCCCTTAACCGATCTTCTGAGGACATATGGGTTTGTGCCAATATCATACGCGGATGATACCCAGCTTACCTTCTCTTTTGATAAATCTTCCACAACAACCCGGACCACCTTCTCTGCTGGCATGCTAGCAATATCTCAGTGGATGTGTAACAACTTTCTCCAATTAAATGCCGGGAAGACGGAGATTATGCTCTTCGGAGAGGCTGCATTGTTGTGGACACCAGAGTGATGGCCAGGTGAGCTGGGTGTCTCACCCGCCCCAAAGGCATCAGTAATAAACCTAGGGGTTCGCATTGAGCAGAGTCTGAACATGAAGGAGCAGGTGACTCATACGGTGAGCTCATGCTTTCATGTGCTGAGTCTGCTGAGACGAGTATTCCCTTTACTCCCAGACCATACACGGAAGACTCTTATTCAGATGTTAGTTCTGAGTCGATTTGACTACTGTAATGCTTTATTGATTTAGGCTAACAAGGCCTCGTTAGACCGCTTACAGGTAGTCCAAAATACAGCGGCTAGGTTGGTACTGAATGCCCCCTACAGATCATCTTCGAGTTTGCTGTTGCGGCAGCTTCACTGGCTTCCAGTGAGCAAATGAATAAAATTCAAGGTTGGCTGAATCGTCCACAAGGCGGTGTTTGGCAATGGTCCAACATATCTCGCAGAGAAACTTAGCCAATATACTCCCTTTAGAGACCTTTGATCCAGCTCTAAATCCCTTCTCAAAGTTCTCTGGATTAATAAGTCTGGGACTGGGGGGAAGGCTTTCTCACATCTTGCCCCCCTGAACTGGAATTCTCTCCCTATTACACTGAGGCAGTGCCCGGACCATCTTCATTATAGAAAGTCCCTGAAAACATTTTTGTTCTAGACGCTTCACACAGTACCAGCACCATCTTGCATGTCCATAAGCACAGAGATACCCCTTCGGGGGGATTCAGGCGCTATATAAATAAATTAAAATAAATGGCAGTTAGTCCTGATCGGGAGATGTACAGGGATGTTATCCATTGCACCGTGCCTTGTTGGCGAAAATAAATGCCATGAGGAAACAAGAGTGTCCGGTTCTTTTAATCCCAACACTGGCGATGAGGAGTACATATGAGGGGCAGGTTCTTTCACCAACACCTTTTGGATGCAGATTGTGAACCCAGCATGAGACTTGATTGGCTGCGTGGTGCACAACACAAAGCGAGGCAGAATTTGGAGTATCGACATTATCGGGCTCAATTTAGCCCCAATCCAGTGGCGACAGACATTTTTTATTTAGCATTTGAATCTATCACTTAATCCTTAGTTTTCTTTGCATCCTTTTTAATCCATAAAGCGCGATATTTCATCCTTTCACTCTCTTTTTAAGCATATCATCATGCATGGAACTGCAAATTTCCCAAGTTTCTCATGTTCTGGTGGGCCATCCAAATCTCTCTTCCCAAAAACACGTACAAAAGCAAGATTCATTTAAAGGAGTTTATTGTAACCCAATGCATTTCGTACCCGACGGGTCCTTTGTCAGGGGAAACTGTAAATAACAATAGGACATACTTTACAAATCATTCCTCCAAATATGTAAACATCAGCTCATTCTAATGTACCTTATTTGTAGATTACACTACTCATCTCTCTCAGCTACCAACAATTTATCACATATGTTTTGCTCAATTTCCCTCTACCTTTTGGTGACTAGACTCTCTCCCACATTCTGTTCCCTCAATCATTAATTCCCAACCATAACCGCTTCAACCTCCCCTCTCAAACCCCCTTCACATACCTAACCATCCTTCCTACTAGGATTCTGTTTCTACATCTTTGTTATACTTGTTCCCACCCTCCTCTTAACTCGTTCCTCTCCTTCCCTTGAAAACCTTTTAAATCCTCCCAGCTGCATTCCCTCTTACCACGAATCATTTCTTCCCACTATCTCGCCTCCTTCATTACCCTCGACTTTTCACACGCAATGACACTGTCCCTCACGTACCTGCTAATGTAATCATCTTCCCCTCTCGTGAAACGGAAGCTCAACCTTCTCCGATAACGCCCTATTTTAAATACAACCTTCCGCCCTCATTTCCTGTACCCTCCCCTTAATCCTGCTACAACTCCCATAATCCCCTTAGCTTACATCCTGAAACATTGTTAGTTGTTTCGTAGCTGTTAATAACATATGCCTTTAAAAATTGTATACTCTACTGAAAACATTAATGAAAAAAATGTCCATGATATTAATAATCTGTCCAATGTCTTGTATAGTTATTTATCGTGTTCATCTGACACCCTTAAAAATAAACTTGCTAAAAGAACCAAAATGTTCCGCGTTGCATGAAGATTCCGATGAATTTATCCAGAGTTTCTTAGTTTAAAGTGTGCTACCTGATGGGGCAAATGTCAACAACATCATATGGGAGCGAGTTGCACACCATTTCTTCCTTGAGTATTTCCTTTCTTTTTATATCATACTACTTCTTCATAATGCATGCTCACTGGTGACGTGCCAAGCCCAAACCGCACGTGATGACCCAAACACCGACATTATGGGCTCAATTTAGCCCCAATCCAGTGGTGACAGACATTTTTTATTTAGCATTTGCATCTATCACTTAATTCTTAGTGTTCTTTGCATCCTTTTTAATCCATAATGCACGATATTTCATCCTTTCACTCTTTCACTCTCCTTGCATGACGATATGCTGAAAAAGAGAGTGAAAGGATGAAATATCACGCATTATGGATTAAAAAGGATGCAAAGAAAACTAAGGATTAAGTGATAGATGCAAATGCTAAATAAAAAGCATTTAGTCTGGATTGGGAGATGTACAGGGATGTTGTTCATTGCATTGTGCCTTGTTGGTGAAAATAAATGGGATAAAGAAACAACAGTGTCCAGTTCTTTTAATCCCAACACAATGGTAGTCTACAAATCAAAATATGATGGCAGCATGTTCACAACATCAGGACATGTAAAGAACATAGTCAAAGACCTAAGAGGGAGTCAAAGAATGCACAGCCGGGGGTCAGCTGTAAACTTGGGATCTCTTCAGTTTTGCTGCACCAGGAGGGATGGAAAACACTACTTTTAGGTTCTGTCCAACATTACAATTTAGCACAGAAGGTCATGTATACGATCTTGCCTATAACACAAAAAGTGCTGAAGAAACAACTCCGGACACACTGAGCCATGGCACAAGCAAAACATTTCTTAATGAAAGACCTAGGCCACTCAGATAAATAGGAAAGGATTGTAGAGAATGACGAGGCTCAGGGAGAACAGCTAGGCTCTGATGTCGAACAGACAACATCATTTGATCTGGACGTCGAGGACATTAAGTAGAGAGTTCTGGAAAAAACTGTATGCCATGCTGAAAAACCATACAATACATAAGACTAACAGCTGGTCATAGGTGGAGAGTTTAGATTCTAAGTTGGGGAAACATCCATTGATGTTGAAACATTTAGCAGTTATTTTGATGCAGTAAGGCAAGTAGCCCTCTGGGTCAAAGTTGAAAGACACCAGAGCAGGCAACCATTCAAACGTGGACTCAAATTAAAAAGGGAATCAAGATTGGAAGATGAACAAAGAGGGGGAACAGCCTGGCAAAAATAGAGAAAGAAAAACAGTTGAGTTTGACATAATTTCAAGGCCAAACTGGCAGCACTCCCCCAAAATACAAAGTAATTTGATGGCAGCCTGAAGGCTTGAAAGATTGAAAGAAGAGTTAGGTCTACTAGCCCCTGAGCCAAGGAAGGAGCCACAGGGGCATTTCTTTGAGGACAAATCACAGATAATCCAAGAAGGGGAAAGTCAAAATGAAGACATCTGGCAAAATGTGGAGACTGACTAATCACTGCAGGAGATTGATTCTTATCCTTCCAGGTTATCCACTCCTGATGATAACACCTTATACCACACATTGGAAAAATGGGAAGCAAATAGCAATGGAGCACAACTGGAAGATGAGGAGATAGAATCCTGCTTCCTTCTTGAAACTTTTATGCCAATGCAGAAAAGAAGCCAGTTCCTATCAGTGCTACAAACCTTAATACAACCATGCCAAAAGATCTTCATGTTGCCGGCATCTTCCAAGACAGTGAATCCTACGGTAATTAGGGAGGCAAGCAGCAGCGGTCTGTGAAGGTAAGTGCGGTGGGGCGTGGGGATGTCGACCGACAACGTAAAAGTATTTATTTATTTATTGAATTTTTCCTATTGCATCATCTGTCGACTCCTCCCCCTCTCCCCCCGCCCTGCCCACCGTGCTTACCTGCATGGACTGCGGCTGGAGGCAAAAAGGCCCACCTCAAGAAAGTGTTATGAAGCCAAGTTGACATGATTTGTCCTACTGTGCACAGAGAATGTCCTAGACATTTAAATACAAATGACACAACATTTATCAGGTACTTAATACCCCTGCTGGATTCCAAACTCTCCTAGGTATCTGTAAAAGTAAGTAAATCTGTGAGCTGTAGTTGCATACAGGAAAGGAATATCCAGTAGGAACCTTTTCTCTTCACCAGTAATCAAAACAATTCTTGGAAGGGCAAAAAGTATTCACCCACCAAGCTCCACTGCAGCACCCATGTGGAATTTAAACCTGGCCCTAGCACACACAACCCATGATCCATTTCTTTGAGCCGATGCACAAAGCAAAGCTAAAGCGTCCCTGCCTAAATACCCTCTTTGAGTGTCTTTTGCACAAAAGGTTTCTTTTTGTCTATGATCTCACCTGCTCCAGGGGGTTCCGTCAATGCTGTTACCATTTGAACCAGAGCAGTATTTGTTGTCATTAGAAGCCAAAGTGTATTTGGTGGTTAATACCTAGTGATCAAGATGGTCAATTAGTTACCAAGGGAGTGATTTCTATGAGCTCTTACCTTCTCTCTCCCTTCCTTAAGAAAATAATTTTAGATCCCACAATGTTAAATCATTTCCCCCTTATAGCTTGTATAGATGGTTTGCTGGTTAACAAATACCAAGGGGCTGGGCGAAGGAACAGCAACTCTTCCTGATTTCTTTTGCACCAAGATGACAAGCCTGACTGTGTGGACAACATTTTGGCTAGGCCTAATTAGGGGGCGTTATCACTTTGATTATACTTGTTGTGGGTAGCATTCAACATTTAACATCTTGAAATATATTATTCATATTTCAACACTTAGGAACCACTCAGATCTTTGAGTCAGCTTTTGAGTGGGTTATTTTATTTCTAGCTGACAGTGAACAATGAATGGGTGAAGCTTGATCCTTTTGCAGCATAACCAGAATTCGTACAATGCTGGCTCAACAGTGCTCTTTGTGGTGATGTTTGCATTTGAATCTGAACCTCGGGCTAAGTATGAACGTGCTCAGGAATAAAGTGTTATGTTTCCTTCCTTATTCTGATAGCACATTAAAACCCTCACTTTTACCATGGGATTACCTTGTGTCTACTTCAATACACCCATTCGTTGTACGCACTAGTATTGGAGTTGGTTCACTTTACTGTAAATTGGAGAGGGGTTCTCAATTTCTCAATCAATGGAGTGGAGATCAGCAACCTGTGTTCTTGAAAAGCTGCAGGTGACTTCCAAGTGTACCACACAATATCAAGCAAGCATTTGAAGATGCACACCTTCAGATTCTAAGCCCTTACAGGTTACCCAACCCGTATCTGTCGTAAGATTGTTTCATTTCAAAGTACCTGTGTTGGACTTGGCCCTTTTTGCAGGGTTATCTCCAAACATTTTGCTTCTTCCTCCTATTTCTTTCCTATGCTCTCTGTGTAAATTGTGAACATGATTGGTTCTCCCTGATTGGTATATTTGATTTACTGGTCAGTCCCTAGTAAAGTGCACTGAGTGTGCCGGGGCTGGTAAATCAAATACTACCAGCGGACCTACAGCACTGATTGTGCCACCCACATGAGTAGTTCTGAAACAGTAACTCAGACCTGTCACTGCAGTGTCTGTGCACAGTTGTTAACTGCCATGTCCACTTGGCAAGGGCACCCACTTGCCAGGCCCTAACCTTCCCTTTTCTTACATGTTAGTCACCCTAAGGTAGGTAGGCCCAAAGTGCCCCTGTGGGCAGGGTGCAGTGTATGTGAAAGGTAGGCCATGCCCTGATGTGTATAGCATGTCCTGATAGTGAACTACTCCCAATTTCGTTTTTCATTATTGAAAGGCTATCTGTTCCCATAGGATAGAATGGGGAGTTTGCTTATAACATCTTATAAACAGAACTATCCCTGGGAACAAGAAGGGAAAATAAAGTTTCGTATGCCTGAACTCAGAATGTAAACATGCATCTTTTAGTGAGGGTGATTTTTTCATTCTGTATTTGAAAATACCACTTTTAGAAAGTAGGTATTTTATTGCTTTGCCATCCAGTGTGCCTCTGCTAGGATGTTGATTGACTGTCTGGGTTTGGAGTGTTAGGGGCTGGGGAGGAGCAATGGCTCCAGAGAGTGAGATGAGTCAGGGCTGGGCTGAATAGACCTGAGCTCCATTTAGAGTAGGAGGAGGAGATTTCCATTCACCTGAATGGGCCTGGTCTGCTTTCCACAATGCTGTCTCCACCCTTTGGCAGGAAGCTGCACCAGAGAGGACAGAACTGGTTTTGACTGAGCACAGGGCTTCTCTGCACAAAGATAACAAAGACATTTTGGGGTATAAGTATTAAACCTAAAACCCCTGAACTTTAGACTACTTCTGAAATCAAGAGTAACCTTTGCCAAGGAGAAAATGAGGAGAAGTACTGCCCTTGCTCTGTGTCTGGGGTTGGCCTGCAGTTGCTGTTTCTGCCAAGGAAAGGAGAAGGACTTTGCTGTGTGCTGTGTTCCTTGCTTGAGAAAAGTCTCCAAGGGCTTGAGTAGAACTTGCCTCCTGTTTTGAAGTCTCAGGAACACAAAGACTGCCCCCACAAGCCCCCCTGAACTTCCTTGCTGGGAGTTCTGACCTGCCAGGACGGCCTGTGACTGTGTGGGGCCTCTGGAGGTTGTTTCTGCTGCTAGGAGCTGGAAAGCAACGCAACAACAAGAAAATCGAGGCATCGCTCTTCTTACGACGCAACGTTGTGGTGCAAGAAGAATCTCCCCACACCGCCGCTGCTGAAACTGATGCAGCGCCTATCGCCGCTGCAAGAATCGATGCATCAAGGGATCGCTGCTGAAGAAATTGACGCAGTGATGCTCGATGCTGCCGCATCATTCGCCGAACACATCCCGGATTTCCACGCATCGTCCCTGTGTAGCAAGTTTCCCCCTACGCATCACCCGCGGATCGGAGACATCTCAGAATTGACACATTGCTTCCCCCTTCAGAACGGACCCCACGCACCGTTCCCCTATGTCCAGAGGAACTGTTGAATTGAATCCACAAAGGTCTCAGAAATACATGCATCTCTTTGTTTTACGACGCTTCTCATTGCTGCTGCTGTTTGGCTTGGTAAATTTTATCACAACGACAGGTACTTTGCAAGAAATCACGTATCCATACTTTTCTATGGACTCAGTTGCTAAAACCTTTTGAAAGTCATTTTTCTTAATACTTGTATTTTGGATTTCTGTTGTTTTGGTCTTGTTAAATGTAGATAAAGATACTTTATTTTTCTAAACTGGTGTGGTGTCCATTTTTGGTGTTATCACTGTGTTACTGTGAGTGTTGGTACAAATACTTTACACATTGCCTTTGGGATAAGCCTTTCTGCTCATGCCAGGCTACCAAGGGGGTGAGCAGGGGTTATCTAAAGTGTGTATTCCCCTTACCCTGACTAGAAGCAAGGGTCTCTCTTTGGACAAAGGAACCTACCTCTGCCAACTAGAGACCCCCATTTCTAATAACCTGTACCTTACCTCACAAACATTTGAACCACGAACAGCAAAGTCAAAGTTAGTCCTGATACCTTCAAAGAATCATTCTGTAACTCACCACTTTCTATGTTTACGCAGAACAATGAATGCACACTGAATTGGATATACTCCATTTCATCTGTTTACTAAAAATGCATACATATTTATGTATGGGCCCATGAGTCTCTCAGACTTTGCTATGAATGCTTCATTCAACCTATCTGATATCAACCTTAGAGCTGAGCCTTGTCCTTTCGCTGCCAACCCAATACAGTGTTATCAGATGCTATAAGATACCTAACCATTTAGGTGTTTTCAGTAAAGTACAGTTACATCCTGTTGCAGGCCACACCCAGACACCATTCACCAATCTTTCTCCCATCTTTCCTGCAGCCAGTCACCCAACAGGAACAAGGGAGTGCTTCAAAACTGTGACACCTATTTGGATACCAAGAGTCCTATGTGCCTAAGGTCCTCTTCTCTCAGATGGTGATCCACTTCTCCAAAGAAGTGGCATACATGGTATTGACGCAACTTGAGGAGGCTGGGATCTCACCTTGACTAACCCTGAGAGGGGACCTTGGTAGTGCTTTAACATTATCCTCTACCCTGCATGAAGGCTTCTTCAGGAAAGTCCGACAAGGTGAACTGTCCTACTCAAGAAACAGACTCTCTACCTGTGCGAATAAAAAAGTGCAACTAGTCACTAATTAAGAATCAACTAACAACCCATGACAACACATGTGACCAAGAGGCACAACATTCAGTGTTTAGTATCAAAAAAGGTTTTATTATTATTTTATCATTTGCTTGTTCAACAATTCTAATTTCTGCATAAATATAACAAAGTGCTATACAGAACACATCCCACACCACACATTCTCACCACGTCAAACATTCGGATTCATGACCACACATACTCATACGTCCATTCACGTCAGACATTCCATAGTACAACTATAATGGATAAATCTGCGTGGACAGAACCCCCAGGAGGAACAGTTGCAAAGAAGGTATTGTCCTCTTATTATAAAAACATCGGTGTGGCCAATAAAGAGATTAAAATGGAAATTAAATGAAAATCTATTGAAGGGTCACATAGTGATGAGTCAGATTAATATCAATGGCATGATGGAACAATTCAGCGGGGTGGAGAACAAGCAGGATTTAATCAAAGTCGTCCACGTCGCTTTTTCAGCGCCGACGCGCGTTTCAGTGTTAGACCCCACTGTGGGTCTCACCTTCTTCAGGGAGCAAGTGCCAAAAGGCAGTAGTGGTGGGACGTGCCTAAAATGAACAGTGAACACAAATCAATATATTTACATCATAGTACAGTTGTATATCATAGAACGTGAAAAGAACATGTTCATCAAGAAACATGATATGCGCAATGAAATACATTAATAACATGATGTGGTAACAAAGGTATGGGTTGAGAGTTACAATGAACTGATGCAATGAAATTTGATAACGTGTGCACGCGCAGCATAAAACAGAAGATACAAGGAAACATTAATGTACAAATAAGGTAAACAATGCATATAATATCACAAATACAAAAATGGAAAATGAAAAGTTCAAAGACACATGCAGACTCCAACAGAACCTAACATGGCGTACAGAGACATGTAATTTTGGGAAGACTGACATTTCTCAAACCAAATAAGATTAGGGCAAAGAAACAGAATAAAAATATTAAGTTGACACAACAAATAAGGTCAAAGGACAACAGGGTAAGGGGTACCTGAACAGGTGAGCAGCTGGTAGAGATCAAATGTCAGCAAAGGCACGATAAGAACAGACCCTACGAGAGTGCAGCATACAGAAATAATGAATCAGTGTAACAAGTCAGGTGGGTCTGCTAATAAGTGAGTGAAAACTCAGAGGAAAGAGAAATGCATCACGGCTTACCGCGTAGAGATATGCAGTATTTCGAGAAGACGTCCAGCCTGGGTTCTCTAACTGTGAACCTGTGATCATTAGCATGACGTCAGATGCCTAGATGCGCTCTTGCACTGTATTTAAACCTGCACTCCCCCTTTGACGTTTAGACCACCCGGCACTGAGACCGGCTCTGCCATCCATCTTCGCGCATCATCCTGCATAGGTACGAATCGTTCATCAATCTGACTCGGCGGCAATAGGGCTTTGTTGCCGTACCCTTCTTTGGTCCGTTTGGCCCCCTCCGCCCTATCCTTATTTCTTTATTCAATTTGTCTTTTCTTTAGGAGCCTTGTACTAATGGATTTTGGTCTTATGATTGCCGCCATAGTTTGATCAGACCGCATTTCGTACTGACATGCCGGCGTAGATGCCGTTGCTCCCTCCTGCTTCAGCCCTCATTGCAGTTGAGTTATTCAGCTTTTCGTCAGCTGCTTTAACCACGTTGGCCTGTCGTAGGATAGACAGTCTTTATAAATCTTCTGCATTTCCTTTTTCATTATTAGAGCTTGGAGTGTTTCTTGATCCGTGGACACCCGCTGCTTTTGTTTTCGGAAACAGTCTTTTTATCCTATTACTGTGGCTCTCCCTTATCACGAGTAATTTTTCTACCATCCCTTTTAACCAGTTAGAGAACCCAGGCTGGACGGCTTCTCCAGATATTGCATATCTCTATGCGGTAAGCCGTGATGCATTTCTCTTTCCTCTGAGTTTTCACTCGCTTATTAACCTGACTGGTAACACTGATTCATTATTTCTGTATGTTGCACTCTCGCAGGCTCTGTTCTTATTGTGTCTTTGCTGACATTCAATCTTTACCAGCTGTTCACCTGTTCAGGTACCTCTTACCCTGTTATCCTCTGACCTTATTTGTTGTGTCAACTTCATTTTTTTATTCAGTTTCTTTGCCCTAATCTTATTTGGTTTGAGAAATGTCAGTGTTCCCGATATTACATGTCTCTGTACGCCACGTTAGGTCCTGTTGGAGTCTGCATGTGTCTTTGAACTTTTAATTTTTAATTTTTGTATTTATTGCTATTATATGCATTGTTTACCTTATTTGTACATCAATGTTTCCTTGTATCTTCTGTTTTATGCTGCGCCTGCACACGTTATCAAATTTCCTTGCATCAGTTCATTGTAACTCTCAACCCATGCCTTTGTGACCACATGTTATTAATGTATTTCATTGCGCATATCATGTTTCTTGATTAACATGTTCTTTTCACGTTCTATGATATACAACTGTACTATGATGTAAATATATCGAATTGTGTTCACTGTTCATTTTAGGCACGTCCCACCACTACTGTCTTTTGGCACTTGCACCCTGAGGAAGGTGAGACCCAAAGTGGGGTCTAGCACCAAAACACGCGTCGGCGCTGAAAAAGCGACATGGACGACTTTGATTAAATCCTGCTTGCCCCCCCCCCAAATTGTTCAATCATGCGATTGATATTAATCTGGCTCATCATTATGTGACCCTTCAATAGATTTTCATTGAATTTCCTTTTTAATCTCTTTATTAGCCACACCAATGTTTTTATAATAAGAGGACAATACCTTCTTTGCAACTGTTCCTCCTGGGGGTCCTATCCACGCCGATTTGTCCATTATGTTTGTACTATGGAATGTCTCACGTGAATGAACGTATGAGTATGTGTGGTCATGAATCTGAATGTTTGACGTGGTGAGAGTGTGTGGTGTGGGATGTGTTCTGTCTAGCACTTTGTTATATTTATGCATACATTAGAATTGTTGAACAAACAAATGATGAAATAATAATTACAACTTTTTGGATACTAAACACTGAATGTTGTGCCTCGTGGTCACATGTGTTGATATGAATTGTTAGTTGATTCTTAATTAGTGACTAGTTGCACTTTTTGATTCGCACAGGTAGAGAGTCTGTTTCTTGAGTGTACTGCTTATTTCCCCTGTCCTCTCAGGGGCCCCCTCTTTTGAGTGAAGGTGAACTGTCCTGTAACCTTTTCTCTTCTAGCTCGAGATATTGACTCCCCTGGCTCCTGGTTAAAGAACCATATCAAATGAGCATGAACATTCACACAAGCTGTTCCAGGGGCAGTGAAGCTAAATCATGTGGTCACATACATACTGTAAGCACCATCCGAGTCATACACAAGGTTATAATAATAAATAGCTCCCCTAAATGATTATAATCCATATAGAAAAGTGCTAGTACCCATGTGTGGGTCAGACACACACACACATTTTAGTTGTCAGTTGACCACAAGAGAACTTTTCCAAAAGTGTTTTTTTTTTTGAAAGCCTCCATGTGTTAGCAACTTGAAGCTTGAAATACAGCACACACCATAACAGAATGTATGAATGAATGGATGGATAAATGAATTAATGAATGGATGAATAATGGATTTCTAAAACACAACATCTACTCCAAGAAATGTCCCAGCACTAAACAAAGACTAAGGCACATATACTCTCACAGGCTAGAGAGATATTAATAATCAAATTATTTTAAGATCCTTCTTGAATAGTTTCTCACTGTTAATGCAAAGTAGCTCCAATGGGAGAAGATGCCACACCTTAATTGCCAATGCCGAGGAGGAGCTCTCACTCAGAATTCTGGATGGCTGATTGTGAATGAAACAGTCAAAGATTCAGTTCCCAACTTGTAGATGGCCCGACGATCCACAAGAAAGACTCTAAACAATATCCATGTATTTACTGGCATTGAGTGTAATAATAATATGGCATTGAGTTATTAGTTGAGGGGTAAGTATCCACCTGAAGTAATAATCACACTCCTTGTTCAAATGTATCCTTAAAGTCATTATATTAATCATTATATTAATCTGAGCTCACCCCTCCTCCCACTTGCTATGTCGCAGAGCAGAAAGGCTTAATTTAAAAGCATTGTGTAAAGTATTAATGCAGTACTTAAACAGGAATCAAGTCGAAATGCACAATAATATGCATCCCAAAGTGAATTAAAAAACTAGAGTAGAATTTAATGAACACCTAAATGGCAACAATCCAATAAGGGTAATCAGAGGTATGAATTTTTAAAGTTTTAGGTGAAAATAGCACCAATGATAGTCAGTGGTCATGGTAGAACAGGACTGGGTGCATTCTGACCATGACCGCAATGGAGCGCGGGTCAGATATACCAACCAGGTTTGTCCTGGTCAAAGATTTTAATTTCTGACCTTAGTCCTTCAAGTCCCTTCCACCACAGGAGATCACTTCTGTAGCCCACCAGGACTACAGGGGAGGCGCTAAGAGACTCACTGGGTGTCAGGCAGAAGCCAACTGCCAGGTCCAGTCCAGGTCCAATTAACACTGGTCAGCTGGGCAGTTGTAGGAGAAGACTTCTTGTAGCTTGTTGTGTTCCTGTAGCCTGAACAGGAGGTCAGCTTTATGACACTTGGAGTCCACTTCTTTGTTCTGGATAGAAGAGAGAGAGCAGGTCCAGTCTGTTAAGCTCTTCTCGGGTTTCTAACAGCAGGTTCAGTCCTCTTCTGATCTCAGGCCCAGGAGTGTTCTGAAGGGGTGCCTAGAAAATCCCACATCAATAGCTGGCATGAGCTTGTGGGTAGGAATGACCCTTGGGGATGCCATAACCAATAAGGTAAAGGTTCAAGGGGTTAACCCAACCCACTTTTTGCATTTTCAAGATTGCAGAAGTCTTGGTACTCACTAAACGTGGGCTCTGAGGGCTCTGTCCTCCCATATTAAATACTAAAATCCTGTTTTAGGCCGATCCTGTACCCACAACAACCATAGTAACAGAAATCTAGAAGAGAAAAGGCTGAGTTTTCAGCAACCAGACAGAGGATGCACAAAATTGTTTTGGAATTCCTATTCCTACCTTGGAAGTGAGCCCCATTTGTTATATGCAAACCCAGCAGACTTGTCAAATGGACTTTAATGTAAAAGGAGACCCTTTGTGATTGGGGCCTATCTAGCTGGGGGAACAAGTGGAGGGCAATGCCCAAGTGTCAACTAAAATTTGCCTGTGACAAGGGAGGCCTCTTTGATGTGTACCCCATGTGTTCTGTGAAAATCCCTAGCATACATGTCAAGCAGGGTGCGCCATTCAAGCAAAAGTCCCCTTTCTCAAATATTTATTACAATCAAACTTCACCTGCAAATTGGACTTATTATAAATATTTCAAAAAGTCCAAAAATGTAATTTGTGGCTGTTTCCTAGGCAGCTAAAACATTATTGAACTTAATATTGTATTCCACTGCTTTCTTATGAAACAGCCAACTCTACTTAAGTTAAAATAGCTTTTAGTGCCTTTTCACTGCAAGGACATGTTTAGTATTACACTTTTACATTCTCTACTTTTAAATAACATGCACCCTGCCTTATGGGCAGGTGTAAGGGGTGGCATATTAATGTTTGAAAGGAAGGTTTAGGACTGCCAAAAGGGGTTATTTGTACAATTCTAATTTGCTGTTTAAAACTGTGCAGCCAGACTGCAATGGTAGGCCTGGAGACATGCGTTGCAGTGCCTCTGCAGTGAATGGCACAATGAGTCCACTGGTAGCCTTCAATGTATAGGCCCTGTACAGACGTGGGCAGAACTCACAGAATTTCACTCAGCGGAATCATGCAAAGTTACATAAAAACTGATTGAGATTTTGTGGAGTTCCACCAATAGGGAGAAAAAGTACTTTAAACCCAGGCTCCCAGCCCTCCCAAAATTGTGCAAACCTTTTCCATTAGAAAAAACTAACCTGCTACAGCTCCAGGACACTCACAATCACAATCACAAAATGGAAAGCCAAAACCAAAAAAATACTGGTTCATGTCCTACATCGAACAACAAACTTATCCAAATGTTCTTTAACTTACATGATTTTTCACAAAAAGCCCTTAAAATATAGTGGCATATGTGTGTATCAGGGACTCCAGACAAAGAAAGTGATCATGTCCCCCAAATAGAAGTGAAATGTTACCATGGGATGGACAAAATAGTGGGAGGAGCCTTTTGGACAGGAAGAGGAACTTGGAGCCTCTATGACCCTTCCTGTTGATAAAAAAATAAGTAAAATAGAAAAAATGTGGTTCAAGCTAAGAAAACCTATCTGAATCATCTTTTTAAATAGATTACCTACTCGAAAAACTATTTTTAAGTTGATTTTGCCGCAGCTCGAGTAGAGGGTCCACTCTGGAAGCAGCACTCTGACCGCGACCACTCGCGACTGTCAGTGTTCCTATAATCTTGGTGAAAGTCTTCCATTAGACAGAAATCACCTTAGAAGAAGCTGAATCTCACTCATGCTTGCCAGCTTGCATTCTGAAGCCTAACGTTGTTCCAGTTGTCATTAAGTTGCTCAGACGGGAAAAAAAGTCTGCCACATGGTGATTGGTAGATTTTGTCAGGAGCTCTGTTAAAAGAGTAACACTTAATCAACATAATTCCCCAAATCCACTTGCGGAATTAAAATTATGCTCAGTACTAGACCTGGGTGCACGTGGTACCATAAACTGGGGACAAATAGACAAATGAAATAAACCAATAAGATGTATACCAATTTTACCCTCTTGAAAGGAGAAGCACACTCACTATACCACTGGTTAGGAGTGGTAAAGTGCACATAGTGCTATAGCCCACAAACATAGGTTCAGCAGAAAGGTAAATAAATCTGGAGTGAACCTACATAAAGAACAAGTTTCCAACAGTAATGATTTAAGATGGTGTAATACAGAGACCCTGAATATCCAGAACAAGCGGTGCATCCACATTTTAAACTGTCTGCAGCTGGCTAATCAGTTTGTCAGGTAAATCAGCATATACAATATTGGCAGAGCACAGCCTGGAGGCAATCAAGGCATGGGTCACCATTATGAGCGTTGATGATGGGAGGAGATCTAGAAAAAAGTGATCAGAACAACACATGTTCCAAACTAGAGACGTGTGGCCAGAAGGATAGCTTGTCATCAAACTTGACACACAGATTTCTTGCCACTGCAGCTGGCAGTGGGGGCAATGTCAGCTTATTAGGTCAACAATTCTTAAACCAATTTTCTTTAGCATCATAACCAAAAGGTAGAATTTTGGTTCTATTGAAGTTGGGCCATTCGCATCCAGCCAATAACTTTGTACTGGCAGGTTTTAAAATACTCCAGTGAAGTGGGTGGTGCTGAGTTGTTGGTACGAATCAGCTGTGTGTCATCAGCATAGGAGATTACCTTAAAGCCGAAGGACTCAACCAGCAGGGCTAAGGGGACCATATAGATGTTAAACAATGTTGGGTTTAATGTGAAGCCCTGCAGCACACTGAAGTGAAGCTGTTTGATGCCTGAATTGTGTGGTGCATGCCATACCATCTGATCTCTGTTTTCCAAAAAGGACTTGATCCAGTTCATAGAAAGGACACACACACATCCACCCTAGCCAGCCGATGGGACAGTGTATTGAATGCTGCCGACAGATCTAAGAGAACGAGGGTAGTGCTCTTACCTTGGTTCAGTGAAATCTTAACAGCATCCAACACTTCCAGAAGAGCTGTCTCTTTCATGTGTCGGGGTCTGAAACCAGCCTTGGTGTAGATTCTTACCTTCTAAATATTCAGACTGTTGTACATTTATCAATATTTGTGACATTTTACCGGATCAGTGAAATAGGTCTGAAATTAGAAAGGACTAATAGGCTGGGTGTGGATTTTTTGAACAAGGGAACCACCTTTGCCTTCTTCCATAGTTGAGGCACACCTGCTGATTCCTAGCAGTTATTAAGAGCTTGTTGAGGACTGGCGCAATAGCGTACGCTAACCTTGGCAAAACGAAATGCATGCACGGATTAAGAGAGCCTGACTTGCAAGTATGAATAGGCTGCAAAGTTTGTTCCAGGAAAATGGGACTGATCTATTCAAAGAAGCAGGTTCACTGAGGGATATAAACTGACTGCATTCTAACCTTCCAATTTATACTATAATCTCCAGTTATATATTTAGAAGGATTACATGTTCATTAGTGTTCCTCTGGCGCTGTATTGTGCTCTTGCCTTTTAAACCTTACTTAAGGTCATTTATGATGCTGCTCAGGAATTAAAGCATCAGCTTCCTTTCTTATTCTGTGACTCACAAGTGTATTTGTCAGTGATCAGCAGCAGCGATTTCCTGCAGTGCTATAGAGCATCAAATTAGTGGTGGAATTTATGGTGGAGAAAAGAACTGATATGTTACTCTATGGGGAGAAGAATGATTCCATGACATACTTTTGTTTCAGTGAGTGGGATAACTTAAAGGGTTGCACTGTATCATACACTAGATTCACACCATGGGCGTGCATATATCTGTTTTGAATTGTACTTCCCACATGTTCCATTTAAGTGCCATAGAGTGCACAAACATAGTCTATTTTATGGGTATACATATGCACGTGACAGATACGTGGTCATTCTTCTGGCAATGTTCCCACCTTGCATACATAGTGACATGGTACCAAAAACAATTCTGATATAATAATCACTAACTTACTGCTTCCACCTGCTTCCACTTCAATTTTCATGGAGGGTATCTATTGAAGCAGAACAGATGTTTGTCAAGACTACTAAAGTTTGTGTTGTAGAATCTTTTAAGGGACCCCAATGTTTGAATAATATAGCATTTTAAAATCATTCTTCCACTGCGTGACTCCCATTGCTACATGCCATGCTTGTTGAAGAGCTAGCACTGCATGTTGCATGATGTAGTAATAATCTGCAAACCACCTCCTCTCACAAGCCTATGCCTTTGCTTTTGACCCTGTCTAGAGCTCCGCTGGCTTTTGGCTAGGTTAATGCTATACAAATTCCAAATACGAACATGTGTATTTTATTTCAAGTTTTTTCTGCTCTACCCACAGCTCTGTCAGAACCTGTCATGAGTACCTTAATTGTATGTGCCCATATAGTTGACCATGACTTGAAATATGGACAGTCAGCTCCATATCCATTCTAGGGAGGGGTATCAGTTGTATCTTCAGCTTTGCCATCTTAATAGGATCTTACTTGTATGCTTGTGGATTTCAGCTTACTTCATTTATTAATGCCACTCTTGGTGATGCCACAAATGTTTCCCCTACTCCACTTTGTTATGACTAACCTCCCTCATTCTCAGTCAAGTTGCACCCCTACAAGCCCTTTTGCTTCTGAAGCATCTTTTCACAGACATTCGGGGTTCAGCAACATTACTGGTGAGACAGCACATACATGATTTACAAAATACATTGCCTTGCAGGTCTTTCAAGTTTTGGATGGCCCATGTCATGGTGGTAAAGTTATTTCGCGTATGGTGGCACTTCAGTTACAAAATGTCAATGTTACTTCAATCATAAGTTGTCCGCACCCCTTTCGTAAGCTGCTGCTTGATTTGCCTCCGGAGGCTGTTTGTACTGCTTTGGTACTTATTAATTCCTGTTATACATTGTATATAATGTCGTTCTGGTGTCCTGTTCTTTGTTTCTCCACTATTGCTTCTAGGCTGCCTAATGAGGCTCCTGGGTGTTGATGGTGAGTTTGCTGGTGCTCCATTGCTCCTGACGTCTAAATGTAGCATTGATCCTCTGTCTGAGACCACCATGTATTCTTTCTGATGTGAACAGTTCCTTTCTTGCTGTTGTCAGATTAGCATTTTGTGTGCTTTTGGATTATGTGCACGATTACATTGTGCATTTGTATTGTGCTGGGCATCTGATGGGTGTGCATAGATGCTGGCGCATGTTCTGTACTCAATCGTGTGGTATATTTTACAGCATACTACCTATTTTTCTTGATTTAAATGAATGTGCACTTAATGTTGTTGATGACACTAACATGAGTCAATCAATCAATCAATCAATAAGACTTTATTCGGTTATAAAACAATGATAACCATAAAAGTACATAAAAAGGACATATTATATCACATTTCATAATCCGAAATTCAAATTTCAAATTTGAGCAAATTCATACTACAGATAATTTCAAATCAATAATGATAAAGATAAAATAAGTGTTAAAAGGCACATGGGCTCTAAAATACATTTAAAACAGTATCGATTTTCTTAAATGGAAAACATTTCTTAGAAATACAGAAACCGAGGCGACCGTAAATATATCCTCAAGTTTTCGTATAATCAAAAAGGCAGGTCGGCATTGTCTCAAATTCCTACATTTTATGATTGGCTTAATCCACCTTTCCCTAGGTATATCATAATATTTACAAAAGAATAAAATATGAATGTCCGATTGGGAGGAAATGTTATCACAGGGGCATTTAATAATTCCAGCTGACCAATCGTTCTTTACAGGAAAACTCACAGACCTAAAAAGAAACCCAAGTCTAAAACGTATCAACAGGAACTTTTCATGTTCCGTCAACCGCAGGGTTAAATATGGTTGGATATCCTGCGATATTAAAATCAATTGATGGGACATCACAGTTTTCTTTGTCAGTTCCGTTCGTTCTCTTAACTTCTCTAGGTACATAATACATAACCTTTTCAGTTCCTTCCTAGAGATCGTTGCCATAGACTCAGGATCATCATAAAATTCCGGATGGTTGATGTGACCGCAGAAGCTTTTAATATACTTCAGCCATTTTATTCGGTGCACATTCTCCAGATTTAGGGTGTCCCTCAATATGAGGCGATTCAGGTGACACTCAATTGTAGTCCAAACCCTATACCACAGGAGGACAGGTTGAATTCTAATGAGTTCCTCAATATATAACATTCCAAGCTCAGCATGGACGTTAAAAGTGGATGTACCGTCTGGGGTAGCTAAAAGAAATTTCAAAAAGCTATTCTCTGTTAGCTGAATACTAGCTACATTTGAGTAACCCCAAATTCCTGCACCATAAGTTGCCACGGCCACACAGCTGGATTTATAAATACACAATAACTCTTTCAATGGTTTCTTACCCATCTTTTTACTAAAAAGTTTAAGGGCCATTATGGACTTAGTGAATTGCATGTTTCTTCCCTTAACTGCAGCATTCCACTGACCTGAGCATTCAAACATGATTCCTAAATAGGGGAAAGTAGAAATATGTTCTAATGGCTTAGACTCTATGAACATAACTTTTTTCCTCTGTTTAGTTTTGGTGCCACAATTCATGGAATAAGTTTTTGTGCAGTTCACCCTCAGGTCCAAACTAGTCATGAAAGTGGAAAAGGAAGTAATCATAGTTTGCATTGCAACAGGGGTCCTTGCCATCAGAACGGCATCATCAGCATAAATTAAGGCCGGGATATGGCGTTTAATTGCCGATGGCATGTCTGTGCAGTCCCTCAGCAAGACATCCTCAAGCCCATTGATGTAAATTGTAAATAAGAACGGAGCGAGGACGCATCCTTGTCTTACTCCCCTCGCAATGTTAAACATTCTTGTGCATTCTCCCTTTAGACCAAATCTGACTGTAGCCCTGGCCCCATTGTACAACTCTCTTAAAAAACAAATAATATTATCCTCAACTCCCAATCGTGTTAAAATTAACCATAGTTTGCTGTGTGTAACACAGTCAAAGGCGGAAGTTAAATCTACAAAAGTTAGAAACATTTTCCCGCCCTTAGCCTTAGTATATTTTTCCAAAAGAATGAATAAGTTAAGTCCTTGGTCAACAGTCCCGACCCCTTCCCTAAACCCATATTGCAAGTCGCTGATAATCTTGTGCTCGTCTGCCCACGCCTGCAACCTTTCAAGAATAACCCTGCCCACAATTTTGATGGTGGAATCGAGTAGGGATATAGGGCGATAGCATTTACAGCTTTCCCTATCGCCCTTTTTAAAGATTGGTACTATTATTGATTCATACCAGGTAGTAGGGAGACCTAACTTACAAGCAGCGTTCAAAAATCTGGTTAGTAGGGGAGCCCATAGTGTGAGATTATCTTTAAAGACATCTACAGGTACCCCGTCAGGGCCTGGTGCCTTGCCCCCCTGACTCAAGCTAATACCCTTCAACACCTCGCTCAGTGTGAATGTGAAATTCAAGCTCTTAAATTTTGTGGATATGTTAGGTAAATCTTGCTTTAACGAATCACTCAAAGGGTTAACGGGGCTGTAAAGGGACTCGAAATAACTCACCCATTCATTTTCACCAATGGCTATCTCAATCCTCGCTTTGGTGTCATCCTTAAAATATGGTGCATTTACTGCCCTCCAAAAGGCAGTCATGTCTCTCCGTTCTGAGGCACCTAGTAGTTCCTCCCACGCTTCCTTCTTTAAACTGGCCCTCCTATTCTTGATTGCCAGTTTATAAGACTTACGGAGTTCTCTGATCTGAATTTTATCCCTTACTTGTCCATTTAATGCCAATTTAAGTTTAGAGTGTGCCTTCGTACACTCATGATCAAACCATCCCTCCTTTTTCCTGTTTTTATTATTATCTTTTTTCGAACTAACCCACAGGCTTTCCTTAATGCATGTTACAATAGATTTAAAATCATTTACAACTTCTTGATCTTTGGAGGCAATATCCAGACAAGTGTGACACTAACATGAGTCAGTTCTGTGGGTGGGGTATTCTATATTTGAAAGTAAATTATAGTTTGTGGGGTCATGATGCACCATGGTCACTCATTAAAGTCCTCTCTAGTTTTTCTACAAATATAACTTCATTGGATGGTTGTCTTTCTTTGATTGGTGTGCTCGGCTGCCATCCAGGGAAATTGGTATGTGTTTTTCTGGTAAATTATTTTGCTATCTGCAAATTTCACATTAGATTTTTTAGGTTGAGTAGCAGTTACTATTTGATATCAGTACCCTTTACATACAAAAAATGTGTTTTTCCCCTTCACGTGCCCTTTCTAAACTTGGCAACAACCTTGACTTTAACAATGTTTGTTAGTTTAGTATACCATGTAAAAAATTATCATTATAGCCATTCAGTGGCCAATGTTTTTTCAGTGATGATCAACGCATATGTATTATTTCAATGTATATTCTAGCCTAGAGCGAATCTGCATGAGTTTCCAGTAGCAAAAATTTTAGGTTGTGCGACTCAATCCCAAAAATATTTGTCAATAGCTTTGCATTATTTTCAGCTACACCAAGTATTGAATATTTCACACATAAAAATGAGTTCTTTAGTAATGCTTTTGCGGATTTTGACAGAAGGCTTTGGAAAATGTAGAGAGGGAAGATTCATATAAGATATTGTTATTTCGATTTAGAGGCGTTTTCCTCACTTTGGTTGATTCAGTGTGTATTGGTATGTTAGACATTTTTGTGTTCTTTATTTTGGATCAACCTTTTGATTTGCAGACCTTGGCACTTTTTCATAGATTGCTTCATGATCCCTTCCTTCATATGAAGATTTTCTTATTTTTACTTCAAAAGATTGATCAAATGGATCCCAAGCCCAAACCATTTTCTCCGGTTTTTAGGTCATTGTTGGCCCTCAATATATATATATATATATATATATATTACCTACTGGCGGTCGCCAGTAGGTAGTTATAGTTAGGACCACGTTTCCATAGGAAATCCGCAACATTCTATTTTGAACAACTTTGGCGCCGGTCGACGAATCCTCGCGAATTTTTCAAAATAGGTGGGGCGCTACGCTACGCTCCTACCCTGAAAGTCTCGGGGGGATTCGTCAAGCGGGGGTTGAGATAAAAGGGGGGTCCCAAAACGCGTTTTTCCCATGCATTTTTCCATAGGACCTTTAGACAGGGCTACAGCCCGAACGGCTGAACAGAATTTAATGAAATTTGGCAGAGAGGTAGTCCCCAGGTCAAGGAAGTGCCTTTTGTAGGTTTGGTGTAAATCTGTTCAGCAGATTCTGAGAAAATAGCCTTTAAATCAATATATATATCTGTGGCAGCTTACGGTGCGCTTACCGGGCGCTTACCGTGCGCTTACCGTACGCGTACGGTGGCGTGCGTGAGCGCGATTCTGATTGGCTCTTAGATCTTAGTAAACATTCGAATCGGTCGAAACCAGGAAGCGGCGGCCGCCATTTTCTCTCTCGCTTCCTGAGTTGGGCAGCAAAAACGAACCCCAAAAATGTGTAAAGAGGCAGTTTCATGAGATCCTAACCACCCAGCATTGATACAGGGGTCCCCAAACCACCCCCAAGCCCAAAAAAAAAAAAAATTATTTTTTCGGAAAATCGCCGATTACGCTTACCGTACGCGTACGGTAAAAAATTGTAAAAAAAAAAAAAATATCCACATTCTCCCACCCCGTGTGCAAATGGTGCCCGAAGGGCACCATTTGTGTATGGCATAAAACATGTAAGAAGTTAACAAAGAATACATTTCAAAAAGATGCGCAAAATATGTCCCCCATGTGCGCACGGTGCGCGAAGCGCATCGTGCGTACATGGCCCATCCCGCTTAATGTGGGCACGCGGTGCGCGCAGCACACCGCGTGACCACTGTGCGTGCACGGCACTAACTGCATAAAGTGGGCGCGCGAAGCGCACCGTGCGCGCACGGAACGAACTGCGTTAACTGGGCGCGCACGCCACGAATGGCGTAAAGTAACTTAGCATTTAAAAAACCTTGCAAATTCACTGAAAAAACCATAGGTTTCACACATGTTATAGTTAGCTGGACATTTTACTGATAAAAAACCAATGAAATTCCCCCGTTATAGTTACTGCAGGCAACTATAACTCACGCGACCGCAATCTTCTGCTGATGACATATGTGTCTTTATGAAAAAAAAATATTTGTAATATATGTAAAGCTAAAATTTAATGGAAGAAGACATGGGCAAATAAGTGTCTAAATACAGTATTAGCATCAGCAGAGGATTGCGGTCGCGTGAGTTATAGTTGCCTGCAGTAACTATAACGGGGGAATTTCATTGGTTTTTTATCAGTAAAATGTCCAGCTAACTATAACATGTGTGAAACCTATGGTTTTTTCAGTGAATATATATATATATATATATATATATATATATATATATATATATATATATATTATCTACTGGCGGTCGCCAGTAGATAGTTATAGTTAGGACCGTGTTTCCATAGGAAATCCGCAACATTCTATTTGGAATAACTTTGGCGCCGGTCGACGAATCCTCGCGAAATTTTCAAAACTAATGGGGCGCTACGCTCCGCTCCTACCCTGAAAGTCTCGGGGGGATTTGTCAAGCGGGGGCTGAGAAAAAAGGGGGGTCCCAAAACGCGTTTTCCCCATGCATTTTTCCATAGGACCTTTAGTCCGAGCTACAGCCCGAACGGCTGAACAGAATTACTTGAAATTTGGCAGAGAGGTAGTCCTCAGGTCAAGGATGTGCCTTTTGTAGGTCTGGTGTAAATCTGTTCAGTAGGTCCTGAGAAAATAGCATTTAAATCAATATATATATATCTGTAAGCGCGCTCCGTGCGCTTACCGTAAGCTTACTGTACGCGTACGGTGCCGTGCGCGAGCTCAATTCTGATTGGTGGTTACATGACTGTAAACATTCGAATCGGTCGAAATCAGGAAGTGTCGGCCGCCATTTTTTGTCTCTCGCACTGAGAAACAAAGGTGGGGAACGTGAAAAGGGGGCAACGAAGAGAGTTGCAGACCCCCTAGTGTTTGTCAGGGGGTCCAAGAAGGACCCAAAAGTACGAAAAATACATTTAATAATTTAAAAAAAAAAATCGCGGAGTGCGCGTACGGTAAGCTTACCGTACGCGCACGGCAAAAAAAAAAAAAAATAACAATCACATTTATTAAATAAATTAAAGGACCCACAAGGGAGAAAAAAACAAATGTTAATGTCCAAAAAAAGGAGAGGCGCGCACGGCATGGACTGCACAACGTGGGTGCTCGGTGCGCGAAGCGCACCGAGCGCCCACAGCGCGCGCACGGTTACGCGAAGCGCACCGTGCGCGCAGGGTGTGCGCACAGTGAAGAACCAGAAAAAAAAAAGAAAAATAAATACATAACTTAGCATTTAAAAAACCGTACAAATTCACAGAAAAAACCATAGGTTTCACACACGTTATAGTTAGTAATTATCATTTAAACAACCTTGCAAATTCACTTAAAAAACCATAGGTTTCACACATGTTATAGTTAGCTGTACATTTCACTCGTAAAAAACCAATGAAATTTCACGTTATAGTTAGATCAGGTAACTATAACTTGCGCGACCGCAATCCACAATGTGTAATTTCAGATGTCATCATTGATGTCATGAGTGATGTCACTGACCATGTCATGAGTGATGTAATATGTGACGTCATCAGCAGTTTAGTGTGGGCGCGCAAGTTATAGTTACCTGATCTAACTATAACGTGGAATTTCATTGGTTTTTTACGAGTGAAATGTACAGCTAACTATAACATGTGTGAAACCTATGGTTTTTTAAGTGAATATATATATATATAGGTTTTATTAAGTCTTATGCATGTTATATACACAATAATGAATATCTCATCAATCCGTATAACAACATAAACAACCTGTGGCAATATTGTACATTGGTACACACATTCTCGGAAATCACATACGTATCGTGTAGTGCATTGTTATAGAAAGGGCAATCTTGTACAGCATTATGGTACATCAGGGCTAGATGGTGTGTCTTGCTCATTTGACCGTAAATACTGTAGCAATGGCTCCCAAATACCATTGGGCCTAGAGGGGGTAGGCAGCTCTTCCGCATAGAGTGGCAAGTTGTTGCGACAATATACCATGTCCTTAATCCACTGTGCGGAGGAGGGGCTAGCTTTACTTTCCCAAGTCATTGCCACCCGTCGTTCAGCTAATAATAGCGCTATTCTCACCAATTTACCCATGCTACCCTTCAGGAAAGGCACCAGGCCTAGCAGAAACACCTGAGGAGAACAAGTTAGCACGGTGTGGATCATTTCTTGCAATGTATTGACGACAGCAGACCAGAACGCTGCCACCTTCCACATTCCCAGGTCAAATGCCAGAAATAAACCCTCGTATTACCACACCGTTTACATTTATCAATATCATGAAGACCATATTTAAATAGCTTGTGTGGTGTATGGTAAACTTGATATAGATATTTGAAGTGGATTATATGCAAGTTTCCGTTAGATGTGAGTGCGCTAGTGAGCTGGCAACAGTACTCCCATTCCTTCTTTGTGATCTGTGGATCTAATCTTGCATTGCACTGTTGTGGGGTGATAGCGTTTCATCTCTAGCAGCTCTGTACAACTTCGTGACCATTTTATGTCTCATGGGGCTAATAAGCAAGGTATGCAAAGATTGCAATTTCGGGGTTCAGTTGGAAATGTGGGGTAGTTTGCTTGCAGCACCTTCTTCAGTCTGTGTAGGGTAAAAATGAATAAAGGCGTTTGATTTTGCACATAACTAAGGTCCTCTTTCGTTACAAATGCACCCTTGGGGAAGATGTCTTGCATTTTATCAATCCCAGCTATTGTCAAGGAATGCATGGCTCCCATTTTGTGCGTGACCGATGATCCTGCATGATATGCAAGGGGTAGAAGTGGGGAATATAGAGGTGATTTCGCTGCGCCGCGGCCAAACGCCTGCCAGGCCGCGACCGTAGCATCAATTTAATTAATTTTGGATTTGGGCGTGCCTCTATGAGTGTGAGTCAGTATAGAGCCCAAGGGTATGTGATGAGCATCACCATCCTCCACTGCGACATGTGGGATGAAATCATGAGTGGTATGCCAGTAGTGGGCATATTGAGCACGAAGGTAATATAAATATACATCTGGTACACTAAAGCCCCCTTTGTTGTATTCTAGCGTGAGAGTCGTCAGACTCACACAACCTTGTTTACCCCATATCAGCTTGAGGAGCATCGATCGTACTGTTTTAAAATAACATGTGGGTAGTTGTATAGGTATGTTACTAAAAAAGTAAAGAAACTTGGGCAGCATGACCATTTTTATGAGTGCTATGCGGTCCACCAGTGATAGGGGCAGGTGTATCCACCTGTCTATCTGCTGCTCCAACCTTGTGCAGGCTGTGCCATAGTTTTCGCAAATGACTATTTCGGGATCACGGTGAACCCACACCGCGAGGTATTTGATGGGCTCTACTGAACATATCAGCTGGAATTCAAGTTTGTGGGGAGAAGTGGTCTCAGTTAGCGGTACCACCACTGATTTAGACCAGTTTATGGTGAGACCCGAAAACTGTCCAAATCATATGTATTTCCTTAGGATTGGCGCCATAAAGGTGTGCGGTTCTCTAATGTATAACAGCATATCGTCTGCATATACTAATATGCTCACGGGGCGATGAGCAAACCGTAACGCTGCCGCTCCATGTCGCTGCCTAATAATGCAAGCCAATGGCTCTAACAGTCCAGCAAACAGGAGTGGTGACAAGGGCAGCCCTGTCTAGTTCCCCTGCTTATTTGTATGTGGTCCGATATGTGGTGCCCTCCACGCGTATCCGTGCTGTAGTACCCATTTGATAAAAATTAGAGGAAACCCCATTCGCTGAAGTATATGAAATAGATATCCCCATTCTATAGAATCAAAGGCTTTGGCCGCATCCAGCATCACGGATGCCGCCTTTAAAACCGGGTCCAGGATGTGATACATGGTGAAGAGCATTCGCAGAGTGTGCGAGGTTGATCTATCGAGGATGAAGCCATATTGATCCGGTAGGACTAAGTTTGGCAATAGGGGTTTAAGTCTGGTCGCTAAAATTGTCACTAGCAACTTTGCGTCAATGTTTATAAGCGATAGCGGCCTATAAGAATCACTTCGGAAATGTGGTTTATCCTTTTTTAGCAGGGTGATAATTAGGGCCTCATAGGCCTCTGCATACATTTCAAGTAAATGGGGTGTCAGTTCCTTATAGAACTTGCAAGTGAGTCCGTCAGGACCCAGAGCTTTTTTGTTAGGAAGAGTTTTACATCGCAGCTCGGATGACCTCTTCAGTGATTGGTTTGCCCAGGTATTCCTGTTGACCATCCGACACCCACGCAAGGGCAATGTCCAATAAATAATCATCTAGTTATGTAGCGGTCGTATTTGTTTGTGATGTATACATATCTGCATAAATCTTCCTAAACGGCATGACAATGTCTCGTGTAGTGTAATGGTCCACACCGGAAGCATCAGTTATCTTGGTGTTGGTGTGCCTGTCCTCCCTAGCCTTATTTTGACTGCAAGATTATGCCCAGGTCTACCACCCTCCCCGTATGCGCGAGCAACATGCCTTCTGGACAAATACCGGATTTCTACGTCCGCTTGTCATTATATTCCAGTAATGATGCTTTGATTTGTGCGAGGAGAGAGGTGCTAGGGGAACTCTCGTATTCCCTTTCTAGTTTTAGCAGTGTGTTTTCTGTCTTGGCCAGTTGGCCTCGGATATCTTTTAAAATCCCCGCTGTCGTGCTAATGCATGTACCTCGTATCGTGACTTTAAAGGCCTCCCATTGCGTTGCTGCACTGTCTCCAGACCCCTTATTCTATGTGAAATATTGGACTAAGGACTCACAGATGGTATTAGTGTAAAGCGGGTCTAGCAGCGCCTCGGAGCAGAACCGCCAGCCAGCTAGTGGTTTGTGGGATGTGTAATTTAAGCTTGACTGGGCTGTGTTGGATAGTGTTCTTGGTAGCCACTCTACGTCTGAGACCCCGGTCGCTGCGCTCTCAAACATTATCCAGTAATCTAGCCGCGACAAGCTACCATAAGCTGTAGAAATATGTGTTCCCCTTAGTATGTCCGTGTTTCGCAGGTGCCATATGTCTGTCAGACAGAGCTCAGACATCCCTTCCTTAATAACTCTGGCTGCTTTGGGTGAGGGCCCCCCATCCCACTGGATTTGTCCCTACTGGGGTCTAGGTGGGTGTTGAGAACGCCCCACTATATTATCGTGGCGTGGCAATTCCCGCAATATAGAGATTATTCATTCATAAAATCCAGGATCCTCTACATTAGGCCCATAAACATTCACCAAGGTGACTAGTGTCCCTGCAAATTTTCCGTGTGTTATGGCATAGCGGTCTGCAACGTCCGTGCAGTTTTTGATCATAGTGAATGGAAGAGTTTTCTTGATAAGTGCGAGCACCCCTCTCACATATGATGAGTACGAAGAGGCCAGTCTATAACCAGCCAATGTGCCCCAATATGTGCCTCATTCTGTCGCGTCAAATGTGTTTCTTGAATAAGGGAAATTTTTACCTCGTGTCGGTCTAAGTAGGCCAGCACCTGATGTATTTGTTTGGGTGAGTTGAACCCCTGCACATTCCACGTCAAGCAGGCAATTGTCTCACAGTCTACATGTGACATTTGAGCAGATTGCACAGCTTACATGATGACATTGCGTTGTGATACTCCTACCCTACCTATAATAGGATGTCTGAGCAACATGTAGCCACATGAACAAACCGCCCAATCTCCCCCTCCCCCCTTCACCACCCACCCACTTCAGTGACCCCAACATGCCAAAGCCATCCTGATCCGCCCAAATCAATACCCAAAAGTAAAACAGAGCTGAAAACAGCTGTTGGGATCACCCATAGGGGAGCGCTGGAGCACAGGTAGCCTCCCATCTGTAAAGGGAGGTGGACAGAGAACAATAGTAAAGGCACCCACCCGCCTGTCAGCACAAATGAAAATGAGACACTAAGTGGCATTCACGAAAGTAAAAACATAAATCTTATCTGCGTGGCCATAGTTCAGGTCATCAGTCCAGACAGTAGCTGCAGATGGGATAGGGCCTGTATCACCTGCACGCAGTTTGTGTGTTAGAGAACCATTCGCCTCATTAGAGACATAGCCCCACATGGACACAGACAGTTTTTCACTCAGCAGCGTCGTGTGAGGAGCCATCATTGTCGTCATCCGCTAGGCTAGGGGAGTCCCGGTTTCTGCATTTTGTGTATTTACATATTCCATTGCGGAGCTTGAAGTGGTGAAGATCTTTGATTTTACATTTAAGTCAATGTGTAACCGCGCTGAGGTCAGCATTGCTTAAGGGGCTTTTTCCACCATAAGTATTCTCTTGGCAGGTAGATATTCTTTCCTCCCCGCCTGCACCACTGCAGTAAAATCCAGGTAAAAAGCCAGGGATTTTCCCTCGTGGATGATGTTCCCCTTCTCCCTGGCCATACGGAGGATAGTATCCCAGTCTCTGTAATTCAGCAGATGTTCAAATATGGGGGGGGGGCCCGGGGGAAGTCGGGCAGCAAGCGAGCGGTGCGCTTGTTCTACTATCAGCACAAGTGACAAATGTTCAGCTCCAAAGATCACTTGCAACAAGGATTCGACATAAGTTTCGAAGGGGGGCAGTATTGGTGGACTCTGGCAGGCCCGTGATCCGTAAATTGTTTCGTCTTCACCTTGTTTCCAAGTCCTCGCTTTTGGCTTGTATGACAACGAGCACTTTTTCCATGGCAAGCCGTCCTCAGCGTCAGATGTGCATGTTTCTGCTTCACCCAAGCAGAAAGCCTGCTTGTCCAGCTGTGATCCATCCTGAGATTCAGATTGTCTATCTTGCCATCGATGGACTGTAAGCTTGTCTGTTCCACCAGGAGCATTTTCTCGATGGCGGAAAATCTGTCAGGTGGGACGTCCATTTTCAATTCAGAGGCAGCCTGTTACTGAGATTTGCCATATTTGCGGGGCTCAAACGTAAGGCGAGGTTGGCCACGTTCAGTTTTTCCCATTTTAGGCCTGTGCCGGTGGTGAAGCTAAGTAGAAATAAAGAGTGTTCAAACCAGGAGAACAATTGTACTGTGCACTCTAGGCCCACTGCACGTCGCAAGGCCAGACAGTGTCGCCGGCAGGGCAGGCGTCCATGCAGCGGTCTCAGACGTGATCCAGCGCCCGCGCCCAGTTGTTAGGCGCACCTCATGTCGAGTTCATGTAGGAGACAAGCGACCACATCAGTGACCTCAATTAAATATGAAAGGAACACAATCTGCGAACAGCTTTAGGCCCCAGTGTGGTACAGTGGGATCCAGTTGGAGTACGAATTTTGTGCGGCCTTCGCACCTGCCGTGTTCTTGTCTCACCAGTCTAGGTCCAGGCAGTGACCCCCCACCCCAGGCCCCTATCACCACAGGGGGCCGTAAGATCGCAGCCTAGCTACCGATGTCCCCTGGTGCAAGGTACTATTGGATTAATCAGATACAAGTATCTGGCCGCGTTAGTTTCGCCTAGGAAGCCTGATCTGCGCCAGGTAGCAGTTCGCAAATGTCCGGGAGAATAGATCCGCCGCACCGGTGCAGTGGCGCTGAAAGTGCCCCCTTTTCCAAGAGGACCTCAGCAGCAACAGTGACCGTGGTGGTGGGGCTCAGCGTGCCCGGTATTCCTGCCCACCCGGCACTGCAAACAATGGGGCCTGGGCTTCAGTGACAGAGTTTTTGGGCCTGAGCACGGGCACCAGCGGCGATGATGGCCTCTGCTGTCTCACACCACACCAGGCTCTCAGCTCGCACTTGCCGCACAGGCTATGGTAACTCAGAGGCAACAGGTCCGTCCGGGCCTCACTCCAGCACTCAGGGCAGGGTCCAGAGCACCCCAGCTATCCTCTTTCACGGTGACTATCTGGCATGGGGGTGCAGCGACTGCGCAGGCAATACAGTGTCACCCTCTGAGATTGCCCACCTGTCACGCACTCACCGGTCACCGACACCTCTAGAAGAGCACCTGGGGGCTGCATGATCCCCCGCTTCCATCCGCTAGCATTAGCTGCTGTGTCCCACTGCACTCCATACACCGGCCCCAGTGCCATTTTTCTGAACTCAGGCCCTCGCCGTAAACTGTAGCGTTCTCTTCGATAAGGAGAGTGGGTGTCTGTATTCACTCGCTTCATGCAGCTGGAAGATCAGCACTATCGTGTCCTGCAGTTTTGGCAAAGGATGTGAGTGGGGAGAGCAGGATAATTAACGGATTAAGTCTCTTTCCGGCGGAGCTGCACTAAAGCGCAGCCATTTCGTCGTGCACCCTCTAGCGCCCCCTCCTTGGCCATCAAAATAATTCATGTTCTGGCATACTACTAGAGCCAAAGTACACTCATGTAATGTTGATGAGGTAGGAGGGAGAGAATATTGTATTCCTGTTATGTTATGTTGCTGATTATTAGGATTTGCATTATTATTAACCCAATCTCCTGCTTTAATAAAGTAGGAAAACACCTCCAGCAATTGTTGACTATGTCAACCAATCACATTGCACATGTAAGAATTTAAAAATTGTAGATCAAAATAGGATGTTATGAAGTTCTTGTCTGGGTGCTCTACCTCAATCCTGATAGGTTATTATCCTCTTGCAACATTATCGAGTGCAAGAAACCCACCACCCTTATATAGTTGTTAGACCTGTCAGCCCTAGCATGGTCTTCTGCCAAACATGTTGCCTCTTTGTCTCCCACTCATTACATTTTTGAAAATGGATCATTTAGAAAGTTTGCATTTTACTGACCTGACAGTTTGACTTTGTGAATTCCTCCCAGACAGTCACACAGTACAGGGATTAAGTGTGCCTCAAGGGGCCATCAACTGTCAGGATGGGAGGTGCTGCTGAGCACAGCCTCACATGCACCTGAATAGGCTGTATCCTGTCTCCACACAAAGGGCCTAACAACCCTGCATTGTCATTGCAGGGAGCTTGGAGCCAGGGCAGTGGAGTCATGTAATTCCATACTCTTCAAAGAGCCTTTTCAGAAACTTTCCCCATCTTCCAGAAGAAGGGCACCAGGATATAAAAATTGGTACTTCACACCCACTCTTCAGTTCACCGCTGTACATTTGGAAGGACTCTCAGGGGGCAGCCTCCTGCAGTGATCTGTTCTGCACTCTGCCAGACTGCTGCTGTACGTGGACTGACCACTTTACTGCCTTGAGCCTGCCTTGAAGCCTCAGAGACCAGCCTTGCTGTTGAGCCCTGCATCTACACCTGCACCCTGGAGTATCAGAAGTGACTTCAAGGGCTAGTTTTCTGGCCTTCTGTTCAGAGCCACAAGGACATAAAAGGCTCCCACCATCTTGAACCCGCACATGGACCCAGCTTGAGTGAGTCCTGAGCCCCCAAAAGGTGTCCCACCAATGTTGGACCCTTGGCTGTGGCGCTAAAGGTGCCCAGCTGGCCAGTTTCCAAAACTGAGGGCTAAAATTGCGCTGAGGACCAGGAGAAGACACCTATCCATCAGAGGTGCATCGCCAGTCGGAATGACTTTGCAGCTTCTCCCGCAACGTTCTTCCCTTCAGCAGCAAGTTCTGCCTTCTCTGATATTTTTCTTCAAGAATATTTCTAAGTTTGAGGGTAAGCGCTGACTGGGCTCAATCAACTTCTTGTGTCATATCTGTACTCCATCATGGGCGGCTTTAAGTTTCGACTTTGGCCCAATTTCACACCACTAGATGTATGCGATTGGCGCTTTTAATTATTAGCTGCTAGATTTGACTAAAAACATTAAAAATACATAACTCCATTTCTACTGATTGGATTATTCTTGTTTGATGTCAAATAATTTATTAAAATGTACTCTATTTTTCTAAACTGGTTTGGGATTTTTCTTGTGTTGTGTTTTCACTTTATTACTGTGTGTGTGCTACATAAATACTTTGCACATTGCCTATAAGTTAAGCCTGACTGCTTTTTGTGCTAAACTACCCAGGGTTAAGCACAGGTTAATTTAGTGACTTTTTTGTGGTTCACTTGCAAGGGATTGTGGTTGTTGCTTGACCAGGTCTCAAACCCCAGTATTCCAGCAACCCAATGTTTCACAATAGTCAAGAAAATACTTTTAGCTCTGTATAGATATATAATTCTCAATGCCAGATCTGTGTGCATAAACATTATATACTCCCTATAGGCTCCCTCCCTACCAAATCCTTCACATGCAAATGGGATTTATCTATGAGTAGTAAGTGCCACCATTGTCGGGCTGAGGATGAAACTATTCCTCACATATTTTTTGCATGTCCGCTATATGTGGCTCCACGCCGTAAATGGCTAAGACCAGCTTGTTTTTCCTTGGGCACACGGAGCTGTATGTCTGCTTTAAGAATTTTAGGATCCGACTGTGCTCCTAACTTAGCTATTGCTGTCGCTAAGTTTTTGGGTTGGTCAAGGGCCATTCGCACTTGCACTTTAAAATCCCCTGCTGCTGATCAAATTTTTTTGAGTTTTAAAGAAAATTTTATTGAGATTCAAATATAACAGAATTGTAATAAAACATCATGGCTAAATTCAATTACAAAAAGGATATTGTCCTACGGGAGGGGAGGAAAGGAAGAAGTAAGGGAAGGGAACAAAAAGGAAAAAAGTGACTGTCAAATATTAAAACAAAATAGAAATGCAAAAAGCATAATTATTATTACTGTATAAAACGCATGCATAGGAGGTATAAAAGTACAATCGGGTATAGAAAGACTTCTCTAGTCATAACGTATGAAATATTTAGAAATACAAACATTTTATATGTATAGATGCTTAAATGCAACAAAAATATGTTCAAGGAGGATTGGGAACTTCTTCCGTACGAGGATTGTGTAATGGTAGAGAACGTGCAGCTTCATTTAAAAAGTTCGTGATTGGTACCCATAATATATCGCGTTTAATAGCAAGGGTAATGGGATATGCATAGGCCCTGTCTAATATATGGTGGTAACAAACCCCATACCACCAAGCCTGAAAAGAAACATTTGAGGCATCCTTCCAAGACTTAGTGATTTGTTGAAACGCCACAGCTATAAGCAAGTCAATAATGGAAATGTCTGTAGTGGAGAAAGACCATATGTCAGAGAGACTACCTAAGAAAATATGTGAAAGAGTAAAGGGGAAGTGTGTTGAAAAGATTTTATTGATCTGCCGCCACACGTCATTCCAGAATTTGTAAATCACTGGGCATGTAAATAACATATGTTTAAGGTCTGCTAGTGGGGCTGAACATGTCCAACAGGTGGAAGGCACAGAAGGGTCAATCACGCTCAATTTAGCAGGAGTGATTAAAAGCCTATTATAGATAAAGAATAACGTCTGGGTTGTATTAGCTGCTCGAGACGACTTCCTTATTTTGATCCACATTTTCTGCCACACGGTAGGAGAGAAAGAGTCCTCTAAGTCTGACTCCCAATCAGATTCTACTTTGGATTTACCCTGAGTAGCAGGAACTTCTCTCAATTTTCTATAGATTTGGGAAGCAGAAGAAGAAGCAAGTAAACAAGGGAGAGGAAGAGGAGAAGGGTGAGTGTGAGTGATAGATGAGGAAAGGGAATCATAGCTACTCTGTGCAGCCACAAGCACGAGATTATATTTCGGTTCAAAGGAAACTGGTAAAGAAAAACGAGATTGAAGAGTACTGAAGGAGACACAAGTATCTTCATGAAAAAGTTGGTGAGTCCAATTAAGACCAAGATCTCTCCAGTCCTTCCAAAAAAGCGTCCTATTTTTTAATTTAATAAGAGGATTATACCATAGGGGGGAACGTAAGAAACGTGAGCGATCATCAGAACCGCCCACAAAAAGAGGGGAAAACATTTTCCGAGAATTTTTAAGAATGGGAAGGGAAAAGCCCTTAGGAATGTGGGACAATGATATAAATTCTTCAAAGGTGAAAGGGTGAAAGAAAGAGGACTCAACATCTACCCACAAAGGCTGAGAAAGGGTATCAGATTTATGATCAGATAAAAGGGAAACAGAATGCTGGAGAAAAAATGAGGTATGATACGTTGCAAAATCCGGGAAATTAACTCCACCTAACTGCTTAGGGCATTTGAGTCTGGCAAAAGACATCCTAGGTTTTTTATGATGCCATAGGAATTTGGATAAGATGGAGTAAATATTTTTATAGGAGGATTTAGGTATATTAATTGGAAGATTAGACAAATAGAACAAAATTATCGGAACTAACATCATTTTAATAGAATCTAATCTACCCCACCAGGATAAAAACAAGGGATGCCACCGAGCTGTAGAATCCTTTAGAGTTGCTAATAAATTTTTAAGATTAAGTGCGACAGTTTCTTTAATAGAGGGTTTAAACCACAAACCCAAGTATTTAATCTGAGTCGGGCTCCAGTGAAAAGATGAGGTCAAAAAATCTGCGTGGAAACAGAATTTATTTAGCGGAAGGATTTCACACTTGTCCACATTTAGCTTATAACCTGACACCTTTGCAAACTCAGCAACTTCAGATAAAAAGGATGGAATAGAGGATTTAGGATTAGAAATGAATAAAAGTATGTCATCCGCATAGGCCGAAAGTTTCAAATACTTATCCCCATATGGAAAGCCGGTGATACTGTTATTTTCTCGGAGCTTTGTCAGAAAAGGTTCTAATGCTAAAATAAAAAGAAGAGGAGAAAGGGGACAACCTTGTCGGACACCTCTAAATAGGGGAAATGAAGAAGAGACAAGGCCATTAGCTAATATAAAGGATCTAGGAAAGGAGTATAATAAAGAGATGTATGCAAGGAATTTCGGACCAAAACCAAACCAAGCAAGAACTGCAAACATAAACTGCCAATTAACCCTATCGAAAGCCTTTTCGGCGTCCAGCGCAATAGCAGCTAAAGAGTGCGGGTAGGAATGAGATTTACTTAATACGTTAAAAAAGAGTCGAGTATTGTCAGAAAGGTGACGACCCTTGACGAAACCACATTGTTCCCTACCAATCGAGTGAGGTAAAATTTTATCAAGACGGAGCGCCAGAATTTTTGCAAAGATTTTGTAATCCAGATTAATTAGAGAGATGGGTCTGTAATTCTTACATAGGGTATGATCTTTATTCTCTTTAGGAAGGAGGCAAATTAAGGCTTCCTGAAAGGAGCCTTCAGATTTTTTGGAAGATATAAAGAAGGAGAACAGTTGATGAAGCTTAGGAACAAGCATCTTGGAAAAATGTAAGTAGAATTCGATTGTAAAACCATCTGGCCCAGGAGCTTTGCCTTTTTTAAGCACTTGAATGGAATCCTGAATATCTTTAAGACTTATATCAGCTTCCAAGGGAGCAAAGTCAACGTCTGGAAAAGAAGGTGAGGGAATAGAGGATAAGTATTGATCTATATCAGTTGACAAGGGAGGGGATTCCGGAGTATAAAGTTTTTGATAACAATTTGTAAATTCCTTCAGAATATCCTCATCTTTATGGAGTGTGACGTTAGATGAGGAGACAATAGATTCAATTCTTGTGCGCTCTCTCTTAACTTTAAGGTATTTGGCAAGAAGATTGCCAGCTTTATTCTGAGCAGTATAATATTTGGCGCTGGATTTAAGTAAACATAAATTCGCAGTTTCAGTAGAAGCTTTATTAAATGAAAATTTAGCCTTGAGAAGCTTGTCCAAATCAGAGGGGGATTTAGTCAAGTAATAGGAATGCTCCAATTGTTTGATTTGTAGGTTAATCGATTGTAAAGACTGGGAAGCAACACGCCTTTTATGAGAGACAAAAGAAATAATGAAATCCCTAGAGGCAGCTTTAAAAGTGTCCCATAACACTTGAGGAGAAATCATAGGAGATTCATTTTCGGTAAAAAACAAGGAAGAGAACTCAAGAAAAGTCGGGGTAAATTTGGGATCTAATAAAAGAGAGTTGTTAAACCGCCATCTCCTAGTGCCTTTTACAGGTGGAAGTAAGTCTAGGTGCAAGGAAACTGGAGCGTGATCAGAGATTAAAATAGAACCTATTTCAGAATGGGTAATATGTTGAATCAAGGCTTTAGAAATAAAAATGTAGTCAATCCGGGATTGGGAGGAATGGGCTGGTGAGTAGTATGTGTATTCCCTAAGTGTAGGATGGCAGAGTCTCCAGGAATCAACAAGAGACCGTTGGGAAATAGTAGAGGTAAATTGAGCGTGCATCAGAGAAGGAGAGAAATGACAATTGGAGTGACGATCAATAAGGGGGTCTACAATTGTGTTACAGTCCCCTCCCAAAATGAGATAGTTATCAGAGGATTGCATCAATGAGGTGAGCATCTGTGGCCAAAATAGTTTGTCCTGAGTGGTAGGAGCATACACATTGAAAATAGTTATAGGAATGTTATCAATTAACAAAGATGCACTCACCCATCTACCATCAGAGTCATTGGCTTGGTGTATAACTTTGATATTTAAGCGTTTATGACAAAGAATAGCAACACCATTACGCTTCCCTGAACCAGGCGATGCAAAAACATGACCCACCCAATTACGACGTAGCTTGGCAACTTCAACCTCTTTTATATGAATCTCCTGTAATAACACAATATCCCCTTTCAAGCTTGCTAAATGGGATAACACACGTTGCCGTTTAATGGGAGAACCCAATCCTTTAACATTCCATGTAAGTATATTTAACGACATTTAAAAATACAAATTATACCAAAGAAATTATGTGGAAGTCAAATATATACATAATGATAAAATACAAAGCATCTTGTAAAAATTGGAGAAAAAATGTTATTGCGTCTAGAGGAGTAGCTAAGAAATAAAGAGAAAAAATATGAAATAAGAGAAAGACTTGGAGAAGATAGATTAAAAGTAGAAAGGCATGAAGCGAAAGGATTGAGGATGAAATATAAACAAGAGGAAAAACAACTGGAGGAGAGATATGACCAGAGATAAAAGCGAAGAAAGTAAAAAGAAAAGGAGAAAGAGGAGAAAAAACAATTATTGCAAAAAACAAAGGCATAAAACGACAGACAAGAGTAATAAAAACAAAGAAGAACAAATAGACATACCACCAAAAATAGTGAAGAACGGGGTTGGTGAAGCCACATGAGGAAGATGGGACACTACAACGGGGGACTCTACAGCGACGATGAAGGAAGGGACATCCGCTAGGCAAGCTGAGGAGAACAAGGAACGATGAGGAACCACAAAATCGCTACCTGAGAAGGAGAAGAAAAGGGGGAACATGTTAGCACAACATAACGATACAAAATACAAGAGGGGAGAATTAAATATCATTAATGGTGAGGCAAACAGACACCGCTAAAATGAAAAGGTCCATCATGACTGAGGTACTTCCATGGATTCCGTTCTGCAGCTGTTCAGGAATTGCTGGAGCAGCGCAGGGTCTACATAACTGGTAGTTTTGTTGTTATAAGTTACTTTAAAAAGGCATGGATGAAATAAACCATAGCGTGCATTTAAACTGCGTAGTGCAGGTCTCATGTCTAGGAATTTCTTCCGGCGATCAGCAGTTGGCTTTGCATAATCCTGGGCGAAGAAAAGAGCAGAACCATTCCAAGTAATTTTTCCGCGTTGTTTGGCAGCCTGCAGGACTCTGAGTAGATCTGTGTACTCCAGAAAGTATAAGATGACTCCTCTCGGTTTAGTAGATGATGATGAAGGAGAACGAGCTAAGGGACCTAAACGATGTGCCCTTTGAATATTTAATGAGGGACTTTCTGGAAGACCCAAAAGAGTTGGTAAAAAAGTTTTGAAAAATGAGATTGGATTGGCCCCTTCATGACCTTCAGATAAGCCATAAATGCGCAGATTATTACGCCTATTACGATTTTCTAACATTTCAACTTGTTGTTTAAGCTGAGCCACCTCCTGAGATATGAGAGGAACCTGAGCCGCGATATTTTGAACGGAATCAATACGTAATTCCAGGTCTCCAACTCTCTTCTCAGTGAGAGACCAGTTAGCTTCCAGATTCTGAAGTCTGGCGTTCGTTTCCTCCATATGTGGTTTAAGGGCACGAATTTCATCAAGAAGGAGTTCCATAGAGATCGGGGACGATGAACTAGTGGGAGAAGGCGGGTTCGCCTTCACCCTTTTGCCAGAAGTAGACGGTGACGCAGAGGGTATCTTGGTATTTTGTTTAGCACTTGAGCGAGGAGTAGACGGAGTAATAGATTTGGCGCCAACATAGTCTTTGGTATTATCATCAGTACGTTCTTGTAAAACATCAAAAGGGTTAAAAACCTCTAAACTGCCCTCAGTGGAGGAACGGGCGGCATTACAACTGCCGCGAGGCATGATGCTCTGAGAAAAAAAAAATATACTGAGAGTCCTTCAAAAGAAAGCAGAGTCAAAATTGGAGGAAAATAGCCCAGCAAAAACGAAGAAATATTGTTGAACAGTAACTGCAGGCACACCATCAATCAAGTAATATAGATGCTGCTTTAAAAAGGACGAAAGAACATATTGCTAGCAAAAAAAGGCAGCCAAAAATGGATCAGCGCCGTCACACAACCGCAAGCAGGGAGCAAAAAATCGTTGAAAAAAAAAAATGGCGGCCGTGACGGTGAGGTAACAGAAAAAACATTAAAATAAACTTTCCAGCCTCACCCTATGAAAAAACTAAAGGTATCATTCGGGAGAGTTGCAGTTCCGATTGTCAGAATGAACAATTTCGGCGATTTCAACGAAGAAATGCTGCCCGCAGAGGTCGCGTTCCCTCACGGCTCGCCGGAGCTCCCGGGAGTAGCGGCCATCTTCAAAGGCTCCGAAGCCACGCCCCCCTCTGCTGATCAAATTTAAACATTGATCTTTTACTTATGTTGTTACGCGAGTCTTATAACTTTTTACTAAGGTTTTATCACTGTTTTGGAGCTTTATTGGAATTTAATACTATTTTATATTGTCTAGTGTAAATGTTTTGTTTATATTGTCTCGTGTTGTATGTTGTATATGTTTTTTGGTGCTTTTATGACAATTGTCGAAATAAAGCTTCTGAAATGAAATGATAAACATTATATACATTTGATAGTTATGTAGATGTTTAATTAAAGTACTACATCTACCTTTATGTCATTTTTGGTTGACGATGTAATGATGGTCGATATGCTGCACTTGATACTTAGAAGGATGATATTTTGGCAATCTGTAATGTGACTTACATCCACTTGTCTGAGTCCTTACAATCCAATATATTTGAAAATATTTTAACATTGTTTTTCTCTGGGCTATTTCACACTCTTCTATACATGGGAAAATTGCATAGAAAATCAGATTGACTGCCAGTATTTCTCTGACTTTTTTATTGTTGTTTGTTATACTTGGTGTATCACATGTGAGACATTTGAGCAGTGAGCCATCCTTTCACTTTGTTTTTAGCATCTGACTGATATTACAATACAATTGTGTTGACTGCATCGCATGGAATAATGGTTCGTACTGAATACGATGTGGCCTGGCCTCAATCCTGCACGTTTTCATTAACTTGTACTTGAGTGGGCTTTCTTATTGCCACAAAATCGTTTTGTGGGATTTCAGTTTTAGAATCCTGTACAAATCTGATATTTTTCCTGATTGAAATGCTTTTATGACTGTTGAAGTACTTACCCAGGTCTCTTGGGCTGTTGGGTTTCCTTTTTCTTCTTCCATTTCAATCTCAGTAAGAGACCATTCTTTTAAAAATGTGCATTTATAGCAAACATCAATCAACTAATCTTCAAATACACCTACTTGGCATATAGCACACTGTTGTTTCCCAGTCTTGGTCCTGCTTTTCACGGGGATCTCCTATTCTCTGAATCCTACTCCCCACCATGGCCTCTGCAGTGCTTACAACTCTAGCATGCAGTAATGAGTGAACTCATCAATAATGGCTATTTGCCACTTAGACACATTTCACAAGAAACGAAACACCGGCAGGTGAATTATAGTCCCAGTACTGGTCTGATATGAAAAGATTATTATATAAATTTGCCGCTGAACACATTGCAAATAAACGTGGATATCTGCTGTTAAGTTGTTGTCATCACTACTATCTGCCCTAACTTAATGCCTGCTACCTCCTCTGCTCTTACCTCGTCTCAACACTCACTTCCTCCACTGCTCATTTCTGTGCTGGTTTCTGTTATTTTAGGTTGTAGGTCATATTTTTGTGACATGCACTTCTTATTCAAATTTGTCTTCAGTAGATTATTTGAGGCGACACTTGGACCACAATTGACACTTTCTCTTCAATTAAATTGCCCCAGCCAGGTCTCCCATGCCCTTGTTCTCTCTCATTCCTGGGAGATCATCTTAAACATGCTCAATTCGGCCATAGTGATGATATCACAAGGGTTAAATCTGTTCCCACTCTACTAAGAAATGTTGCATCGACCAGTTACTTTGATCTAACTTTTAATCTTACAAAAGTAAGGTCTAGTTCGGGTCCAACAAGAATGGAAGGTATGCACAACAACCGTCTGATCCTGCGCTCTGATGTTATTATTACAGCCGGGCTCATGTATGTTATTGTCCCCTTGAGCATTTGTTGACATCCTGGGCTTTCCCTTGTTTTCCATTTCCTCACAATGCAACGTTTGGCTTCCAAAATTGGCGTTGTCATCCACGTTCAATGATGGTTTGCAAAATCATGCTAGAGTCCTAGGATTCACATTAAATTAAGTTAATGGCCTCTAATGGTTTCCGCCTTGCTCTATAATCCCCTGAACAGAGGTGGTCCTGGCCATGCTATTTATACAGTACCACTAATGGTTTTATGTTTAACCTCCATCACTCATAGTCTTACTTTAGCCCTTCTTTTTGATTAGATGGTGCAATGTTCAGTGCCAATTATCTATAATCTTGAAAAAATTGTACTATAAGTTAGCTTCTCTGAGGCCCACCTCTATCTAGCAATAGGTTTTCAAGCATGACCTGTAATGGCTTTGCTTTTTCGTGTTATCTTTCTCGGATCTTCGGTTGTTTGTTATGAGTACAACGGTTTTATCATTTCTCCATACACTCGGCATACCAGTCTTCCAGGTGTGAAAAGTCAAGATGCATTTATCATTTTTTTTTTCTTTTTTCTCTGGAGTAATTTGTTTATTGATACTTGGGGTTCTGTGAGCTTCTTAGTCGCGATTACCTCTGTAGTTTCTGAATTACTTGACAGTACCACTATACAGCATGTTTATGGTGAATTTCACATTTTCTTCTCACACCTGTCAGTGCACAGGTTTGCCACCTGATTTGTATTTCTTAATTTCTCCATATTGGAGTTTTCTTTTGAAGTTTTTTAAGTACTGATTCATTTCTTTCTATAAAGTTGTATATGACTCAGTGGTGGCTTCACAAATGTAGGGCCTCATTTAAAATATTTTGATGCATGTCAGTGCAGCAAACCTTCCTGCTGCGCTGCTGTGCGTCAAAAGGAAAGTGCAGGAATATGCCGTATCTCCAAGATATGGCACATTCCTGTCCTTTTCCCCTGCACTGGCGCACTATGGGCTGCCATGCACCAATGTAGGCACCCTTGCGCCATGGTACAAGGGTATCTGCATTGAAGGGGTGATTGTTTTTGTACAGAAAGGGACACCTTCCTGCACAAAAACAATCATGAGAGGTGTTCTTCTCTTTCTATATGTGCTGTAGAATTCAACACACATAGAAAAAGGAAAAATGAGGAGAAATAAAGGTATTTCTCCTCGTTGGGCCCCCCTTATGCCTCCAATGAGGAGGTGTAGAAATCTGACGCATTCCGAGATTTACAAATCCATGTAAACCTGGGAATGCGTCAGGTTTGATGGATATTGCGTAGGAACACCCACAGCAACACCCATGCAGGGTAATGCGTGAAAGAGGGTCATAGTTACAAGGCCATGAAAAACCTCACAAGTTGGGTTTGCTTGGCCTTTTTTAATATGGGCCAGCACACTGCGCCACTGGTGCGTCAAAAAAAGTGATGCCCAGGCGGCGCAATGGACTTCTAAATAAGCCCCACAGTTCTTTATTTACCAGTTTGGCTTTGTCTTAGTTTTATAAATCTTTGTTAGCCCAAAATTGCGATCAGTTGCTTCTTCTGCAGCCATCATCCATTTGAGTCCAGATGTTGTTTTTTGTAAACATTTTACTTGTTGAGAGGGTTGCTGTGCTTGGTGGTAATTTGTCACATCTCTTGCTGATATGTGTGTGTATAGTTTCGCTAATTTTAAACTTGATTGTCATTTCTTCAGGTGTTTGTTTTAAAATTTCCTGTTACTATCTTTCGGATGCTTGCAAGTGACTTACAGGGCAACATTCTGACCGAAAAATTGAATCTAGTTATCATCACGATGTTAATCACCTGCACCTTATCATTTTTAGTGCATCATGCAAAACGGACTGCTAAATGTTAATTTAGTTTTTTATTATTGGCTGTCATTTTGTTCAGGTCAGTGATCAGCTTAATATCAAGGTGTTTGAGATGTAAATTACTTGTGTACGTCCGTTTACTTGGTGTATTATTGTATTGCATAGTTCACACCTCTACTATGGAAGCCTTAATCTATGTTGTAGTGGATGGTGTTTGGGAGGGTTTCCAGTGCTCGTCTTAATAAAGGGGCAACATCAAGAGGCAATCCTGACTTGTACACTTGTGGAGCTTGAACAATTCATACATGATCCAGTCACAGTTTATCTGTGCTGGAAGTTGCAATATCAAACCTTCACCTTGTCTAGCAACTGCGTCCCAATGTTGAGTTATCCCAGTGTACAAAACAAATAATGTCATTTACGTGAGTCGAAGCCTTCTCATCATTCAGTGGCAGTGCAAACTTGAGTCCTAGATTTTCTCTAATATTCCAAAATTTATGAATGAGTGAGTATATTGCCTTGACAAAAATACTACTGGAATCCTATCATTTATGTCAGGAATGGACATTCTGTATCTTTCTACCAGTATTGTGAGATGTCTGTTAGGTTTCAGTACACAGAATATCATTCATTAGCCAATTCACTTCTCAGTTCTCCCTTTTTACTTTTTTGTATTACTTAGGTGCAAAATTCAGTGGGCAAATGCTCTTCCTGTGTGTGGTGGCAATGTTCATAAGTGTTATAGCCTTTTCAATATCTGCTTCTGATGTGCCACCTTCAAGCTAGGAAGTTAGACCTAAAATAGGCTTTCTTTAAGCACCATGGTATAGATCATGAATTAAGACAATTAAGTAGGAAACATAGGGTACTTAAGGGTGTGTAGTGTAGTGTAATATGGTGTTTAAAATTGTGTTGCTTTTTAGTTAGGTATAGAAAAAAAAACACTACTAGAGATGAGGCAGTGAACTAAGAATGACTGCACGACCAATCGTTACCGATTATGTCAAATATGCATAGAGTGGGCTTTGACTGCACCCGAAGGAATATTGCTATCTCAGCTCCAGCTTTCTGCTGCTTGTCTCAGGGAATATTTTGTATCTCAAAAGTGCACTGAATCATTGCACATCAAATTATTTATCTTAAATATGCGTTCTACACAGAAACATTCATTTTTACAGTTTTTTCGTTGTTTTTTATGTCATGACTTTACTGCAAGCAGACTATAAATACTTTTGTTTTACCTTTTTCGCTGTGATGGAGATGTACATTTGAAGAAGGACAGAAACAGCTGCACAGTTCTCAGTTCATTATAAAGTTAAATATGTGGAAATATTGTTTTACTCCATCCTTCTTCAGATACACCTTTTCAATCTGCCTTGAATAATTATTTAAATCAGTTTTTTAAAATTTGGCTAAAAACAAAATAATGGAAGAAACATAATGAATATCAGAAAGATGTATTGAGTAAACGATAGCAACTTGTGCACAAATGTTATATGGCTATAATTATCTGAACAGGACAATTATAAATGGAGAACCAATATATTTATGTATCTCAATTTTACTAAAAGTTTGTGAAGGTTAGTCAAGTACTCAGAACCTTTGTCATGGGCAGTTAATGACTGCACTATTAGAAATGCTTGTCAGCCCAGACAAGACAGAAGTACTGATCTTTGGCAAAAAGTCTTCACCGTGGGACCTAATCTGGTGGCCTTCGGAGCTAGGACCAACACCCACATCCAAAAACCATGCAAGAAATCTAGTGATCATTCTGGGTGACAAGCTCAACATGACGGTTCAAGTTGTAGTGTGCACCTCCTGCTTCCGCATCCTATGCATGCTACGAAAGATCTTCAAATGATTGCCTCAAATCACCAGATGGACCGTTAAATGCAAGCACTTATCAGACTGAACCACGGCAACACTCTTTATGCCAAAATCTCAAAGAAACTCCTATACAGACTCCAGACCATCCAGAACACCACTGCAAGACTCATACTCTACTTCCCACGCTGCACCCACATCACACTGCACCTCAAGAAGCTTCACTGGCTTCCCATTCACAAGTGAAGTCAAATCAAACTTCACACACACACACACACATACAAAGCCCTACACAAGACAGGACCAGAATAACTTAACCTACGCTCTGCCTCACTCTCACTCGCCCACATTCCCCACATCTGTATAAGCAAAACTGAAGGTTGCTCATTCTCCTACATCACGCCCAAGCGATGGAGTGACCTCCCGCAACACATCAGAGACTCCTCCTCACTTCTTGAGTTCCGCAAGAAGCTGAAAATCTTGCTATTTGTATACACACCTTGGGGACCTCAGACCTAAACACCTGCCCAAGTGACTGGATACCCTCTTGGAAGATTAGTGCGCTATACAAATCAATATAACATAACATACCATAACAGACACTGAGGATGCGAGACACTTAGGGTCTAATTTCGATTTTGGTGGATGGGTGACTCCATTATATCTTATGGTAATTATATTTTGTAGGAGGAGATATCCATCACCGTTGTGAAAGAGTACCCGTCCACTGAAAAATTAAATCAGGCCTGTAATCTTTTCAGTACGCTTGATGAACCATTCACGTGAAATGCACTACCTCCCTAGTGCGATTGACATAAATAGATTATCAAGCATATTGACAAGGAAACTCCTTCTGGTGCCGACAAGCCAAGCACCAGAAGGATTTTCTTTAAAAAAAATAAGGTTGGGACACTAGGGACATGCTTCCCTGGTATCCCAACATTTTTAAAATATCTGTGACGTACACCCTTCCGATGTCACAGTAACTGAAAAGTAACATAGTCGGAACCATTGTGCACTGACTGTTTTCCCTTTGATTGGTGCTCAGGAGCAATAACTTTGCCCCTGAGCTACTTCTGGCACTCAAGATGGAAGGTGGTCATTAGCTCAAAGAGATCCTGACCAGCTGCTTCAATCAGAGAATATCCTGGTCTTCCCTCTTGATTCTCGTACTTGGAAACTTTAGCAGCTGTGGCCGAGGAGGCGGTAGAAGCCCCCCCTTGCTCCTTTTATTTTCTGTCTGCATGGTGACCTCAGACCCTGGAGAACGTTACCACAGTCTCACTCAGCTCAACCCAATTGATAAACACTCAATCTCATTTTGAGAGCAGACACCGATTCAGATCGAAGCATTGCAAAAAGAACTGACTGATGCTCACTCCATGTCTGAATCCAGCAGGATGAAAGGTCGGGGTACAACAGTGGGGATAGAATAGGGGTGGAGGGTGAATAGATTTAGCGGTCCTCACTCAAAAGTACCTAATGGCTGCTGAAAAAGATGTTTTGGGGGTGGTGTTGGGAGTGGGAGCACCTTTCAATAGCTGTATTTTTAGGACAGTTGATGGATTGGTGTTATATAACCACTGTAGCTGGCCGAGCCTCTAACCCAAGTAGAAGCTACCCTGTTAGTGTTTTCAGGTGACAGATGCTTCACATTTGGAAGTATGGGGTGGGAGGTTATTAGATGGGGGTTTATTTTACTGGTTATTAGAACACAGTGCACGGAGAGTCAGTTAGATATTAGAGGAATGTATACACAGACATCTTGTGCAAACAAATATGAGTGCATCGCATGGTTTTAAAGCAATCTCATGAAACACCAATGGCTTAAGTAACAATGTCAAAAGCGGGGCAGTGTTACATTATCTTAAGAAATACAATCTGAAATTGATCCTTTTACAAGAAACACATCTGTTTGGTACTAAGTGCTGTTTCTTGTGCTGACATGGCTACTCCAGGATGTATCACTCAGGTTTTATGAGTGGTTCTAGGGAAATAGCTCTTCTTATGCAGAGAACAATTCCCTTTTCAGTAATACCGTTGCAGCATGATTCCCAGTGCCGCTGCATGCTTGTCACGTGCATCTTGGAAGGTGATCTTTGAGCCTTTATAAGTGGTTCTGTCCCACCCACAATGGTCAAGAGCACATCACAGGCTCTAACTGATCTTGTTCCTCTGGCCCTGGATGGTAGATTGCTCCTCAAGGGGGATTTCAACATGGTTATGGACCAAGCGGTGGATGCCAGTTTCAATGGACCACTGGTTGGAGAACTTCCCTACCAACTTGTGCGGCTGCACTGGAATTTAGTGTTGTGTGGCAAAAAGACACCAAAATGAGCAGAATTTTATCGTTTACTCTGGGGAGCATTAATCATTCTCCAGCCTGAACTACTCGTGTAACCTGGTGTTAGAGCTAGCAAAAATAACCAACTCCACAATCCTTCCAAGATGCCTTTCAGACCGCTCACCAGTAGAGATTACAATAGATGAATTCCCAGGGATGGAAGGCTGTTAGTGGTGCCTGAACCCCTGGAACCTCCTCGAGAGTCGATGAATCCAAGAGGAAATAAATGAATAGAAACTCAGTTACCTATGCTATTACAGTCTGGCAGGCTGTGAAATTAATGATAAGAGGTACTATTATCTTTCACACAGTAGGCCAATGTAGAGAAGAAGAAATGGAGTACACAGATCTTGACTCTTTAATTCTTAACACTTAAGGTATCTTTTATTAAGAATGGGAACACTAAGGTTTTCAGGTGGCTGGTGCGACTAGATTATCCCTTAAACAAAGTTACTTGCTATGATTAGGAGGTCATGGGTAGCATCTAAACAAGAGTGTATGTCATAGGCGATAAGACAGACAAGTTGATAATCGGGACATGGAGTTGTTGATAATAGCCAAAATGTAAGATCCTGTGAAAGGCATCATGACCTCTGCTAAGGGGATTGTGATGACCTTCACAAACTACTGGCAAAAGTTATATTAAAAGGGAAAACTTTATAAGAAGGAATATCCCGATGGCCACTCTTCAGCTGTCTGGGAGGCTTTAGACATGCCCATTTCAGACACAGAAATATTAGAAGCTATCAAATCAATACCATCTAGAGAAAAAAACCAGCCCCAATGGCTTCCCCCCTGAATTCCATAAAAGATTTGCTAGTAGATTGGTGGATACACTTCACGCCTTGTTCCAGGAGGCCCTATGGACTGGACTGGGTAGGTGGCTCCATGACCTCTCTGGCACTACCATTGGTTTCATCCCTCAGCCTGATAAGATATTCACTGAGAGTTTTTCATATATAATTGACACCAAGGCAGAAATTATGGCCAAAGTGATGGTTTGATGCCTTGTTTTGGGACAAACTATAAATATGCAACAGTATACAAATAGGTATCATTCAAAAAGTAGTTAATCATTTATATAGAACTATAACAATGTATTGTTAGGCACATATAATTAGCGAGAAAAGAGATTATTTGTATTTACTTATGTGTAGTATAATTATTGGATCATTAAAATATATACACAATAAGTGCTCAGTGTGTGGTGTGGTGTTAGGAACATGTAATTTAAGCAGATGTTGTAGAAGTCTTACTTGGCCTTTAGGTCATTTGAAGGATACTTAAAAGTGCAAGTACCTAAAAGACAAATAGAAAATTATACAAAATGATTGATGAACCATCTAATTTTGTCAATAAGTGAAAACTAGGGGTGGGAGGTAAACTCCGCAATGCCAGCGGGGTTCTCAGAGTTTTGCCACTCCAAGCTCCACTTGGAGCGAAGAGTTCGGCAAAAACTCAGCCAATTACTTTAATGGACAGTACATAAATTCAGCCACCTGATCGTTGTCCGTCATTGATCTTATTAATGTAAGATATTTGGCAGTATTGTTAGCATTTCCAGCTCACAGACAGGTAATCTCACGGTAGAACATATTCTGGGACTGTTAACATGTAAGGTAATTTAAAAGTGGAGTATTCGAGAACATCGACCAATCGCAGTGCCTAGCACAAGATGCCCAAGTGGTGATTGACTGCGGAGTTGTGCAAGTGGTTTCTGTTGGAGTTCAATCTCTGTAAGTCAGTATGTGTCGTCCACTTTAGAGCAGGCTGAACTTGACTTTACTCGCAAGGATACCAAGGTGAGTTAGTTGCAGTAAGGTAATCTCAACACAGCTGGAAGTCGAGCCACGCGGTTGTAACATTTTCAGAGTACTTTGAAAGGAAGATCGGGGTCAGTGACTGCAGATAACAACAGCATGGTGTCTCCGTGCGCATGCGCCAACAGAATCCTGTCCTTCTTTTCCTTCTTGCTTGTGCTCTGTGCTTGCAGTATGGAGATAAGAAATTGGGGGAGAGGTGGGAGACATTTGTACCAGAGGACCACATGAAATGCACATATCCAGTTCTACTGAGCAGAAAAAAGCCAAATCGGCTCTGCATTTAAGTAGGTAAGACACAAGACACAAGACCCTAACAGATGTCCGAGAAGACTGTCATTCCCCCTCCCCGGTCTCTGTGTTCTCATAATAAGCACCAAAATGTCATGGTGGTTGTGAATTCTATCTGTAATGGGCAGGTCAGATGTTCATTGAACACGTCATGTCTATTAAAGTGGATTTTAATATGTGTCAAATACTTGGTGCACCACAGAAGGAAGCGAAAATATTGTACTAGTGGGCCAGCCTACATGCTACCTGGGCTATTCCGACATGAGGCAATAAAATCGATCTAGTTAGGCTTAAGAGTTTTTGGCTTTGATATACTTTTTAACAGGAAAAAGTGTTGCCAAATAATTAAAGGTAGGGGAACTCTGCTGAGTTTTTACGTAACTCTGCGAAATTCTGCTGAGCAAAACTCCTCAAGTTCTGCCCACCTCTAGCGAAAACATGTGGTGTTGTGCACACAGTAACACACAAGAACAGGAAGAGAAAACTCATGGTTGAATCTTTGGGGAAAAAAGTCCAAAAGTGATTTAAGTAAGTTGTCTGTGCAAATATAGTGGCCATTTCAGTTGTAAATGACAGTGCACTACCACACTATGCTTTAGTTCCATAAAAAGAATTGCCCGCCCCATGTATATTAAAGCTAGGTGTGTCATGAATGTTTGAATTCTAACAAGTGAGTTGTGGTTCTGAAAAATGTGGGAAGCACTTCCAGACTCCTTGTCTCACATCACCCCTATCCAGATGGAACTCCATTGGCACCCTTTCCTGGCCCACACATTTTCAAAATAGCTGCATTGTTTATAGAGCTATCATTACCAGAACCGCTGCTTATCTAGCAGACGAGCTCACTATAACTGGACGATCTCAGAACACCCACAAGCTGAACACCATCAGACTACAGACTAAGAGGTGTATATAAAAAAAAAATAGATCCATCCTAGTATCCACCCAGACTGCCCCAACGCTGCTCAAATTTAGGAAAGAGTTGAAGACTCACCTCTTTAAAGAACACTACATTACAATGCATTAACTGTCCACAATCCAGGTTCCTCTCGTCTTACTCTTTGACTTTATGCTTGACTTTGAACATGTAAAGCGCTCTGCTGCCTTTTGACTAGGTTTGTGCTGCAAAAAATACCATATACATATGTACATAAGAGACATGGAAAGCACTGTGCATTGGTACTTATTCTTACCATTAAAGTAAAAAAATACTTGGTTTCTGCTAACACTTATTACTGGTAATATAGCTGATCCCTAATCACTCCCAGCTTTTATAGACAGGAGAATTGATACACAATTTACAACACCACACTACTGGACTGGGAACCCCTCTTCCTCCGTCTAAGGGGCAATAGAATGCCAAAATCGGAGAACACATCTCCCTTCATCCCATATTGTCACCTGCTCAGCACCTGTCTGGTGGGCTAGCACTTCCAGTATAAAAAACTATGATCAGACATATAAACCTTTTCCAACTTTATATGTATGCTCTGCAGTGCAGCACAAATGCGATATTTGAAGAAATATCAATTTTTCTCCAAATTTTCCCCTGCCTCTTTCAGGCATACATTTTTGGCATAAAGCACTGTCTACAAATGTTAATAGATAGGACTATGCATCCAAATCCAAGGGTGATTTAATGGGAATGTCCATGTATACCAATGAAACGCCACATGACGCAAAGGAGAGCTTTGCACTACTTTGCCTTACTGTATGGCTGATTTCCATCTCAAAACAAATTTTGTACTGAAAAATAAGTTCCAAGTAAACACTTTGCACCAGCTTTCATCAATTTTGGTGACACTGCGCCAGCTCAAAATGTTCATAAATGTGTTCCAAACGTTTTACTTATGAATTTGGACCTTTCAGTTGTGATTACTTCTGGCCGTAGATTAAAAGAATGGGGACCATTTCTCTGTTGTCCACCCTTTATTTCCATTAGGGATGGGTTCTTTTAACAGACCCTTCCTTCCTTACAAAAGTAGCATTAGTGGTAAATGTCACTTCTTCTCAAAAGGAGTAGTTGTGGCATTTTCTAGACATAAAAAGAGCTCTCTTGATTTATTTTCAGAGATCTTAGGGGTGTCTTTGGTCAGGTAATTTGTCTGTAACATTTGGATTAACAAATGAAGGACAGAAGGCTTCTACTTTCACAATAAAATGGTGGATAAGAACTACAATAACTCTAGCCTACTCATCAGCAGAACCTCTATTTATGGAAAGAATTCAGGGGAGATCCTCAAGGAGTTTGGCTGCATCTTGGACTGGAGTCCAGAAGGTTCATATTGTGGAGACTTGTAGAATAGCAACATAGTTTTCTGCGAATAACATTGTCTACCATTACAGACTCAATGGATGGGACATTTATAGAAATAATTGTGGGGTTGTCCTGAGTTTGGTTCTGTTATGAAATACTGTAAGATGAAATAATATATCAGTAGGGTATTGGTATTAAGAAGTGTATTATATTTATATTTATTGGTTCAAGATTGAATGCCTTTTACTGCTTTGGTATTTCTCATAGGTATTGACTGGTTTGAGAACAAGTGACGTAGAGATAATGCCCTGATTACTTACCAGTATCTAAACTACTCCTAGTCCTACTTGTTCTCGTACCAGTCATTACCCCTGGCTTTCCTGACCTGGAAATGTCTGTCCCTTGATTGTCCAGGAGGATGTTGGAAATCTAGCCACTTTTAGGGATCCCAGTTGGGGTAGGCATAGCTGTACTTCCTGTATTTTCCTGTCTCTGAGAGATGTGGTTCGCCTCAGAATTAAGGATAGGATATAATTCAGGTTCTGAGTACGGGGTCAGCATGCTTGGTTTACTCAGGGGCGTTGTTGTGCATATCTGTGCTCATTGTACTGTGCTGCCCATTCCTTAAAATTCTGTGCTTATCTTGTCACATTTGCTGTGCTTGAAAGGCAGAGGTCAAATGTGAGGCTATGTCTTCTGACACATTGTTATGCCTTTTTTTAACATGGGGATTGGTGTTTACAAACTCATCTCACTTTGCAGTGCGCAAAAGAAATTAAAGTGAATTATGTGACAATCTTGCTGGGGTACAGAGACTGTGAAAGGAAAGGCTGTAGAATGACACTTTTGTAACACACAACAAAATGTAGGTACCTATAAATGAAATATATAGATTCAGACGTTAGGAAAGCAAAAATGAAGCACATTTTTTGTAATTGTGAAGTGTGATGGGAACACATTTTTTAATAGGATCGAAACAAATCAAGACACTGTAGTTAGCACTGTACAAATGATAAATATTCACTGAAATCCGATTTCCACACATTATTATTAGTGTGCAATATAGTTTTATCAGTGAAACTGTATGTCTGTGCAAATTAGGTGTCCATTTCAATGGAAAATATTCTGCCCCTAAATGACAGTACTCTACCACACAATGCATTAGTTCCATTAAAAAAATCGTTTGCCTCATGTTCAGTAAAGCAAGGTGGGATTGAAAGCTATTCATTCTAAAAATTGGGCCGTGGTTCTGAAGGTTTGGGATGTACTGTTGTAGCTGTAACGCCAGAAGCACCCTGATTGTAGTTGTGACCTAACAGTGTCTTAATGAATGGAATTGTAAGTTCCATTACCTTTTCTATGTAAATGGTTTGCTTTTCAGTTTCTTTGCTGTAGTCCTCTTTCTAGAGAGAGTTCTTACTCCCAGACTCCTCAGCATAGAATAAAATAAGGAACATTATTACATCATGCACTTCTATTGTAAGAGTGTGGTGTTGAGTATATTTTTAGCTATTTTATGAGGCTGCTCTGAACATATTCTTACCATGACCGTGGTTTTAAAGCGTCTTCTTTGAAGATACAAATTGGCATTGACTGATAGGTCTATAGCCATAAATGAAATTTCTTTATTTGTTAAAACAGTACCCAAATAAAGAACTGTGCATGTTTTTAATGTATTTTATACATATGTATTTAATGTAATTTTGCAACGTAGTTCTTTGCTCATCGTGCATTTCTATTCTATTTCGCAATATGCTTGATGGCCACTCTGGAATGGAGATGGGGCAGAATCTCCATTTAATATAGGTATGCATGTGATAAGGCGTTTTAAAAAGTTATGTCTATTTTCTATTTTGGTGGTTTGTGAAATGCAGAGCCTTGTGGCTTCCCATTGTCACTTAAATATGGAATTCCTGGGTTTTTTTCTGCACACAAACTCTACTGCCTAACTGAGCCAGCTGTGACTGAGATCCAGGAGGAGTTGCACATTGTCTTGCAACGACAAAGGCAAAACATTGTCTGAAAAAGACTTTAAATTCTGTGGAAGTGTGTGCTTAATGAAAAATTGTGGACTGTTTTATAATATATAGCATCCTCTGAAATGTTTTCTGGATTTATTAATTAGGAATTACATTAAATTGCATTTTTGTAGTCTAATTAACAAGGATTAACAAGGATTATGTAGGTTTCTTGCTTGATTTCTGTATACTTGTATCCACATTTGCATGTTGTCAACCAGTGCCATTACTCCTGTGCAACACATACAATGATTTGTACCCTTCCCATGAGCTCATATTATATCTTGTGCTTCATAATTTCACATACTTTCTAGTATATACCTGGTGTCCATCTTACAGCCAATAAGGGCTGGATTTAGGGTGATTTGACTGGTGCAACCGCACTTCGAACTGACTAGGGAGGAGGGGTGGGTTTGGTGTTTAAAAATAGCTTATGGATTTAAAAGCAGTGCTGCAGAGTTGCTTGTGTGTCCAGCAGTTTTCACGCAACAACAAAAATGTCCAGATAACTCTGGTGATCAATGTTCCTGCTGTAGAGAGATATTGTTTTTTCTAGTGGCAGTTTTGACTCATCATAAAGTAGTGTACAGGGTTAATGCACCTGCTGCAAAGAAGGTGTGTCAAGCAGATCACAGAATTGAGTGTGAGGGAACTATGAGTGGTGCTATAAAAAATTAAATGAATGTCAGAGAGGGGCTATGGATAGATGAGGGGCACTGTTGGAGGGTGTTATTGGAGGAATTCATGGAGAAGGAGGTCATTGGGGGTGCCAAAAAAGACTGTTGTAATCTCACGGTAGAACATATTCTGGGACTGTTAACATGTAAGGTAATTTAAAAGTGGAGTATTCGAGAACATCGACCAATCGCAGTGCCTAGCACAAGATGCCCAAGTGGTGATTGACTGCGGAGTTGTGCAAGTGGTTTCTGTTGGAGTTCAATCTCTGTAAGTCAGTATGTGTCGTCCACTTTAGAGCAGGCTGAACTTGACTTTACTCGCAAGGATACCAAGGTGAGTTAGTTGCAGTAAGGTAATCTCAACACAGCTGGAAGTCGAGCCACGCGGTTGTAACATTTTCAGAGTACTTTGAAAGGAAGATCGGGGTCAGTGACTGCAGATAACAACAGCATGGTGTCTCCGTGCGCATGCGCCAACAGAATCCTGTCCTTCTTTTCCTTCTTGCTTGTGCTCTGTGCTTGCAGTATGGAGATAAGAAATTGGGGGAGAGGTGGGAGACATTTGTACCAGAGGACCACATGAAATGCACATATCCAGTTCTACTGAGCAGAAAAAAGCCAAATCGGCTCTGCATTTAAGTAGGTAAGACACAAGACACAAGACCCTAACAGATGTCCGAGAAGACTGTCATTCCCCCTCCCCGGTCTCTGTGTTCTCATAATAAGCACCAAAATGTCATGGTGGTTGTGAATTCTATCTGTAATGGGCAGGTCAGATGTTCATTGAACACGTCATGTCTATTAAAGTGGATTTTAATATGTGTCAAATACTTGGTGCACCACAGAAGGAAGCGAAAATATTGTACTAGTGGGCCAGCCTACATGCTACCTGGGCTATTCCGACATGAGGCAATAAAATCGATCAAGTTAGGCTTAAGAGTTTTTGGCTTTGATATACTTTTTAACAGGAAAAAGTGTTGCCAAATAATTAAAGGTAGGGGAACTCTGCTGAGTTTTTACGTAACTCTGCGAAATTCTGCTGAGCAAAACTCCTCAAGTTCTGCCCACCTCTAGCGAAAACATGTGGTGTTGTGCACACAGTAACACACAAGAACAGGAAGAGAAAACTCATGGTTGAATCTTTGGGGAAAAAAGTCCAAAAGTGATTTAAGTAAGTTGTCTGTGCAAATATAGTGGCCATTTCAGTTGTAAATGACAGTGCACTACCACACTATGCTTTAGTTCCATAAAAAGAATTGCCCGCCCCATGTATATTAAAGCTAGGTGTGTCATGAATGTTTGAATTCTAACAAGTGAGTTGTGGTTCTGAAAAATGTGGGAAGCACTTCCAGACTCCTTGTCTCACATCACCCCTATCCAGATGGAACTCCATTGGCACCCTTTCCTGGCCCACACATTTTCAAAATAGCTGCATTGTTTATAGAGCTATCATTACCAGAACCGCTGCTTATCTAGCAGACGAGCTCACTATAACTGGACGATCTCAGAACACCCACAAGCTGAACACCATCAGACTACAGACTAAGAGGTGTATATAAAAAAAAAATAGATCCATCCTAGTATCCACCCAGACTGCCCCAACGCTGCTCAAATTTAGGAAAGAGTTGAAGACTCACCTCTTTAAAGAACACTACATTACAATGCATTAACTGTCCACAATCCAGGTTCCTCTCGTCTTACTCTTTGACTTTATGCTTGACTTTGAACATGTAAAGCGCTCTGCTGCCTTTTGACTAGGTTTGTGCTGCAAAAAATACCATATACATATGTACATAAGAGACATGGAAAGCACTGTGCATTGGTACTTATTCTTACCATTAAAGTAAAAAAATACTTGGTTTCTGCTAACACTTATTAATGGTAATATAGCTGATCCCTAATCACTCCCAGCTTTTATAGACAGGAGAATTGATACACAATTTACAACACCACACTACTGGACTGGGAACCCCTCTTCCTCCGTCTAAGGGGCAATAGAATGCCAAAATCGGAGAACACATCTCCCTTCATCCCATATTGTCACCTGCTCAGCACCTGTCTGGTGGGCTAGCACTTCCAGTATAAAAAACTATGATCAGACATATAAACCTTTTCCAACTTTATATGTATGCTCTGCAGTGCAGCACAAATGCGATATTTGAAGAAATATCAATTTTTCTCCAAATTTTCCCCTGCCTCTTTCAGGCATACATTTTTGGCATAAAGCACTGTCTACAAATGTTAATAGATAGGACTATGCATCCAAATCCAAGGGTGATTTAATGGGAATGTCCATGTATACCAATGAAACGCCACATGACGCAAAGGAGAGCTTTGCACTACTTTGCCTTACTGTATGGCTGATTTCCATCTCAAAACAAATTTTGTACTGAAAAATAAGTTCCAAGTAAACACTTTGCACCAGCTTTCATCAATTTTGGTGACACTGCGCCAGCTCAAAATGTTCATAAATGTGTTCCAAACGTTTTACTTATGAATTTGGACCTTTCAGTTGTGATTACTTCTGGCCGTAGATTAAAAGAATGGGGACCATTTCTCTGTTGTCCACCCTTTATTTCCATTAGGGATGGGTTCTTTTAACAGACCCTTCCTTCCTTACAAAAGTAGCATTAGTGGTAAATGTCACTTCTTCTCAAAAGGAGTAGTTGTGGCATTTTCTAGACATAAAAAGAGCTCTCTTGATTTATTTTCAGAGATCTTAGGGGTGTCTTTGGTCAGGTAATTTGTCTGTAACATTTGGATTAACAAATGAAGGACAGAAGGCTTCTACTTTCACAATAAAATGGTGGATAAGAACTACAATAACTCTAGCCTACTCATCAGCAGAACCTCTATTTATGGAAAGAATTCAGGGGAGATCCTCAAGGAGTTTGGCTGCATCTTGGACTGGAGTCCAGAAGGTTCATATTGTGGAGACTTGTAGAATAGCAACATAGTTTTCTGCGAATAACATTGTCTACCATTACAGACTCAATGGATGGGACATTTATAGAAATAATTGTGGGGTTGTCCTGAGTTTGGTTCTGTTATGAAATACTGTAAGATGAAATAATATATCAGTAGGGTATTGGTATTAAGAAGTGTATTATATTTATATTTATTGGTTCAAGATTGAATGCCTTTTACTGCTTTGGTATTTCTCATAGGTATTGACTGGTTTGAGAACAAGTGACGTAGAGATAATGCCCTGATTACTTACCAGTATCTAAACTACTCCTAGTCCTACTTGTTCTCGTACCAGTCATTACCCCTGGCTTTCCTGACCTGGAAATGTCTGTCCCTTGATTGTCCAGGAGGATGTTGGAAATCTAGCCACTTTTAGGGATCCTAGTTGGGGTAGGCATAGCTGTACTTCCTGTATTTTCCTGTCTCTGAGAGATGTGGTTCGCCTCAGAATTAAGGATAGGATATAATTCAGGTTCTGAGTACGGGGTCAGCATGCTTGGTTTACTCAGGGGCGTTGTTGTGCATATCTGTGCTCATTGTACTGTGCTGCCCATTCCTTAAAATTCTGTGCTTATCTTGTCACATTTGCTGTGCTTGAAAGGCAGAGGTCAAATGTGAGGCTATGTCTTCTGACACATTGTTATGCCTTTTTTTAACATGGGGATTGGTGTTTACAAACTCATCTCACTTTGCAGTGCGCAAAAGAAATTAAAGTGAATTATGTGACAATCTTGCTGGGGTACAGAGACTGTGAAAGGAAAGGCTGTAGAATGACACTTTTGTAACACACAACAAAATGTAGGTACCTATAAATGAAATATATAGATTCAGACGTTAGGAAAGCAAAAATGAAGCACATTTTTTGTAATTGTGAAGTGTGATGGGAACACATTTTTTAATAGGATCGAAACAAATCAAGACACTGTAGTTAGCACTGTACAAATGATAAATATTCACTGAAATCCGATTTCCACACATTATTATTAGTGTGCAATATAGTTTTATCAGTGAAACTGTATGTCTGTGCAAATTAGGTGTCCATTTCAATGGAAAATATTCTGCCCCTAAATGACAGTACTCTACCACACAATGCATTAGTTCCATTAAAAAAATCGTTTGCCTCATGTTCAGTAAAGCAAGGTGGGATTGAAAGCTATTCATTCTAAAAATTGGGCCGTGGTTCTGAAGGTTTGGGATGTACTGTTGTAGCTGTAACGCCAGAAGCACCCTGATTGTAGTTGTGACCTAACAGTGTCTTAATGAATGGAATTGTAAGTTCCATTACCTTTTCTATGTAAATGGTTTGCTTTTCAGTTTCTTTGCTGTAGTCCTCTTTCTAGAGAGAGTTCTTACTCCCAGACTCCTCAGCATAGAATAAAATAAGGAACATTATTACATCATGCACTTCTATTGTAAGAGTGTGGTGTTGAGTATATTTTTAGCTATTTTATGAGGCTGCTCTGAACATATTCTTACCATGACCGTGGTTTTAAAGCGTCTTCTTTGAAGATACAAATTGGCATTGACTGATAGGTCTATAGCCATAAATGAAATTTCTTTATTTGTTAAAACAGTACCCAAATAAAGAACTGTGCATGTTTTTAATGTATTTTATACATATGTATTTAATGTAATTTTGCAACGTAGTTCTTTGCTCATCGTGCATTTCTATTCTATTTCGCAATATGCTTGATGGCCACTCTGGAATGGAGATGGGGCAGAATCTCCATTTAATATAGGTATGCATGTGATAAGGCGTTTTAAAAAGTTATGTCTATTTTCTATTTTGGTGGTTTGTGAAATGCAGAGCCTTGTGGCTTCCCATTGTCACTTAAATATGGAATTCCTGGGTTTTTTTCTGCACACAAACTCTACTGCCTAACTGAGCCAGCTGTGACTGAGATCCAGGAGGAGTTGCACATTGTCTTGCAACGACAAAGGCAAAACATTGTCTGAAAAAGACTTTAAATTCTGTGGAAGTGTGTGCTTAATGAAAAATTGTGGACTGTTTTATAATATATAGCATCCTCTGAAATGTTTTCTGGATTTATTAATTAGGAATTACATTAAATTGCATTTTTGTAGTCTAATTAACAAGGATTAACAAGGATTATGTAGGTTTCTTGCTTGATTTCTGTATACTTGTATCCACATTTGCATGTTGTCAACCAGTGCCATTACTCCTGTGCAACACATACAATGATTTGTACCCTTCCCATGAGCTCATATTATATCTTGTGCTTCATAATTTCACATACTTTCTAGTATATACCTGGTGTCCATCTTACAGCCAATAAGGGCTGGATTTAGGGTGATTTGACTGGTGCAACCGCACTTCGAACTGACTAGGGAGGAGGGGTGGGTTTGGTGTTTAAAAATAGCTTATGGATTTAAAAGCAGTGCTGCAGAGTTGCTTGTGTGTCCAGCAGTTTTCACGCAACAACAAAAATGTCCAGATAACTCTGGTGATCAATGTTCCTGCTGTAGAGAGATATTGTTTTTTCTAGTGGCAGTTTTGACTCATCATAAAGTAGTGTACAGGGTTAATGCACCTGCTGCAAAGAAGGTGTGTCAAGCAGATCACAGAATTGAGTGTGAGGGAACTATGAGTGGTGCTATAAAAAATTAAATGAATGTCAGAGAGGGGCTATGGATAGATGAGGGGCACTGTTGGAGGGTGTTATTGGAGGAATTCATGGAGAAGGAGGTCATTGGGGGTGCCAAAAAAGACTGTTGTTGCTTCGGGTGCCACCAGCACTAAAGTTGGCCTTGTTGCCAATACGCCATTCTAACGCCACCTTTTCATTCTAATTGTATATAATCTCATCAGCACTACTGATCAAGTCCTTTCGGTTAATCTTATGCAAACAGGGGCAGATGTATCATCATTGTATTTTGCGAGTCCTTAATTGCAATTTTTACCGATTCACTATTACGGACTCGCAAAATGCAATGTATTTAGGTTTCGCAATTTAAATAGTGATTCCTACGCATTCCTTATTTGCGACTCGCAAATTGCAAGTCGCAAATAAGGAATGGCTTCCCATTCATTTCTACGGGCCAAGAGGCCCATAGAAATAAATGTGAATTGCATGCACAATTTACGAGTACCCAATAGGTACTCGCAAATTACGCATGCAATTTCATGGGTGCAAGAGTGCCAAAAGGACACCCTGTTGCACCCTTGAAATATGCATGTATGCACATGTGGCGCACATACATGCCCTAAGAGCATGTATGTGCGCCACATGGCACTTTGAAAAATGCACAAAGTGAATTTTTCTAGAGAATCACAAATTACCACCAACTTGAAGTTGGTGGTAATTTGCGATTTCTTAAGGCCACATTGCAGATTTTGGGTGTTTCCAGAATTGCATTTAAGGAATCGCAATTTGCGATTCCTTAAATGCATTCGCAAAATAGGGAATTGCACGTTTTGTGATTCCTTATTTTTCAAAGGCCTTTTGGGATGATACATCCCAAAAGGCTTTTTCCCGTTCGCAAACCGGCCGATTCGCAGACTGGAAAACCCTTGATACGTCTGGCCCACAGTGACCTAATTGTACAGCCTTTTCTTAAGAAGTAATATAAACTTTGCTTCCTCGGCAATACTGTCTTTCTGTATATCAGCCCTCTCTCACTGGTCTCGGTTCCTTGCTCCTAAGAGCAATCAAGGTCTTTAATACTTTCATCCTGATTATCTCTTCTTTTCGCTTCTCAATTGGCATCTCAGCAGCTGTGTTCTCCTTCTGTTCACTGTGTCAGAGAGATCCTTCATGCCAGGTGATTTTCCATATTGCATTTCTTTCTCACATTCTTTTTTCAACATTTGTCTCAGGACTGTTGAACCTTGCAATTTTATAGGCGTTCCTCCCACAACCTTCTTTCTATGCCATATGTCACTGAATTCACAAATGCACCATGATTGGTTTCCATTCTGTGTCCTTTGATATTTCACTTATCAGTGAAGTGAATAACAATGATTCCCAGTTAGCGGGGAAGCATTATTTTGATGTTCACGTATGTCCAATAATGTCTCTATTTGCTTGTGGCGTGTGAAGGATACGGTCTACACTCCTCGAACATATTACGCGGTTCTCGTCCTCGGGAACAGTAATGATTGTTTTGCGCTTTGCCCTTTGAAGGACTGCACATTACAATGTTAAAAAATCTTTACCACATCTGTTTTGTTTATTGTTATGCTGTTCGTTTGAATACAGCTTGCTTAGTTTAATGTAAAACATTCAATCAATGGCTCTCAACCTATTAGTTTAACATTTGTGTTGAAATTACTGTTGACAGGCAAAAGGAGGGGAGTTTAAATGAAACCTCAGTGTAAAAAACCCAAAGCCTGACCAGGTCAAACTGCCGACATACCTCCCTCCCTGAATGTATTTGCTTACAAAATGCTTGGTAATTCTATAAAGTTTCCAGACTGTGGATTAAGGATGACCTGCCACTCACTCATTTCAAGGTCTATAGCTTCCTGTAGCAAAGTAATCCCTATCCCTAATGAATGGTATTCCTGTCTCCAGTGGGACACATGATTTCTTAAATCTATACATCTGAAAAGGCTGGTGGGTCCAGTACATCTTGGTAGGAGAGAAGGCGCTTTGCTTTTTGGCAGTATCTTACATTGGGGCATATTATCAAAAAACGGCGTTAAAATGATCGCCGCTTTAGCGGCAGAAAACTGCTGCTAAAGCGGCGATAATGAGCTTGATAATATGCCGCAGAGAATTCCCATAGAAGCCCATGTTCTGGTGTCAACATGGGCTTCTATGGGAATTCTCTGCGGCATATTATCAAGCCCATTATCGCCGCTTTAGCTGCCGTTTTCTGCAGCTAAAGCAGCGATAATTTTAACGCAGTGCTTGATAATATGCCCCTAAATGCTTTTGCTCGGCTTTTGGTCAGAGTTATGCATGCACTCTACGCCAACAAGAATCTTGGGGTCTGCTGTATACCTCTCGCGCAAGAACCACACTCCACGCTGTTACTTGAAGTGAAAAAGGCCATTTTATTAGGACATGGTTGCAATCATTTAGACTTTATTCGACAGTACATAAATGCAATAAATATACTTTCCCCAACCCATACCGACTCATTCTCCTTTCATCCATTCTCAAAACCATCTCACCTGTTAGACTCTTCCCCCATTCACTCGGTGACCTCCTTCCTCTCCCCATCACTTGCCCTCCAAGCATCCTCAGTGTAATTTCCTTCATTGGTCATTGCTTCCCGCGCCCGCTATCAGTCACCTGTGTACCATTCTCCCCCCCAAGGGGTGGATCCGCCCGTATGTGACTACCCACCCCTCCAAAGTACCGCCAACCAGGGAAACCCCCGGAGGGCGGTTCCCTGCCCCACCCCCAGTTCTAGTGCACCTTTCGCCTCCATCCAGTCTACCTTGCGGCACCCTGTGGACGACCCCCCATCCCCTAAACCTGCGTCCCGTCTAAAGTTCCCTCTTCCCGGGACACCCCAGACTGCGAAAGGTGCACCTATTCTAAGTAGGAGTACCTGTCCCCCCAGGTTGCGATCCCAACGCCTCCCCCACCTCTCCAGGCACCAGGTGGATGACCATCCACCCTTGAAAAACTATGTCCTGTGGCAATAAGCAGCTTTTACCAAACAAACCCCGTCCGTGACAAAAATGTACCATCGCAAACAACCACCTTTCTTCCTTCCCTCCGTCTCCTTAACCGCGGACCGTCCCCCTGTAACCCGGTCCATCGCCCCCAAACTCCCTTCTTGGCAAGGCCCCGGTGGATGACCATCCACCCGTACAGCCAGTATCCGCTGTAATCCAGTAACCTTCCAGGCCAATCCCCCATCCCTGAAGAGTGCCCCAGCCCCAAACAAGACCACCTGTGCCTCTTCCAATAGTCCCATTACCTGCGGGCCATTCCCCTGTAAGCATGTCCGACAGCCCTCAAAGTCCATCCTCTGCAAGGCACCACCAATGGACGACCATCCACCCATAAAGCCAGTGTCCTTTTCCAACAAGGTACATTTCCAGGGCAATCACCATCCCTGAAAAATGCTCCATCCCCAAACCAACCGTCCCCCTAAACAGTCCCCATCACCTGTGGGCTATTAGCTGTAAAGCATGCTCAACAGCCCCCCAAAAATTCCCTCCTCTGCAAGGCACCATCGGTGGATGACCATCCACCCTTACTCCAGTGTCCCTCGTAAACCAAGAAACATGTCCAGGATCCTCCCCATCCATGAAAGCGCCCCATCCCCAACCAGGCCACCAATTTCCCCTCAAACCGTCTCATTCACTGTAGCCCGTCTCCTTGTAAGCATGTTAGACATCCCCCAGAGACCATTCATTGCAATGCGCAGTGCTTCCCCCTAACCCGCTTCCCAAGTTCCTTGTCATTGAACCATATACCTTGCCATGCCACTTGGATTAAACCAGACCTGCCCTATTCCGGAGTACCTTCTCTCCAACGCCTTTGCTTGTAGTGGAGCCAGTTCCCATATCGTATGACACAGTCACTCCCACTGGCCGCAACGCTCACCTTGAGTCAATTCTACCGTTCCCCCCTCAATCATCAAACATCCCAAATGACAGCGTTCCCCGCCTGATGACATCCGTACACCCGCTATGTCGCCTCTGTTGCTGCCCAACGTTCGGAAGAATGTCCGCCTGTCCAGGCGACCACACTGGATCCCAGGCCACTCCCCCTACCTGCAGTAGAAAAAGAATTATTAGTCCCGTACGGATTATGTCCCTTTCCCTTCCATCCCCAGTCTCTCCAAAACCCCCGCCCAAACCCCTTCTTGTACCTATAACGGCACCACGCACCCTACTATACTGTCATCTCCTCAAGCTCCGACGTCCCCCCCACCCCCGAACAGCCCTCCTGATGTCACCTCTGTGCCAGCCCTCAGGCGTAAGAACCGTGCCTCTCCTTAAGGGAGCCACTTCCCGTCGGCCCCAGCCCTCGAACAAAACCTAAATAGTCGGTAGCGCCGTTAAACTACCTTCCACATTTGGCAACCCCAATTCCCCAGCCATAGGCCTCCCTTTTCTTACCACCAATCACTGGTGCCTCATTGCCCCCTCCTGCTTTCCCCAGCTCCGTTGCCACCCGCACCACTCCCCCCCCAACCGCTGTAGCCGAACAACCACCCAAACCTCCCAATCGCCCTTTCCCGGGCCACTACCCTCATTCTCCACTACGCCGCATGCGCCAACGCTGCCCTATTTCGATAAACGTCGTGCCCTTGTTTCACCCAGACAAGCACGGCTCCAACCACCCATCACCACAGCCACTGCGCCCGTGTCTGCTGCCCCACTGATACCCTGTCATCGCGTCTCCTGTGTCCTGCACTGCCATACTCCCAGAAGCCCCCGACAAAATCGCCATATTGTCAGTGGTGTTACGACACGACCACCGTGTGCTGGTTCCTTGCCCCCGACACGCAACACATCTCCCCGACGTTTTAAAGAAGAGTGTGAAATTTACCACCTTACGACACTGACAGCATGTGCGGAACTCGAACCCTTGTCCTGTGAGATCCTTTACAATTGCAGGCACAAGACATACCATTGAGCTATAGGTCCTGGCCCCTATAACTAAAACTGCGCCCCGTAAGCCAGAATCACGGTTTCCAAATTATCGCCAGATATAACCCCGGTGACCATCTCATCCCCAAACGCATCGTGCAGTGCCCGAAAGCCCCTAACCCTGTCCGGTTCCCCTAAGCAGCGGCCCAAGCCCTCTCCGTCTCTTCAGCTACCCCTCCGGCACACCCCCTCAGCCCCCTTTACTGCGATGCCTACCGAGAGATGATTATCTTATCAAGTGGCCAACAAACTACCTCTACCAGTCCCACTCCCCAGGCAAGTCCCTACCTGCAGAACACTGCCCCCGTCACGCCTCGCGACGCTCGCGCTCCAGATACTGAGGCCCCAGAGCCCCGCATTTCTTCAAGCTCTCAGCCCCCACCCAGTGTGCACAAGCAGACAGGCAAATCCCGCTTTCTCTGCATATTTGCCCTGGCCAACAGCCGCCCTTGCGCCCAGCGACATCCCCCACACCCACCCGGTGCCAGCATGGTCCCAACCTTACTGAAGGAAATACCATTGCATACACTTAGAAACGAGCACCCGGTGACAACCAGGGTGTGAAAACCTAATCTTCATTTACCTGAGCGTCCGTCTAGGACCTCCTCTGCCAGACCGGAGCTCCTTGCCCCCGCTCCATCTGAGGCCGCACTCGCCTGAAACAAACAACAAAATGTACCGGTTACCTGCACTCCCCCCACCCCCCCCGCCCCTGGCAATCCCCCACTCCAAGGCCCCACCGGAGACGTATGCCGCTCCTTGCATGTATCACCCCCGAACTCCCCCGCTGGCCAGCTGTGAGTCATTTGGGCCCTGGGTTCCCCAGGCCCCCAGCATTGTCCCAACCTTACTAAAGGAAATACCATTGCATACACTTAGAAATGAGCACCCGGTGACAACCAGGGCGTGAACACTTTATCGTCAAAGTACGACGCCAAGACTTTACCCCCCCCGTTCATTTACCTGAGCGTCCGTCTAGGACCTCCTCTTCCAGACCGGAGCTCCTTGCCCCCGCTCCGTCTGAGGCCGCACTCGCCTGAAACAAACAACAAAATGGACTGGTTACCTGCACTCCCCCCCCGCCCCTGGCAATCCCCCACTGCAAGGCCCCACCGGAGACGTACGCCGCTCCTTGCATGTATCACCCCCGAACTCCCCCGCTGACCAGCTGTGCGTCATTTGGGGCCTGGGTTCCCCAGGCCCCCAGCATTGTCCCAACCTTACTGAAGGAAATACCAGTGCATACCCTTAGAAATGAGCACCCGGTGACAACCAGGGCGTGAACGCCTAATCTTCAAAGTACGACGCCAAGACTTTAACCCCCCATTCATTTACCTGAGCGTCCGTCCAGGACCTCCTCTTCCAGACCGGAGCTCCTTGCCCCCGCTCCGTCTGAGGCCGCACTCGCCTGAAACAACAACAAAATGGACTGGTTACCTGCACTCCCCCCCCGCCCCTGGCAACCACCCATCGGACATCCTCCTATCGCACTGTATCCGGCACGCCAACTTCTCCTCTGTCGCACACCGTCACATTCTTCCATCTTCACCCCCAACACCATCCATACCACCCATCACACAGCACATACTCAGAACTTGGTAGGATTCACAAGGTTGTATTGCTCAATGCGCGAATCCCTCGAAGGAGGGCAGGCCGCCGCGGACCCCCCTACTGCTTCTGGCCAGCGTCTTGGGGCCGTTGTGCGCCCCGCTGGCATCACCCCTTATCTGCCGGCCTTCTCCGCCGGTCCTGGATCCCCCCCCACTCGGTCGCGAAACTAAGTGGGTCCCCAGCACCACCGGGTCTCGTGCTGTGCTGGCAGTCCCTCACCCGATGACCTCAGCCACTACCGCCTGCAGCTCCCCGCCTCCCTCAAGGCCCACCCCCTACACCTCCTTCCCTAGCAGCAGCACCTGTGCAAAGCCCTGCCTCGCTACTCCTACACTGCCACCCGCTCCAGTGCCCCCCCAAAACCTATGCCGGACCCTGCCTAGCTGTGGGTAAAGCCGCGGGGGTGGGCCCTCTGTCCGCTACCATGAGTAGGCTCCACAAATGCTGGGGTAAGCCAAAATCAACAACCCGTGCCGCCCCCTCACCCCAAACCACGTCCCTCTGACCCCACGTGGGCAATGTGCAGAGCCCGTTTGCATAATTATATAGCGCGAACTCGACCTTAAGGTAGTGGAGTGCTTTCCCTGGCCCCGTATCCGCATTACACATTCCGGCACGGGGAGATGAAGTGATTTGCCCAGAATCACAGGGTGTGGGCGCGACCGCGAGGCTCGAAACCAGGAGTACTGCACCCGAGGCGGCAGCGCAGCAGACCGTCGAAAAAAGCAGCTCCCCCTTCCGGGGAGCAGAAATAGGGGGGGTCCCGCCTCTGCCCCACCAGACCCCGATGTATACCCCGCGTGAAGAAAACCGGGGCGCTCCCACCATGCCGGGCGACACACGCATACCCAGCCTTCCCCCGCCTCAGTCCCGCCCTGGGCCGCCTGCCAAGATCGCGCCACTGTGAGTGCCGTCCCTGTGCCCGCCCCCCTCCCGCATGACCCATGACAGCACGCTCACGCAAACAACAGACGCGCCCGCATTCAGTGCCCCCCCAGCCCCCGCGCATCCCGGACAACCGTGATAGGGCAGCCCCCCGCCCCCTACCTGAAGCGGCCGGTCGAATCCACCATCCAGTGCACGCGAGGCCATCCCGGCCCACACGCCCGATGAGACTGCCCCAGGACGTAGGATATCAACCCGGCCGGCCCATCCAAGACCTCATGCCACTCCAACGTCCGCCGCATCGATGACACCATGCCTTCCAGCCCGTCGTGACAAATTCACTTTCCCTGCCCTACCAACCAGTGCCAGCCCCCCGCCGATCGACAAATCGGCAGATGGCCTAACCCTGTATGACCTATCTACAAACTTTTCTCTCCCCCCGGTGGTGCTCAGGTGTCAGGAAGAGGCCAGATACTCCTCTCCTGACACCTATATACCCTCCCAACTCCCGCCCCTCTCCTTCCTATGATCCCACCCCCACCATGTCCTTCCGGTCGTTGCGCGAATTCCCCGGGGGAAGACTGGTCTGCGACCTTCACTTCCCCCGGGGCCCGCATTTTGGTTTGAAGGGAATGTAATAATGCTCCAGTACGTAAAGAGTGAGATTATGGGTAGATTATTCCCTGTGTGTAGATACGGTGGACAATATAATTTCAAATTCAGATGCTTTTTTTAAACAGCCTTGCTGAGTACACTTAGAACTCTCATTATCATCTGTGGCGTTAAAGCTGCAATACTCTGTGGCAGCGGCGGTCCGTGCAGGTAACAGTGGGGCGGTGAGACAGCATGTGGGTTTTTTCGAGGGACGGTGCAGAGGGAAAATTATTTATTTATTTAATGTTCCCTATTGCATCGTGCCTCGAAATCCGCCCACACGCCGCCCATTGCCCCACCGCTTTTACCTGCACGATCCGCGGCTGCTCTGTTGCTCGAAGAAATCACATGCCTTATATCAGAAAATCACCACCTCATGATGAGTATAGCAACAGCTAACCATTTCATGATAGGGGCTGCTTTTGACAGCGATTTTCATATCAACACACAAGAAAGGACTAGTGTCTTTTCTTTTTTTTTAATAGAAGCAATCCTCGTGGGGAGAATGGTTTTGTAATAATTCAGGGCCTGAATTCCCGGTCTTGAATATGGAGCTTTTTTCATGGTGGTTTCTCACACGTTAATGGTAGGAGCTGCTTTGCTGGCAGAATCTCCTTTGTTTCAGACTACATTGTTATTGTAAGTGTAAATTGTACTTTAATAGCGCTTACCACCCCTGATGAGGTGTTAAAGTGCTTTGCAGCGAGTAGCACACTACTCTTGAACCCACGATTAGATTTAAAGGTAAATAGCTATTAGATTAAATAGATGTGACTTACAATTATACTTCCAAACAGCATCCAAGTGAAAAAAGACAGAGTCTCTAAGAAACTTGAGCTGTTTATTATGAGACAACATGAATGCCCAATTTCTCCACAGAACCTTGACCAACTGTCAGTACTATCAACCAGGTCCATTCAATAGTTTATGGAAGGGAACAAAGAGATGGAACATAGGGGTGCAGCGTACCATCTTAAAAAGATTACAAAAAAAGTTACAAAATATGAGTATACAAGTGGTTCAAGGTTCTAAATTATAAATGCCTCAACTATAACACACCTACATCCCTAACAAAAAATAGATATAATGCTGATAACATATGCAGTATTACCAGAACATTCTTTAAAATTTAACACAAAAAAAGAAACACCCAGTAAAATAATCTTTATTGCCACACAGGATTTTTTAAAAAATCTCTGTGCAATCTGTTGTTGTTGTACACAGATTCACTTTATACAATTTATGGATCTTTTGAACTGACAATTCTGTCCATACTCTGTGTATGTCGGTGTATGTCCATCATGTTACAACATTGTTTCTCACATTAATTATTCTTCTAGGTGAGGAAAACCTTGAACTCTCCTTTTGTATGTGCCTAGGCATTTTAACCCATACCACATCTCCAATCTCCCACGTACATTACTTTGTTTTATGTTACTGTTGTATCTGTTATTGTACTTTTTTATGCCTCTGTACTGTCTGTTCATTATGCCTCTTCTGGAGTCAATTTAGTTTCAGAATTCCATCACTTCAAAGACATGAATGGAGAAACCCCAGTAAGAGTGTGTGTTGTAAAACGATAGGACCATATCATCTCTTGTAGCGCAAGCCTGACATTAGTTCCGTTAGTTGCATTTTTCACATTAAGTTGAATGGACTCCTTAATCAATCTGCTGAAGCGTTCAACTAATCCATTAGCTCTATGACATTATAAAGCTGTTTGTAAGTGTTTCATGGACATGCTACAATGAAATGTTTTCATATGTGTAGAAGTGAAATGCACTCTATTGACCGTGAATGTAGTTTGAGGTATACCTTCTTCATAGAACACTTACTCACGAAAGTTAAGTATTATAGTCGTGTTGGTGGTTTGTACTACTTTTATTACTACCCATGTAGTGTGATAATCAATCAGAGTTAACACATATCTTCCACCCAGGCTACTACAAATCAATGGTTCAATGATCTATAGTGCAAGTAAATGTAACGCACCTCTAGGCGAGAAATCGGTTACTTCCTGACTTTTATCATTTTGTCACTGTACGCATAACTTATACATTGTCGTATGTGGCCTTCAACCATGGAGTCCATGTGAGGCTACTAGTAATGATTTCTCACCATGTTTTTGGTAAAGCTACATCCTAAATGATGCTCATGAGCCAGAGCAATACGTTTGACATAAAGACTATCTGTGGATATTAATTTGTCTCCTCTATACAATTCCTCATGAACCTCCCAAAATCCTTTACTATATCTTCCAATTCAGAACACTTTTTTAGGCCATACCTGTATTATTCTTTCTTTTACTTTGGTAAATGTGCTACCAGTCCTTATTTTCCCCTTCCACTCTTCAGGGTTCAGCCCGTCTATAACTGTGGCTGCTACTACTTCTTCTAGTGTATATTCCATTACTCCTTCCTGTGGCAGAGGCATTCTAGCCGAAAAATCTGCAGCTAAATTGTTTTGCACCAGGGACATATTATATGTGATAGTTAAAGCCTTCCAATCCCCAAAACCATCTGGATATTCGAGTTGTAGTTGTAGTTCTTTCTTCCCCCTTTGTAGTGAATGCATGAGTGCATCTCGTTCCACTGCAGAGTATCTTGATTCTGCATCAGTTAATGCAACTGATGCAAATGCTACTATATGTTTCTTGTTGCCAACAATTTGACTAAGAGTGGCACCAATCCCTTTTAAACTTGCATCCATGGTAAGTATAGTGTGTCTCTTTACATCTAAATTCCCCAAATAAGTCACATTAGTGATCTCTTCTTTTAGAATCGAAAATGCTTCTTCACATGACTCATCCCAGACATGCAGATATATTTCTCATTCTTCTGTAAGAGTTTCCTCAGTGGTTCAGTAAGATCTGCAAAGTTGTTTACAAACTTTGAGTAGTATCCAAAAAGGATTTTAACTTGTCCTTATTTTCAAGTTAATGAGTATTTTTGATGGCTTCTACCAAATCATATTAGGGTTTAATTCCTTCCTTTAATGTCGCATGACCTAAATAATTGACATATGTAACTCCTATTTTACAGTTTTCCTTCTTCAAGGACAATCCAGCACTTTGTAATTCATTTAATACCTTCCTGAGTACCTCATTATGTTCTTATTTTGAATTTCTGTAAATGAGAAGATCATCTTGAAAACATAATACATTATTTATACCTTTAAAAATGTATTGCTTTACTCTTTAAAACACCGCAACAGCAGATGCTAGCCCAAAAGACATTCTGCAAAACCTGTGTGCTCAAAAAGGTGTTACGAATAAGGTATGTGATTTACTGTCTGAACGGGGTTTTATCTGGTGGTAAGCAGAGGATAAGTATCACTGAAAAAAAAGACTAGAGTCACCCATAACACCAAACGTTTTTTTAATATTAGGTGTGGGGTAACAATCCATCTATATATTAGCATTGAGGTCTCTCCAATCTATGCATACCCAAATGGTTGTACATCTTGATTTGAAGGCTAATACAATAGGAGATGCCCATTCTGAAAATTCTGTTGGTTCGATCACACCATGTTCTGTCAACTTCTCCATCTCCTTCATTATTGGTTCCCTCATCATTAGAGGCAAAGGTCTACATTTATGCACTACTGGTCTAGCTCAATTTTTTAATATAAGCTTATGTTGAAAATTCTTTAGGTGTCCTAATATATCAGAAAATACGTCAAGTAATTATTTGCATATTTCATTTCCACACACTGATCTTTCCACTACTAACAGGTTCAACCTGATTGGGTCCAATTTGATAACTAGATCTCTTTTATGTCCCAGCCTAGAAGATTAGATCCTCTTTTTGCAATGTAGACTTTCCCTTCCTTGGTTCCATATTTAAATTACATTTTCATCATAACCATTCCTTCTAACAGAATGGGGTCCAGGTTGTAGCCCATGGAAGTATATCAGGTTGCTGCAACACATATTCTCCACTGTTAACATTTTCATGAAAATTGTCATTATGAATATATGTGAAAGGTTAACAAGAATCTGCATTAACATCAATTTTTTATTGTCAAGAATGATTTCACACTTAGGTAACTTTCAATTTTCATTCCCTTCAACAACCTGGAAAACAAACTTTCTTTGTTCATCTCCATTGTTTTCGATTTTTACTACAGTCTTTTGATCACAATTCCTGCATGCTTGGGAAAAGTGTCTTCTTCTATTACACTTTCTACACGATGCCTTCCTATCGAGACTATTCAAATAATTAGCCAGACGCCTGGTGCAACCACATCTAAAACACTTCAATAAATTGCTAACGGATTCTTATCCTTGCTTCTGACTGAAGGATTTGTAGAGTCAATTTTCTTGACTTGTTCTTTGATGATATCAACCTGGTTCTCTATAGGTAACTTCATTTGTTTTCAGCTGTGTGTTCCACACTTTGGGCTATGTCTATGGCTTCTTTAAGATCTAGATTACCAGATAATAGCTTCTCCTGAATGTTCAGTTTATTTGTACATCGTACTAGTTGATCACTCATGAGGGATTCAGTTTCAACACACCAAATTCACAGGTGTTAGCCAACCTTCTCAATATCGCAATATAGTTTACCTTCTCATCTTTACCTTGGTCCTATATAAAATTGATGTCTCTCTAATACTACATTTATTTTTCTCCAATGTGTCCCTGTAATGTATTCAGTCTAGCCTCAGATACATCACTATCTCCTGCAGCATATTCATTTTCTTTCAGGTCGGGGAGATTCTCATATATTTTCCTCCCCTCCAGTTCTAAATTATGCAACAGGATGTGTTGTTTTATGACTGAGAAGAATTTGTCAGCACCTATGGCAATTAAATAGGAATCAAATATTGTATCCATTGTTTCCAGGGTAATATTGGTTTTACTGAGTCAGCTAGAAATGGAGGTTTGTGAGTCATACTAGCTGCACTCATGGTATTTTCAATAGAAAGTTTCCTTCAAAAGCACAATGTGGTAAAGTAGCAAGATGATAATATGATTTGAAGTGAGTAATCTTGTTACTAGAAACTACTTGTGTGCAAAACAAAATGTCCTGATATTAATACAACGACTATAACACTTAGAGAGGTAATATGACTCACTTAAGAAATACAGAAAATCAGTTAAATTGGCACAACAATTACAAATTTCCATTATGGAAAGAATAATCTTCAACACAAAGCATTTTATTTACCAACAGTGAGCTGGAGAATAATTCTTCCATGTCTGCCATAAATAGAGGTGCAGTTCCTCTTTCAGCCTTCAATCCGATCTGCTGAAAGGACTGTGGAGACACAAGTCAGTGAGCGTCTGCAATGGCATATTGTTGTATGTCTGAAAGAATTCAGAGACTCGTGGTACACTGCCGCTATGAGCTTAAGATTGCCTGCGTGTGAGTTGAAAAGAACTTCCTACCTGTTCTCAGGCTCCCTGACTCATGGCATGGCAGCAAAAATTGGCCTGAAACAGTATCTGCCCCAATCGTTGCTCCTTCTTGTCCCCTCTAGTTTCCTTGGAGAAACACACAGGACGGCAGCAGAAAATGGTCCAAAACAGGCTCTGTCCAAGCGCTGGCAGTTGCCTCCCACAAAGCTGAAGAATACCTGCATATTTCCTTGAAGAAATCCATGGGACAGCAGCAGAACATAGTCTGAAACAGCCGCCGCTCAAGTGCTGCCAGTTAACACCCACGTGCTGATGAGCGCCTGCGTTTTCCTTTAGTTCTTTTGGACTTGTGGCTCGAGAGACTCATGGTCAATTCCCACAGACTCTGAGAATGGGAATCTTCCATTGTTTCTCTCACCAGAGAAACACTGCCTAGAATGTGCATTTGTGGACCACTGGACTCCCGCAAATGTGTAACGAAGCAGGCTCCAACCCCTCACATCTTATTGGCAGATGTTATACTACTTTTGCACATAAAAAGGTAATTGAAGCATGCTCACATAAGGTGATTAATTACTAGAGGGCAGTAGTTACTTCCATAAGGGTGATGCTGTCTGAGTTGCCCCGTGCCAACTTCCTCATTACCAGAGTTACAATTATACATCCAAACAGCATCCAAGTGAAAAAAAAATGCAAATAAACTTGAGCTGTTTATTAAGAGAGAACATTAATGCCCAATGTTTCCACAGCTCCTTGATCAACTGTCAGAACTGTCAACCAGGTTGATTCAGCATTCTATGGAAGGGAACAAAGGAAAGGGACAGAGGGGTAGAAAGTACTATCTTAAAAGGATTATTAAAAAAAAGAAATACAACTGTGAAGTATATAAATATAAGTGATTGATTATCTAAATTATTAATGGCTTAATACAACAATACGCTTCCTTTATTCCTTGTGGATTAATTTGAGTAGGTTTGTTAGGTTTGTGCTTGTGAGGTCTAGTGTTTTGAGTAGAGATAGAACAATTGAAGTGAATTAGAAAAGGGAAGTTGTGAGTTGTTCTTGGGAGAAGTGGACATGTGCTCTAGTTAGTTTGGTGAATTAGATAAAAAGGAGGGAGAGGTTTGAAAAGGATCATAAGGAGTTCATTTTAGTCTGAAAGGTTTGGTATGAGTCAGAGAGAGGAGGAATGGGATAAAGTTTGAAAGTGCTGAACCTGCTGTCACAAATTAAATTACTGACACATACTCATAGACATGTTTTTAGTACCAACATTAAAATTGACTCTAGCTTTCTGCCATGTTCCTCCCACATGTTAGGGACATTTGAAGGTTGTCAGTGCAAGTCTTAAAAGCTCACATAGCACATCTTCTCACTTAAAAATTGTGCACTCAGCTTCTTTCCTAGGGCCAAAACAGCTGTTGCCCTAGAAGAGCTGATTGGTGAGTCCACCATTGGTAAACTGCCTTCCTGGGTCTCTAAATGAGGTGTAGGGACCCATAGGAGGGTTCAGGTTTTCACGCTAAACTCATTTCAAATGCATGTGCGGTATTATAGGCTAAATCAATGTTCATTGAAGACTTCTATGACACTGTGCTGTATATCTCCATGTCAATAACATCAGACAGTTCTTCCGGTCAGACCACAGCACTGCTTGACCATTACATACATGTTCCTTTAATATAAGCACTACACTGCACTGCACACTTGAAAAATGCCCACAAATGATAACAGAACATTAGCCTGAATTAAGAGTTTAGAGGTAAAATAAAAAACAGCAATGTCTGGAAGAAATGCTAAGTCTAGAGGAAAATCCATCTGGTGAATTTTCTCCACAGTACTATCCCGATGATGTAGGAAATTCCTTTGGTTGATCCTGAACTGGTTTCAGCATTTCCTTGCTACGGGAGTTGAAGTAACCTAGTGTGTGTCCCCCCAAAAATTAGACATTTGGTTATTACTTTAGAGGGGTGTAAGACCCACTCAAATAATAAACACAGTCCTTGTCAGGGTGAACCACGAAGTCCCTAAATTAACCTGTACTTAACCCAGTGGTATCTTGGCACAAAAGCAGTCAGGCTTCACTTAGAGGCAATGTATAAAGTATTTACGCAGCACTCAAATGATATCAAAGTGAGAACACAACACAAGAAAAATTCCAAACCAATTTAGAAAAATAGAGGAAATTTTATAAATGAAATGACACCAAAATGACAAAGATTTAATCCATAGAACCGGATTTATGAATTTTTAAACTTTCTAGGAAACATAGAGCTAAAAAGGGCAAACCGTCAATTGTGGCTACCTGGTCTCGCTGGACCAGGTCAAAGTCACAATTCAGACTGGATGCAGTAGAGCGTGGGTTGGATTCAGGGACCAGGTTTGTCGTGCTGAAGATTTTACCTTGTCTGAGTTCAAGTCCATGTGGGGAGCTGCAATGGATAAAGTTGGGCATCGTGGACAGATGCTGTTTGGCACAAAGAGTCAGTCATTGCTGGTTGAAGCAGACTTTTTGCCATTGGTGCTGGATCTCGGGGAGAGGATGAGAAGAGCAGGTTGGCGCTGGAGATTCTCATTGGCAGGTGCCACGGGTGGCCATCAGGTGTCTCATGAGGCCAATTGTGGTTGTGAAGTGCCCAAAAACCACTGTATCTTCATCTTAAACTCAGGACCTGTAGTTCTGAGGCAAGAGAAGTACACTCTGATACCAGCCAGGGGTTCCCGACCTGGCGGGCACCTCTTAGTGATCAGAATTCTCTTAAGCAGAGGCCAGCGGCAAGACTCAGGCAGGTCCAGTTGGTGCTGGTTAGCTGGGCAGTTGCAGGGAGGCCTCTGGAAGCTTGATGTGTCCTTGTAGCTCAAACAGGAGTTCATCTAACTGACCCTTGGAGTAAGTTTTGGGGTGCTTGGGTTCAAGCTAAGCAGATCCAGTCTTCGTTTTTCAGACACCAGGGCATTCTTTCTTCTGAATTTTCCACAAGTCCAGGAGTGTTCTCATGAAAGGTTCTGAAGGTGCCACTTTAATCCCCAGTTCTAAACTGTGGATAGGGGATGCCCCTTTGTCTAACCTTCTCCCTTTTCTGGGTGTGTCTCCAAACTGTCTAGGGTAAGAAAGGGCAGACTGTCCTAGATGTGAGCTGCATTTGTCAGTGGCAGGGCAACAGTCCTTAGAAGTCGGGAAGGGGTTGGCATATCCTGAGCCTACTCTTTGAAGCACAGGAAGGGCTAAGGACATCCTGCTAAGGAAAGCAACACCCTGCCACACACCCAAGGCACGTTTGTCCCCATTTCTAGAAGCAATACACAAAGCACTAAAGAAGAACCATTCACAGTCAGGATACTGGCAGAAAGGCGCATGTGGTTCAGGCATAAAAATACCAACTTTCTACATTTTACCTTTAAAGAGGAATTTAAAATATAATTCATTTGAGTGGAAGAAGCATTTCTCTATCTGCCCCCATTCTGAATTTATCACTACTTAAGTTTAAAAAGGTAACCCAGTGTTAGTCTATGGGAGAGATAGACTGTGGAAAATTACTTTACGAGTTTTTTACTGTCAGGACATGTACAACTTAAATACGCATCTTAAATCTTTAATACCCTATAAGTGGCTAGGGCCTACCTTGGGGGGACTTATAAGCAATAAAAAGGAAGGTTTAGGCCTGGTAAAGGGTTTATTTTGCTAGTTTGAAATGACAGTTTAAAACTGCACATCCAAGCTGCAATGACAGAGCTGAGACATATTTTAAAGTGTGACTCTAGTGGGTGGCACAATGGGTGCTGTTACCCACTAGATTAAATGTGCCAATTATGTGTAGGTCAGTTTTAGCATGTTTTAAGGAGTGAACACAAGCACATTACCACAGGTAAACAGGGATAAAGTGAACAGAGTTGATTAACAGCAAAAACGATTTCAACAAAATTGTTAATGAAGTCAAAACCTCTGGGAGAGTACCATGGCTAATAATCTCTAGGATATATAACTGGATATGTAAGGACAGAAGACAGAGTACTAATAGCTGCTATTCCACTGCAATCATACTTATTCAACCAGCACGACTTCCCCACAGTTCCCAGAGGTGCTTTGTTTATTTCAGTTCTACCTTAGACTTTGTAAGTATTTCAAAAAACAGAATTTTGAATCCAAATAAAATGTAAGATGCAGCCAACTTCCTCTTATACCTTCCTAGTTTAAAATATTAAAAGAGTGCTTCAATTTAGAAGTTGTGCATTAATAGTTTATGAATGATGGTATTTAGTTGGTCAGATGTGATCCTAACCGGGGTGGCTCCTCCATTATGGCGGAGGAGCATCGCCCCACTGCCGAAAGGCAGCAAATGAAAAATAAAATGATAATAAAACTATTTAATCATCTTTTTATTTTTCACTTGGAGTTCGCCAAGTCTAGGGAGGAGTGGGACCATGCTCTGCATCAGCAGCATCCAGGTCCAGGGAGGAGAACCTGAAACCTGGTAGGAGCACTGTAAGTGCGTATGTCCGTTTGGCCGGCTGTCTTAGGACGACCAAATCAACATGCGCACTTAAGCTGTATTGCCCGGCCAGGTGGGAGAAAAGTCACAGGCTACCAGTCCCAAAATGAGCAGCATTTCAGCCCACTCAGACCACTCAGACCAATTCCAGTGCTTCTCTCATGCATGAGAGCAGAGTCTGGACTTTGTGGGGAGGGGAGCAGAGAGGCACCGAGGTGGCTGGAGCGGCAAAGCATCGAGGATGTGTTGTGGAGCAGCAGGTAAGATTTTTTTATAAAAAAATAGTATTTCACTTCTCACACCCCTGCGCTGTCCACCAAGGTTTAGTGACAGCAGCGGTCATTGGATCCTAATACATACCGAATACAGAAACTAATGTAACTATACGCTTTAAATTGTTTCAAAGTTTATTGTGAGAAAAAAAATCAATCTGTCACTATGTGTTCTATAACATCTTCCATCTTTCATTCCTAGGAGAGAGGCACAGCTAGATGAAGAAGGGCAATTTCTGGTCAGGATCATTTACGATGATTCAAAAACCTATGATTTGGTCTCAGCAGCCAGCAAAGTGCTTAGTGAGTAGCTTTTGTTTTTTATTCTTGAAAATTGTTCTGGATGTTTGCTTTTAAGAAAAATGAAAAAGGCAATAGGAAGGCCCAGGACGACATTATTACAAAACAAGTTTTCTTAACTTTAAGTCATGAAATACCCCTCTTTAAGTGTCGCACTACAGGTTTTAGCATATGTGCTGTAATTGAAAGTATTCTTATCAATTTCATTTTTTTCACATTTAGTAGAACGTTATACAGCAGCAATTGTTTCCATTTTGTGAATATGCTTGCACTACTTACCGATAACCTGTATTACTCCTAGGTGCCGATTCCGATCCGTTAAAAAATATTTCCGTACGACTCGTATCCGTATTTTTTTCCGTACGAATCGTACAAGTCACGTCCGACCCGTGAAGTACGATTCGTACGGGAAAAAGTACATACGGGTCGGCCCGCTCCGTACGAATCGTAGCGGGAAAAGTAGTACAAGACGTACCCGGACACTTTTCTGTACGATTCGTAAAAAGACAGTCCGAGCGTACAAGTACGAACCGGACCGGCTATCCAATTTACGAATCGTATGGAAAACGTCCCGTACACGGGGAATGACTCTACCCGCTACGAAGCGAACTTTGTATGACTCGTAGCCCGGGAAAAGTTGTTCTCGGGGTACGAGTTGTACAGGCCCCCCTCGTATGTATGCACCGTACCCTCACCCCACTCCGTATGTACACACCGTACCCCCCGTATGTACGCACCGTACTCCCACCCCCCTCATATGTACGCACCATACCCCCACCCCACCGCCGTACATATGGGGGGTGGGGGTACGGTGCATACAGATGCGGGGTGGGGGTATGGTGCATACATATGGGGGATGGGGGTACGGTGCATACATACGGGGGTGGGGGTACGGTGCGTACATATGGGGTGGGGATATGGTGCGTACATACAGGGGTGGGGGTACGGTGCGTACATACGGGGGATGGGGATACGGTGCGTACATACGGGGGTGGGGGTACAGTGCGTACATATGGGGGGAGGGGGTACGGTGCATTCATACGGGGGGGCCTGTATGACTCGTACCCCTGGGGACTCAGCTTTTATGGCTGTTTTTGGCTCCCGTAAAAAAAGAGCCGTACAAAGTGCCGTAGGGACGGATCGTACTTGCTGGGCCATAAAACGCTGCTTACATACGTACGGACGTCGCGTACAGGCTGTTCTGGATCAGATTCGTAGGGTTTTTTTTACCCGTACGGTCTTTTGTACGATTCGTACGGAAATAGGCTTTCTGTACGAATCGTACTTCCTAGGTTGTAAGGACAGTTTACCGGGTACGAGTCGTACGGAGAAAACGCTCCGTACGACGATTCGTAGGGCCTTTTTACCGAATCGGAATCTTCACCCTAGTGTTAGTAATTATTAGTAGGTGAACCCTATCTTTGAAACAGGGACTTCCTAAAGTATGTTGAGGATGCATGGCATACCCACCCAACATCCTCCTGATCCTATAAAAGTCAACACCAGCGGATCTATAGATGAAAGGTGGGGTATGTGCTGTAATACAGATGAAGGGTGGGATGTGTGCTGTCATGACTAGGAATAGTTTGGGCAAAAGAAATTTGAGCAGTACCTCCACATCCCTGTTTTTCATAATATTCATATCTATAAGGCATATCATAGCAGTGTATATCCTTCAGTGTCACCAAGAAACAACACACTTTTTATTTTTATTTTTTTCAAATAATTAAATGAGACTTTACTGGAGGTTTCTAACACTAGAGAGTTGCCTGTCCATTCCAGACCATGAATCTGATAGTGTGGCATAAAGGCATGGTGAGAGGAACAGGTACCATATCTGTAAATCTCAGTGAAACTCTATGCTGTGAGGTTGCCATCTGTCTCCTGCAATGACCCTGAATTCCAGAAAGCAAAGCCACCTCAGCCTAAAATCATGCAGTGTAATGGTGGTGCAGATCTACCTGCTGACCGGCATATGTGAAGCCTTGTGATCCTGACCCACAAACATTACAAACAAATGTTCAAATCTTCTGAATGCATTTGACTGTTCAAAATAAATAGGAATTGTGTGACTCACATCCAGTGTGTGCTTGGTCTGCTTCTTTCCCGAAGATGGGAAAGGAAAAAGGGATTGCAGGACGATTTCATTGGACATTTCAAAAGCAGAGGCCACTTTAGACCAAAACTGTGATGCTTAATGCTTATTACTAGGCTTAAGCAATAACATTTGTCCATCATTCTACTGTCAATGTGAGAGTTGTAGTATGGACAGCATAGTTAGGAGTTCGGCAGAATGAGGGCTGCAGCTCGATCTCTTGCAAGAGGGGTACGTTCTTGGGAGCATCTCAACGACCACAGCTTGAGTTCCAAAGAGACTAGTGGGATCATGCTGACCGTGACCATCCTGGAGTGTGATGGTATATGTGCAACAACCAAGTGTCACACCGCTTAGTTTGGCATTTGAGATCCAGAGAAAGAATCAGATGCTTAAAAAGCTCTTCAAGTAAGATACGTTACCAGTGGAAAATGCTTACCCTCAGGTCAGTTCCACATTTTGAATTCCCCTCACTACAAACCGAATCTTCCACAGTATTCTCCACGGTATCCTGATAGCTGCAAAAACCATAATTTATAAAGCGAATACAAAAACTATAGGCTATTTGAGTAGCTATCATAGAATCAGTGACTAGTAATCTATCTGTAAAACAGAAAGAATCTGAATATGCCGTGACCCAATAAGCCAGAGGACTTAAATTTAATGTTACAAGTGTAAAGAGAAATCATACTTTTATTTAAAGGATAAGCACCTACCTGAAATGGATGAAGCCAGTTTGATATGTGAAACTCCAGTGCATTAACAAGTATTTTTGCATTTTATCTAACCTGTGATGAAACATGATCACCTGCAACAAAACGAAGAAAAATATTTGGAACTCGATTCCCTTGATTCAACAGGAAAATCACCAATAAATAAAAAAATATTCACTAACCTACAAAGCAATATATCGTAAAGGGAACATTAGACTATGGAAGTTGGAACATTCAAAATGTGCTTATTTTTAACCATTGTGGTTATAATAAGCACTGTTATTGTGTCATGAGAGACTGTGAGATAGGCAAATTGGCTAATGTGAGTATGTGATGTCAAACTAAACAGCATATATACTCTAACAGCTTAATAGAAATGTATATGTTTATGGGCTAAAATGAAATCTGTGTGTTTACTACATTTTACATTGAGGTGCTATCCTTCGACTTCTTGTAGTCAGAGGAAGCTGAATGTCACAAGGCAGGGCACCTACTTGGCTTATGATCCCATCTCTCTCTCTCATTCTCTCTCTCTTCTCATCCCATATCCCTTCCACACTGGCTCATGTTCCTACCTCTTATATTCAGAGAGTTGGGAATGTTATGAGGTGTGAGAATGAACTGATTTTAGAATTACTTTTCTCATGCTGGACAGCTTGTAAACAATGTTACAGAACCTCTGGTCTGGATGAAGAACCATCCAAGGTGGCAACACATCAAAAAAAAACTTTGTACTCAGAAGGACCCAAAGATCCCTTCTTCATGATGATGCCGTTGTAACCAAAAAGGCCAAATGTATGGGAAGATTCTCAAATCAACTTATCCCGTGGCTCAACAGGGGGCCTATGTAATACACTGTATACAAGTGGGAGATTCCACAGAGTAGTACTAGCACTAATAAATCTTATGATTATTACACAATTGTCTATAAAACCAATACAAATTACTTAATACAATTATTATGATATTTTTCAGTCTCACTGATAAACATCTACATTTCTCATAGATCATGACCACAATATTGGATAAAATATCTATTGTAGTATGATGCACTAAAACAGTATACTTTAACATGGCTTAAAAGGGTACTTATGTTTTATCCTGTGTACAGATGTGAGATCTCACAGAAGAGACCAAGACTTAGCAGGCCATTCAGAGTTTGGTGGATGTGGGACATCTGCCAAAATTGGTGGATGTACCCTCCCTCCTATTTAGAAATGTATATGGGTATACTTGTAGAATGAATACAAAGTTAAGCGTCCTAGGAACTTTCAAATGTAGAAGACAAGAGACATGGGAACCAGATCCCAAGGCTACAGCTGGGAAAGAAATGGCATGTTCTAGTGTCCTGACCGAAATCAAGTCTTGTCCATCAATTTACAGCCAGGATGCAAACAACTGAAGGAATGTTTGTCCTATGGGTGATAAAAGAAGGCTTATTTGCTCAGGAGAAATAAGAATGGCAATGTGCAGGGATCAGCACTCAACACACATATGCCATATAATATGTCTTCGAAATAGGACAATAAATATTTAGAATGAAAACTACTAGAAGGCATCACTCCTGTTACAAGCAACCCAGAATAGCAGGATCAGCTGGCAGCAAGGAAGTTTGAATGATTGTTCATAAGCATTTCTAACAGCTGATTCATCATGCTGTTGTGCCCATTGAGGATATTGTAGCCATTTCCCTCTGAAAGACAAAGAGACCAGACCACGTAATTTGGTGCAACTGAAAGAGGACGACTGAAGACACATCAGTACCACAAAGAGCAGTCCACAGTGCAGTAGAGATGAAACAGAAATAATGCTCAGTGGAGTGTGGCTGTCAAATTAAGTGAATATGTTGCTATGACTATAATTAAACCCCTCACCAATGAGTTTGCCTGGTTTAGAAGCTTTGAACACCTGCTGGGAGCCTGATCCATGGAGAAGACACAGGGAATATCAATTGGGACAGTTCCTGTCTGCAGATTAAAAAAATCATAATCTTAGGAGATACAATGAGATTCAAGTGTCCGTATTTAACTCAGACATAACAAACAATTGCAGTGGCCATATAGAGAACCGGTAAGACACGAACACTCAAAAATTAGTGACATAGATCAAATGATAGGAAATGCAGTTAGCTAATAAAATGCAACAGTAAGAAAAACACAGTTATGCCAACAATTCATTATGCACTTCATGAGCCATGTTTGTGGGAATTTACACATGGTCTTGAAGTTATTACTGAAAAATACTCAGTATACACTGGGGGCCTGAATTCTCATTGCAGAGATTCCACCCCCAGTGCAGAGTCTCCCTCACAACTGAGGGGCCTCCTCCATGAGTTCGGAGGCCCTTTGTGAATCAGTCCCTGTGTGAGTGATGAAGGCAACATATCTATTGAGGAAATCATTACTACTTACATAGTCCAATAGTGTTTCCCAAAGAGGAAATTAAGGGTTTTATCCAAACTGTTACTATCTTCTCTACTATAATGGTGATTCTCAAAGTAGAAGAAGCAGATTAATCAATTTCTTAATTTCGATTGCCACCACCTTTTCATATGTTTGACTCATGGATCCTTAGCCTGCATTGGAGAAGTAGCATAGGTGTTTTGAGCACTACCTTAGTTCTACATGCAAAAACACTCTGATGAACAAGTAAGAGGCCTTGTATTAAATCTAGGGTGTGATGATGTATAAGACTTCATCATGGTATTTCTCACAGAAAAGATCCAGATTTACAAAAGATTTTTGACGCGCCTTGAAGAGCGGTTTGACCTGAAGCAAAATATATGGCCCGATTTGCAATAATCAAGTGAGACAATAGCCTAACTTTACGACTTTCGGTAGTCACAAAGAGCATTTACTGCTCGTAAATGCCCTTTGTAAAAACCGAAAGTTATAAAGTTCAACTTTTGGTATTCACAAAAGGCATTTACAAGCATTAAATGCCCTTTTTGAATACCAAAAGTCATAAAGTTAGACTTTTATCTCACTTTAACTTTGTGAATTGGGCCACTAGACTGCATAAGATATACATTAAATATGGCATGTCAGGGAATTGATGAATTGATGGAAGATTGTGAAAAACATCTTCAGGAAGTTGTCACTCAGTGTGAAATTTGGTAATATTAGATAAAAAAGAAATTATTCAATTAGAAAATCACTAGGTGATGCCTTTCGACTGAAAATCCTGCAGATGGCTTGCACCATGGCAAAAGCACACACCTGTTCTGTGGACATGGAAATGGGGCACAAAAGAACACTGGGGCAGGTTATGCAAATGTCAGGAATTGACAAAACCAAATGTAAATTACAAACTGCAATTAAAGATAAATACTCTGCTACAGTTATCCTGAGATGTTTCACATCTGATCTGCAACATCGCTCTCAACAAATAAAATTCAAAAACTGTCTCTCGAAGCCTGCTCCAGTACCACATGGTGTAGCTCAAGGCTCTATCCTCTCTCCAGCCCTTTTCAGTCACTGTATGAAACCCTTCACAGTTATTCTGAACCAAGCTGGGATCAAATACCACCTTTATGCTGATAACACGCAACTGTATTACAGAATAAAATCACTCAGCGACATTCAACATCCTGCTGCCGTACTAATCAAGATACAAACACGCTAAACACCAACCACCTTAAGCTGAATCTCAACAATGCTGAACTACTAATAGTCCAAGAATGGCTCAAATCTTTGGATGCGCAAAAACGCCCCTCCGTCACTGTCTACCTCTGTTAAATCCTTGGGTATCACCCTGGAAAAAAACATGTCAATGAAGAAGCATATCAATAACACAGCCAGAGGAGCACTTTACTCACTGAAACATCTCATTAAATTTAAACAGTTAATTCCTCATGATGATCTTAAGATGGAAGTACAATCATTTGTCCTCTCTGAACTTGACTAAGACAATGCCATCCTCACAGGAACCCCTAAAAGCCACCTAGCGCCCCTAAGAACAATTCTCAATGCAGCTGGCAGGCTCATCACTGGAATCAGATTGTTTTACCACATCACACCGGTCCTCAAGAGTCTCAGTTGACTCCCCATTGAAGGAAGATGCATCTACAAACAGCATGCATCACCCACAAAGCCCTGCATACAAAGAACTGCAATTACCTAGAAAATAAACTATTGAGAGCAGGAAGAAGCCGGACACTGAGAAGCTCCAACCTTTTCTGTCTCATACATCCAAAGATAAGAAGTCATCCCAGGTACACTCCTTCTCAGCTAACGCTCCTAAGAATTGGAACTAACTCCCCAAAGACCTCCACAACAACCCCTCCTTCTCTAGCTTCAAACGGCAACTCAACTCTCTACTACTCAGCAACTACTTCAACACGAACACAAGCTGATCCATGCTTCCCATAGATCCAGCCTCTTTGACAAGATCCGTCATGTTGGTCACTTGTATACTGCAGTCTCTAATCTGTCTCTGGCCCCATTATCTAATTGCTACATTGTTATTTTCTATTGTGTCCTTGACTACCGTACTGCTTTTATTGTCCTATATATTTCTCTCTATGACTCTCTCATCTCTTTGCGTCTCTGTTTAGAAGGTTCCCCACTGCAACTCCTTCGCCCACCTTCTATGAAGTGCCCATGGCACAAATTAAACCTTATGGCATTCACAGCCTGTTAAAACTCGCACCGCCCAGTTTGGCATACAGATATAGTGACAGCGGATGTTGCCTTTAGAGGATGGGTCAATAATGCACTATATTGTTTCATTCCGAAAAAGAATTATTCCGGCTAAGCGTACTCAAACTTATGCATGGTACAACGAGTCTCTGACTACAAAAAAAAAAAAGCAACATTTTAGAAAGGGCATGGAGAAGTTCCTATGATCTCACAGCACAATCTATCTATAGGAACGCAGTTAAATTGTACCACAAACTGCTCCGGAACACCATAGCATGGTTCTATGCTAATATGATTTCCAACAGTAGCAATCCAACCAAATCCATTTTCTCCCTTATGAAGGAATTGGTAAAACCCCGCATACTGTTGATAACGCTATATCCTCCAACTTGCTATGTGAGACACTTGTGAAATTTTTTATCAGCAAAGTGGATCGCATCTATAGCACATTCTGTGCGGAGACGGCTTTTTCCACTAATCAGAGGAATACTCCCCCGGTAGTCATGCCCCACTCCCTCCAGGACCTTCTGGCCATGTCCCCTAAAGATATGGAGACCCTATTGGCCAAGGTAAAATCAGGCTCCCCTGAGGACCCACTAAAACCTGACCTTTCTAGTAAATTTCATGATTGCCTCCTCTCGGAGGGCTGGAAGCTGATCAACAGGTCACTTTCGGCTGCAGTGATCCTTAAGTCCTGGAAGCATGCCAAAGTTATCCCCCTGCTAAAAAAAACTACACTGGATAAGTCCCTGACTGAAAATTATCGCCCTTTATCTCTGCTCCCGTCCCTTGCTAAAATTATGGAGTCTTATGTCAACTCCATCCTAACACAATACTTAGAAGCTAAACGGATCCTTGAACAGTCACAAAACGGCTTCCGGCCTAAACATAGCACAGAATTGGTGCTCATTCCACATCATCTACCATCCCCCAGGAGACAACCTCCTTTTCATCGAACATCTCATGGATTTGATCTCCTCAAACAACGGGTGGCAAATTATCCAAATATTCCTAGGCGACTTCAATCTCCATTGGAATGACATTAATGACTCAGGGGTCAACAGTTTCAAAAACTTCCTGGATGATCTAGCCTTCACCCAATCCTGCAGTAGTCCTACTCACATTAAAGGATCAACCCTTGATCTCATTATCTCCAAATCTGACGTCATCCAGGTGGACTCGATCCACCCATGCGACTGGTCCGATCATCACATTATTTCCTTTCACATCAATGAAACCTTTAAACTCAACTCATCGCAACCCACAAAACCAAAGATCTGGAAACGAGACTGGAAAAAAATCAACCCCAACTCACTACCCGCCTCCAGCTATAACCTGCTCCAGCCCCCTGTAAACACCTCTGACGTCCATGTTCTCACGAATCACTATCTCGACGCCATGACCTCGATAATAAATGAGGCCGCCCCACTGCAACTTAAGAGAGCTCCCATTAAAGATTCCAAGCCCTGGTACAAAGCTCTACTTAATGAAGATCGAAGAGCCCTCAGATCCTCAGAACGCAACTGGAGAGCAGTCCCATTGGCTCGCCACCTCAAACTTCTTAGGAAAAAGAGAAATGCATACTACAAAAAAATTTAACGCACTAAAGCTGACTTCTTCAGACACCAACTTGACCAAGCTAAAAACCGTCCAAAAAAGCTCTTCGAACTTGTCAAAAATCAATCCAAGTAAGCTCCCCAACAGGCCCGAGACTTAGATCGCCCACAACCTAACTGTCAAGAATTCTCCACCTTCTTCAATCTGAAGACCGACAACCTCATAAAGGACCTCCTTAATGACAGCCCACCACACACTGCTCCTCATACGGTTATCACCCCGTTATTTACACCCATCCCATGCCTTTCCCCCCCTAAGGCCTGCCCCAAAAACAAGGCAGCATGGTCTTCCTTTGAGACGTACACTGAAGACGACCTAGGCAAGATCCTCAACAACCTGAAACCGGCCAATCACTTCACTGACCCCCTCCCGGCTAATGCAGTCAAAGCCCTTTCACCGTGGCTCCTTCCACTCTGGACCAAAATCATTAACAGCTCACTCCAACAAGGCTGCATCCCGGACTCCCTCAAAGTAGGCCAAGTCTCACCTATCCTAAAGAAACTCACTGCGGACCCCTCTGACCTCAACAACTACCGTCCCATTTCCAATATCCCCACTTTGGCCAAATTGCTGGAAAAATGTGTAAACGGGCAACTGACCAATCACATGGATCACTTCAACCTACTAAATAAACACCAATCAGGCTTCAGAGCGGGTCACAGCACTGAATCGGCCATGACACACATTCTTGATGATGCGCTACAAATCCTTGACCAGAATGGTTCATGCTTACTCATCTTACTAGACCTCTCATCAGCCTTTGATACGGTCAAACACCAGAAACTATTAGATCTCCTGGAGCATAGGATGGGTCTGTCTGGCACAGTGCTAAAATGGTTTACATCCTTCCTGCATAACCGGTCACAAAAATTCAAGGTTAACAACGCACTCTCCAATGCCTCCCCTGTATCTCTTGGGGTGCCGCAAGGGTCCGCACTCTCACCGTCCTTATTCAACCTGTTCATGGAACCGCTCACTGAAATCCTGCAAACATCCAATGTTCAATTTCATATGTATGCAGACGACACACAACTATACCTCAAGATCAACTCCATAGAGGACATTAATTTGCTCAACTCCACACTCATGATCACCCAGTCTTGGTTATCAGAAAATCACCTCAAACTCAACGCATTAAAAACAGAATTCCTCCTCATAGCACCACCGGCCAAGATCCCTCTAATGCATGACCTGATCAAACAACTCTCCGCGTTCAACGTACAACCAACTATCGTGGATTCTGCAAAATCCTTGGGGATCACTCTCGACAACAATCTCATGATGCAAAAACACATCAGTAACGCCACAAAGAGAGCTAATTTCCAGATAAGTACCCTAAGGAAGCTGAAACCCTTCCTGCCAATCGAGGACCTCAAGTTGGCAGTACAAGCCCTAGTTCTCCCTTGTGTGGATTACGGAAGCGTCTCCCTGTGTGGACTACCAAAAGCCGCAACAGCACCCTTAAGAGCGTCTATCAACGCTGCGGCAAGACTCATCACTGGCTCGAAAAGAACTGCACACATTACCCCTGACTTAAAATCCTTGAATTGGCTTCCATTTGAAGCTAGAATCCACCTAAAAGTGGCGTGCATGACTCATAAAGCCTTACACCACAACTCTCCCAGCTACCTCGCGCAGAAACTGACAATCTCTGGTGGTCTACGGACTTCCAGGAGTGCCGAAAACCTTTTACTGAAACCTCAAAGGTTCAACAAAAAGAAAACATATAATCGATCCTTCTCTGGGATGGCGCCCAAAATTTGGAACACTCTTCCCCCCGAAACCAGACGGAATGCCTCCTCCGCCTCTTTCAAAAAAGAAGTCAAAGCGCTTCTCATGGCTAAATTTACTTGAGCTCTTTTCCTTCAGAACTGAGTTCGCTAGTTCCTGTCTTATGTGACAGCACCATGTTGTAATCCCTCTATACCACTATATCTGCCCTCATCATGGTTTTTATATGTTTGTTCACTTGCTTATCTCTGTTTTTTTTTTGTTCCTCTTATAGGCTGCTGTTATGTAAAGCGCTCTGATATCCGCAAGGATCTTGTTCGCGCTCTATAAAACTTTCTAAATAAATAAATAAAAAATAAAAAATTGGCAGTCACAGAGCAGCTACGGTCTGCTATGAATCCTGCTGGATCCTGTTGGAGGTCAGTGCGGCCTTCGATACTGTCTCCCATAGGATATTGCTATATCGGCTAGAGGAGATCGGGGTCAAAGGCAAGGCCTTGGCCTTATTTGCATCCTTTCTGACCTTTCGGTTCTTCCAGGTCTCTGCCCCCCCCACACCTCCAATGTCAATTCTCTCGGCTGTGGTGTTCCTCAGGGGTCTGCCCTGAGCCACACTCTATTTAACATTTTTGTCCGCCCCTTAGCCGTGCTGGGCAAACCCCAGAACATGGCTCTGGTATCTTACGCCGATGATGCCCAAATGGTATTTACTTTCTCTAGCAATACTAAACAAGACCTGGTGAAATGCCAAGGCGACCTTACGGTCATCTCTGAATGGATGACGAATAACTATTTGCAACTGAATTCCGCAAAATCAGAAGTGCTTTCGGTAAGTCGCGATACCCATCTATGGGGCAATCAATGGTGGCCTAAAGCCTTGGGCACCCCTCCCCAGCCGAAAAGTGCGGTTAAGAATCTGAGAGTGTTGATGGACAGCACCCTTTCGTTTTAACTGCAGGCTAAAGCGGTGGCAGGTATCTGTTTCGGTCTTCTGCGGGGCCTAAAACCCATTCTGGGGATCTTCGATGCATCCACCCGACAGACGATTGTTCAATCCACCGTGCTGTCACGTTTGGACTATTGCAATGGGTTACTACGTGGCGCCAACAAAGCTGTGGCGAAATGCTTCAACGGGCTCATAATACGGCTGCCCGCACGCTTTTCGTGCTACCTAAACATTTTCATGCCTCTGACCTCCTTCGACGTGTCCACTGGTTACCTATAGAACAGAGAGTTCACTTCAAGACTTTATGTACCACACATCAGATCCTACATGGCCTGGGTCCGCAAATTTTGAGCGATCTATGCTCGGTGTATACCCACAGCTCGGGCCCTGCCCTTGGCGCACCTGCACCTGGCCTGTGTCCCATGGGTGCATAGGACCAGGGCCAGAGGGCGCTCTCTTAGGGCATTGGCCCCCGCCCTCTGGAATACCATCCGTCTTGCTGCCCATGGCATGCAAGACCACTGGACTTTCAGGAAACTGATCAAGACATGGCTCTTTTCCAATCTCTAACCTACTTCCTCTCTGCCCGCCTCTACCCTGGCTTAGTGCTGGGATGCCGTGATGCTAGGGCAGCCATGTGCTCAATACATGCTGATAACATATCATAACGTAATATAACTGCTTGACCTGCCGATTCTCCATTGTACTCAAAACTTATTAATAAAATATGTAAAGCGCTCTGATACCCTTGGATCTAGCTAATGCTATATAAAACTCAGAAATAAGGAAAGAAATAGATGTGCCTACACTTCCATTGCGCCAGGGGTTTTTCCCATGTAGCAAAACAATCATTTTGCATGATATGGAAGTCAAGCATCAACAACAGAAAAAGCGTCTTTAACAGATGAGAATTTCATAGATAAAAGAGCCACCAGGTATGTCGGGCAAATGTAAGGCAATTGATAAATTGGCTTCCCCTGACTCGTCACCTGTCAGAAGCACATCAGTACAGCTAAAGATGATGATGAATGTAGAAAATACAGCTGGAAGTGAACCATTGAATAATCTGTAGAGAAAGGACATCAAGATTTTGGTGGCAGTGAGATTTGGACAACACACTGGCTCATTCATCCCAGCTGTGGCACAATGTGTGATACAAAGTGTGTGTCAGAGTATGTGAAGAGGCCAGTGAATATGTCTAGGCATCCTACAAAGTTGATGTTTCTAAGCAGGGTCCTTGTCACCTTGTGGTAAATCTAGAAAAAATCTTAGAAATTTATGGACCTGCATACAATAGAGCAGACCATGTAATCCAAGCTAAAATTTATTTATTTATATTTTTATTTTTGAGGTGTTGTAAAGCGCGTAGTAACCCGTAAGCATTCCAGCGCTAAGATCATGACAATCAAGAGGTTGAAGTAGGAGAAAAGTTAAGGAAACAAATGAGTTTTTAGAAGTTTTCTGAAACTGAGGTAGTCTGGTTCAACCCTAAGATTACGGGGGAGGGCATTCCACAGACGGGCTGCGTTTACCGAAAAACGCCTTCCGCCAGTGCGTGCCCTCTTCACTCTAAAAGTGGTGATAAGGTGTTCGTTGTCAGAGCGATTGCTCATGTGTTGTCATAACAGCTCAACTCCTGGACCTAATTGTAATGAGTTTTCATGTCTCAACTCAGCATTGCATTCTAGGGTAATGTACAACTGATTTGAATGTTTATCAAAGTTGAGCACCAAATTACGCACTACATTAATGACGCTGTCCAGTCAATGACCCAGAAGCACTGTCAGGTTCTAGTCCACTTGCATAACATTTGTGATACAACAAGACATAATTGAATTGGCCACCATGTGCAGCTCCCTGGCTGTCACTAAATCGTCCCCTGCCGAAGTAGGATTCAAACAAGATCAGAATCTGTTTAGATATCTTGTTAGCCGATAGCACTATTGAGAGAGAGAGAGGGAACCCTCAAAGACATAATAAATTGCCTCACTGAATCAACAGTTTTTTCAAAGCTTGATTTAAATAATGGCTAGACTCAAAATGAGCTCGGTGTAAATTCTAGATATATCTCAACATGCTCTGCTCTTCAAAGATTATTTAGATAAAATACTGAACTGTGGAGTTTCTTTGACTGCAGAGTGCAGAAGGGCAACACTCACCAGAATTACAAAGGACCTCCCCAGGTGAGCAACCTCATCTGACCGCCTCATGTCAGCGATTGAGTCCAAAGTTGTCTACACTGGTGCTCCCTCAGTCGCACTCTAGTAACCTTGGTAGTGGGGGTGGAGTGCCTAGCCTCACAGCAGCATTTGCATCAAATCGGGATGCTGGGAATGCCTAGTGCTTTATGACATTTGGTAAGAGTGGTATCCGTGGGTGGGGCAAGCATTATCTATTAAAGACAAAAAGAAAATGAAGAAACCTTAAGAATGATTGTGCCATCTAGTAGCCTCTTCACACCTAGATATGCCTACACTTCTTTATATATTCAACATGATTGCAAACTGCGTTATAACAACAAGCAATGTGCCATTTTTAAAATACCAGACTTCCTCATAAACTGATCATCTATTTTCTATATGACGAACACCACACTGTTAATGTTGGTGCATAGGGGAAGTTTTCCTCAACCTGTGATAGGAATTTGGTGGTCAAAAAAGAATGTCTTTTAGCACTGAAGCTTTAGAAATATACTCAATTTTGTTTATTATTTAACTGACGTATTTATGGACATATGGGAGTAGGATTCGCGCCTCTGAGAAGTGCTGGAGAGCAACGCGATGATGGAGAAGAAGCTGTTTTTATTAGGACTAATGTGTCTTAAAATATATTGGCAGCCATTTTGTAATTGACGCATTAAAGAAATATCTAATCACAATTGTTCAGTATGTCCAATTACCTACGTTCTTTGCCCGCTGGCCTCACGCCGAGAAAATCTATCACGTTGAGTTTAGATTACTCAAAAACAAAAGAAGTCAGTATTTCCATTGGCAAGATTCAAATGTTTTATTTGTAACGCATTTTGAGTGAATGTCTTAAACTTGCCATTTATTATTCTTTCTCGAGTGGATGGAATATCATCGAGTACATTGTGTGCTAATAAACAGTTGTAAATATTGAGGTACCATAAATATAGTCTCCCCTGGTATTCAACTGTTCACAGCATGGTTTACATTTTTGCTCACAGCATGGTTGTGGAAGTGCCACTTCTAGAAGTGGGCACTTCTGTGTGCAGTGTGTCTGTCGCGTGATTGGCTGGTCATGTCATGTGACGGGCTAGGGATTCCCCAGAGTCAGGATGAGTCACCCAGTGGTGAATGGGGAGATCAGCAGCTAGATGGGTGGGAGGAGTACACCTGGGTCCTGAATAGGGCAGGGTTTTCCACACACAATGCTGGCTCCGCCCCCTGTGGTGCGACTGACGACCCTAGCCCTGCCAGTGAATAGGGTGAGGGGCTGAGCACATCAAGGGTGCTCCCCAACCAGCTGCGACTGGTTTTCCCCCTCACCCTGAACCAAGAACAAAGACTTTTACTGTATAAAAAGGGGCTGTGTCCCCTTACAATTTGTTCTGCTTTTTGGATCCTGACAGGAGGGGGCTGCTGATGCTGGAGGCTAGGAGGAACCGCCACTTGGGACTGCCTCCCTGCCCTGGAGGGCCCAGTGAGCTGGCCCCTGGCCCAGCCTTGCCCCCTTCCTAAAACTTTGCTGGACCTTCTCTCTTTCTTGTATTCTCCCCAAAGCGCCTGGAAGCGCTTTCATTGTACTTACAGCGCTAGGAGCGCTTCCTTTGGGACCCCAGCAGCGCTGAGCTGCGATCTCTCACGAGGGAAACCCGACGTAGGGGTTCCCCCGCTGTGGCCGTGTTGGCGGGTGCCTACCCCGCTTATTTTCTCATTGCCGTTGGCGGGTGCCTACCCCGCTTATTAAGGAGATTAATATCCCTAGCGGGTGCCCACCCCGCCAGGGACCTTGCCGTTTTACTTATTGGCTCAAGCGGGAGCCTACACCGCTTAATTCTTTATTTTTCACTACGGGAGCCCACCCCGTGGAGAAACCACCGCCGCGGCCCGAGCCGCAGGAAAGGAAAGTGACGCCGGACTCGAGAAGCCAGGGGGTTGCCTGGCAACCGGGACTCCAACCGCCACGTCATTCCGACGCTGAGCGGAAGTAGGAAGTCCCGGCTCCCGGATCCCCCGGCGAGTAAGGAGAAGTCCCGCAGCCCACGAGAAGCCAGGCGGGAGCCTACCCCGCTCTGGCAGACGCCCCCTCAAGCCGCCAGCAAAGAGGGAGAGCCTCCCGCCGCGACCGGAGACAGGATCGTCGATCCGGTGAGTGCGGGAGGGTGCATGTTACTGAGCGCTGGTGCGCTCCATCGAGGCTCCCATCGATTTCCTTGAGCCCACGAGGCTCCAAAGTCGGGGGCATTTTGTTCATAAGGGGAGCGGCCCCGGAAGGCAGCGGGCCGCTCCAACATTGGCCCCAATATTGGTGTAGAGCCCTACAAGGCTCCAACGTGAACGGGGCATATTATTGTTTAGAGCCTGCGAGGTTCAAGGGGCACACTATTGATTCAGAGCCCACGAGGCTCCAACAACGTGGGGCACATAATTTTTAAGCGCTGGTGCGCTTCAACAACGTGGGGCACATCCTTTTAGAGCGCTGGTGCGCTCCAACACTTGGGGGCATTCTTTTTCTTTGCAGAGCCCAGGGAGGCTCCAGGACATGCCATATTTGTTCTAAAGGCCCAGAGGTGCCCAGGCCCCAGTCCCTACAGCTTCCCAGCACTTAGTGGGCAGCTGCCACGTTTAGGTTGTGCCTTGTGCGCCTGGCTTGCGCAGCCTGCATAGTCGCGCCCTGACATTAGTGGATTGGTCATTTCTGCACCCCTGAGTGGCCAGTTGGCCTGGGGACAGTTTTTCTGTATTGTGCCCTCCCCTAGGGTACCTGGTGATTTGCATATATGTACTTTTGCGCCTGCGCAGTGTCTTCATGATATTTTTTTTCCTAAACTGTGTTTACACCTCTAAATGTATTTTATGCATCCTGTGTTTATGTGCTTAGACCCCTACAGGTAGAGTGATACTTAGGTGGTTGTTTTCTCCCTAGTACAGGTGGTACTAGTGAGGTCCTAGTTCCCTGCGTGATATATTCCTAAAGGTGGTTAGGGTTGCGTAGGTGGTACTTTCTGGTTACCAGTAGTTACTGGTTGTGTGCTATATGTTCTATTTTTAGTGCTACAGTGATTGTATGTGCTATGTTCTAAAATATTATTCCTACGTTCTAAGTGCTATTTCTACAAAGTGCTAATTCCTGACAGTGGTCCATGTGGCCCTGTCCCCTGTATATATAATCCCTTGTAAATTCTGCCCGTGCCTGTTGGCACATTGTAAAGTGTGTGTTTTTATCTAATGTGTTGTGTATAATACAAAGGTTATTTTTCTATAATACCTTGTGTGGAGTTTCCTTTGTGGTGGGCCTTGGGGGTTGTTGCTGGGTGCGCGCGCAAACGCTTTACACATTGCCTCAGAGATAAGCCTGACTGCTCGTGCCAAGCTACCAAGGGGGTGAGAAGGGGTTATCTTTGGCGTGTAACTCCCCAGCCCTGACTAGAGTGGTGGTTTCTGCCTGGCTTTGGCGCAAGCCTCAGCCAACCAGAAATCCCATTTCTAACAGCGTGTGAATGTACTTTTGTTTCTGCCTGTCTGCGAGCCTGTGTCTGAGTATAGTCTATGGTTGGGAAATGGTGCTGTGAGGGCAGTGGACTGGGAGAGGATACCCCTCTATTTAAAAAGATTACCTGTTGATAATGGATCTCCCCCAGATTTGGGGGGGTTAAGGGGAAAGACTTTTTCCACAGGAAAACAAACATCCCTGCTGAGAAAGTAAATGAAAAAATAGTGTTTGCACATTGTTCTTTTAGTCTGTGGAATTTGACTATATATATATATATAGGCTGGAAACCTGCAGTTGCCGTGGCTTTCCAAGTGTACTATTACACCTGTTTATGAAATGAGAAAAAGGGTAAAAATATATTTAAGCGGAGTCTCCATACATTTACACCTATCTTTGTGAACCAGACCCATGCTTTTAAAACACAGACTTTTTTTAATCGGTATTCACAGTCCGCTCGTACTGTAAGACTCATATAGTGCAAGGCTCGGGTTGCCTTACAGATTTTGAAGCCCTCATATCATTCATTGTTTCACCTTCTATGCCCTCAACAATAGGGAGCCTAGGGGGTCTAAGGGCAGGTCGCCCCCCTCTCATAACCATACATCAAAAAGGGACCTACCCCGAAAGAGAAATTTATATTATTATATTTATTAGCACTATGAGCACCCAAATATCAATGCCCCTGGCTCATTCAAACCTCTTGTGTTTTTGCCACGTAAGCGGCAATCCAATACCATTCACAAACCGCATCTATTGTTACAGTCTGTGTGAATGAAAACTCCTATGTGACTAAGTGTTTCCCTTAAATAGTGTGCTGTGAAGAGCTGCTAATATAAAGGCATAAAGAACAGGAAAAATGTGAAAGGCAGGCAGTGCCTCACGGAAGTAGCCCCAACGAGGTTGTGTAGACTGGTACTCGCCTACTACCTCACGTTCTCATCATAGGCTGCTGCCGCCAAAACAGAAAAGAAGGAGTGCTGGAAACCTCATACTAATCCTAATGCCTAGTGTCTGGTAAAAAACTCATATCGTGACGTGTGTCTATATTTGAAAAAAAGGGGAAGTGTCGACCCAGAGACAGGAAGACTGAGTCTGATCAGGACCCAAGTCGCTCCGATTAAAACCGAGCAGTACTACACTGGCTATGTGAAACTTTATTCGATGCTGTGTAACTGCTCATTAAAACCAACATGTTTCGTTGCCTGATTAAATTTAACGGCAACTTCTTCAGGGCTAGGGTCGACTGGCCTCTCTGCGTCGCTAGTTCAGACCAGCGATTTGTCTATCAGCACCTGGGGGAAACACAATTAAAACACACACTCAGTTTGGCACCCATGTGGATCATCTGGGTCCTTCACAAGTACATGAGAGCGATTGCTCATACAGGTCGGTGCCTGCAACATATCTGACGTTCATATTTACCATCAAAGATGATGTCTGTCAGCATACCTGAACCTTCAGTATGTGTGGATGTATATGATATCATAAAAACCTGGACTGCTTGCCCAACGGCTGCGGAATCACGTTTCTAGAGAGGCACAGAGATACACACAGTAGTTAAACATCTCAGTTTGGGCTATACAATCACATCTTCTCATGTGTCTGTTGTCCACTCTGTTAAAACCCATTGTTTCAATACTCCAGGAATACACAGGTGATACCAGCGTTACGTTATTGCCCCGGTTTGTATTATCACTTCAGTGCATATTATGTGCCATAGAAAATGATACCGGCTAACAACGCTGCTCTACGTGTATTGATAGTACTTCAACTAACTAAATATTAGATAGACGACACCCCCCAGTATCAGGCGGTCCCACAGTTGTACCTTTCCGCCATCTAACTCAGGATAGGGGCTACGTCTATCAGTAGTGTCTACGGGTCGTGGGGTATGCCTGATCAGAGTATCACCTCATTGTGGTCTTACCTCGTCAGCCTTGCAGTCCGGACGTGGCTCATCCTCCATCACGGACTTCAAGGCTACTTCCTGCTTAAATGCGTGACGCGTGCTGTCATACGCGCATGAGTAGTTGTTTAATGAACGGAATGGCGGCCATATTGTGTAAACCGCTCGCGCTTCCTCAGCTGCACTTAGTGTCTCCACGCCATACCTCTGATTATGTCAAAGATGAGGTATAATTTACTTTTTAAAGCCCAGACTAATGTTACAGACACTGAGGGTGCCGCTTATATGAATGCACTAGATTGTTTATTTGAATTTATATGTGCGTCGACCTCAGCCAAACAGGTATTTAGATACATGGGCATGACTGTCCCCGTGTACTGAGCCCATCTGCTCATATATAAACCCCTAGCGTGTATACTACGGCGGGAAGGTTGTTCTATGTGTACATAAGCATAAGCCATGTATAGATCTACAATTTGGGACTCTATAATGTGTACTGATCAAAGAATGTTTAGATACTGGGGAAACCCTATCCCGCTAATCTCTGCCCATCTACTCTTATGTGGACCCCCAGCATACATGTTACAGCGGAGAGATTGTTCACCGACAAAGATCAAGTGTATACTGCCTTACTGTGCCACCTTCCCCCACTCAATGAAATCATTGAGGCCCTGTTGGTCTGCTTTCTCTTGGAAAATCCAACGTCTCGGGGATTCAATCTGTTCTGGAACCATTGTCCCAGTATGCCGATTTTTTCCTGAGGGAATGTGTGATCACCCAACCATCATACGTACAGGACACTACCGATGTTTTAAGGATCTTACATGATATTGAGTATGACCCCCAACATCAATTCCTTGTCACGATTGATATAGAATCGTTATACACGAGCATCCCCCAGGAAGCCACGCTGGTGGCAGCAGCACGGGCCCTGGGGGAATGTGAATGGTTCTATGACGTCCCACAAACTTTTGTGCTCCAATGTGTTGAACTGGCCCTTACAAGAAATTTTTTGGCCTACAAAGATCAGCTATACCTACAAGTGTCCGGGACTTCTATGGGGGCTACATTTGCCCCCAGTCTGGCTTGTATTTACGTGGGCCAATTTGAGACCGGCCACGTCCTGCATCGCGATAATCCCTTCCAGAGGAACATTGCCCTCTGGAGGCGATATATTGACGATGTTTTATGCATATGGACGGGATCCAGGACTGACCTGGACGGATTCCTCGTGTGGCTCAACAGCCTAGATGAATGTCTTAAATTCACATGGACCATCAGTAACACAGTAGCCACATACTTGGATTTAGACATCAGGGCGGAAAATCATAAACTTGTCACTAATGTCCATCAGAAACCTACGGACAAGAATTCCCTGCTGCACTATAGATCTTACCACCCCAGGGCCTTGAGAGATAACCTGCCCGTAGGACAGTTCCTGCGTTATCGCAGGAACTGTTCGTCCACAGAGGAGTTTGTTACACAAGCTAATGCCCTGTCTTGCAAATTGGAGGAACGATCATACCCCACTAAGATAATCAAACAAGCAAGGAAACGAGCTTTGAATACTCCCAGAGCTGCTTTCTTGGAGAGAACACCTAAAACCAAAGGGGATTGCATTCCGGTGGTCACTACCTTTGGCCCCTTGTCCACCAAAGTTAGACAAGTGATCAGGAAACATTGGCCCCTGTTGAACACCCCGACTATGACGATGCCACAACCACGATTTGCCTTTAAGCGGTCTACCAATCTACGTGACCGCCTAGTATACTCACGACCCCAGTATAAGAACAAGGATACTGGCATCCCGCCTGGACACTACCAATGTGGCGGATGTACAGTGTGCGAACTTACCACTCCAACTAAAAGTGTCACTTTGGTAGGTGGTAAGACCTGGCACTTAAACACATTCAGTAACTGCAACACGAATAATGTCATCTACAGACTGATGTGTCCCTGTGGTCTTCAGTACATCGGTCTCACCACACGTAAAATAAAGATCAGAGTACAGGAACACCTAAGTACCATCAGGGTGGGCAAATTGACCACGAAGCTGGTCCAGCATTTTTTGGTGGCCGGACACAGCCCCAGAGAGTTACGATGGGTGGTACTGGAGCGAGTGTTTGGTGACTCCTATAACATGGAAGCCAGGCTATCGACTAAGGAGGCTCGTTGGATTTTCCAAGAGAAAGCAGACCAACAGGGCCTCAATGATTTCATTGAGTGGGGGAAGGTGGCACAGTAAGGCAGTATACACTTGATCTTTGTCGGTGAACAATCTCTCCGCTGTAACATGTATGCTGGGGGTCCACATAAGAGTAGATGGGCAGAGATTAGCGGGATAGGGTTTCCCCAGTATCTAAACAGTCTTTGATCAGTACACATTACAGAGTCCCAAATTGTAGATCTATACATGGCTTACGCTTATGTACACATAGAACAACCTTCCCGCCGTAGTATACACGCTAGGGGTTTATATATGAGCAGATGGGCTCAGTACACGGGGACAGTCATGCCCATGTATCTAAATACCTGTTTGGCTGAGGTCGACGCACATATAAATTCAAATTAAAAATCTAGTGCATTCATATAAGCGGCGCCCTCAGTGTCTGTAACATTAGTCTGGGCTTTAAAAAGTAAATTATACCTCATCTTTGACATAATCAGAGGTATGGCGTGGAGACACTAAGTGCAGCTGAGGAAGCGCGAGCGGTTTACACAATATGGCCGCCATTCCGTTCATTAAACAACTACGCATGCGCGTATGACAGCACGCGTCACGCATTTAAGCAGGAAGTAGCCTTGAAGTCCGTGATGGAGGATGAGCCACGTCCGGACTGCAAGGCTGACGAGGTAAGACCACAATGAGGTGATACTCTGATCAGGCATACCCCACGACCCGTAGACACTACTGATAGACGTAGCCCCTATCCTGAGTTAGATGGCGGAAAGGTACAACTGTGGGACCGCCTGATACTGGGGGGTGTCGTCTATCTAATATTTAGTTAGTTGAAGTATTAGCAATACACGTAGAGCAGCGTTGTTAGCCGGTATCATTTTCTATGGCACATAATATGCACTGAAGTGATAATACAAACCGGGGAAATAACGCAACGCTGGTATCACCTGTGTATTCCTGGAGTATTGAAACAATGGGTTTTAACAAAGTGGACAACAGACACATGAGTAGATGTGATTGTATAGCCCAAACTGAGATGTTTAACTACTGTGTGTATCTCTGTGCCTCTCTAGAAACGTGATTCCGCAGCCGTTGGGCAAGCAGCCCAGGTTTTTATGATATCATATACATCCACACATACTGAAGGTTCAGGTATGCTGACAGACATCATCTTTGATGGTAAATATGAACGTCAGATATGTTGCAGGCACCGACCTGTATGAGCAATCGCTCTCATGTACTTGTGAAGGACCCAGATGATCCACATGGGTGCCAAACTGAGTGTGTGTTTTAATTGTGTTTCCCCCAGGTGCTGATAGACAAATCGCTGGTCTGAACTAGCGACGCAGAGAGGCCAGTCGACCCTAGCCCTGAAGAAGTTGCCGTTAAATTTAATCAGGCAACGAAACATGTTGGTTTTAATGAGCAGTTACACAGCATCGAATAAAGTTTCACATAGCCAGTGTAGTACTGCTCGGTTTTAATCGGAGCGACTTGGGTCCTGATCAGACTCAGTCTTCCTGTCTCTGGGTCGACACTTCCCCTTTTTTTCAAATATAGACACACGTCACGATATGAGTTTTTTACCAGACACTAGGCATTAGGATTAGTATGAGGTTTCCAGCACTCCTTCTTTTCTGTTTTGGCGGCAGCAGCCTATGATGAGAAAGTGAGGTAGTAGGCGAGTACCAGTCTACACAACCTCGTTGGGGCTACTTCCGTGAGGCACTGCCTGCCTTTCACATTTTTCCTGTTCTTTATGCCTTTATATTAGCAGCTCTTCACAGCACACTATTTAAGGGAAACACATAGTCACATAGGAGTTTTCATTCACACAGACTGTAACAATAGATGCGGTTTGTGAATGGTATTGGATTGCCGCTTACGTGGCAAAAACACAAGAGGTTTGAATGAGCCAGGGGCATTGATATTTGGGTGCTCATAGTGCTAATAAATATAATAATATAAATTTCTCTTTCGGGGTAATTCCCTTTTTGATGTATCACCTTCTATGCCCTCCTGCGAAATATGATTAGGCATCGTCATTTGTTAATGCACTCGTTTTCCTTTCCTTGATGCTGATAGATTTTGAAATATTTGTAAAGCTCATTTACAAGTATTTAACTTTTGTCCTATACACTTGACAACCTACAGCCTTTCCTTTCACACTCTGCGCCAGCTAGATTGCCTCTAGGTTCACATTACAAAATCCTCCACTTTGCGGTCAGAGAAAGAAAAGCAAACACCAATCACCTTATCAAACAAATAAGCAGCATTTTGTCAGAAGATATTAAATCAAAGCCTCTTTATTGCAATTAACCTTCTGAACTCCAGCATAGTTATTTTGGGGGTGCTAGGCAGGGGTTAATTTGTAAAAAAAAATAAGTGCTTGGGCTCTCTTGAGGAGGCAGCTTACACCAGCCCATATCTCCTGTTAGCGCCGCCTAAAACAGAACCAACTACTAGCCATGAAAATGCGAAGATGATGTGGCATAATGGACAGAGCTACCGACGTCGGAGCAGGGGTACCAGATTCGAGTCTTGGTGTTGGCTCAATTCTGGTGATTCTGGGCAAATCATGTAATCTCCCCTTGCCTACATAAATGAATGTGTCCTTAACTGCTACTCATGAAAAGCACCGGTGTTGATGATTAAGTGCCTGTGCTGAGCACAATAAACCACCTGCTCAAATTAAGCGCAGGTGCTAGAGCACCGCCGCACCACGCACCACAACTTCCAGTACCCATAATATAATCCAAATTCCAATATTCAGCTGATGTGACTGTTATTTTCATGCAGTAAGAGTATATCGTAGATTAGCAAATGAGTAACAGCCTCACCTTGTCAAGAACTCTTTCGACAAGCGGAAGTTTATGATAGACCAATAGGTTGCGTCATCAGGTGAAGTGGTAATTCATCATGTTGAGTTTTGGATGTGTTTTTAATGTCTATATATTATTAAATAAACTTTTTTGACACCTGAAATACTGCAGTCATTTCCTACTTCAAGCATTTAGGGAATCATATGCTAAACACGTACTGCTGCTGCAGGGTGCCCTTTTACAAAAGATTTAGGCGGACTTGCGGGAATGCTCTCAAAGCATTTAGAATATAAAATGAGTTCACGGAGGAATTCATTGCAGTGGCTGAATGTATTTGATTCGATTGGGCACCGCCACCTTCTGCCCGCAAAGCTATTTTCCTCACTAAAGAACAGTCTGACAGAAGACTTAAGAGCTTGGTGGAAACTGTCAGGTTGTAGAGTGGAAAATAAATTAGTTTCATTTCATAGAGAGCCTGTGGGACAGGATGCAAAAGGCATAAGAGGCTGGGAGATGAGCTCATGCTGCCCCCCTCTTTGGAATGCCAGTTTAAATGTAAATGCCCATGGCTGGATCTGCAATATTTAAGGCGGATTATAATTTTTAATAAACATCGACCCCCTTCTCCCCAAATTACTGGTGATGTCTTCTATTTGGATTAATGCAAAAAGAACAGATGATGGGTCCCGTGCTCTCTTTGCCGCTGGAGTCAAGCTAGCCTGGCTGATGAGGAGTGATACCCAGAAACCGGTCCCAGGATGCTTGTTTCCGAACCAGGGAGGACATGGCCTGGCAGTTCGGGCTGGACTGTTCCAATGGGGAACAATGTCAAGCTTGATTTGAATATGGCTGGGTTTAAAATGGAACGGCATGGGGAGAAAAAAAACGATGGATTTAGGCCCAGATCTTTGTACTAGCGGTGAATGTTTGACATTGTTCAGCATTCTTTCCATCAATTATTCATTTTTCTTTTTTCTATTTGAATTAATGCATTATTTCATCTGCCAATGACCTTTGGAGGATTTTTCTCCTTTGAATATTTCAAAGAGAATGACATAAAGCCACTCAATGTGTTGGATGCACTCATTGACTTGTTACTTTAATAAATCTGTCATGAGGAATAGCACATTACTGAATACATTTCAAACCAGAGATCTCCTGGTGGCAGGTACAGTCTCTCACTGCACCCACTGCCACTGTTCAAATGCAGCCTGGGTTTCCTCCTGCACAGTGCAAGACAGACTTGAATCTTCAAATACCCAGATGCCTTTCAAAAATGCACTGCCCTCAGGTCAGGGGAGAATTCGCAATGCAATGAGGAAAGCACCATTCATTGGGGTACGGTGCCTAGCGCTTTCACTTAAAGATGGCAGCAGAGGCGGCCAGGATAGTGTTACCTAGCTGTTCTATGGGTCCTGAAGAGTAACAGCATCAAATGTTATTAAAGACATGCAAATGAGGAAATGTGTGAATATTTAGTCATACTTTATATAACAAGAGAGAACACTAACTTGTTGTAATTTAACATTCTCAACAGATCTCAATGCCGGAGATATTCTTCAAATGTTTGGGAAGATGTTTTTCGTATTTTGTCAAGAATCTGGCTACGATACTATCCTGCGAGTCCTTGGTTCCAATGTCAGAGAGTTTTTGCAGGTGAGGGATTGTGTTATTGAGCAATGCTCTTAAATTTAAATGTTATGGGGTTAATCCATGACACATATTTTGTGTGATGAGAGGTGTGCATGCCTCATAAAAGAATGCACATTTTCCTAGATAGAAAAATGAAGGAAGGTACCGATTTTGACAAGGAAGCAACTATGCATTCTTAACTTGCTACTTTTATTATAGCTACCACCTATAAGAGAAAAACTACCTTTGCAGCAAACCATGGATCACAAACGAAAGGTGTGTCATCAGAAGTCATCAGTGAGTGGCAGCTTCTTTTCCTGAAGAAGACAAATTAAGCTTCCTAAATGATATAATAGAACAATATCAGAAGAAAGCAAACAGAAACAGCAGAACAACTTCGTACAAGTCTCCAGATGGCTTATCAGTAAAATACAGGAGCATAGAGGCTCATGTGCTATGTGTCCTGTTGAGATGAAGCTTTAGGAAGAAGCAGGAGCTGTAGAAAATGAAGTTGAAAGAAAGTCAAGAACATTTGTAGTACAGAAAATGTAATGGGGGCAAACAAAACATCTGCCAAGATATAGACTGTTCTAGCGAGGAAAATCTGCAGTTTTATACAAGACCAGAGACTCATATTATACCTGTTTGCAGCACAGTCACTACTACGAAAAAATATATGAGCAACCGCTTTGAAATAAAACTTCCTGAATGTTGATCGTCTGGACCAATCAGCAAATCCAAGAAAGTCCTCTAAACTTGTTCTAACTAAAATGACTTTAGAGGCCATGTCTCATCAGGTGTAATAAGCCATGAAGGATTATACATCTATTTCACCCAAAAATATAGCTTTGGTCCATCTAGCTAAAGTTGGTGAAGCCACAGGAACATGGGGTATGTAGATAGATTAAAACATGTGGAGAAAATGTTCTTAAATGAGTAGTCTTTCATTCATATTAGTCACACTAAACATAACTTTGCATGAGAAGGAAAATAAGCAGAAAAACATATTTCATAACTCTTTCAAAACGAAGGTGTCATTGTTCGGCCACATTTGGTACTATTGCAGAATTAGTTTAGGATCCCATGTGAGAAGGCCATATATATTATATGCAACTACTGACATAAGGATGTTCCCATAAGAGTTGTCCTAAAAAAAAACTAAGGGTCAGCAGAATAGCTGAGCTGTAGCCATTAACAGTCCTGAAAGACTTGTCCTGAGATACCAGTGAGACAAGAACAATTAGAACTGTAGTACTATTTTCTAAACTAAGATAGCATATCCCTTTTTCCCAGCAACCAATCTCAAGCATGCCAAGCTGTTTCATAAGTCCTGGTGGTTGTCCACTCTGCTCTTTGCGCTACCTATGGAGCCTCTGGCCTCATGCGCGTGAACTGGACGAAACTACCAGAGAATGACAGTGTTGGACTCACTTTATATGCGGATGATCTCCTCCTCTTTCTCCAAGAGAGAAGACCTGATGGGAGCAAGGAATATGCTGGAACGCATTGGTCTGCTGTCTGGCTTGAAAGTAAATTGGCCGAAGTCCCGACACCTCCCCATGACATCCAACGGGCCCCCCCCCCAGATGAACTAGATCGCCTCCAGTGGGAACCCAGATGCCTGGCGTATTTAGGGGTACAGATATATCATGATGCCTCCAACCTCTTAGAGGGCAATGTAGGTAGAGCGATTCTCTCCCTCCGCTCTTCTATGCAGTTTTGGAAATTGCTACCATTGTCAGTGGTGGGCAGAGTGGCCCTTCTGAAAATCGTGGCGTTGCATGATTGTTATACTTCTTCTGCACGCTCCTGGTGTGGATCTCCAAGACAATATTCTGGGACCTAGACTCACAGGTTGTATCGTATATCTGGGGCACGGGCTGCAGATGAGTGGCACTGGCTACATTACAGCGCTCCACAGTAACTGGAGGGTTGGCTGTCCCGGACTGTGAAGCTTACTATATTGCAGCACAGCTAAATTGGCTGATCCAGTGGAGGTGTCCAGAAGAAACCCTAACAGGGCCCTGAACCTATTCACACCAGTGTCTTCTGACCTCACCAAAATATTCTTGTGAGTAAGACGGTGACCCACTGGAAACACTGGAGAGATCAGAGTCATAGCCCAATGTTGGGCAAGAGTCTTGCAAAAGACTTGTAGTAGAACCCCCTATTCTCCTGATTTACCCTTCACCATGCTTCGACATCTGCCCCATGGCAGGAGATGGGTGGGATTGAATACCTGGATAGAAGCGGGGCGACTACGGTAGGTCTATTCAGAGACTCAGCTACTCCAGTTTGATGCGTTTCATGCAGAATTCGAACTACCCTGAGGCCACTTCCTCCTACACAGGGCCCACACCACGGCATTCAGGAAACACTGGGGTACCGGGTCCACAGAGCCATGGGCGCTGAGCTGCTGTTTGTATGTGACCCTGTCGTCAGGCACAATCGAAACGGTCTCATGCCTTTACAAAGTGATATGTAATGATCTCCAGCGACCAATGGAGCGCTTGCGAACGCAGTGGGAGGAAGACCTGGAAATCCCAATCCCTGAAGTGGACTGGGGTGCCGTAGTAGATAGGACACCAAAGGTCTCATGAAATGCGTACCGTAAGTTAATAAACTATTATATATTGAACAGGGCGTACCGTACCCCGGTGAGAATTAGGAAATACTTCCAATCGTAGGAGGCTGCTTGCCCCAGATTTGGTGAATGGGAAGCGCATATCCTAAACATGCTCTGGGGGTGTCCTATCCTGACTATGTATTGGAAGGAGGTCATAACTGTAGTTGAAACTATCAGTGACAGGGAGATTCCTCATTCTCCGGATCACTGCCTGCTGGGATGGTTCCCGCACACAGCTAAAACAAACGTAGCAGGGAAATTCCAAGATCTTGCTTCTGTCCTGGCCAAGCGGGACATTAATAGGAACTGGAAATCGGTGAGAGTGCAGAGGATAGAAACATGGAGGAGAAAACTGTAAAAATGGACGGGATGCGAAGGGAGTATACTCCTAAGGGAAGCCCGATGTGGCATATGCACAATGGATGCAGCCAGGACCTGGGGAGGACTAGTCGACAAATTAGTGGCCATGGATTCTGACGCTGACACAGCCTTGCCCTCATGACCTGCATTCCCAGAATAGGGAGGAGAGAGAATGAGACAGGCCACACATATAGCGGCCCCTCACTGACCACCCCCCTAGCTCCCATATCCATATCCTGCGCATGCATAGGCACGACAACCTTTAAAGTGTACATATATGCCACACAAAGCTGACAGCATCGTAGCAAGGAATCGACTCAAGGGGTAAGGTGGGGGTGAGTTGGGAATGTTAATGATGTTGAAGGAAACGGGGATGACAATAGCGCCAACTGGTTCAATAATACACAGTAACATTAATTGTAACATGATAATGAAGTACATAAGTAAAACCCCAATAAAATATGGTAAATAAATAAATAAGTCCTGGTGGTACCCTGCGCCCCGGAAGATTTTAAGAGACTAGCAGTTGAATGCAGGAGATCTTTCAGTGGCCACGATTACCAGAAAAGTTTATAGCCATCATCTGAAGATTGCTGGATAGGATCAAATTTTGACTCTTGCTGTAGGGTTCTTGGAGGAGGTGAAAGTGAAATGGAAGCAATACTTGAAGATCTATGGCCATTTTTACAAGAGATAGGGAGCAGGATAGAACAACCCAGAGAGGGAAAATTAGAACTGCCAGGGCATTTACTATAAGGATATGAACCAGCCATCTGGAGATCATGACAAATGAAGTAAAAACGCAATTGTGACCAGCAAACAATTTTGCTACAGATTGTTTATGGCTAGAGCACGATGATATTGTAAGGGGGCAATTGTGAGTGAAAAGATGAGACAAAGCTCTAGTGGCAACATGCAGAAGTAACTTGCCTCATATAATAATTTGGTGTAATATCTTGCTGTAGTTTAGGGAAAGCTCACAGTCACAATAGAGCCATGTGATTCAGACAATGTATATAAAAAATACTTCATTCATACAGCAATAGTCTTATTTAGTTACAAAACCTTTAATGTTTAATATGAATAATTTTAAAATATATACCAAAAAGAAATATATATATCGTGTCTAACAAAATAACAACCTAAATTTAAATAAACACAGTAAATTAACATTTTTGCTCTGAGAACCTCCAAGAAGTTTCGCCCCCCACAGCCAATCATACTCATAATCATAACTGTATACATATAATTTATGCATAATACATCCTTCCCCCACCAGCATTTTCTCAGATATCAGTTAAAAATCAAATACAAAAAACACAAGAACGATTAAATTATAGCAAGGATCAGAGTAGAACTGCCTCCACTTAAAGATCTCGGAATAATTTTTAAAATGAGTACATCTTCAATAGCATTGGTGTGTGTCCTAATCCTTAGTAAATAATTGCATTCTTGTAGAATCATATGGGTAAAGTATTCTAATCAATACATTTGAATGGGATTACCTGGATCGAAAATGTTGGTCTTTGCGTATCACTTCTTAGTATGCGCCGACACACATTTCGGTGAAGACCACAATCCTAGTCGCACCTTCCTCAGGAGGTACACATATGTTAACAAACAAAACTGAAAAAAAGAAGGGGCAGGTCCCAGAGCTGGGTCCTAAGTACTAGTGAAGATTATTGTCCTGAGCTAATTTGTATACATTGTACGCAGAAACATATGAGCCTATTGAAGCATCAACCAAATGCCAAACAAACAACCCTTACATTTGTCATAAAGGTTTACAGCTAACTGCAGCAACACCTGCCACACCTTAGTACCATTCAAATGTTCTTCACAGGAGAAGCATATTTGATCTCGATTTTCCAGATCGCTAGGATTCTTCTGACATTGAGGCCTTTTTTCAAGTCTCCCACTCCAAACACTTTGAGGATGTTCATAATATTTTCTTTCCACAGCTTGAGATAGAGTAAACTGCCACCAGTTGCAATGCTTTAGTCCTTTGCAACTTACTTAAGTACCAGGTGTTTGCAGGTAGTTGTGGTTAAGCCAGTCCTTGATGTCAACCTCCTGTGGGTGCATTGACTCCTGCCCCAGTGGGAGGATTACTGTGGTGCCTAAAGGAGTTTTCTTTCACATTTTTCCACCCTAGATATCTTGGAAGCCAAGGAAGGAGCGTTTAGTTACCCAGCATTTTGAGTTCCTTTGAAAGTCACTTAGCAAGGGCACTTGGAGTAGAGGAGGCCTTGCTTCATGTTTTAGGTGCCAGAGTGAATCCTTCCACTGGGGCTGAAGTCAATGAACCCACAGGAGGTTGACATCAAGGGCTAGGTGAACCAAAACGACCTTCAATCGATCAATCAACCAATAAGGGGTTTATATAGCATGACTACCCTTGAGAATCTCACAGCGCTTGGGGGGCTGCTGATCCATCTAGGCGCAGGGGTTCAGTCGAAGAGCCAGGTCTTGATATCTTCCCTGAATTGAGTCAGCAACTGGGATTGCCTGAGATTGAGAGGCAGGGTGTTCCAGCTCTTGGCGGCAAGGTGAAGTATCTTCCTCCAGTTTTTATCTTGGGATCCGTGGGACGTTGGCCAGGGCCAGTTGAGTAGAACGAAGGTGTCTGGTGGGTACGTGGAATGAGAGTCAGTGGTTCAGATATTCAGGTCCTGCGTCGTGGAGAGCTTTGTAGGCATGTGTGAGAAGTTTAAAAGTGATTCTTTTGTTGACTGGAAGCCAGTGGAGTTTTCGAAGTCGTTCAGTGATGTGGCATCGGCGGTAGGTGTTGTGGACCAGTCTGGCTGCTGGATTTTGAATGATTTGTAGTTTCCTGATGAGTTTCTGGGAGACACCGGTGTAGAGTGCATTGCCATAGTCAAGTCTGCTGGTGATGATTGAGTGGGTAACCTTTTTATTGGATTCTGTGGGGATTCATCTGAATGTCTTTTGAAACAGGCGAAGCAAGATGAGGATACTCCTTTGATCTGCCGGTTTATTGTGAGGGAGGAGTTCAGTATGATGCTAAGGTTGCATGCGTGGTCCATCGGAATGGGGGGATTCCTAGTGCGGCCAGCCAAAAGGATTCATCCCAGGCTGAGGGGGTGGGTCCCAGGATGACTACATCGGTCTTGTCCGAGTTGAGCTTGAGGCAGCTATCTTTCATCCAGGTGGAAATGGCCTTCATCCCGCTTAGGAAGTTGATCCTGGTGGCTGTGGGTTCATTGGAAAGGGAGAGGATCAGCTGGGTGTCGTCGGTGTAGGAGACCATGTTGAGTCCGTGGTTTCTGATGATGGCAGCAAGGGGGGCAAAATGGACGTTGAAGAGGGTAGGGCTCAGGGAGGAGGCCCAGGGTACTCTGCAGCTGATCTCTGTAGTTTCTGAGAGGAATGGAGGTAGTCTTACTCACTGTGTTCAGCTGGCAAGGAAGGAGTGGATCCAGTCCAGGGCCTTGTCGTGAATGCCGGCATCTCGGAATCTTGTGATTAGGGTGTGGTAGGAGACGTTATTGAAGGTGGCCTAGAATTCCAGTACAATGTGTGCTGCGTTTTCACCTTGGTTGAGGAGAGATTGTATATCATCAGTGGCGGCGAGGAGTGCAGTCTTGGTGCTGTGGTTGCTTCGGAATCTGGATTGGGATATGTCCAGGATGTGGTTCCCTTCGATGAACTCAGAGAGTTGGGCGTTGATGGCATTCTTTATGAGCATGGTTGGGAATGGGAGGAGGGAGATGGTCTGAAGTTCTTGAGGTCTGTCAGGTCGGCGGATGGCTTCTTCAGCAGGGGGTTGATGTCAGCATGTTTCCAGTCATCGGGGAAGGTAGCAGTCTCGATGGAGCAGTTGATGGTGCGGCCTAGCTCGTGTGCGATGGAGGTGGCTGCTCTATGGAAGATGTAATACAGGCAGTGGTCCCAAGGGGCTCCAAAGTGGATACTCTTCATGGTCTTGAGTGTGCCGTCTGTGGTGAGCGGAGTCCAGTTGAGCAGGATCTGTTGGGGTGCAGCATGGTTTCGTGTGGTGGTGTCGGGCGTGGTGGGAGGGTCTTGGGTTTCTAAGCTGTCGTAGATACTTCTGATCTTGGGATGGAAGAAGGTGGCAAGTTTTTTGCAGAGGAGGGGGTATGTCTGTGGTCTCACTGTTGGGCCTGGAGAATTCCTTGACAATGGTAAAGGGTTCTTTGCTGTTGTATGCAATGGCGTTAAATAAGTCTTGGAAGGCCATTTTCTTTGTGGTTTTGAGGAGGAGGTGGTGTGCGTTGACGGCTATTTTGATGTTCCTCCATATCTTCTCAAGTAGTCTGCAGGTGCATCTGGACTAGTGAAGGGTGGGAGTGAACCAGCTGCCTTTCTTGGAGTGTTGCTTGACTTGGCATTACTGAGGGGTGCTATTGTGTCGGCGCAGTTGGAGATCCATTGGTGGAGGTTGTGTCTGCTGATGCTGGTGGTGTGGTAGTGCTGAGTAAGAAGGTGAGATGTTCTTTGGTGACATTTTTCCAGCTGCGACGGGGGGTGGGCGGTGAGGGCGGTGGTGTCCGGTGGGCTTGGTGAAGGTGAAGTGCATGCAGTGTTGGTCAGTCCAGAGGAGTTTGGTGATGTGTCTGTAGGAGATGTTTCCAGTGGCGACCAAGACGGCATCAAGCATGTGTCCTGCTGCATGGGTTGAAGCTGTGATAAGCTGTTTAAGTCAGATGTTGGCGCGCTACTCTAGAAGGGATGCAGTGTTCTGGTCACTGGGCTTGTCCAGGTGGAGATTGAGGTTGAAGAGTAGGATGTAATTTGTGGATGTGAGAGCCTAGGGTGCGAAGAGGTTGAAAATTGTGTTGGGGAAGGGCGGGTGGGACCAGGAGGCCTGTAGACGAGGATGCTTGTCAGGGTGGTGTTGGGGTTGGTCTAGAGCTGGAGCTGGATCTGAAAGTGGATGTGTTCCATGGTTGTTGTTGGGTAATCCGAGTGGGTGGTCAGGCGGAGGGTGTTCTTGTGGACAATGGTGATGCCTCCTGCTGGTCAGTCGGTGCAGTCCTTGCGGGTGATTTCGTATCCATCAGGGATGGCAGTGTTGATGTCCGGTCCAGAGTTGGGGTTAGTCCAGGTTTCCGTGAGGAAAGCGATGTCGGGGAAGGCGGAGTCGAGGAGGTCCCATATTTCTGTGGTATGTTTGTGAAGGGAGCACATGTTGAGGAGGATGCAGCTGAGCCGGTCAGGTGCCCTGTTGGTCCGCGGGCAGTGGAAGGAGCTGGTGTGTGGAGGTAGGCGTGATGTAGCTGAAGTTTCAGCAGGAGAAGAGTCCTTGGGTGTCCTTCGGTGAGGCGAGGTGGCAGACGGTATGGCATCCTGTGTTGAGGGTGAGGAGTGTGCAGGCTTTCGTATGGGTGGGCGGCCCGAGAACCAGCGTCTGTGGCACTGGGCGCGGTCCAGGCATGGATGGGCGCAGACGGGCTTGCCTTTGGCATGCCAGCAGCACAGCCATGCTGCAGCCGCCGTTATGTAGTGTGCGGGGGGCTGGACAGCTGGAAGGCGGGGACGTGGGGAGTAGGAGGAGTCATTAGAGTGGTCAGATCTGTGGGGGATAGCAGCCGCAAGGGTGGCGAAACATGAGGAAATGTGCAAAATTGACAAGTAAAAAGGCAAAAAGCAGAAAAAAAGGCAGCAGTAGAAGCAAGGCAAAAGGGCAGAAAAAGCAGGAAAAAGGAGAGGCAGAAGGGCAGTCCAGCAGCAGAGCAGTGACTCTCTACCACCAGACCACCAGGGATGAGGTGCAGGCAGGAGCCTGTGGGTGGAGGAGGGCTTTGAACTCCTGACTAGAGGGTCAGCAGCAGCAATGGGGGCAAAAGCTACCAGGTGGAGCTATGCCATGAAGGGAGAAGTTCACTAGTAAGGTCCTAGTAAGGCAAGAGCCTGGTACTTAAGCGACTTGCCAAACACAAGTACTAAAGAATGGCAACTGGTGGTATGCCCTTGCGAAATGACTTTCAAAGGAACTCAAAATGCTGGGTAACTAGATGCTCCTTCCTTGGCACAAATCAATGCACTCACATGAGGTTGACATAAGGGCCAGGTGAACCGCAACTACCTGCAAAAACCTGGTACTTAAGCAAGTTGCCAAGTACAAGCACTAAAGCATCACAACTGGTGATAGTTTTCCACCTCAGCTTTATCTCAAGCTGTGGGAGGAAAATATTATGGCCATCCTTAATGTATCTGGAGTGGGAGATTTGAAAAAAAGGTCTTGATGTCAGAGGGATCCTAAGGATCTGGAAAAGGAGGTCAAATGTGCCTCTCCTGCGAAGAACATTGGAATGGTACTATGGTGTGACAGGTATTACTGCAGTTAGCCGTAAACCTTTTAGACTAGTTTAAAGGTTCTTTGTTTGATGCTTTAATAGGCTCATAGGTTTGTGCATACCACGTATACAAATTTGCTCCCGACATTAATATTCATTTGTACTTAGGACCCAGCTCTGGGACCTGCCCCCTATTTTTTCAGTTTTGGTTTTTAACATATATGTGCCCTGAGGAAGGTGCGACTAGGATCATGGCCTTCACCAAAACGAGCGACGGTGCATAAACTGAACTGAAATGCGAGGCCAGAATATTTGATTGATTTAAACCCATTCGAATGTATTGATTAGAATACTTTACCCATATGATTCTACAAGAATGTAATTATGTACTAAGGAATAGGACACACACCAATGCTATTGAAGATGCACTCATTTTGAAAAGTATTCCTGGAGCTGTAAGTGCAGGCAGCTCTACTCTGGTCCTTGCTATACCTTAAACATTATTTGTTCTTGTATTTGAGTTTTACTGATATCTGAAGTATGCTGGTGAAGGAAGGATGTATGTGGCGTGAATGATATGTATGGAGTTCAGATTATGAGTATGAGTGGCAGTGGGGGGCAAAACTTATTGGAGGTTGTCAGAGCAAAAATATTAATTTACTGTATTTATGAAAATTCAGGTTGCTATTTTGTTAGACATCATGTATATATTTATTTTTTAGTATCTATTTAATAATTATTCATATTAAGCATTGAAGAGTTTGTAACTAAATAAGTCTATTGCTGAATGATTGTAGTATTTTTTATATATATTGTCTGAATCACATGCCTTTATTGCAACTGTGAGCTTTTCCTAAAGTACAGCGAGATTTTACGCAAAATTATTGTCTCAGGCAGGTTACTTCTGTGTGGTTTATGGTTAGTATACCCCTGCTTTCCTGCCTTTGCATTGATTTATACAGGGGCCCTATTTATTTTTGTATCTATTGGTAACAGTCCCTACTGGGAATTCAGTGTTTGGAAAACTAATGGATAAAGTCTCTTCTTATGCAGATGTGTGGAGAAACAATGTGCCTCCATGTATTGCCAAGAAGAAATTCTGCCCCTTACAGAGGTTTTAGACTTGGCACCTCCCAGACAGTTTATGTATTGTACCACTGAAATGTTGTCCATGTACAAAAGTATAGTGGAATGTGCTTTGTTGCCCTTACAGAGGTTTTAGACTTGGCACCTCCCAGACAGTTTATGTAATGTGCCACTGAAATGTTGTCCATGTACAAAAGTATAGTGGAATGTGCTTCGTCCTTGGTGGAATTGAATGACAAAGGAGTCTGCAAAAGATCAAAATAATTGATCTGCTTTGACAATTCCTTTACAGACCATGGCCCACTAGGGCATAACTGGACACTCCTAGAACCTGAACTCCACAAACTGGCATCTGAATCTAAGACTAGATTTGGGAATCTGGTGATGGTATAACTATTGCAAGCAACTAAATGGTCTTGCTACCATGTCATCTCTTCTCAAGTGTTTTTGTCTAAGGGTACCTTCCTTCTGTAAATGTCTGATCTAGACACATTAGCGTGCATGTTAATGATGGGGTCCTGGAAATCCAGTTTAGATAGACACTGTCAACAGAGATACCATTCTAGCCAACTGCCTGAGATGTGTGTGAGAAAGTGACATCATCTTTAATTCTTTTTGATAAGCATGAAATAGCACACTCATATTTTATATTCGGAATCTATATGGAAATTGTGTAAAACAACATGGAGCACAAGTCAGATCAAAGGGGTGAGACTTAAAATGGTAACTTTTGATGCCATTTAAATTAAATGATCCACAAGTGTTCCAGACAAATTGGAACTGAGAGTTAAGAGTCCTTGAGTTCAAGCTTCACCATCCATTCTCCTGGAAAAACGATATCCTTGAGATGAAAATTTACCACAATTTTTGGAATGACTGTTCTTTTTTTGTTCTTTTCTTTTTCTTTTTTTTTAACGAAAAGTATGTTGTTTGCCATACCCTAAGGGTGGAGAGAATGCTCTTCTGTGACTTTCTTGGAAAAGAACATTCATATATTGTACATGAGCTCTTATTTGTCTAAACATAGAGGAATTGGCCTTTGAGAAAAACCTCGCAACAACTATTGGACAAATCCTGCATGGTGAAGAACCCATGTATTCTGTGAAATTACCAGCTAAATTTAAGAAATATCTATTTTGCAAACACTTAACAAGGGGGAGAAAATAAACGAGATACCGACCTCGATTAAAAGCTCTCCCTTGACTTCTGTTCTAGCTGAAATATCTTCCCCTTTGGGGAAAGAATGAGGGCTGTTGGCATTGCTAAATCTCACCTCCTCATGGGTACTAGTGTCACCAGTTATTGAAGTTGCAATGTTTGCTGCAACAGTTGCTAATGCTTCTGCCTTCATTAATTACATGTTTCCCAAAAAGCCTCTTCAGTGAGCAATGTATTGAGCCTACGGCCCATCCTCTTAACGTGGAACTACACATAGTTTATAATCAATCTTAAACAAGAAGACTTTGTATCTTTCCAATGAAATAGCCACATTGGCATTACAAGCATAACACAAAACTTGATAATCCTATTTAGACAAGTCATGTCAGAAGGTGCGCTGAAATCTCCACGGAGGCAGAATGTTGCTTTTTCCCAATGCCCGCCTCCCGGAGCTCACTGCGTTAAGCAGCTTCTCCAGGCCGGGGGAAAGGGGAAGTGGACAGAGAAGAGACACTCGTACTGGACCTGAACTCCTTCGACGTCTTTCTTAGATGATACGGGAGCACCTAATGCACAGAGGGAGACAACACTTCAATACTACACTTGTACCTACTTCTGACTTCTTCCTCCTCATCGATCTCTCTCTCTCTCTCTCTTTTGTATCCTACCAGGTTCTGCGTGAGTATTGCTTCTCTTCTTTCTTTTTTCTGTATATTCAGAAGATTGCAGCTGGGATTGAGGGACAGCTACTTCCTAGTGCACATGGAAGAGAAAAGGAACAGTTAAACTCCCTTCCTAACCTAATTCTCTAATTCTTCTATGGGCCTCTCTTCCTACCTTTCTCTCTAATTCTGCGACTACCCAATGGAGGAGTCTGATTTACCACATACAGCAGTTTGAGTAGTCTTCTTGATGAAACGATAGTCAGTACTCATTGCATTTCAAATCTCTGGGAGGGAAGGCGAAGCCTTGGAATGAAAGCTGATTTTTCTCCTTATGCTCAGCTCCTAGGACTGAACGCGCAAAAAGGAAGCCAGGTAGGAGAAAAGGGTGGAGGTAAGATAAGGGAAGCACGCATGAAAGGCGGGGGGGGGAAAAGAGGAGACTGAGCATTTATTATCACAGAGTTGTAACTTGCTGTGTTCACGACGCAGTCTTTACCAAGTCTAACTCTTACTTGTCTCCGGTCACAATGGTATTCCACTGGCTCACCTCGTATTGTCGGTAGCCTACCGGAGCCGTGAAACAGTAGGAAGCTTCTCAGGAATTCGACGAGCAGAGGGAAGCTTTGAACTTCTCAGCGGAAGGGGCAGCACAGATGACCAACTGCCCAAAACGAGGAGCTGTGATGAGGACGAACTAGTCTGAATGCTACTCTACACTTCTGAAGAGAATGTGCATTAACTAAGAGGGACGCTACCAGTTTTGACAAAAACTGTAGCGCGACATGAAAATAACTTCTACTCCTGTCAAGACTCAAATTGAAGTGCGCAATGGAATGCGCGCGCGCCGAGGATGAAATCTCGGATCACGCGATATCCATGCCTTAGCACAAGTACATCAGAAGAATTAGCAATTAGGGCGGCCATCTTAAAGGGGTCAATTCTGCCTAGACGTTTACCCAACAATTGCAACTAGAGGGCTTCACAATAACCCTACGATTGCAATTCTGATTCTCCATTACAGAAATGACGTTCACTAGGTTCCTGACAAGTCACGCTACTGAATCACTAGACTCCTTTACTTATTCTGTGAGATCTAAAATCTTAGGAAGTGGATCCACCATCTCTAACAGTTTGTGCTGACAGGACAACCAAACCTTTTTAATACCATTCTTTGGGTCTCAGGCACTTTTTGTGACAACGGCATACATTTTAGGATCTTATACAGTGCGAGCTGTGAAATTGGAGTGCTGAGTAAGTGATGGAACACACACAGGATTACCATTTCAATCTAGAATACCTGACACTAGTTCTGGGATACTCCTGTCATTTGGGACGGGGTCAACCAACAACCTTTGATTTTTTGATGGGTCAGTACCAAAGCAAAAAGCATTGGAGTTGTTGCATTAGCATTGTCGAAATCAGTGGTATTACAACTATCATAATCACCCTTTCATGTATTCTCAATAACAGCATTAGGGTATTTCTTCATATTGCATTTTACCTCCAGACTTGAGGTTCAAAGGATCAACTGAGTGTTTTGGGCAATCGAGAGCCAGTAATAAAAATACAGTAAGTACTGGAATCATCTCCATCATTCCCTGAATCATAATTATCACTATCATCCATTTTTTGCATTGTTAATTAGAGCATTAGGTCATTCATGCATCTAGCATACTATCGCCAGAAGTGAGGGTCAAAAGATTGACTTAGCAAAAATGTCTTTGGTGGGGTGTAGAACCACTTTTCATAATACCGACAGAGATGTAAATCCATAATATACAGGGCTCTTGAACCTTATGATAATTCGCATATTTACATTTAAAGAAAACTTTCCATTTTTGGATGAAGTCTGAATTTCTCTATTTCTCTATCTCCACCTCCGGGCCGGAATCTCCACTACCGGCCGGAATCTCCACCTCCGGGCCGGAACCTCCACCACCGGGCCAGAATCTCTGCCCCGAGTGTGGACATAAAGTTAGTATGAGTAAGTGCCTTCTGTGAATACCAAAATGAGTAAGTACCTTCTGTGAATACCAAAATGAGTAAGTGCCTTCTGTGAAAACCAAAATGGTAGTAAGTTTAGGATTTTGTAGTAAATTAGTTCTGTGAATCGGACCCTCTGTGTTTAGCGTGCCACTGGGGTATCGCTGTCTGATCAAACAGCGTGACAATATAATGAATGAGAAACGTTGCCTGGCTGGGTAACGTCTCCCTATGGCACAGCCGGTCTCCAACAAGGAGGTTAATCCTCTCCTATATAATAACTGGACAACAAATCAACATGGAAGTGAAGTTTTATTCCATAGTAATTGAGAATTTCCAATAGGTCCTTCTGAGGAAATACGGTTTAACCGAATGGTTCATCAAACCCAATGCATTTCGGGTAAAATCATTCGTCTGGGGAAATTCATGTCTAGAAACAATGAAACGGAGATGGCGAATGTAAAGAGTATTACCGTCATGTTAATCTCAGAAATTCAAAGTGAGCTATGAGTACCCGTGGGAGGTGGTTGGAAAATCAAAAGTGTACTTTAAGCCTTGTGCAAGCAGGCCATCGGTGAAAGTGGAGCTAAATGAACAGACATGCGGTGCCGAGATGGGGCAGTGAACGAGCATGCCAAGAATGCGGTCATTCGATGCGGGCAGGAATGTGATATATTACATTTGTTACAGCTAATATATCGAGGTATCTTGCATGGCGTGATGCCGTAAGGTAAGTAAACAGGCATAATGAGATGTGTCACAATACCGTAATGGGAAAGTGAACAGGCATGCAGGGAGTGGTGTGAAAAAATACGGCTAAGTGAACAAAATAATAAATGATGGACTCACATGCAGTGCTGTGATTGAGCAGAAACGTGATGTGCTAAATTCCATAATGCAGGTATATCGAGGTATCTCGCATGACGTGATACCATACTGTGAGTAAACAAGCTTGGTGAGAAATGGCGGTTTTACAGGTAGAATATATTGAAATACCACAAGGGGAAAGTGGACAAGCATGCAAGGAATGCGGCCATTCTATGCGGGCGAAATAAAATGATAACGCGAGTTAACAACCATATAGGTGCCGCGAGTAAATAGGCATGTGTTAGATTTGGGGGTCTCTAGTTGGCAGAGGTAGGTACCTTTGTCCAAATAGGGGCTCTTGCGTCTAGTCAGGGTAAGGGGATACACTCCTAAAATAACCCCTGCTCACCCCCTTGGTAGCTTGGCACGATCAGACAAGCTTATCTCAGAGTCAGAGGTAGTGTGTAAAGCATTTTTGAACACATACAGTAACCCAGTGACAACAATACAGATGGACACCACACACAAGTTGTATATTAAAAATAAGTATTCTTTATATAGATTTAACACAAGACCATAAATGACAAAAATCCACAATATTGAACTTAAAAATGGTAGAATTAGCTTAGTTCTCTTTAGATGTTAAAATGCAACACTTTGAGTTCAATGTACCTTAGGATGCGTAACGCTATACAACGAAAGTGTTGCAGGGAAGGTGGTGCGTCGGTTCCTTACACGCAAGAACGGTGATGCGTCGGGTCCCTACTACTGCGTAGGGGATGCGTTGGTTCTTCTCTGCGAGGGGAGGTGATGCGTCGGTTTCTTACTGCGCTTCCGTGGCAATGCGGCACGCAACGCCATGATGTGATGAAGATCCGGTGCAATGAAACAAAGATTGCGTCTTTTTCTTGATGTGACTCGATGCGGACCGCGACAAGCCCTGCAACACGCTTCTCGGTAATGCGGCGGCGTCTGATGCGACGTCGATCCTCTTCTCCAGTGATGCGAAACGCTTTGGCAATGATGCGAGTCGCGACAGGCCCTGCGACACCCATCCTGGTGATGCGGCGGCATCTGATGCGACGTCGATCCTCTTTTCCGGCGGTGCGAGATGCTTCGACAACGATGCGAGCCGCGACAGGCCCTGCGACCCCCTTCCCGGTGATGTGGCGGCATCTGATGCGACGTCGATTCCTTTTCTCTGGCGATGCGAGATGCTTCGACAACGATGCAAGCCGTGACAGGCCCTGCGACACGCTTCCCGGTGATGCGGCGGCGTCTGATGTGATGTCGATACTCTTCTTCGGTGATGCGAGGCGCTTTCTCGTTGTGAAGCGACAGCGGCAGTTCGGCAACACGCTTTTTGCTCGTGAGTCGCGCTTCCAGCGCCTTCCAACACGCAGTCCCTCAGAAAGCCTCGCAAAACAGCAGGCACTTCCAAAGAACTCTTGGGGAGCTGGTTGGTGAAGTCTGTTGTCCCTGAGACTTCAGCAGGAGGCAAGCTCTTTTCTTAAGCCCTTGGAGATCCTTCACAAGTTGATTAAAAGTACACACAAAGTTCCTTTCTCCTCTCTTTGGCAGTCAGGCAACCACTGCTGGCCAATCCCTCAAGCTTAGGGATAGTCTCTCCTCAGTCTCTCTGGTTCCTCTCGTCAGCAAAGGTTTCTTCTTGTTTCCCAAAGTGATCTAAAGTTATTGGGTTTGGGTCCCAATATTTATTCTCAGTTTCTCTTTTTTCTCTGAAGGCAGAGAGGCCTTTGCCTGGTCCAAACCAGTTCTGGTCCGTCCAGGAGCACTCTGTTTACATGACTCCTTCTTTCTTTTCACAGTGCAGAGCAGGGACATCAGATGCACCACAGAGGGTGGAGCCAGCATTGTGGAGGGAAGGCACAGCCCTATTCAGGTCCCAGGTGCAACTCCTTCCACCCATCTAAATGCAGATCTCTCTATTCGGCCCTGTGCTGTCTCACCCTGTCTCCTGGAATCTCTCAGCCCCTGTTACTCAAACTCCAGACAAGGAATACACAACCTAGCACAGGCAGGCTTGGATGGTTAGACAAGAAAATACCTACTTTCTAAAAGCGGTATTTTCAAACACAGATTGTTAAAACCAACTTCACTAAAAGATGCATTTTATCATTCTGAGTTCAGGCATACTAAACTCGAATATCTACCTAGTTCCCTGAGTCAGTTAGCATTATAAGATGTAATAATCAAACTGCCCATTCTGGCCTATGGGGAACAGGTAGCCTTGCAATAGTGAAAAACGAAAATGGCTGTAATTCAACTATCAGGACATGCCACACACACCTGGGCAGGTCCTACCTTGTACTTACAATGCACCCTGCCCTTGGGTCTACCATAGGGGTGACTAATATGCAGAAAAGGGAAGGTTAAGGGACTGGCAAGTGGGTGCACATCCCCAGTCAGCATGGCAGTACCAGACTGCACACAAGCTCTGCAATGGCAAGCCTTAGACACATTTTAATAGGCACCTTCTGTGGGTGGCACAACCAGTGCTGCAAGCCCACTAGCAGCATTTGGATTACCAGCCCTGGGCACTCCTGGTGCACTGTACTAGGGTCTGACAAGTAAACCAAACCAATCATGGAATCACTAATCCATACGTCAATTTACCATAGGGAGAGCATATGCATTTTAGCACTGATCAGCAGTGGTAAAGTGCCCAGAGTCCTAAAACCAACAAAAACAGGTCAGAAAAAATACAGGAGGAAGGCAAAAAGTTCAGGGATGACCCTGCAAAAAAAAGGGCCAAGTCCAACAGCATGCAAGGAATGCAAAGATTGTGCGCTAGATGGTTTCTTACTGCCGTTATGACAAAGTGCAGGTCTTCCCGTGAGTGAGGGCAAGTGTTTGACTAACGCGGGTGTGCAGGGATGTGGAAATAGAAAAAGTCACCCGAAGGACAATAGGATATTCGAAGTCCCAGTAACTTTATGACTGCACAAGGTTAGCAACATTCATGAAGGTGAAAGTTATAGTCAAAAATTAAAGAAATAATTCAGGAGGACGGAAAGGCTGAAAATAAAGTCTTATGCGATCATTAGTGAGGAATAAGAGTGGTGTAAAACCAAGATAAAAAACCAACGGTGAAAAATAAGACTATGAAGAATGGGGGGCATCTTGGAATGGTCCCTTTGCCCAGGTAAAGGCTTCCAAGTGGAAAGATATGTCCCGAATAGCAAAAATGCATGTAGCCTGAACCTAGAAGTAAGAATGAGAATAAAGAAGATAGAACACAGGTGAGGATGAGGTGGTGTGAAAGAAGCCATATAAGATGGGTTACAGACTGAGAGATAGAGTGGGGAAGTGAAGACCTGAGGGTCATAGAGGTTACCGAATAGTACCATGCAAACTGAGAATTAAAGTGTGAATGAACAGATGCAAAGCATGAAAGTAAAAGAAGTTCACAGAAAACATCTATATTCGATCCGATCATTGAGTCCATTCAGTGTAAGAGTGTCCAGCAATGTGGGCCAGAAGGTCTCTCTTTGGAGAAGATATTTGTGGTTGTTTCTGCCTTCTTGTGTTGCTACGACTTCAAGTCCCAAGAATCTGAGTTGGCTGATGTTGTGTTTTAACTCCATAAAGTGTGTGGCTACTGTGGATTTCTGATTCAAGGTACTGATGTTGCTTTTGTGTCCGTTCAGTCGGATTTAAATTCTGTGTTCGGTTTTCCCTACGTATCCAAATCTGCACGGGCATTTCAGTAAGTAGACCACATTTCTGGTGTCACAGGTGGCGTTGACTTTCAATTTGATTTTGGTTCCTTTGCATGGATGGGTAATTGAATTACCTTTGATAATATTATTACAATTGTTGCAGTTCAGACAGGGAATGGCACCCTGGTATGAGGGTGTCCCTCTGGTCATTTTTGGCCTTGACAACATTTCTTTCATGTTTATGGTTCGTTTGTAGGCAAACAGGAGTGGTTTAGAAAAGAGTCCTTTAAAGTCAGGTTCTGATTGTAGCATGGGACAATGCTAAAGGATAATCTGCTTCAATTACGGCCTCTGATTAGAAAATGTCGATACAAAAACCAGCTCAGAGCCCAAGTGCATCCTTTCATGTGTCTGAAGTTTAACCAGATATTTCTCCAAGTTTGGCCTTCATTTTCAGACAGTACAGAGATCAGGGTTTGCCTTTTTCTGTTTCAGAGCGGTGTTCCAGGCTAAAAAGATCTTTTATTCCACCAAGGCATTACCCCTGTGTGCTTGGAGAGCAGTTGTGAAAGTCCAGGGCCACTCCTAGTTTTATTTTGTCACTTTCCCCAGCTTCCTGAGGGCAATTGCAGCAGGCATGGGGTGGCTTTGAGAGAGAGAGAGAGGAGGACGGGGAAAGGTAGAGAGAAAGCGATCCGAGAGGCAGAAGAGTGAGAGAAGAGAAGTAGAGAGATGAAGGGAACGTGCTTGGCTTGAGCATTTACCTCAAGGTTGCTTTTGTTTTCCTGGCCAGGGCCTGGCTGTGCTTTCTAAAATAATACACTAATTCGAGGAAATAGAGTTAATTGAATGCACTGCAGGTGCATAAAAACAGCTGTTCTGCTCTGCGATGAAATTAAGCTAAGTACAGATTTTGTTTTCAGAGCATTATTACAAAATGTCTTACTGTTGTGTGTTCCTTCAGGAAATGTTCACTGTCTTTTACATTTGTGTCTTTTTAATGCTTTTGCAGAATCTGGATGCTCTACATGACCACCTTGCTACCATTTACCCTGGCATGCGCGCCCCATCTTTCAGATGTACCGATGCAGACAAAGGAAAAGGGTTGATTCTGCACTACTACTCAGAACGAGACGGACTTCAGGATATTGTCATAGGAATTATCAAAACTGTGGCTCAACAGATCCACGGGACGGAAATAGATATGAAGGTAACTCAGGAAGTCTGTAGCCATTAGAGGAAGCGGGTGTTATTCTGGGGAGAGTACTGCCGTTGGCCTTTATCACAACACCAGACTCCACGCGTTGCTAAGCGCCATCTTGCTAACACTGATAAGCATGTGCATAGCATTGTATCGCGGAATACACATGAGGGCAATCGTCGGTCGGGCGGTCGTTTTATCATATCCGCTTCAGTATTCACTTTCATTTCTGAAAGAATTTGGAAAATAGTACACGGCGTCTGTCAAAGTAGGGCCATATGAAAATTATTTGGGCGTTGTATGATTTTGTGATTTAAAAAATCATAAAGTCATTTTTCATTCTCATTTTAAAGTCAGACGTGACATTTAGGCCACAAGATGTAAGGGCTCCGTTTTTAATCAAGACAGGTATTTATAGATATTGATTTGTATTATATTTGTTTTTAAAGGTGTGCTGTTAATGTAATGTCACGTCATAAGCAGGTCCAGTTTTCTGCTGTTAACATAGATTGTAGATTATCCAGTTGCAAGTTCTGAGAGAGTTGACCCAGTGCTAAATTTGCAAAACGATAAGTGCTGGGGCCCAAAGATTTGCTCAGAAGCCCGTGGGCCGGCATTCTGCAGCACATGTAGAAAGAGAAATATGCCTCTAAGGATTGTTTTTGTGCAGGAGGCAGTCCCATTCTGCACAAAGCATTCCTACCTGAAACACAGACAAAGTTACACTATGGTGCAGGGGGGCCTGCATTGGTGCTAGGGGGCTCACGGTGCACCAGCCAAGGAGAGAGCAGAAATACACCATATTTTTGTAAACATGGAGCATTGCTGCCCTCTCCCTTTCAAGCAACACGGCAAAACAATCTGCTGACTTGGATGCAGACTTGCTAGAATGTTTATGCACTAATCTTGGACTGGCTGAACTTTATTTTGGATGAACTAAGACATAGTAATCACTGAATAAACTCTAAACATGTGTCATCCTTTATTATTTGAATGGGGAAATAAAACGTAGTCACAGTGATCTAAATGCTCGCCATTTTAATACCTGGTGTTGGAGTACCTCATAATAATTATGCCAGATGGTGCAGTGCCATGAATTTCATGTCACTTTGAATTTATCAGGAATCGTGAAGTCCTCGGAATCCCCGAAATGTAAATGCAAGTGACTTTGCAAAGATGTACCAACGTGAAGCCACTGATTTTTGTGAATTGTTCGCCATGCTCCTAAGGTAAACGTGCAGCTTACCTGTAGCATTAGTATGGCATGTCAAGTTCTTATCCCACACCAAATGCCATCTGTCATTAGATTAGCCCACATCAGAAGACTAATCTAAGACAAATCTAAGTAACTGTAAAAGTATTTAAGGTGACACCTTCCAATTAGGTAAAGTAGGAGAGCCTTATGGGCTGTGGATTACCACACCTGCTAACACGTTTAGTGCCTGGTGCATTAGGAGCTGTCACATAAAATTGTGGTGAAATGACATGTAAAATATATTTAACTGATTTGGACCTTTGAGCGCATTAATGCAAGCATTCTATACATTTTCTCCAATGCACACATGCATTTGAGTTTTGATTTGTGGACATTTAGCACTTTTTTACATGTCTCTGCTCAGGTGACAGGAAAATGCTAAGATTGACAATCATTGGTAAAGCCATCGGATCTGGCCTTGATAAGCTGGTGGAACGGATTTACTTCTTGCAAGCATGTGTCCCAAAAAATGTTAAATACGCCATATTAATATGGATGCAGTATGTTTGCAATAAAGATTAGAAATACAAAAAAATGAATCATTCCACTCACTTTAATAGGAAAGAACGGTGCTTCCTAGTATATAGTTGAACTTAAAACAGGGATTGAGCAAAAGGTTTTTTAGTTTTAATCTAAGTCACAAGAAAATATTATTCCTATTGGTGCAAAACAAATGTACTATTGGTTTCGAATTACAGTAAATGGAAAATAGTCCTTATTTGTTAAACTGACTGTCACCTGCACAAATATGTGGTATGCTTCATTATCAAGTCCTCACCTGGTACATCTAGAGTTACCAGATGGGCTTGACCTCAACGTTGGAGGGAACAGTTTGATGTAAAGGTTTAGGATTCCTGAGGGATATGGGGAAAAGTTAAAAAGCCTGCTGATGTGCCATTTACATTTTTCATTAAGGGCCCCTTTGGCCATTTTTAAAACAGAGTGGGATGTGTAGGGAGAAGGTATTGACTTCCTCATCCACTGGTCAACATGTTTCAGCCGATTAAGCTCAGCCCTTTGGGTCGCTTGGTTTTCACCAGAGCCATTCCGATCCTTTTAGGTATGTGCTTGTTGAGATTTCCGACATGTATGAGATTTTCATAACTAGTACGTGAGCAACTTACACTGTTTACACACACACACACGCACGCACACACACACACACACACACACACACACACACACACACACACACTCTGTCACTCTCACTCTCTGTCTCTATCTCTCTCTCCATCACTATTGAGTTACAGTGTGTTATGTGTTACACATCAGGAAGCCTGGGAATTGCCAAGCAACTGAATCTGTGGAAATAGGTAACATATATTATTGTTATCTGCATACCTATTACCATGACTCCTTTTCGCATCAATCGTATGTGAACGTGATCCACTGCACACGCTATAATGTTACTTGAATTACATTGTTTCTAAATTTAAATGATATATATGTATATGTGTGTGTCTGTGCATGTCTAACCCACGCTGTGGAGACCGACTCGGTCCTCACAGCATGCGTTATCCTTGTCAAAACCTGAGAAACACTTTCTTTTCGAGGATCAGTGCATTGTGAGGACCGGTTCCAATAGTGTGTTTAGGTACTTTAGAGCGAGTGTATCAAAAACTAAAACTGCAGTTAGATTTGCCTCGGTCCACTTTATAGCCTTCCCTGGTATCAAAGTGCACGTGGAGTTTGAATAGTAATTCCACACTTTATTATGGCCAATGGCCGGCCCTCATAAATATAGGTATGTCATGTTGTATGTGTGTGTGTGCTTAGGTGCATCTGATAGAATTAATATTTATTTTTATCAAAATGTGCTAATAAATATGATTTTCAAAATAAATGAAATATTAAACTTTTGAATAATAATAATTTCAATTAATTAAACACATACTTCTTTTTAACAAGCTTTAATAATTATTAAGTAACAATACAAATGTTACTGAGGGTAGGATTTTTTTTTTTTTATTATAGTTTACAAATGATGTATGAATCACGGTAATACATTTAAATGAATTCTTTAGTTCTCATTTAATTTGATGAGTTAACATGCTGTATCGTATTATTTACTTGGTTCTAGGTTAATCAATCAATCAATCAAACATTTATAGAGCGTGTCAAATCACCTGTGAGGGTCTCAAGGAGCAGGAGCTGTTTGCTGCTGCTTGGAGGTTTGTTCGTTCAATTGCTGGGGCGACGGTGCGGTCCTAAGGTGCAGGGAGAGGTTGTTACAAGCCTTTGCTGCCAGGTGTGCGAAGGAGCATCCTCTGCTGTTGGCTCGAAATATCCGTGAGCTGTCTGCGAGGGAGAGGTAAGCTGATCAAAGGTGTCTGGTCAGTTGGTGGAGGGTCAGATATTTGTTGATGTATGCTGGTCCTTCAAATGTGCAGGGCCTTGTATGCGTAGGTCAGCATCTTGAACTGGCATCACTTCTGAATTGGGAGCCAGTGTAGTTTCTTGAGATGTGGTGTGATGTGGGTCCTTCTGGGAAGGTCGAGTATGAGCCTTGCTGCTGAGTTCTGCATTGTCTAGAGTCGTTTCATGAGGCATGCAGTGATTTATGCGTAGAGTGTGTTTCCTTAGTCCAGCCTGCTGGTGATGAGAGCCTGCGTGACGGTCCATCTGGTGTCTACCGGGAGCCTCCTGAAGATCTTGTGGAGCATCTGAAGGGTATGGAAGCAGACGAATGAGACTGCCTTGACTTGCGTCTACATGGATAGCTTGCTATCTAGGATGATGCTGAGGTTATGGGTATGGTCTATTGGGGCGTGGGGTATGCTGAGCTCCTCAGTCCACCATACGTAGGTCCATGGTGAGGTTTTGTCCCCAGAGATGAGGACTTCTATTTTTTTCGGTGTTGAGTTTGAGATAGTTGTCCTTCATCCAGTCTGCAATGTTTATTATGCATCCGTGGAAGATAGCTTTAGTGATGGAGGGATCTTTGGAAAGTGAGAGCATGAGCTGCATGTCGTCGACGTAGGAGATGATGTTGAGTCCATGTGATCTGATGGTGGCTGTCAATTGGGTCATGTAGGTGTTGACAAGGGTCGGGCTGAGGGACAATCTTTGGGGAACTCCGCAGATGATCTTCCTGTTTTTTGAAGTTGACCGTTGGGTTCTGCCGATGGAATATGAGGACATCCATTTGAGGGCGTCACCTTGAATCCCGATGTGGTGGAGACGGTGTCAATCACAGCTTACAGGTCCAGGAGGATGAGGGCAGCTGTATCCCTGCTGTCCAGGAGGGCTCTGATGTTGTCTGTCGCTGCAATCAGGGGTGTCTTCGTGCTGCGGTTAGCTGAAAACCTTGATTGGGAGGGGTCCAGGAGGTTGTAGTCATCTAGGTGTTGGGTGAGTTGCTGGTTGATCCCTTTCTGAAGGACGTTTGCTGTATAGGGGAGCAGAGTGATGGGCCAATAGTTCTTTATTTCAGCTGGGTTAATAATACATATTTTACATTATTTATAATTATATTATACATTAAAATATTCAATTTTTTTTAAAAAACAAACTAATCATTTTTGCAATACTTTTCCACAGAGAGAATGCCACAGTGGCCCAATGTTCAAAGTTATAAGTAGTAACCTAATTCTTGTACATCATGTTGTTGGAAGGTCAACCACTTGTTTTGAGGGGATGGAAACATGCAATTTTACGCATAGGAATAAATCTACATGTGACATCTATCTGTAATAGTAAATATAAATGTGTAAATATGCATGTGTATATTTACATTTGTGAATCAGACTCGTTGTGTCATACAAATATATTGACCCCATGGGAGTTAATAATTGAAAATCTACACACAATGGGGAGATATTTTTGGAATGAATGTTTAGTCCTTTATATATATGTCAGATTATAACTTTCTTATCAATATACTTATATATAATCTATTTGCATGGCCCTGCCCACCGAGGAAAGTAACTGATGCATTCGAACAACAACAAAAAAACAGGTTAAAAATTGAACTCTGACTTTTCAGCATCACACTTTAATCCTCAGTCCTCAAAAATATATTTGCATTAAAGTAAGTTTTGAAATCCACCTAATATGAAATACATTCATGTTACATGAATCACCATGGAGAACAGACAATATCTAGAGAAACAAAAGCACTGGTTATGAGGAAAGTACACTTATAATGCAATGAAGGGCATTAATGAACAATTTAAACAAGATAGTTCACACATTAAGGGAACAGTACACCACTACAGTACACCACTAATAGATGGTGAGAAGCTTTGAAAGAGCACTTCCTCTTAGACATGTATCGGTAATTGCAACATACACCAGTGCAAGACTTCACGGAAAGTTTGTGTCACACACCTCTTCTATCAAATATATGCTACCAGCTGTATGAGCTGACATCTCAGTGAAATCTCAGCATGCCAACAGTGCCACCATTGGCATATCACAACCAGAAAACTATATTTCAGTATGATATACCAAGAATTTGTTCAGGTGTCAAGAGGCGTGCCATGTCACATTTATTCACGTATAATATATCTAAAGATAGAAGCCCCCTACATCATCTGTGGCTTTCTTGTGATGGTAATCAATATTCTTTGCATACTCTTGCCATTAAAATGCCACCAGAAGTCACTTTGTTAAAAACAACGTTAGATCAGACTCACCTTGCACATTTACATTTTATTGCGAGGCATGGTGCTACTATCTTGAATTTTATTAGAGTATCTGTTTAAATGACATCATCCAGTTACAGAAACTGCACTCTACTAAATGAGTTACCAACACAGCCACACATTACAAAGCAGCTGTACCCCTCATTCTAATTAATCATCTATATGGACTTTAACCCCCATTTGTCATTGGCAGTCCTTCACAGGCATGTTTGAGGATACATTAGCAAAACTGAGATAATATTTCTAAACACGATCTACCATCCAGAAAACTATTGGAGTGCTAAAACTGAAATGCATATGCCTGTATCAAGAAGTCCCTGGGTGGCACATCCACCAAATGAAGACTGTGGACATTATGCAGTTCTGACCATGCTCTACAGCATGTTCATCAACAGATGACTGCCAATCCTGTAAACCACAAATATTCTCTTCCTGGGCTAAAGACACAACTGCTCTCTCATGAGTCAGGCAACTACCACCACCAACTAATATAGAGCAGAGGAGGTTGACAATAATCGAGGTGCTGTGTTCCCAAAAGATTCACAGACAAAGAGCTATACATATAGACCTAAGATTATGTGAACAAAGAGGATTCTCAGATTCCTTCAAGGTCTATTGGTTAGTGACAAAAGATTCATTATTCTATAGACCCTAGACTGCAAAGCCACCTTTGGATTCACTCAGACACATTGCAGTTTGCACCAGGATTTGAGGCAGGACAGAGGTAACAGGAAATATAGCACTGCTCATAGCATCAGAAATTGATGCTACTGAGCAGTGATGTTCATAAATCCAAGACATTAGGATGATGCTAGGACCCACTGCAGCCTGCAAACTTTGTACAAACACATTGCCCAGAGATTTCACTTCAATAGAGTCAAAGAGGAATAGCACAGGCTCTTCAGCAATACTATGCACTCACTAAGACTATGCAGTACACATGCCCTGCTGAATGAATATGCCTTTACTTGTCTTTACCTACTGTGTGCTATCCCCATTGTGCTTCAGATGCGTAGCACCACATATTCATGTTCCATGACAAAACATTATCCTTTGCCGAAATATTTCCTTTGTTGCATAAGTACAGTCCTGCATTGCCCTACTTGTATTTGTATTTGTAAAGCGCGTCATTCATCCAGAGGATATCACAGCGCTGTGCTCAGACTTCTGGTGTGTAACTGAGTGGTTCATGAGTTTGGTCAGTATTATTTTCCAGAGAACAAATGAGTCTTGAGTTTTTTTCTGAAGGTTAGATAGTCCTCTGTGAGGCGAAGTTCTTGTGGTAGGTCATTCCAGTGTTTTGCTGCCAAGTATGAGAAGCTACGGCCCCCTGTTCTTGTTTTCTTAATGCGTTTGGTTCTGGCTAAAGCTAGGGATACTGATCTTAAGCACCTAGTGGGTACATAAAATTCAACGTTCCTCTGTAGGATAAAAGACCCCCGTTGGTGCAGGGCCTTGTGTGTGTAGCTGAGCGGCTTAAATTTCGCTCTTTGGCGCATTGGCAGCCAATGAAGTAGTTTCAGGCACTCAGACGATGAGCTGAGTCTGTCTTTGTTACATACCAGTTTTGCTGCGGCATTTTGCACCACCTGTAGGTATGTGAAAAGGTAGTCTGCCATGCCTACAAATAGTGTATTACCATAATCCAATCTGCTGGTCAGTAGTGCCTGCGTGACCGTTCTCCTGCAATCTTGCGGGATCCAAGGAAATAGCCTTCTTAGAAGCTTCAACATCGCGAAGCTTCTTCCACACAGAACCCTCATGTGGTCCTACATGGATAGGGTGTTGTCCATAAGGACCCCCAGATTTTGTGTGCATTTCTTTGGAACTGGGGCATCCCCCAGTGCCTGGGGCCACCAGGTGGAATTCCAGATGAGCTTGGCTTCTCCAAAGAGTAACATTTTAGATTTCTCTGCATTTAGTTTAAGACAGTGTTCTGACATCCAGGTTGCCATCTCCGAGAGACAGTTATTCAGTTTTAGTCTTGTGTTCTCATGCTGTTCTTCAATGGTTATCAGCAATTGAGTGTCATCAGCGTAGGAGCAGATATCAAAGCCCCACTTCTCACTGATTTTTTCCAGAAATGACACATAGGCATTAAAAAGTGTGGAGCTTAGGTATGCCCCCTGTGGAATACCATAACTGATTGGTTTTGGTTTAAATGATAACTCCCCCATTTGTACTCTCTGTGTTCTTATGTTCAGGAATGAGCTCAGCCATTGAAGGGCTTTATCATAGACTCCTTTTCCATGAAGAATCTCCAGTAGGCGATTGTGTGAGACAGTGTTGAACGCCGCCGACAGATCTAATAAAATCAAGGCGGCGGCTTTCCCCTGGTCAACCAGGGATCTTATATTGTCTGACACAGCTAAGAGAGTTGATTCCGTGCTGTTGGTGGCTCTAAAGCCAGTTTGGGAGGGGTGTAGTAGATCGTTTGATTCGAGATAGTTCGACAGCTGTCTATTAACCAATTTTTCCATGACTTTTGAGAGGTACGGCAGTTGGGAAATTGGTCGGAATTAGCCGGATTACGCATGTCTGTTCCTGTTTTCTTCAGAAGGGGGGTTACTACGGCCTGTTTCCATGTTTCTGGAAATACTGCGGTATCCAGCAAGTTATTGAATAGCTTGGTAACATGTGGGGAGATTATAGGTATGATCTGGGCGAAGACAAAGTGGGGACAGGGGTCAAGGGGAGACCCAGACTTAACTTCCCCCATTGTTTTTGCAACTTCTACCTCTGTGAATGGGGAGAAGCTCAATTGCACACACAAAAAGAACTGGGGGTCTAATGTCAAGCAGCACAGGAGAAAAGAGAAAAGGATGTCCATTCAAAAGATCAACATAGCCAATTCCAAGGCAGAGCATGGATTTCCATCAATCTTACTCTTGAAATGGAGCATGGATTCGTATCAATCTAGCTCTCTTGATCATTCATATCATTTGGTCATCCATCCAGTATAAGAGGACTGTCTCTTGATCACGGAGACTGCCTCGCTGGTCAGAAGCTCTATTGCTCAAATGGACTGGTGGATATCGACCTCACATGAAGAACAAAAGATAGTTGTATCCAAGATGGATAGTCCTATATAGTGCAGTGCAAAAAAGTGAGTGAAATCTAAAAAAGGGTTGTGGTGAGAGAAAAATCCTGAGTGTTGCATCTACTCATCACAACTTTATTAAAAACAGTGCAAAACAACTGTAGCAGTACTTCCTAGTGACTCCTAGTTGTAGGTCAACATGTTTCAGCCATCCGGGTATACTACCCACGGCTTACTTCAGGACCTGTGTCTGTCTAAAGCAAGCTACTGCAACCAGTGTTCACACTACCAATAGTGAAGTGTAAAGAAACAAAAACAAACAAAATGCAATAAGTGAGTCAAGGTTGGAATCAATACAACCTCAGTAGGTTCTAATCCTCTGGATCACAGGGTGCAAACATCACCTAGAGAGATAGGACATTTGTCACACACAACTCAAAAATCACCTGTGCTATTATAAATAAGGCCAGCAATTAAATGTGCCTACTCATTACGTAAAAGCATATGAATATTGCTTACCCAACGTAATCTGGGATTACACCTCACCTACCCTGGAACCTGTCTCAGGCGAATGAGGCCCCGTTCTGAAATAAGGGTAACAGAAGAAAATCTTCAACAAGACCAAATCTCATTGGGATAATCGTATAGTCCAACTTAGTACATATAACACACGGTGTCTAAAAAAGTACACCATTCGATTCTTTGGGACAAGTTCATTCCTCGCAATAAAATATCTAGTGCCTCTCAAGCTACATAGAACTAGTATAGAAACTGTATAATCACTGACCAATGACCTTACTGGCCAGAACAAATAAAGTAAAGCGTTTTCAAAGCCTACCAATACAGCCCATGTTAAACTGAATGGGTTCTTGCAAAAAGAACAAGTTCAAAATGGCTTAGAAGTCAGACCGATCTATGGACCCATCAACAGGGGCCTTAGCAAAGCCCTGCATTCAGTACCAGCATAAGCGCTTACCTGTCCGTCGTTGCCCCAGGTCTCTCTGAGCAGGGTGGGAGGCAACGACTGGAACAGGAAGCGCGCTTTAAATAGTCGTCATCGGCACAGCTGAAATCAACTGGTAATCACCGGTGTAAGAATAACAAGACGTGCAGCCACAAAACGCCGGCCTACGCAAATGTAAGCGTGCCCCTCTACGGAAGAAGCTGTATGAGAATAGCGTCTATCCGAGAACTCCAGGATGATATCATCCAACATGGCGTTGTAGTTCTGTTTATTAACCGCAAGCCATTTGTGAGAGACCGCCAATTAAACATACAATTTCTTGGATCTTAATCAAATACACACAGCCTGCATATTATCCTATATCTCAATGTGGTGTACACTCTTAAAGCTCACCCGTAAACAAATGTAAGTAAGCCCCTCTGTGGAAGGACCTATATGAGAGTAGCGTCTATCCAAAAACTACGGGATGATATCATCCAGCATAGAGTTGTAGTTTTTTGTTCAACGCAAGTCATTTTTAAGAGACCGCCGAAAAATCATGCAATCTCTTAGATCTTAATAAAATATACACAGTCCACGTATTATTCTACCACCCAGTATAGTGTGCACTATTATAGCAGCTCACGCCACTAAAAAGTGGAGCGAGCTAAATCCTCAATCTCATCATATTAGAGGACTCCAACAAGCCTCTTGTGTATGAAGCTACAAACGAAAGTAACCGCTATTGACATTGCAGTAGAATCGTCTGTAATACATCGCACTAGCACAAGCACACACATGTCATAGGAACAGATGACACGGAACAGAGTGAATTGCAACAAAGTAAAAAATAATTGCAACTATCTGGGATCAGTACACCAAAAGACAGTGGTATGTTACATATTCTGAATCCTAAAAGGACAGATTAGATTTCACTCACTTTTTTGCACTGCACTATATAGGACTATCCATCTTGGATACAACTATCTTTTGTTCTTCATGTGAGGTCGATATCCACCAGTCCAATTGAGCAATAGAGCTTCTGACCAGCGAGGCAGTCTCCGTGATCAAGAGACAGTCCTCTTATACTGGATGGATGACCAAATGATATGAATGATCAAGAGAGCTAGATTGATACGAATCCATGCTCCATTTCAAGAGTAAGATTGATGGAAATCCATGCTCTGCTGTGGAATTGGCTATGTTGATCTTTTGAATGGACATCCTTTTCTCTTTTCTCCTGTGCTGCTTGACATTAGACCCCCAGTTCTTTTGTGCAATTGAGTTAATAGCGGGGATTGGAACTTGGGTAGGTCGGTAAAAACTTCCCTTAGACCCTAGTTTTCTAAAAGTATTTTTAATGGGGAGAAGCTGCCCATGCAGGCAGGTGCGTCGGAGGGGGGGGGGGTTGACGTTTCACGGTTGATTGCTGGCAGTGAGGTATTGGTGTTGAATGTGGAGTATATTTTACTAATTTTGTCTGACAAAAACTCACTGATTTCTTTGCAGCCTTCCTCTGAGGGTGGCAGAGTTTGGGATAGGCTCACTGGGTTGCATAGCTCCCTTACTATCTTGTACAGCTCCTTACTTGAGTTGCAATTCTCATTAATTCTTCTAGCAAAATAGGACTTTTGGGCTTTCTTAATGGCATTATTGTAGTTCCTCAGCTCTGGTTTGTATGCCTGTCTGTCTGTTTGTAGTTTAGATAGCCTCCAGTGATGCTCTGTGGTTTGGCACTTTCTTTTGAGTGCCTTGAGTTCGTGTGTATACCACTTTCCTTGTTGAGATTTGTTCGACACCTTTAATGGCAGCTTAGGTGCAAATAAATCTAGAGTGTTAATAATTTCTTTTTTCGAGATACATTGTTTCCCTATTAGCTTGGAGTATACTCAAGGCCTCTGGGTTCTCGGGCCGAAAATGGGATCGAAAAGAGTCTTTGATGACTAGTCTCCATGCTCGCCTTGTCCCCTGTGAGCACCTTGAGGGCTTAGTAGGATTTGCTTGGAGCGTGAGTGTGAAGGATATAAGTGAGTGATCTGTCCAGGAAAGGTGTTTGATTTCCTGGATAAAAATTGAGTCAAAGTTTGAAAAAAGCAGATCCAAAGTTGCCCTGCAATATGCGTGGGCCCTGAGACCTACTGCTTTAGTTGAAGAATCTGCATATCATTCTCCAGGTGCAAGGCTGCAGAGTTGCGGGTTTTCTCAAAATGGATGTTAAATCCCCTATGACAAAATAGTGTTTATATTTCAAGCAGGGGGGAAATAATTGAGTTAGTAGATGGGCGCTGAGTTCAGATTGATGCCCCAGGGATTGTAAATTACAGCTCCTCCGAGCAATAAATGAACGTCTCTGGCTACTTGAAATGATAATACTTCGTGCTTCTCCACTTGTACCACCGAAACGTGGAGGCAAGTGAGGTAGTCTTTAAAGAGTATAGCCAGACCCCCTCCTTTCCGTCCCTGCCAATCTTGTTTTAAAATTTGTAGTCTGTAGGCAGGGCGGTGGCAATGTCAGGAGAGTTACTTTCATCCAGCCATGTTTCCGTTATAAAAACCAGATCAGGGCGCGTATCGTTTATAGTGTCCCAGATATTGAGGGAGTGTTTGGGTACAGAGCGGGCATTGAAATAGATGCATCTTAGTTTGTGCAGGTCATCCTTTTCTCTGGAAGGCCGCTCCGACTGTGTCAAACTACTCCATTTACAGTTCAGGCATCAGAAAGGGCCTTCCGTGTGCCCAGGATGAGCTTTGATACAATGGGTTTCCTCGCCTACATACTGACCTGAGAGTGCTAGGAGTGTCTCTCTAGAGTAAACTGGAGTGGGGGCTGTGTTAGGAGGAGCAGGGGTCCTGGGCCCTGGGCCCGGTTGGGTGCGGACGGGTGCAGACGGGCTTGCCTTAGGTGCGCCTTCGGTGCACCAGCGGCGCGCCCGTTGCACGGGCGCTGGCACATCGGTTTTATATAGCGAGGCGAGTGTGAAGTCCCTCTACCCTCTACTTAAACGGAAGTGCTTCGTGTTAATCCCTGACCTACTTATTTTGATTAATCAGCTTTCAGTGGTATGTTGAAACGCGTGCTGTACTGCTCCCTTCTTCTGCTTTACTCACTGATGGTGATCAAGAAGAACATGTTTCTACCTTGAAATAGTACTTGACAATCAAGCTCCATATCTGAAAAATCAGAATAAACTCTGGTTTGACCCTACTCTCTGTTTTCCTCTGATGTGCCTTTCCACTGTCACTCAAATTGCCAAAATCCATGTTGTGTGCTTCCATGGTCTCCACTCCTTCCAAAGTCTCAGTATAAGTAATGCCCAGCTGCAAACTACTATTTGTCTTTACTTAGGCTTGTAATGTTTTTGTTGGCAACACTTCTCTGAACATCAATTCTGAGCCAGAGTTCTGCATCTGTGCATAACCTAGCACTGAAATAAAGAGGAAGCTGCTGAGATGCCAGGTTATGAAGTCAGTGGCGGGTGGTGTCAATGGTCAGATGTGTGTGACAAAATAACCCAAGTGCCAAGGAACATCATTGCACTGAGCTAAGAACTTGATTTGAGATCTTTATTACTGGTTGTACATCTGGTTCTATAAAGCGGGCAACAATTTCATGGCACAGTGCACATGCAAATTAGGAAGTGGGCATGTTAATGGCAAAATATGTAGGTTGTTAACTATAGGCTCCACCAGTGGTCATGTTACTCCATGGATTCTATGTAGCTAGTGGTAAAGTTGGTGAGCTTGTTAGTCGTAACCTGAAACAACCAACATCTTCTGCTGCTGATGTAGCAGGCCTCGGTTAGTTCTCTGCATCACTAGAGGGTGTGTCAGCGAGCAGAAGAGAAAAGCATATCAATGTTTTGGATGTTTTCCTAGCACAGAATCATTTCATGTTGCTTGATTAGTTTGTGGTATGCATCAGATACTTAGTGGACACACCAGAGTGAATTGATGATTTACCCATTCCTGTAGCCCAGGGCTATTTACACAAGACCCATAGAATCTGCAAACCTTGACAGAGAGTGTCTGTCTCCTACTGAGCACTAATGCATTTGATGGTGCTAGGTTTGTGTAGATTTTTTTCTTCTACTGATATGTTGTATCTCTGTCTGAGAAAATGAAGCAGTCTGCAACATTTAGAGTAGTGTGGAAACAAACAATCTTTGTCCCAATCAGCATTAGCTTTCACCTCCCAAATGTGTACAGTGAAACCAGTAAAATTTAAGCTGCTGCCACTCTTGGTTTATTTTATCTGTGGGAATTATTGCCCAGCAAGCACTGTAGTTTCCCTAAAGGTGTTCATGTTTTGCTGATGGTACTTTTTGAAAAAATGTTCTGCAAGCACAGGAGGTTGCCAAACTCGAAATAGCTTTTGTGAAGTTAGACTCATTTAGAGCTCTCAACTTCTCAGTCTTTTGACCTTCATGGGTGCAGTGACATAGAATTTGCTGCTGGTGGGTCTGGTCTCACTGGTAGTGTCTGTAGATGGCACTTGGAGACTGCTTTGAAATCTGGACTTTGTAGCAGGTTTCATCAGGTTTGTGTAGGCACCTTATGGTATCTTTAGAAGAGTATGGTACTAGAATGCCACGGGTGAGTGCTGGCTGCTGAGATCACTGTTGGTACTAGAAGCGAGCAGCTTCTAGAGGTGTTTGCATGTGTCTGTGTGCATACATGAGTTTCTGTTGCACAGATGTGTTTGGATGCAGTGCTGTCTTGTCTTTCTGGTTTGAAATCCCTCTATGGCCATGCTGTGTGTGCCCTTGTTTTATGTCTGGGTGGTTATGGCATTGACTCACAAGTGCAGCATAGCCAGAATTTGTTTGTCTTGGTGTAGTGTGGAATGGATAACGTTATGTTCCATGTATGTGTGGTATGCCCTTCTAAATAAGTTATGATTTGAGGATGCAGAGGTATGCAGGATCAGCATTAAACAGGAGAAAGCTGATGATGATGTTCGGATTGAGTAAAATTGTGGTAGTCTGTATGTGCAATGTATCATGGGTGTTGTCTGTTCTGGGAAGATGTACTCTTTTGCATGGAGTTACAGAGGGTGAGAACCTGTAAAGCTTTCTGTTAGACCGAGTGCTGAAACATCCAGTACCAGTGATGTATAGTAAAATGTGTTTGTAAGATGTATGATGGGCAGGTAAAGAACTAATAGTATTATAAAATACTCAAGGGTGTCATTGACCCCTCTGCCACAATGTGTGTGGTAGGTGATATCAGTTTTATCTCCGCTGTGATTCCTGTTGCTGGGACAGTCTGTAGTTATGTGGTAGTCTCTAGCATAGGTACTGTGTTTACCACTGATCTTTTGTGATTTAAGGTGCAATTGAGACTGCAGGTGCATACCGAATCGTGCTCTCTTTATACACTCCATTCTTCAAAGGTAGCAGGAGAAGCATCACCCAGGTACTCATACAAAATAAACACCATATCCAGTCAAAGCTATATATTTCCATATATTTAAAAAAATAACCCGCACCTACTTTCCAGAGCTGAGATACAATTCCAACCACATTTGTATGGATCGGCTGTAAGGAGAACCAGTTTAAGTAGCTTCTGGCCCAGTGGTCAGTCTTATCATGTGGGAATTGTTTGTTTATCTTTGACTGTCATGCAGGACATTTGGGTCCCAATTCTTTACTAGACGTTAGGTTCACAAGGTTGCAAAGTGGAAATGAGCCAGATACAATCCTGCAGTGTGTGAAGTTGGATTTCTTACCCCTGACCTTTGCTTTAGTTTCTCTGTGGGCCTAGGTGTGAGAGTGGAATACTCACTGACTATAACCAACTTCCATTCCATGTTTGCATCTACTTTGAGTTCTCTTATTCAGGATCCTAAATCATTTGACAATTATTTGCTCAGGCCAAACTATTAGTCCCCATATCTGTTAATACATTTATTATCAAATCCTCAACCATGCTCTATAGTATTTAGTTATATTACCTGGCACCATGAGGATTGTGTCTGTGCAGCATTATTGCGAAATATTTGGAAGGACCACTATCTTTAACATTCCTTAGGGCAGAAATGTTCATTTAATGGGGTAATGGAAACCAAGATCGGTGACTGAGACTATAATTTCATGAACAAAATTTGTGATGCCTCTAATATTGAGCCTGATATATTAAGTATGGAGGATGAGGAACAGGCGTCTTGCAGCTTTGATTTGGCCAGAAACAAATAAATCACCAACTGGCAGGAATTCAAAGACCTTGACTTCCCATGCCCTATAACTTGACCTTTATTAGAGGACTAAGTTTACCATGTGTAGAAATATAGATTTTGAATAAATGAGAAAAGTGCTGAAATGTATTAGTGCATGAATATGAAATAGTGGTACTTTTCTTAATGTATGTTTGAGCTTCTCTTTTGCTATTTCCTAGAATTTGGCATTTCCAATATCTGCCATCTGTGATTTGGTCTTTGCATTCATGTTGCAGTGATGTGGTGTGGCTTTGTTGTTCTCACTCAGTACCTTGCACAGGATACTCGAATGTGGAACCTTGAGGGCTGGAATGGTTGGTGGTCATTCTTGGGAAGACAGATTCAGAAATGGTTGAGTCTAGAATAAAGGCTTCTATTCCTATTTTATTGTCGTCTTCTTTGTATTGGTGAAGAGCGGCTTACCTACATAGCTTCTGTCTCTCCTGGATTGACCACTGCAGTGGCAGCTGGCAGCCGTCAGCCATCCATTCTGTGAGACTGTGCATCTTACCATGCGGCAACACCCTTCCTGGTCTTGTACACAGTGTGTCATCGGTGCCAGACATTGCTGGTGCTGAATACTGTCGGCCTCTTTGCGTACTGTGGGGTTACTTCAGGCTCGCAGGACATTTTTGTGCAGAGCACTGTGAGGTGGTGTGGAGATCGTGAGCCTGCTCATGCACATTCTGGCTAGTTTATCTGTGATATACCTTATGTCTCCTACATGACACCACAAGGTCACGCTATGCAGCTCTAAATGGAGGCCTTCTTAATCTGATCAGAGAATGTTCATGATTGCATCAGCTGCTGCTGACCTAGTCTTCATCTTCATGCCTACTTCACTCCTATTGGACTGATTATTGATACATGTCAGATAATGGGAATTTAAGGTGACATTTGTTTGGAATAATAAACACTTCTTAGTATATTATTGTGTTGCTCCAGCAAGATATATGGAATTTTATTAATTCAGACTACTTGTGCTATATCCGATATGTGTGCTGCTGCTCAAACTTTCAGCATCATAATCCTGCAGGTCTTTCTTTCAGTGTCCGGGGAACCTCCCATGTAATGGTTTGACTGAAATGAATACTTTTCGAATTACATCTCATCTATTGAGGAAGACACCTTAGAAAAATGTTCACCATTTAGGAGGAAAAAGATTTTGCTACACACTTTTGGTCCTGAGGGGTTAAGAGTGTATGGGCAGCTAGATAAAATGTTAGGTCAGAGAAAGATACCGATGTTTTTATTCATTCTTAAGAGGATCTCAACAATTACATCCAGTCTGCAGTATGTTCGGCAATAGACAGGTTTAGCTTTTTCCAACGTGAGTAAGGTATTGCTGAGTTGCTCACTGACTATGTCACAGCTTTAAAGAAGTTGGCAATTGCTAGAAAAATTGGTACTTTACATGAAGAACTTATCCGTGATTAAGTAATCATACACACTAATAATTTCAATCTCAGAGAGACGCTGTGGGTTATAGGTGACTCTACCTTGAAGGAGATTGTGACCATCACAAAGAAGGCAGAGTTATCTAAATGATGTGCCAAAGTTGCTACTAGATTGCAGTTTGGTGGTATGTAAAGTGACCTCCAAACCTGCATCCAAATTTGCATCTAAAAGTAGTCAAAAGGTTTTTCTTTCCGAAACTGAGCAGAATACAAGAAATTCAAATGTTTTGGATGCAGACGTGTTGATCATCTTGCTACAGACAGAAGTTGCCCAGCCACCAAACAAAAATTTCATTTTGTCATATTCTTCGGCAGTTTTCCAAACCATGTAGGAAAAAAATGTGTTTGTCAAATGCATTGATGAAAGAACAGATTCTGAATCTTCGGGTGCTAAAGATGGGTATACCTCAGATTGTGTTTTGAGTAGTGAAGAGACAGTTTTGAGCATTTCTAAAGTAAAAAACAAACTGATTTGTCAGATGATCATAGAGAGAGTAGAGATACGAATTTGGTGGATTCTGGTATACACAATTGTGAACAAGTCAGTCTGGGAGAACGATTTCTGAGGTAAATTAGGTAAAAAGCTACTGTCACCATATGGACATCCTGTGAGTTACGCTGGGAAACAAATTCATATGCTAGGGTACAGAGATCTATTATTTGTATTCAAGTGTAGGCAAGGCAACTGTAAGTTGTATGTTGGTGAGAATGGACCTTCTCTGTTCGGGTAGAAGGGTCAGAAAGAATTGGGTATAACATTAAATACAAATAGTGAGGATCTGTCGTATTAGTAGACTATGAAGAAGCTAGGATGGGGCAAAGATGGAAGAGTAGTTCTCCACTTTGTTCTCAGGTGAAGTTGGAAAACTTAAGGGGTTTTCCCATAAGATTTTGTAGAAGAAAGGAGCCAAACCTGTGTGCCAGCAATATACATATTAGTTTTAGAGAAGAATTTCAGTCTGAATTAAACACATTGTTAGAAAAGGGAATCATAGAATCTGTGGAAAGTGCCAAATGGTTGTCTCCCTTGGTTATAGCGCGGAAGGCATCTGACCAGGTTAGATTGTCTTGATTTGAGGGATCTCAATAGGTATATCTCGTCATTGATAAGTTTCACCTACAAGGCTTGTGAGGACGCCATTTAGGTTAGTCTCTACAGCTTGGTGTTCCAGAGGCTAATGTATCAATTATTAAGGGTGTGACAGGAGTACTTTCTTTCAGGATTCAATTATGAGGAAGGACAAGGAGGATGACGATAGGAGATTGAGGAAGGTCTTAAAGATTCTAAGGGAAAAAGGTCTTATTGCAGAGTTAATGAAATCCAAATTTGCAGTAAAATCTCTCACGTTCCTTGGTGAAGAGGTCAGTGAATTAAGGATATAGCCCAAAAAAGAAATTCAGAAATCTATGAGGGAAGCCCCACCATCCATATGTAAGGATGAAGTGAGATCATCGATAGGTTTATCAGAATTCTATTCTAAGTTTGTGAAATATTTTGCCAGTAAGACACATCGACTAAAGTAGTTACTTAAGCAGTGGTGTAAGTTCTGTCGGGATAAGGGACTACAAAAGATGTTCAACTTTATTAAGAATGATATTTACAATTCTATTCCCTTGCAGGGATTTGATCCTTCAGTTCGCTCTGTGATCATAACCGATACCAGTGGGAAGAGATTGGTAGTTATGCTTTCATAGAGAGTGAATGTGTTTTGTCCTTTGCTTTATGCTCTCTTTTGCCCTCTGAAGGGAAGTTTTCAGTGATTGAACATGAAATGCTTGTGTGTGTTTGGGAAATGAAGAAAATCATGCATTATGTATGGGATTCTGAGTTTACACTTCGCACATATCATGCACCATATACTAAGGTACTCACTGCATCTGGTACATTTAAGGCTACACCCTCTATTGCCAGAATGTATTTGAGACTACAGGATTATAACTATATTGTTGAGTGTGATCCAGGAGCACAGAATAAGATTGTAGACTTCCTTAGTAGGTCTCCTGTGGCCATGAATGGGCATGTGCAGAATGAGTAGGATGAGTATTGTGTGACCTCAGTGGACGACACAAAATGTAATACTATTTTAGAAGAAGAGTGGAATAAAGAGTATGATAATGGCCAGGTCTTGAATAAAGTTAAGGATATATTCCTTGTTGGGTTGCCAAGAACATTTGTGCTTGATGAAGTTTGTAAAACATTTTGGTAAGTGAGATGTGAACTTTCCGAAAATGAACATGGGTTCCTGTTGAGAGGAGATAGAATAGTTCAACCTAGCGCATCTTGGACTAAAATTCTAACTTTTAAGCATTAATTCACTTCGAAATCATCAAATCTAAATTGAGGTTCAAAAGTTCTTATTGGTGCCCTACACTGTATATTGAAGTCGAGAGATTTGTTTGCAATTGTATACAATGTGCCAATTCTGACAAAAGGTGAATGACTTAGGGGCCACCTTTATGCCTGATTGAGGTCCATGGGTGTTTCTAGCTATAGACATTTTGGGACCAATTTTGGATCTCTCATATACATCTAAATATGTGGTAGTGCAAATTGACTTGTTTTCCAAAGCTATGGTTGCATTCCTGGAGACGGTTTTGCTTAGAGAGGGAATTCCCACGGTGTTGTTGATTGACAATGGTCCTCAATTTGTGTCGAACTACCTGAACGATTATTTGAGCAGGAATGGGGTGAGAACCAGGAACACTTTATTATATTATTCTGCCAGCAATGGAACAATGTAGAACACTTCAACTGAGTCATTATAGGTAGTGTAAAGATTGCTATAAGTGCTGATATGATTTTGGAAGTGGAGCTCTGTAAGGTATTTTGGGCATATAAAATCACCCCTGCGCTTACTGGGGAGAGTCCTTGCGAGGTGCTTAGAGGAAGAGAACCGTTTAGCAAGGGAAATACTGCCTGGTTATCAGGGAACAGGAAAAAGGAGCAGTCATATGATGTGGTGAAGAAAAACATTGAGGATGCACAAAGTGTTTACAAGGAACACTACAATAGTAAACATTTTGTGTTGAGTTTTGACTTGGAAGTGGGAGATTAGATTCATGTAAAAAATTGTGTCAGAACTAAAAAAAGGTATAAGCAAGTTTAGCAAACCACTGCATGTGGTCAAACCTTTTACAAATGTGGCACGGTTGAGTGATGATAAGTTATTGCACTTTAGCAAATTGGCAAAATGCAGTACGATTATTATATGAAAGGAAGGTGACACCACAAGTTAATTCCCAAGTTAATTGTTGGTGGTCAGACAATGTAGGGTGCTCAGAAAAAATGACAGGCAGAAATGAGGAAACAAGGGGCTCATCTAATCGTGCTAACTGTGCTCACTGCGATAGAGGTTGTTGCCTGTTGGTTTTCCCGCCGCCACCGCAGTCATTGGGGGATAAGCGCTGGTTTCTCTGGTCTCAAGAGAGGAGGGCAGAGACCAGAGACTACTACTACCAGCACCCCAAGCGGCACGCACGCCGCTCACGCCAGCAGCCAGTGCCGGGAGGCGCTTAAAAGAGAAACAGGGCTACCGCAGCTCGGGACGCTCATCTAATCGTGCTAACTGTGCTCACTGCGATAGAGGTTGTTGCCTTTTGGTTTTCCCGCCACCACCGGAGTCATTGGGGGATAAGTGCTGGTTTCTCTAGTCTCGAGAGAGGAGGGCAGAGACCAGAGACTATAACTCCCAGCACCCCAAGCGGCGCGCACGCTGCTCACGCCAAGGAGCCACTTAAAAGAGAACAGGTCTCCCGCAGCGTGGGACACGCGTGGGCTTGCCCGGGCTGCGCCTGGGCCAAGGGCAGGCCCGTCTGTGCCTGTCAGAGACCGAAAGAGGCCGGGCAGGGCTACATCATTGATCGTTGTGACTGGAGACTTACTGTTGGCTCTTATTGACAAGGTACTGCAATTACTATTGTACTAACCCACTTGGGGCCCCTGTATTGCGGGATACCAGGATGAGCAAGTCTAAGGTGACAACTGGGCAGGGGGTTGCGGGGGCCCTGGATGCTTTCCTTTTGAGGGCAGAAAAGAGATTATCTCTGGAACCACAATAATCACTCACACAAAATGCTATCCCTATTACTTTACAATCATCCAATGGTGAGGAAAATCTCTCTCCCTCAAACAGACTGGGTACACCGGGTCCAGGGATCAGCAGTCCTGACAGCACTGGAGCCCAGTGAGACACCGCATAGGTCACCTGTCTCAACTAGGAGTCGGAAGGCTTAGACAGCGTATGGCCATACCACTGCACCACCACCCAAGAAAAGGAAAGGGCAGGGTAGTCACAAACAAACCCAGTCCATACCGAAACATACAGGTCGCAAACTATGTTTACTTAACAGCAAGCAGACTCAAGGAAATATACTGGTATTGAAAGAGGGGCCCATGGTGGAATCAACACTTATCCCGACAAACGAGGTTCTCTTATGTAAATTAGAATCAATGCTTTCTGCCATACTAGATCCCGTAGTGCAAAACCTCACTCAAATTGAAGCCAGGCTAGCTAGTCTCGAAAAAAATATACCGGCTCCCTCCCAAATAGTACTGGATAATTCTGGGAAGAGGGGTGAAGATACACTAACAAGTAACCAATAGGGAGTTATGGAGTGATCCAGGGTCAGTCTAACTCTAATTTTGGCCCTCCCCTTAGGCCCAATTTTTCCGTATCAGGTTTGAGAATTGTGGAGCAAGGAAGTGTAGAGCCACCTTCGGCTATGGGCGGTGCTAGAAAGGGACATGCCGTATCCACACAGGGTCCAACAAGGGATATATTAGGCAGTAAAAATCATATTCAATCCGTGGGAGGCCAGCTCTTAACCCCCATGAGGAGACATTCTCCTGTGCATATGGTCTCCCAGAAGCCAGTCACAAATTTACATCTACACCCAAAAGTAACACCGTATACTGTGGTGCTGGCAAATATCCCTACTGTGTCATCTAGCTACAATGAACACTGGTCATCTCTGAGGAAAAAATCCCTCCACTTCCTCAGCACAAGGACTGGGATTAATATCAACCTCCTATATTCGGGATTTAAGATGGCGCGTAGAATAGGCTGGGTTGGTCAGTCCAGAAAACAACTCGTAGGGGATTGTGTTGTGTTATCGTTTAGGTCCCCGAAGCTGGTACAGTTAATATTAGATAGGGCGGGTAAAGGGCCTGTCAGACCAGATGAGATACTACCCATGGGGTTCTTTTATCCCCCACGTGCATATTCATGGCATATTCCCAAGGAGAAGGTGCTTCCTCATGGCAATCAGTCAAGATATGCAGTCCCGATTAGTAATCATTTTGACATTTTTAACTCACTGGAAGATACTGACTGACTGGCCTATGAGAGAAATTCCACTAGCCAACAGACAGGCAAATAGGGTATCTGGGAAATAGGGTGTTAAGGCATGTATAGAACCCAAACGGTAGTTGAGCAGGAAAAATCTATCCCCTCCATGGTATGTATAATGAAAGAAGTACAGGATAAAGGGTGTCTACCCCGAGACCAGGCCCCTTCCTTGGACTCTCTATCTCTTTAGATTTCAGGGGGTAAGGCCCAGGTTATCTGTTCTGCCGCGAGGGTTCAGACCCTGGCACTTCAACTATCCATCTCACGGTCCATAGTACAACAACATGTATGTCATGAAGATGATAATTCTCGTAATTTGGTGGTAACCAGTTCCTTTATTACTAATGTGAGTACTGGGTGTAGCCTTGTATCCTGGAATATATGAGGTCTACGTTCCAAGATTGGTAATCCCCAATGGTCAGATTATACATTAAGACATGAAATTATTTGTTTCCAGGAAACGTGGCTGAAGAACTCAATGCATATAAACGGCTTTAGAACATTGAACACTGATGCTATAGGGGGTGCATATGGCAGAGCCAAAGGTGGGCTCTGTATATACCTATCCAACAAGTTAAATTTTGTTAAAATTGAGTCGTATCTTGAGTACCCCTATTATCAACTGTTAGTATTGTTGTATACAACTGCCTCTCTTTGCACGATATTGGGTAATTTTTATAATAACATTCCACCTGATAGTGTCTCTAACGTGCTTAAATCACTGTATATGAATTAAGAACTACGAGTAAAAGAAGTGGTACTGATAAAATGCTGATTATGTGTGGGGATTTTAATTGTGCCCTGTGCCTTCACGAGGATGACATGACATGTGGTTTTAATGTGGAAGAAGGCACAAGTAATACCCACTTTGCCACTCAAACACAGGGGAACTCTTTAACGAACTTGTGTTTAAATTAAATCTAGGCTTTGCTAATGAATTATGCACCAGACCTATTTCTATGCCACAGACCTTTAATGGCAGGGGCCTCTGTTCCACAATAGACTACATATTTGTATCAAATCTGCATGCATCTAGATTGCTCACTTTCTCGATTGACACTAATTCACTGAGTGATCATTTTCCACTATGCATATCGGTAATATTCCCCGCTAGAAGACAGGGAAGGGAAGATCAGGCGGTAGACGAGGCTTTAGTTAGCCTAAAACTTGATAAAGTTAATGGGTACACCCTTTGTTGGAACATGATGGGTCCCGACGCAGTAAATAAACAACTAATTACCAGGTGTAGACTGGCCTTTGACACCTGCCTGAATGAGCTGGCATCTCCCGAAAGCGTTTTATCCTCATTTCAAGATATAGCAGGTGCGGTACGTGATGCACTGTTCAAACAAGGTGGAAAAAAGCCCGTTCCCCAGAGGTGGTTTGATTCAAATTGCTCTTGAGCATACTCCTCCTTGAAACATGAGTTGTATTGCACTCCAAGGAACATCACTAAAATCAGGCAGGCTAGAAAGAACTATAAACTGGCTTTGACTGAAAGAAAGAATGCCTTAAGAAAAGAAGCTTGGGAGCTGCTTATCACAGCCTCTCAAACAAAAGACAGTGTAGCTTTTTGGAAAGCGGTTAAAAAACCTTTCTTGTCTTCGGGCGAGGATCCAACTATTGAAGTAGCCAATCCAGAGGGTCAGTGGATTGAACATTTTTCCAGGATATACAATGGGAAATGGTCGCCCAATGGCCTTGATAGTGAAACCCCTCAAATCATTAATCATACGCTGAATTTGCACTTTAACTTTGATGAAGTAAACAGGGCACTCTCCTCAAGTGCAGGTGGAAAAGCCTCGGGACCCATCATCACTCTGTGGGTGCCCATAATAACCCGAATAATTAATGCGGGCTGTCGGGCTGCTTTTCCAACAACTTGTGTGGAATCCATTATCATTCCTATTATTCAAGAAGGGGGACCGCCAAGATCCCACCTGTTACAGGTCTATTTCTTTATTGGACTCGATGGTCAAAGTTGTGGGCCGAATTATTTTGGAACGCCTACAGCTTTGGGCAGAGGATAACCAAATTTTATCTAGCTATTTTTATGGGGAAGCACATCAGGGCTAAAAAGGGTAAGTTGTTTTTAGCTTTTGTTGACCTCACGGCTGCCTTCGACTGCGTGAGACATGCAAAGCTTTGGGAGATTTTAGAATCAATGGGGGTTGATATAAATATTATCCATTTTATTAGACGTCTCTATAACGGAGCAAAGTCACGTGTGCGTTATGGTCTGGGTGGTGAGTGCACTGCCTCTTTCCCTATCAGGAGGGGAGTTAGGCAAGGTTGTGTTCTAGCCCCCTTCCTTTTTAATCTTTATATTAATGGGATAGGGCAGGCACTCCTCAAGGACACTCAAGATTTCCCTCAAATAGGTAATCGCCCAATACCAGCTCTTTTATATGCGAACGATGCCGTGATAATGTCTCATACCCAGATTGGCCTTCAAAAGACTCTAAATAACTTTTTTTACTTTATGAAGGACTTAGATCTTAGAATTAACATCTCTAAGACCTTCATAATGAGATGTGGCCGGGGGAATCAGAGATGTAGGGACATATACGTAGAGGGACACCCAATAGCCCCGACTAGTTTTCATATTTAGGTATTTTGTTCAGCCACAATGACACCTGGGCTCAAGCAGTGGTAGCCAAAAAGCTGGCACTAATTAGAGCAATGTCTGCTCTTGCCAGCTTTGCTAAAAAACTGGGAAGGAAACCACCGATGGAACTTCTGAAAATATACAAAGCGAAATGTGTCACAACTGTTACCTATGGAGCTGGGATCTGGGGTTTCGATGACACACATTCAATTCAGCTGGTGGAGAATACTTTTTTAAAATATATCTTGTCAGCATCTTCTAGTACCTCCACCTATGTCTGTCATGCAGAGTTGGGCCTCTCATATATATTAGACCTTATAAAAGTAGAGCCAATTCTTCTCTGGCACAGGATCTGGTCATGGGACGAGACTCAACTAAATAGGGAATTATTACAGGATAGCCTGAGGCTGGATAGTGCGCAAAAATCCGCTGGGTGAAGTTCGTTCATGAATTTATAAAAGACTTAGGCCACCCGGAATATTTTACCAACCCAAATACGATTACTTTGATCTCTAAGAAAAGACGCTCTTCTTCACCTGGACAGCCCAAGACTATCTGGGGAAATTATTAAGCCAAGCGTCCAGCAACAGCAGATGGTTCTTACCACTTTTAGCTGGCAGCCATATCTAATATTTGTACCTGGTGGTTTTTATTAATAAGATTCAGACTGGGGACCAGTCACAGACTTGTATCATTTCCTAATATGAATGACTGGGCAAGTGAGTTGCAACCATGCCCATGTGATAAGCAGTCAACTCAATCCTCTCTTCACCTAGTTGTATTCTGTAAATTTTATTTGGAGATAAGAAAGATCTGGATAGTTCCAATTTTAAAAAATTGGGGGCAGAGACAATGTCGCCCGGCTTTTATTAAGCTCCAGCTCTTAGAAAACGAACACGTAGCTTCTCCCAGCACCTGCGCACACTCCACTGGCTCCCCATCGAAGCTAGAGTCACCTTCAAGATGCTCACCCACGCTCACAAGGCTCTCCACGACACCGGACCAGCATACCTGAACAGCCGACTCAAATTCCACGCACCCCAAAGGACCCTACGATCAGCCCAGCTCTCCTACGCTGTGGTCCCCCGATCAGAAAGACCAGATCATGCGGCCGTTCCTTCTCCTTCCTCATGGCCAGAGCCAGGAACGCCCTCCCTCTCCACCTCAGACAGACAACATTTCTCCCCATCTTCTCAAGAAACCTCAAAACCTGGCTATTCGACAGACCCCCTCCTTGATGGACTGGAATCTGCAAAATCCCCCTCCCCCAGCACCTAGAGACCTCACGGGTGAGTAGTCGCACTTAACAAACACCTGATTGATTGAGATGCTTCAAAAATCGAAGACGATGCGAGGCGCAGGGGAAGTGAGGTGCAGAAAAAGCAAATGATGCATAGGTTCCTTTCTGCTACAGGGAAGGTAATGCGTTGGTTCCTTACTGCTAGGCAGGAGATGTAATCCTTTGGTAACTTAATCATGCAGGGGAGGTGATGCGTCGTTTTGGGCGTTCGGTCTCGGATCCATACTGTGGTGCGGTGTCAATGAAGAAACCAGCACCCAGAGATGATGCTTTGAAAGTCTTGTCATGCTGTGTCGATTCTATAACGTTGAAGCAGGCGCTACATCGGAATCGGGTGATGCGTCATGGGCTTGGCTGATGAAGTGCTCAAGACTCACACAGCGGCAGTTCTTTAGAAGCACTGTGATGAAAAGCTGTGGCCTGCATTGTAAGCCGCAGTCATTGCGTCAAGCAGGTACTACTCTCCGGTGCAGGCAGTGGCGATGCGTCGAGTTTTGGCGGTGCTGCCCCACTTGGAGTTGATGCATGCATTGTCTTCTTTGTTTCACAGGAACTCTCTTCCAAGGGCCCAGAACAGGATTTGGCACCACTTGGCAAGACAGGACTCTCAACAGAAGAGTTCAGGTGCTGGTATAAGAAGTATTTGATGGCCCTGAGACTTCTTAACAGCAGGCAAGCTCAAATCAAGCCCTTGGAGAATCTTGGAATCAGGACATGGAAAGCAAAGTCCAGTCCTTTCACTCCCAGAACAGAAGCAGCAGCAGGCCAGCACAACAAAGCAAACAACAAAGTGTCAGTCTCTCCTGCCAGCAATCCAACTCTTCTTCCCGGCAGATTGTCCTCAACACAAAAGTGTTCTGAGTATATGGTGTCAGAGGTCCACTATTTATACCCATTTCAGCCTTTTAAGTAGGCAAACTTCAAAGGAAAGTCTTTGTAGTGCACCAGACCATGTCCTTCCTTGCCCTGGCTCTAGACACGCTACAGAGGGGTGGAGACTGCTTTGTGTGAGGACAGGCACAACCCTATTCCGGTGTCAGTGTCAAATCCTCCCACCACTCTAGCTCGCGAATGTCTATCAGCCTGGTAATGGTCCATCAAGTTATGTAGGGCACACCTCAGCTCCCTTTGTGTGACTATCTAGAGTGAATGCACAAACAGCCTTACTGTCGTCCTGACCCAGAATTGTATTCAGAGACAGGCAGAGGCACAGAATGGTTAAAGTGAGAAAAGGCTCTCTTTCTAAAAGTGGCATTTTCAGACTTGCAATTTAAATTAAAAAACAACTTCACTAAAAGATGTATGTTTAAATTGTGAGTTCAGAGACACCAAACTCCAATTTCCTATTAACTTCCAATTGGCAGATACACTTATAAGATGTAACAAGGCAGCTCCAAAGCTAACTTATAGGGCAGATAGGCCTTGCTGTAGTGAAAAACGAATTTAGCAGTTTTCACTACCAGGACATGTAAAACACAACTGTACATTTCCCATCTTTTAAATACACTGCACCCTGCCCATGGGGCTACCTTGGGCCTACATTAGGGGTGCCTTACATGCAATGAAATGGAATGTAGGGGCCTGTCAAGTGGGTTCACTTGCCAGGTCGAAATGTAAAACTGCACACACAGGAACTGCAGTCTTTTGGGTGGCACAATCAGTGCTGCAGGCCCACTAGCAGAATTTGATTTACAGGCACTGGGCACACCTGGTGCACTGTACTAGGGACTTACTAGTAAATCAAATATGCCAATCATGGTGAAACAAAATACCATTGCATTTTAGACAGGGAGCTCTTGCACTTTAGCACTGGTCAGAAGTGGTAAAGTGGCCAGAATTCTAAAACTAGCAAAACCGAAATTCTGCACACAGTCAAAAACAGGAGGTCAGTGGCAAAAAGACTGGGTAAACCACGCAAAATGATGCCTGGTCTAACACATATAGTTATAGCAGACAAAACAAGAATGATGTTTACCTTGACTCTTTGTAATATAGCCTGCAAGATATTTTAAAAACATATTTCATTTTTCCGTATATGTGAGTGCTGTGTGTGTGTATATACATATATATATATATAAGCATAAACTGTATTATACAGATCATAGGTTTCTTGCTTCTTGTAAATTGGTTTACAAGAAGAGAAGCTTATTCATCTTCAGCCTCTTACCACTGACTTACTGATTTGTTGTTCGGTTTATAATTGACCCTGACAGCTAGAGATGAGCTCAGAATTGAATTAAAGTAGTGATCTAACTGTTATGTCCACCGGACTAGACAACCTGTCCCATCCACTTACATCCTCTGCTGTAGTACAGACAATGCACAAACACATGCATTGTTACGGGGACCAATCTTCATTTTCGTGAGGATGTGGCTCCAAGCAAATAAGGTGTCTCCTTTGCCTCGATGCTTGTGTAGGGCTGTAGGAGTTGGGATGTTGTGCACCGTTATTGAGCCCCAGTGGGTGGGAGGACCCCCGACTGAATGTCTCAAGCATTAACCCACAGGTAGATGCAGTCGCAACTTGCAGTGGTCCATGTGTTGGTCTATGCCCACTCAATAAAAACAGGATCGACCCCATGCAGTGAAAGTGGAATTGTAATTTTAAATTGCTAGTCCGTCCTTCATTGCTGTTGTATAACCAGTGCAAATGCAAGTTCTCACTTACACAGGGGACAGCATATTTCTTTTAAATCCACTACAGGGGCAAGGTCTTCCTATAGCTCACCAGGACACTGCACATGATTATGTAATATGCTCCAGGTTCCAGTGATTCTGAAAGTGCTGCCCATGGCATTCAAAGATCATTTACTTTGTTCTGTGGAAATTCTAATTCACTTTTACAGAACTGCAAGGCTTTAAAATGAAAAACATGGGAAAGGTAAAATGTAATTGTACACTGCATCATATACTTCGAGAAATTACTGAAATTAAATACTACCTTTCCATAAAGCCATTAGTGGGATGATATTGCTTTTTTCAGTCTTTTGCTAAGATCCTTGGCTGCAGCTAGTGTTCATAGTTTTGCATCCAAAGCATGCTATGGGAAGAAGATTCATCCATGGTTTGGAGCCGTTGTAAGTGCTTTTCGTCTTGTAAAGCATGAATTACACAGCAGGGATGGCTATTGTGTACATTGGTACAAATGTTATTATAACATGTTCCTTCCACATCTTACTGTGAATGGGAAAATAGTGCAACATATTCAAATGGAATTTAAAATGTATCACCTCCAGTAAGTCTGTAAGTGGGGATCATGTGTCTTATAGAGTCATTGATAGGCAGATTTGCTGACCGTCCAATTTTGACCACAACCTCTTCTTCTCCCCTTGATGGCATGCTACTCACTGGGAATGTGCTTCATCTTACTGGTTTCTCATGAAACTGCAATAGGTTACAGCAATAAGCAACCATGTCACAAGGTTTTGCAGAACCCAGATCAAAAATGCATTTGTACACCACATTTCACAAGCACCTGGTTCTAAGTTTAACGAAATATCTTTCCATGAAAGAGAAAACAGTGCGACTCAGGCATCTGGCATTATCTAGTGTTATACCCATGTATGCTGCTGCATCATTATTAACCCCTTGCGTGCGCATGATGGAACCACGCCGTCATGAGCCACAGGCGGCGTGTGCTCATGACGGCGTGGTTCCGTCATGCTGCGGCCGCTCCGCCCACGCGTCGCTGATTCCCCGCCTGTGCGAGTCGTGACGGAACCACGCCGTCATGAGCACAGCTCGCCCGTGACTCATGACGGCGTGGTTCCGTCACGAGCATGGCGGCGCCGCGCTCACCCCGCAACCCCCCAGCGCCGCGGCGGAATTTGCGCCGCGGCGAAGGGGTTAAACCGGGTAGGCTAGCTTAAAGAAAGAAAATGCAGCATGAAGTTCTGAAACAACACGAGGCCTAAAGAATGAAGTTCCCTTTGTGCCCACATTATTATGAAGGCCATGGCTATCAGCTTGCAATTGGTATCTACTTCCACATTGTAAGATTTGTATAGCTACTTCTAGTCACTTGTGAACTGGTTAGTATTGATATATTCAATGTCAACATTTATAATGATACATTCATACACAAGAACGAAATTGCATCACTATTATCAAATTTGCTCGTCAACCCCATCTCAGAAATACATGATCAGGCTGGCTCTGCTACCTAGGCCTGAGGTCACTGATTGACAGGTCACAGCTGGGTTGGTATGTAGCCAGCAGACAAATGCACGAACAGAAAGCTCAGGACCATTCTCCAGATAAGTGCAGCAAAACAACAATGGTCCAGGAAGATTGGCCCTAATAAAGCACACATGGCCAGAGGGGTGCGTTCATTCCCAAAACACCATAAAGTCAGATGCCACATGAAATTAGGAACACACAGCCAATCAGGACACAGCACACAGTACACACAGTGATCACGTGCCCCTCATGCTGGACATCTGGACACGTTACCCACTGGCCCACATGGTCGAGGCCCACCTGCATTAATTATTAGGAGCCTTATTTATGGCTCCACAGACAAGGTCCTCATTCTTTTACCAAAAAAGGATCTACGGAAGTACTTTATGATCCTCAGAGTAATGTATAAAACCCTGTTTAGATAGATCGTACTTTGAGACAGTCCTCAGACCCGTTTCTGTAACTGGACTCCCGGCCAAACTGTTTTATTGAACCAACACCTCTTGTCTTTTGTATTTTCAAGGTAAATTCATATTTGAGCAATAAACTCATCCTATGATTTCTAGGAATCCACTATCACCTAAGATTCACCTCGCACATGAGATTATTCTCTGTCTTCACTTGAAACATGTTTTTTTTAAAACATGTTTTTTTAATGCCAGTCTTGCTGCAGACAAGCACAGTTTTTCCACTAGTGGTGGTAGGTGTCATTACATTAGCTGCATTAGTTTTGGTTTTAACACCTGGCTTATCATCTTATTAAAATAACTTTCAAGAGAGGCAGAAACTGTGAAAAACAATCTTTCTATTTTATATACTAAAGTTTGACACTGGACAGTGTAGATGAAGTGGTACAGTCAAGCTAAATTCAGCATCTACTATCTTTAGACAAATGATTAGCAACTGCTTAACCCAGGCACAAAACACACATTTTGCATAATTTTACAGGAAGCTTATCCTTCTAGAGATGTATTTAGAAAAGATCTGGATAGCTTCCAGCATTATTTCCATTGATGTCTCTTTCACACAGAGAGATTGTGTTGAGATTTGAAAAGCTCACACATTGTCAAAATGTATTGACCTTGCAATACAGATCCAACAGGAGTGATCAGAGCTTCCCCACCTCACTGTATCCCAAGGCAATCTCCATATGAATGCGTTGGTTAGCAGTAGACCTGGGAAAGGGGAATCGAATAAGAGAGAGAAAAAGAGAGACTAGCTATCATCAAACTGACTATTTTCACAGCTGAGTATAATCTGCGCTGCATTAGATCTGCTACCTAAAATCATGAGAAGACTTTTAGCATGGCTCTAGGCTTTACCTTGGAAATTAACGTCTGACAATTATATATTTCTGTTGATGCTCTCTGTATTTCCCACTCCCTATACTGAAATCAAATTTGATATTCCTTCTATGTTGTAAAGTAATTACAGTTGATATCATAAGCGCCAACAACATTGAATTGTTGTATGTTTTTTGCTGAAGAAAGCTACCATCAATGTTATGCAATACGTTTTATGATACTGATTACATTCAGTGGAACTGGTTGATAACTGTAATATGAAAATCATTCATTAATATCATGTAGTTCATCTCTACCCTTGATAATCATGTATTTGCTATTACCAATAACGTCATAGCCTACTTATCTCATAATCACAGTTCAAAACTTGACTCCTTTAGGAATAATATAGTGCAAGGTAGAGTTTGTAATCCTAACAGATGACTCTTGGTGAAAAAACAAAGTACAAAATAGAGTGTGTAATCCTGATGGATGACTCCTGATGAAAATAACAAATATGCAAGTTCACATTGAATGCAAGTGTGTTGCGAGATTACTTCTCTGATATCAATGATGGCTTTTGCTAACAGGTCACAGGTATTCTATTTCCAATAGCAATCCCTGGCTGCAGAAAATAAGTATCATGAATGCCTACAAGAATGCTATGGGTCAGGAGGAACTTATACTCTAAGCATTCAATATAGCCACCAACATTGCCAAGTCTTGAGAGAATTCTGTGAGTCCTTGGGACATTTGTCCTTCCTTCCTGTACTTAGGAACAAAGCACATCTCTCTAAGACATAACGCTTCTGTCTCGGTAGCACCCACACTCTAGGCAGCCCCCCATTCTTTTCTGCTTCTGAAAACATGCAAGTTTATGAGCTTCAAGGTAGCTCATCATGAAAGGCCAGCATGTGAAAGTAGGCATGTCCTGATATGAAGATCCTGACAGATCTTCTCCCAAGATCAGTGGCTTTCTACATCCTAAGGTCCTGCCACAGATTGAACACATGGTAGAAATTGACCTATATGTATACCTTTAAACTCCAACAAGCTGGAAAACATTTTTTGTGGATTACCCACTTTCTGTGATACAAATGGGCCAAATGTAACGTTGTAGTCATCAGATGATAGAAGTGTGGCACTTCTAGTTGTCAATTAAATGGGAAGTATAACAAATCACCAAATAAATGTGCTTGAAAGCTTTAGGTAATAATAACAATGCATTTTTACTATAATCCAGAAAAGGCCAGATAAACTGGAGGTACATCTTTCTGATGTTTTAGTAGTCTGATGATTACTTACCACTCGAATTCAAGGAAAGCTGTTGCGTATAGAAGCACAATCCAGACACACCACATTTTCCAAACGCCATGCATACTCCAAAATATATTGATATAGCACTCTTACCTTCCGAAGATAACACAATGAAAGCTGTCTTTCTTGTAAAGTAGAGCAACATGCTAAATAAGAGGTATATTCTAAGAATTGTGTCCGAAGTTAATAGGAAGCCATGCACATGTTATTCCAACCCTTAGTGGACTTTTTGAACCAGGAACAATTCATATTGCATGTCCAGAAAACAAAGAATATGTTGGAATGGCTGAAGGACATGTACAGCAGTTGTTTTTTATATGCTTGTCAGTATATCAGTACAGATATGCCATGACAAGGACACACACAACTGCAGCATGTCTTCCACGAAGAGTGACGCATTAATAATGATAAATATCTTTTATTGTGCAACACTAAATGGAATCTGCACTGAAGCATATTTTACCACTAAATGCAAAATCATGATATCACAATCATGCAAATCAAGCATTGTATTAAAGGGCTCCTGAATAATTTCTAGAAGTATTGACCTGATTCGTCCCTACCAGGTCAAATGACTACCTGCAAGAGTCAATACATTTGGATTCCACAAAAGTCCAAATATGGGAAGGACAACATACTCCAGTAGCTTAATAGGATAGGAAATAATGGAAATGGCAAAAACGTTTTACAAATTCTCGCGATCCAAGCCAAGCTTTTTTAGAAGGTCATCATCACCAGATTTTTTAAGATTTATGTATTATTTCCCAAAGCCAGAGAAGAGTTGAAGGCTGGAAGAAAGATAGGGGCTTGTGTGGTAAAGGTCATGATTTCAATAAATATTACTGGGGGCATAGATCCTAGGGAGAAGAAGACCACTTCCTTACGTGTATTATTTCCTGAAATAAAGGTGAAGAAAGAGGAGAAAAGATGGAGTTGGTAGTTAGGACTAGCTCATTGTAAAGGTTTTGGAGCAAATTTACGAGCCCTATTGCATAGTGAAGAGCGACACAACTCAAAAATGAGATTTATGAAGTCATGCAAGGTGACCTTGCGTGGCCGTGAGTGGCTTCATAATGTCTAAGTAAAGCAACGCAGCACAAATCGCTGTGTTGCCTTACTCTGTGCCAGGGAGGTGTTCCATGAGCATTGTGTAGGTGCTTCTACGTAACTCCCATGGTTTTTTACGCATTCTTTTACAGAACTGGTAAACCTAGGAATGTGCCAAAAAGATACTCCAGCCCAAGTTCACCTTGTTACTTCCTCTATCTATGTGTTGCCTCTCAGGATACTTTTTGTGCAGGAAGGCGTCTCTTTCTGCACAATAACAATCCTGCCTGCAATGCAGGCATCTCTACACCGTGGTGCAAGGGTGCCTGCGTTGGTGCTAGGCAGTCAAAATGGCGCTAGCACAGGGACAAGGACAGGACTTCATTGTATTCTTTTAAATACGGCACATTCCTGCTCTTTTCCAATAATGCAAAGAACAATGGTTCTGTCGGGAAGTAAGCAAACTAGCTTGGACATGTACTGAATACACTTTAGAACTGTACAGGACACACACAGACCCAAAGAAACAGAACTGAATTCGTGTTACTGGATGGAATAGTATTAATTATTGTAATGAAAACACCGAAGTGTTTACAGGGTGAACCAACCAGAATACACATACAAAATGGAACAATTTGTGAAACAGTGATTGCTTAAACAAAAAAATCACATATAACAGATATGTACAATAGACAATACATAGAAATAATAAACAAACAGATCCGGCTTGAAGTACATAGGCCACTATAGGTTGTGATTTCCTTGTTCTATATATGGATTTGCACGGACGCATAGGACAGGTAACGTCGACGTTTCGACCCAATATGGTTGTGCCAATTAGTATGCATCAAAGGGGGTCTTCATCAGGACAAGGAATAGGTTGGGGACCTGTAAGCGCAAAGAGTTTGGTGTCAGGGCAATATGTGCGTCACATGTAAAGGAAATGGTTAAATTCCCTTATGCGGCAATATAGCTCACCTGGGAAAGCGATTTAATTAATTGGAAATAGATTCCTCGTGTCTCTTATGCAGGGGGCCGACATCAACTTTGATGGTAAATTCTGTTCAAATTCTGCAAAAATTAAAGAGGAGGGGCTGTTGCACGGATTAAACAGACTACGTGTCAACGTAATTAAAGTATACCCGGTTTAAAAGAAAAGCACGTACCTGTAGGACGGTAATTTTGATTTGAAAAGAGGAGTGGTGCTGTCTCAACAATCGCCACGTACTGCGGACAAAAAAAGGGGGGCACTATGATTAAGGTTGCCAAGGAGGTTAAATTAGAAGGGGTAATAATCGCTTGCGAGATATCTAAGGACATATGTACACATTTATACATCAACCAATGCAAGGAACAGCATAAATTAAGCTGTTTCTAGTAAAGGACTGTCATACCCCCAATGTTACCATTTAAAAAATGGGGGCCATACCGGAGGCAATTAGACACTTGTAGCAAAATCGTTAAACAAGGATACTAAGTTATAGGAATGCCGAGCGCTGGAAAGCAACATTAGGTAGAGCAATTACGGCACAGTGGTTTCACAACATCTTAGTGAAACTGAGCGAAAGGGCCAGGACGTTAGTGAAACAACTTTAAAGGAGTTAAAAATACCGAACGCTGGGAAGCAATTACGGCACAGTTGTTTCACACCATCGTAGTGAAACTAATTGAAAAAGCCCTGACGTTAGGGAAAAGACTTACTTCGAGTCCGCGAACTGGACGTCTTTATCCGTCAAAGGCTCAGCTGCAACTGACAGCGAGCGCTCGCTAGAGCCGACTATATGACGTAATCAGATAGGTCGTGTACGTGCGGGGACCTGAACTGGTAGGCCGATCGGGAAAACCCGGGGTGGATTAGTCGGGGATGGACTCGTACGGAGTGATTGAAAACAGAATGGGCTTGTGCAATTTGAGGTACTCCAAAGGCAGAGGACAATTTTATGCAGAGCGAATGAGAGCCAACCGTGTGTCTTCAAATGTAGTATTTGTACATTGCAAACAAAGTTTCATAGATCGTGACAAGGGATTATGCAGAGCGAATGAGAGCCAAACGTGTGTTTTCAAATGTAGTATTTGTACATTGCAAACGAAGTTTCATAAATCGTGACACGGGATTTCCTCACATTGTCACTATCAATGAGCTTACTAACATAGTCAAACTGCAATATTACATGTGTAAGAAGATACGGATGTTTCAATTATACAAGTTATAAAAACGTCATAAAATACAAACTGGATTATCCCACAGTATACATGACAATATCCCAAATGATTGGACTGCACGGTATACATTATAGTTTCGTGATGTACATTATTACAATAACATGACGATGATAATGACATATGACGTATTAAACAATGCCTACATGTTATGCTAATAAAAAGTCAAGTTCATACATATGCCAGGATTGCAAGAGGGAAAAGATCCAAGTGATATGTCTTACTTAAAGCAGTTGAAGAGGTAAGGAAAATGACCAGCAATGAGATTAGAGCTTACTCATTTGCAAATAAGTCTCCTCATGTTCGTTCAGACCAGAATTGGTTGCATCAAGGAGATGGATCCAACGACATTCCTTATAGTTAAGAGAAGTGCCCATGTTCCCACCCCTTCTGTGTAGTGTGACTTTTTCTAAAACCCACCACTCAAGTTCCTGGTATGTGTGTCTTGCGTTTGTGTAGTGTTCAACTAGTGGAGCTCCTAGTGATTTGCACTTGATCCTGCTCTGATGTTGTTGGATCCTATTTTTGACTTTTTGGGTAGTTTGACCTACATATATCATTTGGCATGGACATCTGATGGCGTAAATCACGTTGTGGCTATTGCAGTTGGTAAAGTGATTGAGAGAATAGGTCTTTCCATAGTGATTAAAGCTGATTCCAATCATGGTATATTCACAGACCTTGCAGTGACCACATTTATGATGTCCTAGGATCTGTGGTAGTTGGAGCAGAGATCTTATGTTTGGTGTAGGTGGTGGTTCTAGATACGAGGATACAACAAAGTCCTTGATGTTTTTGCGCGCTTAAAAGCAAACAGGGGGGCTTCAGTGTAGCCAATGTCTGATCCAACCAAATTCCAATACTTCTTAATAACTTTATTTATCTCGTTACTTCTAGTATTGAATGTTGTAACACAAATAAGTTTCTCCATTTCTCGGTTTTTGGGTTGTACTTCCAGAAGCGTTTCTCTTGGCCTGTACCAGGCCCTTTTGCGTGATCTATTGAGAAGTCCCTTTGGGTATCCTCTCTCCCTCAGTTTGCCGATAAGTATATCCGTTTCCTTGAAGTAGTCTTTTCTTCTCGCACAGTTGCGTCGCAATCTTAAAAATTGTCCGTACGGTAGATTGTCCCTTAGGTTTCTCGGGTGATGAGAATTGTATTGTAGCAAGGTGTTACGATCAGTGGGCTTCTTGTATAGAGACATCAGAATACTTCCCTCTTCCGCTTCCAATGTAAGGTCTAAAAAGGGAATAGACTCATTATTGTGTACCATAGTGAATTGAATGTTCAAGTTTCGAGAATTTAACCATGCGACAAATGACATTAGTTGGGCTTCTGACCCTGTCCATAACATAAGAACATCGTCAATGTATCTCTTCCACGCTGTGATATTGTCAATGAAAGGATTCAGGACAGAGTAGATGCTTGTGTCCTCGAAATGGTCCATATACAGATTCGCTAGACTCGGCGCGAATCCGGCCCCCATAGCTACTCCTCTACACTGAAAATAAAACGTGTTATGGAAGATGAAGTAGTTTTTCTCCATTGCGATTTGTAATAGTTGAACAAGAAAGTCCGTGGGAACCCATTGTGGTTTTGGACGGGAGTCTAGTACGCTCCTGATGACTTCTATGGCTTCATTTTGTGGTATGCTGGTGTATAGTGAACATACATCCAGAGTTGCGAACAATTGCAAAGAGCTGTCAAAAGGTTGGCCTTCAAACAATTGGATAGTGTGCATAGTATCCCTGATGAATGATCTTGTTTCCAAAACAAAAGGCTGCAAAAAGCTGTCGAGGTATTGATTCAAGGGTTCCAAGATGGAGCCACAGCCAGATACTATTGGTTTTCCGGGAGGTTTCTGTAGGTTTTTATGAACTTTAGGGATGGTATAGATGGTAGGAATCCTAGGGTTGGTTTTGTTAAGGAATTTACTTTCAGATTCTGAAAGGAATCCCTGTTCCATACCGGAAGTAGTAAGGTCGCGGATTAGCTTCGCAATTTCCTTAGTAGGATCACATGGGATCTTTGTGTAACTGTCCGGACAGCTTAGTTGTTGGTTGATCTCTTTTATATAGTCTTCTGTGTCTTGTACCACTACGGCTCCACCCTTGTCCGCACTCTTGATAATGATGGATTTATTTTTGTTCAATGTCGAAAGTGCAAGCCTTTCTTCTTTGGTGATGTTATGTTTAATATACTTGGTGTTACTCAGTAATTCCATAACTTCACTCATCACTACCTTCTCATAGGCCAAGATCTTATCATTCATTAAGTGAGCGGCCGGTGTGAAAGTGGTGGGCGGACGAAATTCTGTAGCAGTCATCTTCTTTTTGTAACTTTCATTTTTCACAAAGAAGTATTTTAGGCGGATCTTTCTGAAGAATTGTTGCAATTCAAGCTTGATGTTAAAGGAGTTTGGAATGGAGGTGGGAACAAAGGACAGACCTCTTGCTAGAATGTCATGCTCTGCTTTATTCAGAGAGTATTTCGAGATGTTCAATACAGGGTCCTTCACATTCATGCCAATCTCTGTAGTTCCTTGACATGTGGTTAAGTCTTCCATATTATGATTAGAGGTATTATCTGGTGTGGGAATTACCACCGATAGGTCTGGCGTCTGGTGCGAATTTCCCCGTGGTTCTGTTGTGGTTGGGTTTGGAAGTGCACCCTGGAGTTGCCCCGTTGGTTTCCACGTGTTTGATTCCATCTGGGTGGTCGCCCCCAATTCTGATCTCGACTGGTCCAAGTGGGTTCCCCTAAAAAAGCCGAGTTGGCTGGTCCGAAATTGTCTTGGTATCTAGTGCGTGGTTGGTAAGTTGGGCCTTGTTGGAAAGTTGGCTCAAGTGGTTGAAAATTAGTGCCCTCTGTGTATGGGCGAGGATCGGAACTGGTACTTGCTCTTTCAGACTCGTTCTCTGAACCACTCCCAAAAGAAGAGTTAGAGAAAGTAGCGAATCTCCGGGAATATTGTCTATTCCTATTAGTGTAATAGCCCTGTGAGTCTTGAATATAATAATCGTCACTAGTGTATGGATATGTGGCCTTTTTGTCATAGGCCTTAATATCCTTAGCTAGTTTTTCCAATTTTTTATTCAATGTAATCGTGTTGAATTCGGATGTAGCTTTTTCTGCTCTTTCTAGAGCTTCTTTTGCATTCTTCAGATTTCTATCTTCCAAGATCTCTTTCTTCAATTCCGTTATCTCTAGGATTAGTTTTTTCACATACTCAAGGGCAGTTTCCACCCCAAGCACCATCCAGTGGTGAGAACAGTTGTTAGCCACAAAAAATACATCCGAACAAGACTACATGGACACTTACTAACTAAATACCTGCAAGCCAACATCATCCCAAAAGGACTACAGGTCCGTAATGAGCCGGCCATCTTCATTGATCTGCCAAAATTCCGTGAAGGATTTAGTTTTGTGGCTAACAACTGTTCTCGCCACTGGATGGTGCTTGGGGTGGAAACTGCCCTTGAGTATGTGAAAAAACTAATCCTAGAGATAACGGAATTGAAGAAAGAGATCTTGGAAGATAGAAATCTGAAGAATGCAAAAGAAGCTCTAGAAAGAGCAGAAAAAGCTACATCCGAATTCAACACGATTACATTGAATAAAAAATTGGAAAAACTAGCTAAGGATATTAAGGCCTATGACAAAAAGGCCACATATCCATACACTAGTGACGATTATTATATTCAAGACTCACAGGGCTATTACACTAATAGGAATAGACAATATTCCCGGAGATTCGCTACTTTCTCTAACTCTTCTTTTGGGAGTGGTTCAGAGAACGAGTCTGAAAGAGCAAGTACCAGTTCCGATCCTCGCCCATACACAGAGGGCACTAATTTTCAACCACTTGAGCCAACTTTCCAACAAGGCCCAACTTACCAACCACGCACTAGATACCAAGACAATTTCGGACCAGCCAACTCGGCTTTTTTAGGGGAACCCACTTGGACCAGTCGAGATCAGAATTGGGGGCGACCACCCAGATGGAATCAAACACGTGGAAACCAACGGGGCAACTCCAGGGTGCGCTTCCAAACCCAACCACAACAGAACCACGGGGAAATTCGCACCAGACGCCAGACCTATCGGTGGTAATTCCCACACCAGATAATACCTCTAATCATAATATGGAAGACTTAACCACATGTCAAGGAACTACAGAGATTGGCATGAATGTGAAGGACCCTGTATTGAACATCTCGAAATACTCTCTGAATAAAGCAGAGCATGACATTCTAGCAAGAGGTCTGTCCTTTGTTCCCACCTCCATTCCAAACTCCTTTAACATCAAGCTTGAATTGCAACAATTCTTCAGAAAGATCCGCCTAAAATACTTCTTTGTGAAAAATGAAAGTTACAAAAAGAAGATGACTGCTACAGAATTTCGTCCGCCCACCACTTTCACACCGGCCGCTCACTTAATGAATGATAAGATCTTGGCCTATGAGAAGGTAGTGATGAGTGAAGTTATGGAATTACTGAGTAACACCAAGTATATTAAACATAACATCACCAAAGAAGAAAGGCTTGCACTTTCGACATTGAACAAAAATAAATCCATCATTATCAAGAGTGCGGACAAGGGTGGAGCCGTAGTGGTACAAGACACAGAAGACTATATAAAAGAGATCAACCAACAACTCAGCTGTCCGGACAGTTACACAAAGATCCCATGTGATCCTGCTAAGGAAATTGCGAAGCTAATCCGCGACCTTACTACTTCCGGTATGGAACAGGGATTCCTTTCAGAATCTGAAAGTAAATTCCTTAACAAAACCAACCCTAGGATTCCTACCATCTATACCATCCCTAAAGTTCATAAAAACCTACAGAAACCTCCCGGAAGACCAATAGTATCTGGCTGTGGCTCCATCTTGGAACCCTTGAATCAATACCTCGACAGCTTTTTGCAGCCTTTTGTTTTGGAAACAAGATCATTCATCAGGGATACTATGCACACTATCCAATTGTTTGAAGGCCAACCTTTTGACAGCTCTTTGCAATTGTTCGCAACTCTGGATGTATGTTCACTATACACCATCATACCACAAAATGAAGCCATAGAAGTCATCAGGAGCGTACTAGACTCCCGTCCAAAACCACAATGGGTTCCCACGGACTTTCTTGTTCAACTATTACAAATCGCAATGGAGAAAAACTACTTCATCTTCCATAACACGTTTTATTTTCAGTGTAGAGGAGTAGCTATGGGGGCCGGATTCGCGCCGAGTCTAGCGAATCTGTATATGGACCATTTCGAGGACACAAGCATCTACTCTGTCCTGAATCCTTTCATTGACAATATCACAGCGTGGAAGAGATACATTGACGATGTTCTTATGTTATGGACAGGGTCAGAAGCCCAACTAATGTCATTTGTCGCATGGTTAAATTCTCGAAACTTGAACATTCAATTCACTATGGTACACAATAATGAGTTTATTCCCTTTTTAGACCTTACATTGGAAGCGGAAGAGGGAAGTATTCTGATGTCTCTATACAAGAAGCCCACTGATCGTAACACCTTGCTACAATACAATTCTCATCACCCGAGAAACCTAAGGGACAATCTACCGTACGGACAATTTTTAAGATTGCGACGCAACTGTTCGAGAAGAAAAGACTACTTCAAGGAAACGGATATACTTATCGGCAAACTGAGGGAGAGAGGATACCCAAAGGGACTTCTCAATAGATCACGCAAAAGGGCCTGGTACAGGCCAAGAGAAACGCTTCTGGAAGTACAACCCAAAAACCGAGAAATGGAGAAACTTATTTGTGTTACAACATTCAATACTAGAAGTAACGAGATAAATAAAGTTATTAAGAAGTATTGGAATTTGGTTGGATCAGACATTGGCTACACTGAAGCCCCCCTGTTTGCTTTTAAGCGCGCAAAAAACATCAAGGACTTTGTTGTATCCTCGTATCTAGAACCACCACCTACACCAAACATAAGATCTCTGCTCCAACTACCACAGATCCTAGGACATCATAAATGTGGTCACTGCAAGGTGTGTGAATATACCATGATTGGAATCAGCTTTAATCACTATGGAAAGACCTATTCTCTCAATCACTTTACCAACTGCAATAGCCAAAACGTGATTTACGCCATCAGATGTCCATGCCAAATGATATATGTAGGTCAAACTACCCAAAAGTCAAAAATAGGATCCAACAACATCAGAGCAGGATCAAGTGCAAATCACTAGGAGCTCCACTAGTTGAACATTACACAAACGCAAGACACACATACCAGGAACTTGAGTGGTGGGTTTTAGAAAAAGTCACACTACACAGAAGGGGTGGGAACATGGGCACTTCTCTTAACTATAAGGAATGTCGTTGGATCCATCTCCTTGATGCAACGAATTCTGGTCTGAACGAACATGAGGAGACTCATTTGCAAATGAGTAAGCTCTAATCTCATTGCTGGTCATTTTCCTTACCTCTTCAACTGCTTTAAGTAAGACATATCACTTGGATCTTTTCCCTCTTGCAATCCTGGCATATGTATGAACTTGACTTTTTATTAGCATAACATGTAGGCATTGTTTAATACGTCATATGTCATTATCATCGTCATGTTATTGTAATAATGTACATCATGAAACTATAATGTATACCGTGCAGTCCAATCATTTGGGATATTGTCATGTATACTGTGGGATAATCCAGTTTGTATTTTATGACGTTTTTATAACTTGTATAATTGAAACATCCGTATCTTCTTACACATGTAATATTGCAGTTTGACTATGTTAGTAAGCTCATTGATAGTGACAATGTGAGGAAATCCCGTGTCACGATTTATGAAACTTCGTTTGCAATGTACAAATACTACATTTGAAAACACACGTTTGGCTCTCATTCGCTCTGCATAATCCCTTGTCACGATCTATGAAACTTTGTTTGCAATGTACAAATACTACATTTGAAGACACACGGTTGGCTCTCATTCGCTCTGCATAAAATTGTCCTCTGCCTTTGGAGTACCTCAAATTGCACAAGCCCATTCTGTTTTCAATCACTCCGTACGAGTCCATCCCCGACTAATCCACCCCGGGTTTTCCCGATCGGCCTACCAGTTCAGGTCCCCGCACGTACACGACCTATCTGATTACGTCATATAGTCGGCTCTAGCGAGCGCTCGCTGTCAGTTGCAGCTGAGCCTTTGACGGATAAAGACGTGCAGTTCGCGGACTCGAAGTAAGTCTTTTCCCTAACGTCAGGGCTTTTTCAATTAGTTTCACTACGATGGTGTGAAACAACTGTGCCGTAATTGCTTCCCAGCGTTCGGTATTTTTAACTCCTTTAAAGTTGTTTCACTAACGTCATGGCCCTTTCGCTCAGTTTCACTAAGATGTTGTGAAACCACTGTGCCGTAATTGCTCTACCTAATGTTGCTTTCCAGCGCTCGGCATTCCTACAACTTAGTATCCTTGTTTAACGATTTTGCTACAAGTGTCTAATTGCCTCCGGTATGGCCCCCATTTTTTAAATGGTAACATTGGGGGTATGACAGTCCTTTACTAGAAACAGCTTAATTTATGCTGTTCCTTGCATTGGTTGATGTATAAATGTGTACATATGTCCTTAGATATCTCGCAAGCGATTATTACCCCTTCTAATTTAACCTCCTTGGCAACCTTAATCATAGTGCCCCCCTTTTTTTGTCCGCAGTACGTGGCGATTGTTGAGACAGCACCACTCCTCTTTTCAAATCAAAATTACCGTCCTACAGGTACGTGCTTTTCTTTTAAACCGGGTATACTTTAATTACGTTGACACGTAGTCTGTTTAATCCGTGCAACAGCCCCTCCTCTTTAATTTTTGCAGAATTTGAACAGAATTTACCATCAAAGTTGATGTCGGCCCCCTGCATAAGAGACACGCGGAATCTATTTCCAATTAATTAAATCGCTTTCCCAGGTGAGCTATATTGCCGCATAAGGGAATTTAACCATTTCCTTTACATGTGACGCACACATTGCCCTGACACCAAACTCTTTGCGCTTACAGGTCCCCAACCTATTACTTGTCCTGATGAAGACCCCCTTTGATGCATACTAATTGGCACAACCATATTGGGTCGAAACGTCGACGTTACCTGTCCTATGCGTCCGTGCAAATCCACATATAGAACAAGGAAATCACAACCTATAGTGGCCTATGTACTTCAAGCCGGATCTGTTTGTTTATTATTTCTATGTATTGTCTATTGTACATATCTGTTATATGTGATTTTTTTGTTTAAGCAATCACTGTTTCACAAATTGTTCCATTTTGTATGTGTATTCTGGTTGGTTCACCCTGTAAACACTTCGGTGTTTTCATTACAATAATTAATACTATTCCATCCAGTAACACGAATTCAGTTCTGTTTCTTTGGGTCTGTGTGTGTCCTGTACAGTTCTAAAGTGTATTCAGTACATGTCCAAGCTAGTTTGCTTACTTCCCGACAGAACCTTTGTTCTTTGCTTTCACTATTACGCCCAGGTTCTGAGGGTTACTGGGTTGCCCCATTATCCTTAATGGCTTTTCCAATAATGCAGCGCAGCAAGGTGACTTGTTGCGCTGTGTTGCGCTCCTTTGCCATAAATATAGCCCATAGTGGCTGAGTTTGAGGTTCCATCTGATCAGAAATAGCACACTCCTTTCTCATGAGGTGTAAATGAATTAATAGGAATTTATTTCTAAAATATGTGCTACGTTATCCCAAAGTAATTGGGATGGTAGAAAATGTAAAAAACGGTAGAAATGTTTTTATGTTTGTAATTGGGCTTCCCTCTCAGCAAATTTAAAGGGTGTGAGGCAGACTGCCCTGTGTGTACAGGCTGCTTCTGGAACAAGCACTGGCATAGCCAATAGGTCTCGCCTTTGGGACCTTATAAGTGTTTTCTTATCCAGCACAATATCTTTGGTGCAACAACATCAACTGTAATATAGCTATACACTTAAAAGGTCCCAAAGCCGAGACCTATTGGCTATGCCAATGCTTGTTATCTTTTGGTAGTGCAGACAGCACCTGCTATCTTCGTTGCTTTCGGGGGGCTGCACCACTCGAAATGATGTGCACCGCACACTCCATGGAGGGAGGAGGCCAGTGTCCTTGGACTATCCCCGCGGATTTGTTAACAATGGTCATCGACAATGCCTGTACGGAGAACCAGACAAGGCAAGCCAGTACAAATTGTGAAGGCTGTTCCAGAGTTGTGGTGTTTGAGACATGGGGGAACTTGCAGCTTTGTTGCAACATACTTGCAGCCGTTCTTCCTCATTTCCAATCACAACGCTCACTACCTAAACAAGTTGATGCCCACCCCTGGTCATAGCAATGACTTTGGTCTTCGTGCACACGCCTCTATCGATGTAGAATTTCCTCTGGCCTTAATATTTGCTCGTGCTCAGTTTTGCAGCAGAACACGCGTAGAGTAGAGCTGCAAAGCAACCTCTGAGCCCCTGCCACACTATGCAGCCCATGCTGCAGGACACTTTGGGGCTCCTAAGACTTTCCCTCATAGAGAGGTACAGGTCCTTCCCTCTTGCAGTGAAGTATTTGGCTCACCCCACCAGGCTTCTTTATGGCCCCTTCTTTTGAGCAGCCAATGTGGCAATATGGTGCAAATAGGCTAGTCTAGTGGTATAGTGGGGCCGTCTTAAATGGGGCGGCCTCCTAAGAAAAATTACATTAAAGCAATGGGTTTATTGTGAACAATGGTTGATTGTGAAATAGGATTTACAATAATTGGCACTGAACGTTTGTTCATACTTATTTTTAAGATGGCAATTTATTCCTCAGAATTAAATCACAATTATTGTATGTTATATTTGCCGCCTGCATATAGAGTATAATATTGGCAGAGAGCCATCGGAGTACTATGCATCAGGATGGGAAAGAGTAAGGCAGACGAATGCCGTGCAGGAAAAAGAGGCAGGGATAGCAAGCCGATGGATATACAAGGAATGGTGAGGAGTAAATCAAAAACATTGGCAGATAATTCATACGATGTATACAAGGTGAACTGGGTGCTATAGCTAATGGAATCCCGTTCCTGTGTACCTCGGCGATCAGCAAAAAAAACTTGTGGCTCCGCTCCGTCGACTTTGATGGAGTTTCACGTGAGGTAAACAACCTTTTTGGTGTTAAAACATGAACCTTTGGTTTTAATCTCAAAGCTCACCCCGGTGGACTCTTGAACCATGACTTCTCATGCACAGCAATTACAAGCCGATGTAAATGCCATCATTGTTAAAAATAAAAAAGAAACATTGTTTCCCCACACATTTATAGAAGACTAAAACTCACATTTCACCAAATCCGTAAATCTAGTTCCATGACTAAAGCAGCTTATAGGAGGGAAAGTTATATTGTTTTGCTGATCTGTAATGGTGAGTTTAAAAACAAGCACACCTTTGGTTTTAAAAGCTAATGGGATAGGAGGTAAACCATGAGCAGAGTATTGTAGCGGCGGCTCTGAGCCAGTTAAAAACTATTTTAGTAGCGTGCAACACGGTGTAGAGTGAGGTTCGCATTTTAGAAATCAGCATGAAAATCCAGAAGTGACGCAAAGCTGGAACTTTTTTACGATAGACCGAGCTTTGTGTTAAATGCTAACACCAACTTCAAGCAGGCGCAAACAAGGGAAAGTGTGTTCATTTCTTTTAAAAATGTTGCTTTCCGTCTGGGTTAGAGAGCTCAGCACATATCCAATGCATAGTTTTGTCTCTTTTTATCTAGTGTCTCTCAGCGCCACAAACCTTCGGCGTAGGCGCTTTCTACAAATATCAAATATGATATAATAATTCTCTGCTCTACACCGTGGTGGTGTGCGGTTTTGCGTTGCACACGGAAGCCTTGTTTACATTACAGCCATTGCACAAGATGACACCAGCAGAAGTCCGGTCTTTTTAGTAACGGCCCTCTCTGTGCTGTGTTTTCTCCAGTGCGCAGCGCGGCACTTTTGATGATGCGCTGCTTGAACAAGAAGCGCAAGCAAAAAAAAACAGCATCAGCAAAGCCAAAAAGAACAAGCCCGCGAGTGGTGCGCAAGTGCCACAACAAGCGATCTGTTTTCAATTATCGCGCGAATGTCTGGGCACGATAATTCAAAAAAGATGTCGCCCATGCGGGTAACCGCAAGCAATAGACCGTGGGCGGAGCAAAGGCGGGGCATGCACCTGCCTTTGCCCAATTGCATGCTGTCTTTCTTAGAAAGACGCACGCAAAGCCCAATAGCCTGTAACTAAAAACAAAAAACATGCACAAGCGTGTGGTGAGCTTTTGAAAGCCCCTTACTAAAAGTCTCGCCAGAGTAGCGCTTGCGCGCTACTACAGGCTCGACCTAAAAACCGAGGCAGCACCATCAATTAAAAAAGGCCACCTTTTCCTGTCTCTTCAGGATACGGAAAGCGCTTGCTCCTACGGCCATCCGGAGGATCATGGTACACAGGAGGCAAGCTGGGAGCTGGCAGAATGCTCCACTTGCTTGCCTGTAGATTTGATTGGGAGCATTCTGATTGGATGGCTAGCCTCCAGCACTCAATCTAGGGTTCTAATAAATCATTCAGCACAAAATGTCTACTTTAAAAAGTAAGGATTTGCTCTGGAGATATCCAACCTGCCCTCCTCTAAGTTCCCTCGTTTAATTTAGAATGTGGTTTTCCCAGTGGCAGAGTCGCTGGCAGGAAAACTCTTATGGCAGACTCAATGCAGGCAGAAACAGTGTTGTGAAACTCACCAGCATACTGTGCTTCATACCGTATGCAAAGCAGCAGCTAGGAAATCCTGGTTACCTCATTGACTTTAGTGCAGAGCTGTGCCTTCATATGGAATGCGTCAACATGAACGCAGAAACTCAAATTCTACCCACCTTGGATATCTGTTTTGACTCGAACAGAGTTTTATGACTAGCTGAATTGCTATCCATGCTGAGCCAGAAAAGGGGCAAAGCCTTACAACATTTTCCAGCAAAATCTTTGAGTCTTAGTAAATTTTGAGCTGAAATTTGACAAAGGAGTTTACCATTTTTAAAAATGATGGATAGCTGTACCACTTTTCTAACTCTGCAAGATAGCAATTGAGATGGGGCCAGATGTACGACCCTTGTAAATTGCGCTCGATTGCGAGTCGCAAATTGCGAGGCGCAATTTACGATATAATACAGTGTCTCAGACACTGTTTACGATTCCCAATGAGGTCGCAAATGCGAAGGTTATGAATATTAATGAGCCACTCGCAATTTGCGACCCCATTGGGAATGGCTGGCCCTCCCAGGGATGGTGGCCTGCTGGGATCAGCAGACCTCACAAGAACAGTAGAACACAAGAACAGTAGAACAAGTTTCTCCTGGAAAGGCATGAGATTCCTCTCACACATTTACAACCAGACAAGGGCATCTATAAGACTATGTACTATGCACAGCTTTTCCCAGAGTCTTCATGTAAATCACCTTTAAAGAGAAAGGGAAGATCATCTCCCCTGGCCATTAGACAGGACAAGAGAAAGGTAGAGTGCTGCTAGTAGCCTTTGATGTCGGCAATATTTGTGTGAAGAGGTGTCAGGGAAAAGAATGAGTTTGACCCATAGTGTGCACTTAAAAAAAGTTCTATCATGTGGTGGGCGAAGGGATTTCCATAGAAGAAGGTAACAACTATAAATTTAGCTGGGGTCGGAAATGTAAATGACCCCATAAGTCTTGAAAGCTTGATCTAAGTCCTGAAGGCTTTGACCAATGTGAATGTCTAGTGAAAGAGAATTTCACAGAGGTGGTGTAGCTGCAGAGAATGACTTTCTGGAGAAAGCAACAAGTTGAAACATAGGAACTTAAAGACAGCAAAGAGCTTAACCAGTCTCTGAGGAACCCCTGAGAAAATGCAAAACAATTGATTCTCTTTGGTTCTGAGTAGAGTAGCAAAAAAGAGTTTTATTTTTCACAAGACAGTTGACAGAAACGTGATTGTGAGATCACATCAATATGTGGCTTGAAAGAGGACGGGAAGTGATATGTGGGTGGAAAGTCTGGAGTCGTTGACAGCCAAAGGTGCTGGGAAAAGGGAGCCAGGGCTTCAATGGAATACTACTTTCAAATCAATCTACCTTTCTGAGGGTTTACTTAATGAAAAGTATTTGATCTTAATAAAATTAACTTATTGCTTGAAGTTGGAAACAGCGATAAATGTACCTAATGTACAACTTTCCATTATATATGAACCACAATTCAGTAGAAATAATATTCAATTTGTAGTTACCACAGCATCCAGGGCAAGGTGACAATAAACCAACAAAAATCAAGTGGACAAGTGAGACCACTCCTTGTATAAGAAAAAACAGCTGTGATTTAAGAAAATAATTTTCGTTTGAATGATTGTAGGCACAAAATTGATTCAAACCCTATAACGGTTAAATTACGATTTCACCTGCGTGGGAGTTTTTGAAATCCATGCAGCCTTATTTTTCTATTAAGGCAAACATTTGCTGTAGGCCTGGTACTGTTACAGAACCCCTAGGGATGTTGTGGGTGATTTTGTACACACACATTTCTGCTAGCTGGTAAACACTGCCAATCAAACATTCACAGGGCACGAATTGTTACTTGACTCTTGAGTGCACTGGTGCAGGTTTCCTTTCTCGGCTGACTTGGATCCACTCATGTTCATCAAGCTTCAATGCGTCAGTAATGCCCTGCATTACAGTTACAGTTCAGTCGGTGTAACATAAATGGGCAGCTATTTCCAGGTGTAGGACTAAAAATAACCCGGATGGTTATTGCAATGTACGCTTATGCTAGGGTTGAAAAGGGCATCTCCTTGTCTTTCATCCCGCGATAACACGAAATCTCACAACTTTGAATCCTTTTATAAAACTATGACGCTAACGCTCCTTAAAGATATCTTTTAATGTTCTGGGTTTTGAAAGAGCTTTTTGAATTCTAACATTGCTGCAACTTTCAAGAGAAGAGCCCAGTTAAGTGGCTCATTGAAGCCTGGCGGGTGATTTATCTTGATGTAAACGGCCGTTGCCATGGCGATTGAGCTCTGAGACAGGGCACGTTGACGTCATTAGCTCAGTGCCACAGGGGAAAACCGGGCGCATCCAGCTTGATTTCTGCCTTTGCCAGCGATGAAGCTGTGTTTTCATTGATTCAGTGTTTATCCGTTGTGCTTGTTCGCAAAAGTAAATTTGATATTTTGCCTAGCTGGGCTGCATGTATCCGTTCAGTGTTTGCTACTCTTTATCGAGTACTCCTTGTCAAGGGCACTGATCAGAGAAAATAAACCCATCTCATCTATATATGCGGGTGCAAAAACCACCAGCATTAAGAGTTGATCACATTTAAAACAGCTTTGTTTGTCATTATTCATGCCAATTAAACTTCGGTGTCGCTGCTAAGAACCGATTAATACGGTTCGGCCCAAGGATATATTACAAACTATTGGAGAATTTTCAATTGTACATGAGCATCTGAATGGTCATCCATTGCACATATAGAAGGTCACAACGATTGATCTGCTGCTACCCCTTTTTCAAGCAATAATGTTTAATGGCAAATTGAAATTGGGCGCCAGAGTATCATCAACGAATATCTTTCCCTTTAAAAGATGTATCAATTGTATCAGTCATTTACAAAAGCAATGTTGCCCACTCATGCTGCACTGCTACAGTGAAATATGTAGATAATGTGACTTGGAATCCTTCAGAATTCGAGAAGTCTAGTAATGTAATTTGTGTGGCTGCCTCCTTCTATTCCCAAATGATCAATTTTGAAAACTAATCGTAGGTAGAATAAATTGAAATTGAAATTCATAGTAGCTACTTTTAAGCACATTTAGAATTAATCTTAATAATATGTCATCCAAGCTATCTGATGCCTTCTGCTGTTTCACTGTGAGGTCTATATCTGCGATCTTAGGCCTAACCCGAAGGGAGCAGGACTACTTCAATGCGTTGGCAGGGGTAGTAAGCAGTATTTAAATGCAATCGAAACTTTACACTGTACAGTACTATGCAGTTTCGAGTAGCACTGTTTATTCATAACCCCCTTCCACCGAATGTATATGATTCATGCTGCATGAAGTAAATTGTGCAGGGCACTATAAGAACCTTGGTAAGTTTAATCAGAGTTGTATTAATTAGCAAAATACCTGGATGCTTAATGGGCTCACTCAAGACCACGTCCAGAGCACAAACATACATTGGGCCTGAGTCCCAAACATTACTTTGCACTTGAGTGGAACTTTAGGGTACTAAATGTGATTTTCAGGCTTAGATGAAGATTCTGATTAATTCATAGAATCCATACCTGTGAGTCTTAACACACTTAAATTGAACCTAGTACTGTGCCTAATCTTGTAGCAAGACAGATTTTCAATAAAGCTAAGTTTAGGGTAAGGGGCAGTCAAGTGGATGTAATGGGGGAAGGTCAGGCAGGTCAGCAGTAGAAGTGCCCATTATTAGAAGTAGCCTAGCACTCTTTCAGATGGCCAACGCATAGCTGTGTGCTGTGATGAATTTCTTCCCCACTTTTCCTCATTTTTGGGTTCTGTTATGAACATGTGGTTGTATTCAGAATTTGGAGACTTACTTCAGCCTAAGTTGCTGTCTTGCTTGAGTTTGATTTATAGACCAAACACAAGGAGATGATGGACGAAGTGCTGAAACTCTTCAGACACTCATCCTCAGTCAAAGATCTGAGTTGAATCCATCATCGTTCTTTAGCTCACTTTGCCACCCCAATTCAGACACAGCTATATGCAAATCAGTCTTGACCCTGTGCCTCATGGGAACAGTCCAGCCTGAACTGCCAAGCCATGTCTTCCCTGGACCGGAAACAAGCATCCTAAGATCGGTTTCGGGCTACCAGCCCTCATCAGCCAGGCAAGCTTGATTCCAGTGGCAAAGTAAGCAAGGGACCCACGTCTGGGCATAACCTGCCAACTTAGGGTGAACAAAGCAAACACAAGGAGATGATGAACAAAGTGCTGAAACTTTTCAGACACTCACCCCCAATCAGAGATCTGGGTTGAATCCATCATTGTTCTTTAGCTCACTTTGCCACTCTAGTTCAGAAACAGCTATATGCAAATCAATCTTGACCCTGTGCCTCATGGGAACAGTCCAGCCCAAACTGCCAAGCCATGTCTTCCCTGGACCGGAAACAAGCATCCTGGGACCGGTTTTGGGCTACCAGTGCTCATCAGCCAGGCTAGCTTGATTCCAGTGGCAAAGTGAGCAAGGGACCCACGTCTGGGCATACCCTGCCAACTTAGGGTGAACAAAGCAAACAGAAGAAAATGATGGACTGAGTGCTGAAACATTTCAGACACTCAGCTCCAGTCAGAGATCTGGGATGAATCCATCATCGTTCTTTAACTCACTTTGCCACCCCAGTTCAGACACAGCTATCTGCAAATCAGTCTTGATCCTCCGCTATCCAACACTTTTGCTTCTGTTGCACTAACTGAAGTGGGAATAGTATTTTTTACCCGTATGCTATCCAACACTTTCCGTACTGTTGCGCTCACTGGAGTCACAATAGTAATTTTTACCCCTCCGCTATCCAACACTTTACCTACTATTGCGCTTACTGGAGTAGGAATAGTAATTTTTACCCCTCCGCTAACCAACACTTTCCCCACTGTTGCACTGACTGGAGTGGCACATTTAAAGGTAAAGATTTTTAAATAGCTTAATATTTTAATTTATAAAATAATTGTTTTTAATAGCTTTTATGTTATTGGTATATATATATATATATATATATATATATATATCTTATCTACTGGCGGTCGCCAGTAGATAGTTATAGTTACAACCTAGTTTCCATAGGAAATCTCAAAATTCTATTTTGAACAACTTTGGAGCCGGTTGACGAATCCTCACGAAATTTTCAAAACTGGGGCGCTCCGTTCAGCTCCTACCCTGAAAGTCTCGGGGTGATTCGTCAAGCGGGCGCCGAGAAAAAGGGGGGGTCCCAAAACGCGTTTTCCCAATGCATTTTTCCATAGGACCTTTAGACGCAGCTACAGCCCGAACGGCTGAACAGAATTACGTGGAATGTGGCAGAGAGGTAGCCATAAGGTCAAGGAAGTGCCTTTTGCAGGTCTGGTGTAAATCTGTTCAGTATTTCCTGAGAAAATAGCATTTAAAAGCATATCAATATCTATACGCGCGCACCGTGCGCGCACTGGGCGCGCACCCTGCCGTGCGCGAGCGCAATTCTGATTGGTTGTTAGATGTCGGTAAACATTCGAATCGGTCGAAACCAGGAAGTGTCGGCCGCCATTTTGTCTCTCGCAGTCTGAGGGGGTGAAAAACAAAGGTGGAGAACGTGAAAAGGGGGCAGAGTGGACAGTTCCTGACCCCCTAGCCTTGGTCAGGGGGTCACAGAAGGACCCCCAAGGGAAAAAAAACAATTTTTTTTTTGTTTTAAAATCGCCAGGTGACTGCAAACCGTGGGCGCTCGGTGCGCGAAGTGCACCGAGTGCCCACAGAGCGCGCACGGTGCTCGAAGCTCACCGTGCGCGCATGGTGCGCGCACGGTGTAAAACCTAAACAAATTAAAAAAATAAAAACATAACTTAGCATTTAAAAAACCGTACAAATTCACTGAGAAAACCATAGGTTTCACACACGTTATAGTTACGAATTAGCATTTAAAAAACCTTGCAAATTCACTTAAAAAACCATAGGTTTCACACATGTTATAGTTAACTGGACATTCCACTCGTAAAAAACCAATGAAATTCCCCCGTTATAGTTACTGCAGGCAACTATAACTCACGCGACCGCAATCCTCTGCTGATGACGTCAGATATTACATCACTGATGACATATGTGTCTTTCTGAAAAATAAATATTTGTAATATATGTATAGCTAAAGATTAATGGAAGAAGACATGGGTAAATAAGTGTCTCAATACAGTGATGTAATATCTGACGTCATCAGCAGAGGATTGCGGTCGCGTGAGTTATAGTTGCCTGCAGTAACTATAACGGGGGAATTTCATTGGTTTTTTACGAGTTAAATGTCCAGCTAACTATAACATGTGTGAAACCTATGGTTTTTTAAGTGAATTTGCAAGGTTTTTTAAATGCTAATTCGTAACTACAACGTGTGTGAAACCTATGGTTTTTTCAGTGAATATATATATATATATACATATATATATATATATATATATATATATATATATATATATATATATTTACTTGTTAAATCTTTATATAATTTTACAATTATAAAATAAACTAAAAGTAAATATATTTAACTATATATTAATTATATATATGTGTGTTAAATTTATTTGTTATATTTGTTATAATGTATATTACATTTAATTAATGTTTTTTAAATTAATTTTATTATTTAATAATTTAATATATTTACCATCCCACTTCATATCTATATAAAAAACGATATTTTGTATAACTATATTTATGACATCGATATTTGTTTTCTCAATATTTTTGTACCTACCGTTATATATATAGGATGTCAAGATTTTTTACATCGGTATTTACAACTTGATATTGTGGTATGGGATATTTTAGGTGTCGATATTCTGTCAGTGAACCTGTTGTATCAACTTGCTGGTGGAATAGGGAAAAGGTAGCCACCCTATCCCTGGCAAAGAATGCCTTATGGGTAGTTCTATCTCCAGTTTTTTAAACTAATGCAATGAGGGTAATTGACTATGAAATTGATGTTGTTGCGGAGCGGATAAACAATGCCAAGGGGACAATACAGGGGCTTACTGGCCGTTAATCTGGCAGTAAATGTAACCCTGAGAGCATTCGGCTCCGTCTTAATCCTATTGTGGGTAAACCGCTGGACAGTGCAAAAAGGGTTAACCCCTGCACCTCTGATGCTCCTTTACTATCAGAGGAAGAGGAAGCCTCTTGCTCTGACTCATTTCGCAGTTAAGCTCTGACTCATTGTATACATCGCCACCAGCCATATCTAAAGAGGGAACTCAAGGTATATCACATGAGAAAGAGAAACATGGGCAGTGCTCTCCCCAGACCCAGACTCTTCATAGGTGTCAAGTCAGGAGGAAGGAGGGCCACAATGAACCACCCCTACCATTTTCTGTATGTTGGGAGAATTAAAAGGATATAGATGCCTTTTATGGATTCTGTCTCAATATGATTGGGTGACATTGAAACATTTTTTTGTGGGACTAAATGATAGCACAAGCCGCCGGGCCATTGAACCAAAGAAAGACGTATCCACATCAATCCTGATGGACTGTCTAATCTGTAATCAATGTCCCTCTGTTCCAGTAGCCTCTGCTGACTAGGAATTAACTGTCTATTTATAATCCCAAATTTACTTCTGTGCCAAAGTTATAGGAAAGAGGCTTTATCCCCACCCCTCACCCTTTACCATTAGTGATACGTTTCTGTGTGCTACAACTTTCACCTGAAGCTATGCCATACACTATCATTTTAAAAGGTATTCCTCTTCTCAGATCAGAACAGGTGGAAAGACAAGACCACCTTCTTAATAAAGTCCACCCACTGGCGTGGGTGACAAAAACACACTATATGATGAAATAAAAATGGCCCAGAGAATAGCATGGTAGGAATTGACCCTAAAACAGACCCCAATTATTGTATTGTTAATTTCAGGTACGAAAACATTGCGAGAAATATCCTCTCGAGGCTCAATTCCATCAACCAGGCTATTGCAGAACAGAGGCTGCCCCTCAGGGTTTTTGAAAGATTCAGTATTAATCCTCTTGATTCCAAGTAACATGATTCAGGGACCTTCACATTCCTTAGCTTTTCTGATTCCGTTAATTATAAATATGCTGCACTTGCTCAGTATGAGACTATAGATTGGCAAACCTATAGACTAGCCTCAAATCCCACATTCATTATTAGGATTGCGGATCTTACCTGTAGTGTATCTGAAGGTTCATTAAATTCTCACAATTTCACCAGTTTAGTGGATGTCACAGACATTGATAAACATCTTGATATATAACTTCAAATGGTGACAAGCACACCCTATTTAAATCATCAGGGAAAATCACTAGTTGGAATCTTGCAGGTGTTAATTGAAAGATAAAAAAATCTTGAATAGCTGGTGCTTGCCAGGGGGTATGACATCATCTGTTGTCAGGAAACATGAGCTACTCATCTCCACAACATGTCCAGGGTTTCATAATATATTTCACACCAGCAATTCCCCCCTCTCAGGTAGCTCACAGGGCAAGTTGATAACTCTGATAACCTAGTTTTGCCACACTTCCAACAATTGCGGATAGAATGCAGCTCAAATAAATTCTTGCTAAATAATTATTACAATAATAACTTTGATGGCAACTATGCTAATATTGCTAGCGCCTTATGTGGAGAAATTGAGGGGTCCTGCACCAGACACAAAAATCTAATTTCTCTATTATTGATGGGATACTGCATCACTGTTACCAGTCAGGCAATACCATGTGTGACATAACAGATCCCCAGTGAGAACCTCAAACACACTTCATCAATAAATCAAGGCTTTGTAAAGCACATCATATCCCCCTTGAGGGTGTCAAGGTGCTGGAGTTTCTGCTTTCTTAGTTGTCATCTGTTCATTCGAACAGCCGGGTCTTGAGTTGTTTCCATAATTGCTGGAGCGATGGGGTGGCCTTAGGTGCAGGGAAAGGTCTTTCCAGGCTTTGCCTGCCAGGTGTGAGAAGGAGCATCCTCTGCTGATGTTTTGGCAGATCTGGGTGATGTCTGCGAGGAAGAGAGAGGTGAAGGTGTCTGGTTGGTCGGTGGACGGTCAAGCGTTTGTTGGTGTAAGCTGGGCCTTCATTTTGCAGGGCTTTGTCTGCATGGGTCAACATCTTGAACTGGAATCTGGTGGGATCGAGAGCCAGCGTAGCTTCTTGAGGTGGGAAGTGATGTGGGTACATCTGGGGAGATCTAGAATGACTCCAGCTGCTGAGTTCTGTATTGTCTGGGGTCTCTTCAGGAGGCGTGTGGTGATTCCTGCATAAAGTGTGTTCCTGTAGTCTAGCCTGCTGGTGATGAAGGCCTGCATGACAGTCCTTCTGTTGTTGACTGGGAGCCACCCGAAGATTTTATGGAGCATGCGTAGGGTGTGGAAGCAGGCAGATGAGACTGCGTTTACCTGTTTCTGCATGGATAGCTTGCTGTCAAATATGATGTTGAGGTTGCGGGCATGGCATGGCCATCATGCATCATTGCATGAAGAGCTGTTGTTCCCAAAGATGAGGACTTCCGACATGTCCGTGTTGAGCTTGAGATAGTTGTTCTTCATCCAGTTGGTGATGTTCTTCACACATCTGTGGAAGTTAGCTCTGGTGGTGGAGGGATCTTCTGATAGTGAGATGATGAGCTGGGTGTCGTTGGTGTAGGAGATTATGTTGAGTCCGTGTGATGTGACAGTGCTGGCCAGGAGGGTCATGTACGTGTTGAAGAGGGTGGAACTGAGGGACCATCCTTGGGAGATGCTGTGGGTGATCTTCTTGGGTTCCGAAGTGAATGGTGGGAGACTGATTCTCTGGGTTCTTCCGCTGAGGTGTGACGTGATCCAATTGAGCGCATTTCCCTGGATTCCAATGTGGTGGGGTCTGTAGATCAAGATGTGTTGGGAGATGGTGTTGAAAGTGGCTGGCAAGTCCAGGAGGATGAGGGCTGCCATTTTGCCGCTGTCTAGAGGAGGGCCCTGATGTCATCAGTGGCTGTGATCAGGGCTGTCTCGGAACCTGGAATTTGAGGAGCCCAGGAGGTTGTTGTGTTTCAGGTGTTCGATAAGTTGCTGGTTGATTGCATTCTCAAGAACCTTGACTGGAAAGGAGAGCAGGGAGATGGGCCGGTAGTTCTTTAGTTCCGCTGGGTCAGTGGATGGTTTCTTCAGGAGGAGCCTTACTTCAGCGTCTTTCCAGGCCTCGGGGAAGGAGGCTGAGGTGATGGAGATATTCAGGCCTTTCTTGAACTTGTCACCAATCGTTTTGCTACTGAGGTTGAAGACGTGGTGGGGACAGGAGTCTGTGGGTTCACCTGGGTGCGTGGAGTTCAAAATGGAGATTGCAGCTTGATTTGTGAGAGGGTTCCAGTGGGTGATCAGGTGCTCAGGGTATGTGTTTGTGGGTGTGAGCAGGCTGATGCTGTTGGCGGCAGTGGGTTGGGGTTTGAAGTTTTCATGAATGATGAGACCTTGTTGTGGAAGAAGTCCGCCATGGTGTCACACAGTTCTTGCAAGGGGATGACGCTGTCTCTGGCGGCTGCGGGTTTGCAGGACTCCTTTACAATGGTGAAGGGTTTGTTGCTGTGGTTTTTGCTGGCTTTTATGTGGTCTGCTAGGGCGATATTCTTTGTTTCTTTCAGGAGTTGATGATACTGGTTGAGGGCTGCATTGAAAGGGGTATTGTCTCCTGTCTTTTTACACTACAGTGAACCAGCTGGCTCTTCTGGCAGGTCCATTGGATTTGGCTGGCTTGGCTGGGAGAATTGTATCGGCGCATTCAGTGATTCACTAGGAGATGTTCTTCAAAGCATTTTCTGGGTAGGATGTTGTGTCTGGGAGGTGGGAGTTGAGAATCTTGTTCCACTGGTCTTCTGATATCTTTTTTTCAGTTTCTGCACTTGAACCTGGGGAGTAAGGTGCCTGTGTTGGTGGGTCCAGAGCTGATGAAGTGGACGCTATAATGGTTGGTACAGGTGAGCTGAGAGACGTGTTAATATTTGACTATGTCGCTGGATGTGAAAATGGGGTACAGCATGTGCCCTGCGATATGGGTAGGTTTGGTGACAAGTTGCTTGAGGCCTCTGTTACTGATGCTTTCCAGGGGGTCGGTTGTGTTGGTGTCACTGGGGTCATTGAGGTAGAAGTTACCTCAGATGGTAACGCAATACATTTTCTTCTTTCAAAATATTGCCTTCAGTTTACTCTTGACTAGTTAACTAATATCCCGATTTTAACATCAACAATTACGAGCAGAAAACTTTACAGTATAATGGATTTTATACTGTTTTCAGATGATTTGTTAAGTTTCTTTCTTGAACATGTTGTTACAGAGAATGTGTTTCAATGTAAGGAGTCTTGCAGAGATGAGGTAGATACATTCAAATTACTTCACAACACTATTTTAGGAAGCAAAGCTAAAATGTTTTAATGTTTAGCGAGATGGCCCGCTGAAATCTCAGGTGCTCGAGTATATTATTTGATTAAATTAGTGAGCTTTAGACTATCCCCATGCAATTGCTGAAGTTGAAACCTTAAAGATGATTTGATTCACATTGCTCACAAACACAGCAATCTTCAAAAAGATGTTAAAATGGTACTAGAGGACACCAAATATATTCTTTTAAATTTCAGTTGGCCTATAAGAACACATTTGTGAGTAGGAAAAAAGTAATTAGAGAGTCCATATTATCTTCCAGCTCCATGAAAGATACTGAAGCATTTTGGCAGGTGATTAATCATCCATAGTTAAGTAACTCCACAGAGTCTGGTCTTAAACTGTGATCTCGCATGACACCTAGTTAGACAATTTCACCAAGGTATATAGTGACACATCTTCCCCAGATAAATTGTCAGCTGTTATGGGGACATAATGGGACAATGGAACAGTCCAGCACTCGATGTGGAGATGAATGAAGAAATGGTTGCTAAAAATAGGTTCCTAAACGATAAAGGCCTGGGTCCAGATGGGGTTTATGCAAACAAATGTCCTGAATGCTATTAGTAGAACGGGCCCGCCAAAGTTATTGCCACATGCTACAATAGTATCCAACTTCAAAAAGGGGAGCAAAGATGACCCAAAAAGTTATAGCCCCTATTGCTCATTAATTCAACTGCAAAAAGTTGAGCAAGAGTAAATTAGAACGTCTAGAAGCCTGGGCTCATGATAACATTATCTCAGATGTGCAGTTTGATTTTTGCATTGGCATTGATACTTTTGAGCAGTGCCTCACACTTTACCTATTAATAAACAAATATTCAGTTGCTAAAGTGGCTTGACTGGACTGTCTATTTAGCCTTCATAAACCTCCGATCGGCATTTGCCCATGTGAACTTCATGATCGGGATGGGGGTGGAATCCAACATAATCAATCTTACTAAGAAAATTACATACCGAGGTAAGTGCTAGTGTGAGGTTTGGCGCCACTGCAAGACAACAAAACCAATTAATTTAGCAAGGAGAGTATGGCAGCGTTGCGTGTTAGTGCCATTTCTTTTTATGCTTCATAGAAATGGCCATGGGAGACATCTAGTGAATTTGAATGTGGTTCTTTCGCACATTGGGACTCGCCCAAAGTCTGCTTTGCTTTACACGCATAATTCAGTGCTTATAGCTAGGATGCCACTTAGGCTACAGAAATTACTCAACCAATATACAGTTTTCATGACAGATCGAGAGTTATTGTTGAACCACTCAAAGACCTACATAATAATTGAAGTCCCAAAAAAGGCATAATAATAGTTACTACATAGTACATAATTCTAAAATCTTGCCTATTTCAACTTTTCCCTATTTGGCAGTTCTATTCAACCCTAACTGCGATGAACAGCCCTACTATGTTCAACTCCTACATGACCCCCTGACTAACATCATCAGAACCCACGTAATTAACATCATAACCTATGCCAGCGACACAAAGCTCATCTTCTCTCTATCTGAAGAACCAGCCACTACGAGGGCCAATTTCTGCCGGTGCATGACCAGCGTCACCGACTGGATGCCGAACTACTGCCTCAAACTCAACACAGATCAAACAGAGGTACTCAACTTCTGAAACAACACCTCCCCTTGGAACGATTCCTGGTGGCCTTTGGAACTAGAGCACCCACCCACTTCTACAGACCACTCCTGGAACTTTGGCATCATCCTGGGCAGCAAACTCACCATGAAAAAACAGATCAACACAGTCTCCCCTGCTTGCTTCCTGACTCTTCAAATGTTCCGTACATTATTCAAATGTCTCCCAGTCAGCACCAGACGTACCATCACTCAAGCCCTCATTACTAGACAATTAGACTACGGCAATGCACTCTAAGCAGGAATCACCAACAACCTTCTAAAGAGACTGCAGACCATACAGAACTTGTTGGGCAGACTCATCCTCGACCTCCGAAGACCAGTGCTTAATTTGTAAAATATTAAGTGCAGGTGCTCACATTTTTTGTAGGAGGCCACACCCACTCCCCAGCCCTGCCCACTTCATCCTCTGGCTCCACCCACTTCATTTATTGGCTCTACCCACATCAACAAGCCTCAACACACCACAGCCAGCTCCTCACTTCTTGAGTTCCGCAAGAAGCTGACGAGCTTGTTCTTCATATAAGCACCTTCCGGTCATACCCTGCTCTGGTACTGCACTTCAGAGGAACTTCTGCTGCCACTCCTGGGGGCACCACTTGAAGACTGGACTAAAAGTGTACCCTTTTTCTTTTGGTTGGTTGTATATGCATGAATATCTGTAGAAACATTGCTCTGTCTGCTTGAACATGTGATTTATTTAAATTTGCCCATCGATATTGTGTGCTTGCATGTATTTGTGCTATTCAAAAGTCCAACATATTGTTTTTGTTATTGCCTATTTTGTTTTGCTTGATACTAATAAAAGTCTAATTTTAAAGAGCAGCAAAACGCTGTACAGAGAATACCTATTGTAGTTTTAGCTTCTCAAACGCAAGGTATAAATAGAAATGTATGTAGGGCAGTAGAACCTGTAGGAAAGGAATCAGACTGTAATCGGAGTAGTATCGCAATCGTGGCGAATAAAGTGATTTGCTTATAATTGTAGAATGTGTTGTCAATGAGACAGGATTGGAACCAGATCAGTGCTGGTGCGCAGCAGCAGAGGGTAAGAGGGAGATGGGGGGGGGGGGGGTTTAATAGGGTGTAAAACGGCACCAGTGGCAAGTAAAAAAATTATTTCAAGCAGCTTAATCTGAATCATTGGATTCAAGAGGGACGTTGTTGTTTGCAGATGTTAAATCGTTTTAAGAATTGCGGCTTGGACCTAGCTCGACATGCTAATGGCCTGCCTATATCAGGACCCAGGTCTCCATTCCAACAATTCGCTCAGGCGAGATGGGGGAAGACCAGTGAAGGTAACATTTCCCAGCGTTATCTCATTACCTTGAAAGTGCCTAAGATGGAAGCTACACAAAAACAAATTAAAAGAGCGCATTAATTTATCACTTCGCAGCTGCACCTTATACTTTATCACTTACTCAGTGTCTTTGAGCTGAAAGTAACCAGGACGCCTCAAGTAAGATCCACACATGGAGGCTGAGGTCAGAAAAATGCCAGAAAACAAACACACACACAAAGAAAGCCTCCGGAGAGACCGGCTTTAGAACTGAAATAAAAAACACATTTCCGATTCATTGGCAACCTCTCATAGTTAGTTTGTGATGCACCCCCGCAACCGCAGGGCAGGTCCAAGAGGAACCCCTGATTTCCATACAGCCTTGCAGCAAGATTTATGAGCTAATGCAAAACCGTGCATTTAACTTTATTGCTTATCCAAGCCCCTTAATTTATATACACGTTTAACATTATTCAGACTGCAGCCCAACTATTTTCCTTACTTTGTTACATTGCTTGGAGCTGTGAGGACGACTGCTCAATGATTGACATTAAAGAATCCTATTCATTGTCTAAAACCACACACACCCATACAAAACTTGATATATTTCCTTTTAAATGATCACTCTACAGCAAAGAAATATAATTCTTACTCCTCATTGCTGTGCAGCTCAACTAACAGGCGACTGATTCATAATTCTGTCTGCATAGCACACATACCAAGCAGGTGTAAATGACTAACTTCAGAGAATGTCAGTCTAAACTGGCCTGTGGCCCAGAGATGGCACAGTGGACACCTACGCATAAATGGAAAACAATGCAGGGGGTTTAATGCTTACAAAATTATATATGTATTAACAATAGTAAGTGGGAGACATTAAACCCCAAGGTATGCTCTGCAGCTATATGACGCCTGTTAATGAGAAAATGACACCTTGTTGCTTGTCATACTTTACTACATTTGCTAATGACGCACTACATTTAAGCGTCGCATAACAGAGTGGCCGATTCCACCTTTGAAACAAATCTTGCCGTTTGCCGAGAACTCACAGTAGGAGGAGGAGGCAAAAATAAAACCTGCCTCAATCACTTTGTGCCTCTTCCCCCTTTCCCACCATTCAAAACATACCAATGAAACAGAGGCGAAGCAATGGTTTCTTCTCTTCTTTTTCTAGTTTTGTGCGTAAATGGCACAGACGACAATGAACGTGGCAAGTGTAAGGTATTATATTATAGTCATTAAAGTGTAACTGTCTTTGTCCCTGGTCTCTAACAACCGTCATAGATTTCTACTCACTAGATTGAGATTGAATATATTACATTTTATGGTGGTTTCCTTAGACCCAGTTCTATATTCTGCGACCACATTATATTTACTGTTTTTCTGCAAATTGTATACCCAGATTAGGAACCATTTATTATTCTGCTTTCTGAGGGAGGCAAATTTTAGATATTATAGGCAAGCTATGTTTTATGTACAATCGCTACATCAATTCATATTTGTTTGGCTGCTGTTAATTATATCCAGCTCTCAATGAAATGGAAAAAGCGCTTGTGACAAGCTGTCACTTGTTAATTAGTTGTAATTATTGCACTTTAGTCCCAATCTGAAGTATGGTGATTTTTTTAGGCTCATCAATTCTACTTTGATTTTTCATTTATTCATGAGATTAATTTTAACCTTTAATTTATATAAATTCAGTTATTACATGGATTTGTATATTTTCTTTTAAATTGCACCATTTGTACTATATTTTTATCTCTTTCTTTTTTATGGTCTGTTGGACCTGGCCCTTTTTGCAGGGTTATCCCAGAATATTTTGCCTTCCTCCTGTATTTGTTCTGACATGTTTTTGTTGGTTTTATGGCTCTGGTCACCTTACCACCGCTGATCTTACATGTAAGTATTTAACTTACATGTAAGTCCCTTGTACAGTGGTATCCCATATACTCAGGGCCTGTAAATTAAATGTTACTAGTGGGCCTGCAGCGATGCTTGCACCACCCACAGAAGTAGCCTTTTAAACTTGTCTCAGGCGTCTGCCACTGGACGGCCTGCATGCGCAGTTTACTGCCACAGTAACGTGGCATTTAAAGCGTTTGCCAAGTCTGAAACTGCTCTTTTAATACATATAGGTCACCCCTAATGTAGGCCCTAGGTAGCCCTATGGGCAGGGTGCTGTGTAGGTGAAAGGCAGGACATGTGCCTTTGTTGTGTGATTGTCCTGGTAGTGACATATAACCTATTTGGTTTCTCACTGCTGGGAGGCCTACTCCTCTAATAGGTTTGCATTGGGAATTCCCTGATATGAAAGGGGTAGTGTGGCCTTCTTTGGTATGTCTGGAATAGTAGTGATTGTAGTGTAGTTCCTATATCCCTGATAGGCTCTGTGCATTGGAATAATATACACTATAGTTTTGACATAGGACTGATGTCAGTATGTCTCTATCGAGTACATTAAACCTTAATTACTTGTGTGTGCCAGCTAACTCAGAGGTCACTAGAAAACTTCTCGAATGATCAAGAAGGGATTAGTTTCTGACAACTGCATAAACATGACAACTTTATTTCCCTTAGAATTGGAACCATCTCAGAATCGTGGAAACAATAGATAACAGTTTCACTCAGTCAATCGTGCATGCTTCGTTTCTAAAGAGTTACACAGAAATAGATACACGGGTGTTTTCAATAAAAAGGGTTTATTGAACAGTCTTATTTCTCATGCAAGAGATATGAACTGCTACAATCGTAAAACAGAATGCGAAGTAAAATATGTACAGCGTTAGCAGTAAGATGAAATAATACTGCAATAGCATGGTTTGTAGCTATGACAGATATTCATAAAAATACATACATAAATACCACAGGCTAAAATGTCAATACTCATCTGATGCTTCTAGCTAGTTCTACCCCAGTGTACCTAACCGAAGTGTAGTACGAGGTAAGAAGTAGGTGCTGTGTAACTATAGTCTAGTTTAGCTATAGTTGCCAAGATTTGCCAAAAGTCCCTCTAGGTTCTAGTCCGCTCCATACCTTAGAATGAGTAAGGTTGGAATCTCTTTCCGAGTCTCGATCTCTAACACCCCGCAAGGGGAGTCAGAAACACTGGAGCTGGATTCTCTGCGAGGAGAATGACAGCGTCTGGTCAGCGCGTCGTGCAGGTAGGCAGCCGAACCGTGGTTATACCTTGAAGGTGTTTAGGAATGCCAGTATTGACGTAAAAGTCGGGCAGAAGAACGTCATGAATGAACCCCTAAGGAATAGATGTTCATGCATAATAAATGAGTTCTTGGAGAAATCAATATCCAAGCAAGGGGAAGTCCTAAAGGCTTAAGAGTCTGGTTTTCCAAGAACTCGTTGTGACGTAGATGAATGGATGTAGGTGGCCATGCCTGTATTTGGTTAGCATGGATATTGCCTAAATAAGGGTAGGATTTCTATAGCTAAATATGGGCAATGTGAATTTTGCCTCTATAAAGACATAAATCGGGAAATATACGGTATCTAAATCAACACACAGCATAATAAATCCTGCGCATTGGTGAAAGCGGATTTGTTATTACTATTTTAGAATTGCCACTTTTAGAAGTAGACATTTCTGCGTGCTTATCACTCTTTCTGCCCTGCCTGGTTATGTATTCAACTTCGGTTTAGACTGACAGGAGCAGGGGATATGCACTCACTCTAGACAGTCACAAGGGGGTTTAAGGTGTGCCCTGACTTTCCTGGGTGACTCAGAGCCAGGCTGAATAGACCTGGTCTGCATTTAGAGTGGTGGGAAGAGTTGTCACCTGCACCTGAATAGGGCTATGTCTGCCTTTCAGAATGCTGTCTCCGCCCCCATGTAGTGTGTCTTCAGCCAGGGCTGGGGATTGAATTGGGGTGTTGTGCACTTCTAAAGTTCGTTTGAAGTGGTGCCAGAACAAATACTTTGTGGGTATAAGTACAGGGGCTGTGACCCCATAATTTTAGACACTGTGTAGACTTGTAACCAGACGCTTTTGGCTCTACAGACTGCACCTGGCCAGAAGGAACTGTTATGCTGTCAGGAGAAACTGACATTTGGACCTTGCTTTGTTATGCTGACCTGCAGGAAGGACTGTCTCCTTGCCCCATGGACCGTGTGTGCTGGCCTTATTTCCTGAACCTGCATGCCCCAGTGCTCTCACAGGAGCCCAGCGCAAGGTGAGCAATGTGAACTGCTCCTGGTGGTTACCAAGAACTTGTGTCTCACTCCTTTGCCTGGGAAGAGAGTGTATTGAGCACTTGGCTTTGCCTTGTGCAAGAAATCAGCTTGTTTGCAGATCTCTTCCAGTTTCCTTTTGATCAGCGTGTGGTGTGCTCTGTGTGGTCACAAACTTGGTGGTGCCCCCATGTGTGTTTACATACTTTATGGGCTCCTCACTGTCCAAGTGCCCGTCTGGTACAGCGGTAAATGATTGGCCCTCAGGACAGCAGCACGCCTGAAGCAGAGTTCTGAGTCCTACTCAGCACTGTGCACCTGATCACTGTCTGCCTCTTTGGAGCACTGCTTGACAACCTGATGCACTGCCAATGATCTTGAAGGGATTCCCTGCTGTTCCCTTACAGTTGGAGGTCAGGATCAGACCTCGCAAGTCGCAATCACCCACCTGCGCAGTGGTGTCACCACAAAAAAGTAACCAGCGAGCCAGGACCACAGTGTTGCCAAGGAGATCCTGGATGTCCCCTGTCATGTGACTGCATTGCATGCCAACGCCTGTTTTACTTTCCCGGCAAGGAGTAGACGAGTTGGGAAGTGAAGCCGTCCCCCATCTCAGGCCACCACTTCGCTGTGAAACCCCAGTGGTGACACTCTGACTTTCCCAGCTCTGAAACCGAGGAACCACCATGCCGAGAACTGCTACATCTGACCGAGCAGTCTTAGAATGGGTGTATAGTGCTCCTCACTGCACTTCTGGAGGCATATTATTCGCAGCTACTGCACCATGCGATTGCAGGCAGCTGCTCTTGAGGATTTCACTGTTCAAGGGAGGGCGGGAAACAAAGCCTACCTACTAGATGTTTCAGTGCATTTCCCACTTCTCGAGCAGCACCTTCCTTTGGGAGCACTGTGTTTGGCCCCACAGGCGGGGTGAGACCTCAACAGAGGCCGCAGCCCAGGACTGCTGGACCCTACGCTTTATGGTGATTCCTATGTTTGTATTCTCTTCACTACCAACAGCATTTTATGCCCTAATGTTGGTATATATATCATTTTAGTCCCTAAACGGCTTCATTTTCATATAGATAAACCCATATGTCACACGCAAAACAATTTATACAACATATTTCAAATGGTGTTTTGTTCTTGTTCTCCACAAGTTGCTTTATAATAAAGCAACTTATGGAGGACAAGACAGAAAGAACAACACACAATTTGAAGACTTCTTTGTTATTGAAATCTGTTGTATAAATTGTTTTGCGTGTGCCATTTGGGTTTATTAAGACTTGCATGGATGATGATTGCAGCTGAACTTGGATTTACAAAGCATTTTACAAAAAGGAGGAATAACAGGGGTAGTGCAGGAGGACACGTAGGAAGAAGGGGAGGTAACTTGATGCTGTTCTTGTTCCCCTGAACTCCCTGAGTGGCAAGAGAACCTCTCGGAGACAAAATATTAACCCACAGAGCAAAAACCTTTGATAATGAATTTGGGGGACTGATTGCTTAATAACACAACCCACATGAGATTGACTTTTAATCTGACTAAATACTAAAAGCGTTTTTTATACAGTTTTTTGTACGACACAATGTGGATCATTTTAAAATTGGTTTAATTCTTTTGTAATAGTGAATTGTGTTCTGATTTTACATTAAATGTCGTTTGGTCCCGTGCTCTCCATGCCACTGGAATCAAGCTATCCTGGTGGCTGAAGAGGGGTGAAACCCTGAAACTGGTCCTAGGATGCTTGTTTCCAGTCCAGGGAGGACCTGGCTTGGAAGTTCGGGCTGGACTGTTCCCATGAGGCACAGGGTCAAGACTGATTTGCATATGGCTGGGTTCAAACTGGAACGGCATGGTGAACAAAAAAACGATGGATTTAGGCCCAGATCTCTGTACTGGGGTGAATGTATGACATTGTTCTGCATTCTGTCCATCAACTGTTGTTTTTGCATTTGTCACCCTGAGTAGGAAGGGTATGCCCAGAGGCGGGACCCGTGCTCTCCATGCTACTGGAATCAAGCTATCCTGGTTGAAGAGGGGTGAAACCCTGAAACCGGTCCTAGGATGTTTGTTTCCAGTCCAGGGAGGTCCTGGCTTGGCAGTTCGGGCTGGACTGTTCCCATGAGGCACAGGGTCAAAACTGATTTGCATATGGCTGGGTTCAAACTGGAACGGCATGGTGAGCAAAAAAACGATGGATTTAGGCCCAGATCTCTGTACTGGGGTGAATGTATGACATTGTTCTGTATTCTGTCCATCAACTGTTGTTTTTGCATTTGTCACCCCGAGTGGGAAGGGTATGCCCAGACGTGGGTCCCGTGCTCTCCATGCCACTGGAATCAAGCTATCCTGGCTGAAGAGGGGTGAAACCCTGAAACCGGTCCTAGGATGCTTGTTTCCAGTCCAGGGAGGACCTGGCTTGGCAGTTTGGGCTGGACTGTTCCCATGAGGCACAGGGTCAAGACTGATTTGCATATGGCTGGGTTCAAACTGGAACGGCATGGTGAGCAAAACACCGATGGATTTAGACCCAGATCTCTGTACTGGGGTGAATGTATGACATTGTTCTGCATTCTGTCCATCAACTGCTGTTTTTGCATTTGTCAGCCCGAGTAGGAAGGGTATGCCCATACGTGGCTCCCGTGCTCTCCATGCTACTGGAATCAAGCTATCCTGGCTGAAGCGGGGTGAAACCCTGAAACCGGTCCTAGGATGCTTATTTCCAGTCCAGGGAGGACCTGGCTTGGCAGTTCGGGCTGGACTGTTCCCATGAGGCACAGGGTCAAGACCGATTTGCATATGGCTGGGTTCAAACTGGAACATCATGGTGAGCAAAAACACAATGGATTTAGGCCCAGATCTCTGTACTGGGGTGAATGTATGACATTGGTCTGCATTCTGTCCATCAACTGTTGTTTTTGCATTTGTCACCCCGAGTGGGAAGGGTATGCTCAGTCGTGGGTCCCGTGCTCTCCATGCCAATGGAATCAAGCTATCCTTGCTGAAGAGGGGTGAAACCCTGAAACCGGTCCTAGGATGCTTGTTTCCAGTCTAGGGAGGACCTGGCTTGGCAGTTCGGACTGGATTGTTCCCATGAGGTACAGGGTCAAGACTGATTTGCATATGGCTGTGTTCAAACTGGAACGGCATGGTGAGCAAAAAAACTATGAATTTAGGCCCAGATCTCTGTACTCGGGTGAATGTATGACATTGATCTGAATTCTGTCCATCAACTGTTGTTTTTGCAATATTATTTTCTACCCACCCGCTATCCAACACTTTCCCTACTGTTGCACTCACTGGAGTGGAAATAGTAATTTTTACTCCCCTGCTATCCAACACTTTCCCTACTGTTGCACTCACTGGAGTGGGAGTAGTAATTTTTACCCCCCTGCTATCAAACACTTTCCCTACTGTTGCACTCATTGGAGTGGGAATAGTAATTTTTACCCCCCCGCTATCCAACACTTTCCCTACTGTTGCATTCTCTGGAGTAGGAATATTAATTTTTACCCACCCGCTATCCAACACTTTCCCTAGAGTTGCACTCATTGGAGTGGGAATAGTAATTTTTACTCCCCTGCTATCCAACACTTTCCCTACTGTTGCACTCACTGGAGTGGGAATAGTAATTTTTACCCACCTGCAATCCAACACTTTCCCTACCGTTGCACTCGCTGGAGTGGGAATATTCATTTTTGCCCCGCTGCTATCCAACACTTTCCCTACTGGTGCACTCGCTGGAGTGGGAATAGTAATTTTTACCCACCCTCTATCCAACACTGTTCCTACTGTTGCACTCCCTGGAGTGGGAATAGTACATTTTACCCCCCCCCATGCTATCCAGAACTTTCCCTACTGTTGCACTCCCTGGAGTGGGAATAGTAATTTTTACCCCCCATGCTATCCAACACTTTCCCTACTGGTGCACTTGCTGGAGTGGGAAAAGTAATTTTTACCCACCCGCTATCCAACTCTTTCCCTACTGTTGTATTTGCTGGAGTGGGAATAGTAAATTATTCCCCTACACTATCCAACACTTTCCCTACTGTTACACTTGGTGGAGTGGGAATAGTAATTTTTACCCACCCGCTATACAACACTTTCCCTACTGTTACACTTGTTGGAGTGGGAATATACATTTTTACCTCCCCGCTATCCAACACTTTCCCTACTGTTGCACTTGCTGGAGTGGGAATAGTAATTTTAACCCCTCTAATATCCAACACTTTCCCTACTGTTACACTCCGTGGAGTGGGAATAGTAAATTTCTCCCCTCCGCTATCCAACACTTTCTCTACTGTTTCAATTGCTGGAGTGGGAATAGTAAATGATCCCCCTTCGCTATCCAACAATTTCCCTACTGTTGCACTCTCTGGAGTGGGAATAGGTATTTTATCCTCTACGCTCTCCAACATTTTATTTACTGTTATAGTTAATGTAGTGTAAAGTATTTTTGTACAAATAATTATTAATTCAATTCTTTTTTATTTATTATATATATATTTTATTTTTATATTTATATGACAGGTTTATGTATATATATGTATTCTTAATTTTTATTATGTTTCTAACATTTTATAAATAAATAAAATAATTATTTATTAATATTATTAAGTTAATATATATAACACTTATGTTTAATTTTTTGTAATGTTACATTTATTATTTATTACTTTTAAATAATTCTATCTGTGTTTTTATTCATTATATTTAGTATTTAGTTAATTTTATATTATTTTTAAGACATTTAATAAAAACGAAATTTCATACACCGATATTTTAAACAACGATATTTTGGTTTCAATAGTTTTGTACTTACCTTTTTAAAGATAGGATGTCGAATTTCTGTCCATCGTTATTCTTGACACGATATTCTGGTCGGTCTATATTGTTGTCGTTGATAATATGTCAGTGATCCACTTTACACACTGCATCTAAAGTTAAGCTTGACTGCTGTTGCCAAGCTACCTGAGGGGTTGCCTGCCTCCTACCCTGACTAAGATTGTTGTTGCTGCTTAACCAGGGCTCATACCCAAGTCAACCCTGTTACCCAATATCTAACAGATATCCTGCGCAGATGCTCGTGCATTCCAAGAATTGCAAAACCAATAGGTTTCACGACTGAGACTTATTGGCTTAGCAAATGCTTTTTAAAAGGATTTCATAAATATTTAATGTTCATGCATAATATTTATTTGATTTCTTTTGTACAACAAATACATGTTAATTTGCTTTATCTAGCTCTATATATAAAGTTATACAAGTTTGAAACAATCCATGTTACAATGCATGAATACGAAACAGTGAAGATTCTTTTATGGCAATTCTGTAATGCTTTTCTCCTAGACCAATTAACATTATTCATATATTGCAACTGTGCAAAAACAAAACTCACTGCATAGTTGCAACATGAAATAGCATTAATTCTTTCCAGTCTTTTGATGTTAATTCATATTGCTTCCCCCATCTTCTGTCCTCAGCCCTCTGCTCCCCAAGGGAGCTGAGAGATAGGGCATGATGAGGCTCCTGGTCTGTACCTGAAGTGAGGATCTGCGGACAAAGATCAGATTTCATAATAGCTCTCGAAGAGATAGATTGCATTCTGGTACTGCGAATGTCTGTATTTTTATTGTGAAATGGAACTCTGGCAATGGCCAGAATCAAGGCAAACATAAGTTAACGTTCATTCAAGAATATTGTACACTTAAGGCCTTATTACGACTTTGGTGGTCCTCCAGCGGTGCTGCCACTGTGCCGTCCACTGGAGGACCGCCAAAGCCGTGGTACGCCTTCCAGCCTGAGCAGGAGTTTAATCCTGGTCGGGCGGGCGGGGCTGCGGCGGTCTGTTACTTGGGCTGTTAAGCTCACAGGAGAGCCTAACGTAAAGCCTTCTGCCGTAACAGTACCTGCAGTACGTTCCTGCATGGTGTGGCATGCATTCCTCACTGTGCAGGAACAGGGGTGCAATACCAGAGGGGCACAGCATGTGCCCCACTGCATGCACCCCCAGGCCCAGGTGCAGCCCCCTTAGTTGCCTCTCCGCCACCCTTTTCATGGTGGGCTCACTGTCATGAAAAGCGCAGTGAGAGAACAACTCAGAATATGCTTGGTAGTGCGCAGCAGCACTGCCAGGGTATTCCAGCTCCAGACTGCTACGTGACCATTGCAGGGTCCTGGATCCCCAGAAGACGCAGTGTGGCGGTGGTTGGACCGCCACCACGAGTACAGCTGTCCTATGGACCGCTGTAATCGTAATAAGGCCCTTAATCGTTATTAGCGGATGTGTGCAGTGTTTAGTCGATGATTGGGCTAGTTGCAAATATTTACTTTTAATCACCTCTTTTGTGTAGATGATTCAACAAAGAAATGAAGAATGTGACCATATCCAGTTTTTAATTGAAGAAAAGGATTCAAAAGAGGAAGACTGTTATGAAGACCTTGACAGATTTGAAGAAAATGGTACCCAAGAATCTCGAATCAGCCCTTACACTTTCTGTAAGGCTTTTCCTTTCCACATCATGTTTGACAGAGATCTTGTTGTTACGCAGTGTGGAAATGCCATATACCGAGTTCTTCCACAGGTAAAATTCCTGTTTTTAATGATAAGTAATGTTGGATTTTAAGCAATAATATTTGCTCACTACACATGCTTATAGTTCATTATAATTCAGTGGTAATGGAAATCCCTCTGATGTTTGCAGCAAATGCATAAATCATACTGTTTATAGAGAGAGGGCATTCTCAAGGATTAGCATTTCCCCCAGTGCCACCTAGCTGTAATTAAGGCCATGTGTATTTCTTCCAGAAAAAAAGAACATTTCTTTGAAGGTATTTGTTTATATTTCCTCATTGTCATCTGCAGGAGCACACATTTCAGAAACTGCGTTTTTATCTCAAACTTGTGCAATTATTATATGTTTTCACATATGTAAAATGTCCTTTAGTGCATCTTAGAAAATATCTAGTCAACTTACACTTTGAACTGGGACTTTTCCAAAAGGTGTCTTTTCCCTGAAGCAACTAGTCTACCCCATCGTGAACCTGCTTTGCTGGAATCTGGGTTACTTGCAGTACAATTTTGCCACTACGTGGGCAGTGATTACCCGTTATTTTGTTGCTCAAAAAACGTCATCTGATAACTGAAAGCATGAAAGCTGATGATAGTACAAATGTGTAGCAACAGTAGAGATATCCTCTGTACCGGCCTCTCTTGCGGTCGTTTCTGCTCCATCATCCCCAACCCAACCCTGAATCCCCGTCCTCCTGCATTATTCTGGCACTGAGAACTATATTTTATGGCTACATTGTTAAATTGACAACTTTGCAATTGTGCATGCTAGATTCTTGCTTGGCTCAGTCGCTTTGTTTTTGTTACATGTTTCATAGATGACCAATTTGGAGCTTTTATAATGACCTCCAATCCTTGCTTTGAACATGTTGTTAACATGTATTTTAATTTAGAGTTATCAAAAATGAAAGTATGTGGGGAAAGGGTAGCTGTCATATGATATTTTAGTTCTGTGTTTCTTAAAGAGGACAAATGTCCCGATGTCCCACAGTCTTCTAAAGGGGTCTTTTATACTCCACTAAGCTCTGTGTTCATGAACCCAGGAGACAAAACAAGAGCCTGCCTTATTACCTGCAGGTCTCTGCTCAAACATGCAGAAGATATATGGTTATTTCTATCGAATAATGACAGGGATATGATGTTCCTGACCGAAACCTGGCTAATAGAGTATTCTAGACCGGCTCTTGCTCTAGCTATCACTCCAGGTTTCAAAGTATGTTGCGCAAACAGATCGGGAATTAAAAGAGGGGGTGGGGTAGCCATCAAAGTGAGAGACTCCTGTGAGATCTCTTCTACAGAAATACAGAATTCGGGCTTGATTGAAAGATAACATTTTTGTATAAAGATTGGACCCACATCCTCTCTTGCTAAACTATTGATCTACAGATCCCCTAGCTGCCCTCTCAACCTTACTATAGATCCTTGTAATTTCATTGCGCAGAAGCCACTAAAATACGCAAACTATATTGTCCTAGGAGACTTTAATTTACATATTTTGGACCCCAACTGTACTCATGCATCTCAGCTGAAGATGTCACTCGAGGGGGCAAATCTCATTCAGCATGTAAGATCTCATACCCACCGTGCTGGCAATATCTTAGATCTGGTGTTCTCTAACATCCCGTCCTTGGTCGTTCAGCCCCCGCAACAAATGGTATGGACAGACCACAACTTGGTGGAAAAACACTTAATATGCATAAAAGGAACTGGAAGAAACTGACACCGGAATCCTTAGGCCCAATACTGTTGGAAAGCCAACCCCAACTCACCAATGATCCTAACATTGATGCGAACGCCTTGACTGGATGGATCTCCACCACCTTGGACAACCTAGCCCCAGTGAGGCTAGACAGATCCCCCAGAAACTCTCTGTCAGCCCCCTGGTTCACGTAGGAACTCAGAGTGAAAAAAAGTAAATGTAAACAAAAAGAACACCTCTGGAGGAAAGAAAACTGTCCTTTGGCTAAAATGACTTACAAGGAAACTCTAAAAGAACTTCATAAAGCTATGAGGGTTGCTAGAAGAGACTACTTTGTTATTTGAATCAACACCGCGGAAAACTCCTGCAAATAAATCTTTAGGATAGTTAGCTCCTTTATTAAGCCAGTAGCACTTGAAAGTAAGATACCACAGTCACCATCACTGTGTGCAAAACTGTCTGACTTCTTTGAGGAAAAAATCCAGAAGTTCTATGATGCCTACACGATTAGAATGGAAACTACTGAATCTGAAGCTGCGGAAACCCATGATGGGGCGGGTTTCCTTTTCAGAATTTCCCTCCATCTCACTACAGGAATCCTTGGCAGAGATTCTGAAATACAAATCGGGGTCCCCAGAAGATCCTTGCCCCCCTAAACTCTGGGGAGCACTCGCCCACATTATTAATCCCAACCTGAACCACTTATGGAACAGCTCACTTACCACTGGCATCTTCTCTGAGTCGTGGAAACATGCCATGCTTCTACCTCTCTTGAAGAAGCCCAATGCTGATCCGGGTGAACTTAACAACTACCGCTCGATCACTCTTCTTCCAGCACCTGCTAAGATGCTGGAAAAATTGGTTCAACAACAACTTACCAATTTCATTGACAGACGTGGCATTTTACATGAAAAGCAGTCCGGAGTTCGAGCGGGCTTAAGCACAGAGACAGCTCTGCTGGAGGTGGCAGAGTCTATAAGAATGGCGGTGGACAGTGGAGCCTCAGCCATGCTAGTGCTACTAGACTTGTCCGCCGCCTTCGATACAGTGGACCACCCAATCCTACTGGCCGGGCTTAAATGTGCGGGAGTGGAGGGGATGGCGCTCGCCTGGATAAAGTCCTATCTTAGTTGCCGCACACAAAAGTCCCTCTTCACCCTTTTAAGTCAGAAGCCAAACCTCTATGGTGTGGGTTACCACAGAGATCGGCATTGAGCCCTTTACTCTTCAACGTTTATCTGGCTCCACTCTTCTCGCTCATTGCGAAATGGGGAATAAAAACTATTTCCTACGCGGACAACACCAAGATGGTATTCTGCTTCAAGGACCAATCTGCTAACTCCTTTGTTAGATTTAGGGGATGTCAGAAGGACATCTCCAGCTGGATGAATAACAATAAATTAAAGCTTAATGCAGAGAAAACCGAGGTCCTATTTTTTGGCAATGCACTCCCACCGGCGGCTGGACTGTGGTGGCCGGAGGGAAGGGGTCTCCCCCCCGCCCCTCAACCACGGCGAAAAACCTTGGTGTAAATAGGAATATGACCTGACTTTCCCAACCCAAGTACGTTTTATTGCATCCTCTTGCTTTGGCATAATAAGAAGTCTGAGAACATTTCTACACTTACTACCAGAGAGTTGCCACAGATCTGTTGTCCCTGCAACTGTGACATCAAGGTTGGACTATGCAAATAGTCTCTACCTGGGGCTGCCTGCATATCCGATTAAGAGATCTCAGATGGTGCGAAATGCGGCTGTGATATTGATCAGAAGAGTACCTTTCAGACAACACATCTCTCCATACATCAAACAGCTTCACTGGCTGCCGGTAGCAAAACGGATAGAATTCAAGGCCCTGACGTTAGCCTCCAGGGCTCTGAAATGCATCTTCCACAGCTACATAAGGAAACATAGTGGATTTGGAGATCGAGGACATTTTCATCTGCTCCTGTGTAAACTAAAGTTCAGGAATTTGATACTTGACAGATCGAAGTGCCATTTACCCAAACTTCCCCCCGAGCAGAGTGGCTGAGGGAATTGATGTTAAGGCCCTGGCATCGGTTTTAAATGGAATACAAAAGCAATTGAGTGATGCTATGACTGAGAATAAATCTCGTAGGGAAGATGTTAGAAAGTCTAGTCAAGAACCCCTTTATTTGCATCAAAAATGTGAAGAACTTTCTGTTGGTTCGAGCCCTTTTGACAAAAGAAAATAAGTTGCAGTCATTTACTCCAGCCCCATCTGCGGCAGACTTGATGACTCAGGTTATTCATGCAATCTCCCCTACTATTCCATTAGCAGCTCCCAAAAGCTTTAGTGGGGATCCTCATAAGGCTCAGATATTCCTTACCCAGTGTTATTTACATTTTCTATGTAGACCCATTATTTGTATGGAGGATCAATCCAAGGTGGCCTTCATATTGTCCTACCGGAGGGGAGATGCGGCAGCCTGGTCGATGCCTTTAGTTAACAACAATGATCACATTTTATATGAGTTTGACAAATTCAAAAGAGAATTTTTGCGCATTTTTGATAGACGTTCAATCTCTCACGCTACAGATAACAAACTTTTAGCCTTGAAGCACGGAAATCGTGATTTGGGAGCGTATCTGGCCCAATTGAATACATTGATTGTAGAGACTAATAGGCCTGAAGCCAAGAGGGCAGCCATCTTCTACAGAGGACTTAAAGATGAGTTAAAGGATGGCTTGGCTCAAATTCCTGAGTGACCCACTGACGTCTTCAAATTAATCGACCTAGTCTTGCAAATTGACCAACGCCAATGCGAAAGAAGAAGTGAACGACGAAAAGACGTTAGACATTTTCCCCCGAGATTCAACAACATTAAGTCAGATAATGTGAAATCAAAATAGACAATATCTGAAGAAGAGCCTATGCAAATCAGCTCAGTTCGGGGGCCATTGTTCAAGGAGGAAAGAGAGAAGAGACGGGTTGGCAAACTTTACATGTATTGTGGTAACTCTGGACACTTTGTCAAGGAATGTCTAAAGAAGCCCAAGAATAATACTTGGGTAAAAGACAGGCTCCATCAGTAAAAGGAGTTGCTCCGGTGGAAGCTAATGATAAGTCAACTCCTGATTCTCAATTTATCACCAACACATTGCAGTCTTCTGCTCCTCATCTAATAATTTCTGGTCTGATTAAATTTGGTGATTCTGAAGTGGATACGATTTCTGTAATGACTGATTCTGGAGCAACTGGTAATTTCTGTGATATTAGATTTGCCAGATCGTTAGGGATTTCATTTCTCAAGAAGGAAAGACCTGAATCTGTTCGTGCAGTTGACAGAACCAATCTTTCCTCTGGCCCTAGTGTTCATTCCACAGAAGACATCTCGTTGAAAGGGTCAGGTGATCATTTAAGCATATTAAAGTTCAGTCTAATTGATGCCCCTCAGTTCCAGCTTATCTTGGGTTTACCCTGGATCACCGAACATAACCTGAAGATTGATTGGGCGAAGAGATCCATTGAGATGGATTCTGAGTATTGTAAGAAACACTGCCATGGTTTGTGTTTGGATCATCATCTGTTTTCACCGCCTATGATTTTGGCAAGTCAGACACGGCCAGTATGTGCTTTGGAAGTTCAAGAAATTCCACAAGAATACCTAGATTTGGCCTCAGTCTTCGATGAACAAGAAGCTCAAAAGTTACCTCCGCATCGGGAATACGACTTTAAGATCGAATTGGAGCTGGGAGCTTTGTTGCATTGCAGTAGGATCTATGCTCTGTCAGAAGCCGAAAATCAACATCTTAAGGAGTACTTGGATCAATATTTAGCCAACAGGTTTATTCGCCCGTCCCAGTCGCCTGTCTCCTCTCCACTACTTTTTATTTCCAAGAAGGATGGCAAACTTAGAACATGCATTGATTATCGAGCTCTCAATCTAGTCACTAAGAAGACTAGATACCCATTGCCTTTAATCTCTGAACCTTTGGATCAGGTGAAAGAACCAAAGGTGTATACTAAATTGGATCTAATTGACTGCAGCCGAGATTAACTATTCAATTGCAGGTAAGGAGTTATTGGGAGGAAAAGATGCTTTCAAAGAGTGGAGACATTATTTGTTGGGTGCAAAACATGAGGTTTTTACTGATCATGGGAATCTTCAATTTTTTTAATCTGCTCGAACACTCACCCCCAGACAGTTGAAATGGTCCTTGTTTTTTGCAGACTACAATTTTGTTTTGACTTACAAACCAGGTTCTGCCAATGGGAAGGCTGACGCCTTGTCTCGTCTTGACACTGGAGAAGATGAAAAGAAGGTTGAGGGGGGATTGATTATTCCCAAGGAGAAGATTCTTGGAGCCATACTTTACTCAGATTTTGAAAACAAGCTATATAATTCTCTTTTTCCAATGAAGAACTGTGTGTTTGGGTCAAGGAAGGGTCTGGAAGAGAAGTAAAGGATGGAAAACCATTATACAATGGGCATCTTTTTGTTCCTACCGATGAACTCCGTATGGTGGTGATCCGACACTTTCACGATGATTTGTTGGCAGGTCACAGGGGAGTCAAGAAAACATTGGAGCTGATTCAACGTGAATTTTGGTGGCCGGCTATGGAAGCTCAGGTGAGACAATATGAGGCATCTTGTGAGCAGTGCATTAAGGGAAAGTCAACTAGAATGGCTCCTCAAGGGTTGTTGCATCCTTTGCCCCTGCTCCATATCCGTGAAATACTATTTCCATGGATTTCATTGTGGATCTTCCTTCTAATCAAGGTTACTCAACAATTTGGGTGGTGGTAGATCATTTCACCAAGATGATTAATTTTGTCCCTTGAAACCAATTTCTAATGCTACTCAATTAGCTACTCTTTTCACCTTGCATGTAGTAAAGGCTCATGGGATTCCAAAGATAGTTATTTCTGATCGGGATCCTCAGTTTGTCTCTCATTTTTGGAGGGCTTTCCTTAAGAGATTGGGTGACAAGGTGTGGATTTCGACTCGAAATATGCGCCTAAAAGGCAATTGAAAATTCCAACCTAGATTTGTGGGTCCTTTTCATGTAGAGAGAATGGTGAATCCAGTAAGTGTTAAGATTCGTCTCCCTTCTAAGTTAAGACCGAATACATCCAGTTTTTTACGTTTCTCTGCTTAAGAAGAGTCCATCTAATCTGAGGGGTAGAGGCCCACCAGCTTCAGCTCAAGTCCAGTCAGAAGAAGAGTTTGAGGTTAAACGAATTTTAGATTCTAAGTTTAAGTAGGGAGAGTTGTATTATTTGGTGGACTGGAAAGGTTATGGCCCTGAGAGAGAACATGGGAACCTAAGACTAATGTGCATGCTCCCAAATTGGTTAGAGAGTTTCATAGGATTCATCCTAATAAGCCCAAGGAGAGGGGAAGAGGGTCTTGGTGGGGGGTACTGTCAGGATTGGCCCGGTAAGATCCCCAAGAGTCCCTAGAAATCGTCATGCTATACTCAAAAGACACAGGAATATTTATTCTAGACAGAGCCATTTCCCTAAGACTGGTTTCGTTATGGCTGCAATTCTTATTGACCTTGCAGTCGTGTACTTTCAAGATGGCCGCCCGTTGTGGAGAGTCAGGTTGCAGGTCTAGTGTTTCGGCTCAAGTGCAACTGCAGCTGTGCTCGTGCTCGCACTTGAGGAGTGCGATGCACTTCAACTGAAGAAACCTGTGGAGTGGCAGCGTTTACCGTTCACACTGTCCGCAGACTTCGAAGTTTCCTGTATTTAGAAGAAGGAGGTACCAGAGTTGAAAGCTGAATTCCGAATGGTGTATTTCTTCGTTTTCTCTGGTGAGAGAGTCTTGTTTCTTTTTTTTGTTGGAGTTTTGGTAAGAGGGAATTACCCGCTCTGTTCAGTCAGTCAAGGAAGTCGTTTAAGTATCAGAAGCTAACTCTTGCTCTAAAGGGGAGACTCAGTGAAGTCCCTTTTGATTGAAATATAACTGAGACATTAGTAGTAATTTCATATTTGTTGAGGAAACCAGATAGTGACTACGTGGCAAGTTCTCCTCTGACGCAGCTCATGAACTAAGGTGCAGCTAATAAAGAGTATAGCAAGAACTTATAGAAAAGAGCAAATACTTTACATGAAGAGAGAGAAGACCACAATTCTAAGGACATAAATATTCGAATTTAGAGAATTCTTAACTAAAGATATACCAATCCAACATGTCTACACAAGTAGTTCTTTACTCAATCTCTAGAATACATTTCAAGTAGATATAGTTATATATATATATAATTGTACTTACCAATTGAAGAATCCTCAGTAGCTACTGTAAGACAAAGAAGAAGATATAAGAGCAGAATTATAAGGGAGGTAGATATGGGTGTTTAATTATAGAAAACAGGAGACTACAAGAGCTCCACACTAGACCAGTATAGAGAAGTGACAGGTCATGACAATTAGATCTAACACTTATACAAGAGAGCGGCTAACCACTGTGGAAGGACAGGTAACCTAGCGGAAGTAATACATTTGTTAGCTGGGTGGCAAAGCACTGTAATAGTGGTTACATGGTGTTCTTTATTACAGGAGTCAACCAGGAACATAGCTTGAGTCCAGTCCAGAAGAAGTGAAGCAGTGGCAGTCTCTCTTTTCTTCCCAATCCCCTTTCCCCCCTCTTTGCTACTAGTGAGCATTGGAAGCTCGCTGTAGTGGAGTTAGGGTTCGAGGACATTTTCATCTGCTCCTGTGGAAGCTAAAGTTAAGGAATTTGGTACTTGACAGTACCACTTTAGGTGTAGGTTCTAATGGATCATTGGTCAGGTGTTGACCATGTATTTGTCTTCAGGTACTCCATGTCGCCTGTGTTAGGAAAGCCTAGATAACTTTCTTATCTTGAGGATATTTGAGACACTAGACTTCATTTACCAGGATCCTTTCTCTTGAAGTAGAGTTTCCCTCAATGCCTCAATGTAAATGTAAATGTAAATGTGCAGATATTTTTATAGCGCAAATCACCAACCGGTCTCTAAGCGCTTGCTTAGGGAACCCGTCCTGGTATTCCCTTGTGAGATTACCCAGCAGGGCATCCACAAGGTGAAAGCCAGGCATCCCGCCGCGAGGGGCCATTGTGGAGATTAAGCAAGCTATTGCCCAGAGTCGCAGAGTGTGAACCCACAAATCAAGTATGCACTGGAGCGAGAATTATCGAGTCCATGGACAATTTATGGACTCAAGACCCAGCCGAGCCGGGAATTGAACCCTGGTCCCAGGCTGACCTCTGCTTCCAGGTCTGCCTACTCTAACCAGTGAGCCACACTTCTCCACTGCTGGAAGTCCCACTGCTTTTACCGTTTAGTCCTTTTGCTGTTTATTTATAATGTACTGCTCCTTGTCACTGCACCACAAGAGTACTCTGTAGTCACAGCCTGGTTGTAGTAGCATTAATCAAAATCAAAGACAAACTTACTAAATGTGCATTTTTCTTCTCAATAGTCTTTTTTTCTCCCACTTTTTATTGCAATGTATTGTCATGTTGGGAGCACAGATTTCCATGATCAGTTTTATATTTGAAATCATGCATACTTTGAAGTGATATAATTGACATGCACCTTATATGCTTTCCAGATGTCCTTTTCAGCATATTGAGCTCCCTTGCATTATGACAAGCAGCTTCTAACTCCTCAAGGGAACTTTTCTTACAGTGACCAAGCTCACAACACAACCTAATAGATTCTCCTTATTTGCTAACCAATATTTTGTGTCTCTTTAGCCAACTATTTTCTCCAAAAAGTATCTAACATCTACAATACGTTCTCCCTTCCTGCACACCAGTCTTGTATCACCAACAATTGTCTCAAAGCTATACCCAATGAATCCAAGTTTGAATCCTTTTCTCCTCCATCCACCAAAACTATCACAAAACTGATTACATCAGCAAGATCGGGATATCCAGGCGATCCCTCTCCACCTAAGAAAACAACCTCCATCGCAGAGACATTAGCTGCCATACTGACCAGAATTTTCCATCACGTGTCCTATTTGGCCATTTTCCCTTCCATTTGGAAGAAAGCATTGATTCTTCCTTTGCTAAAAAAAAGCAATCTCTCGATCCCACAGAGCCAAACAACTACCACCCCAAATCATGTCTTCCTCTACGGGTAAAGCTTATTGAGGAAGAAATGAATAGTCAGCTAGTGAAATTCATTCTGGACAACAATCCTATGCATGAAACGCTATTTGGTTTTCGCTCCGGGCATAGCACGGAGACGCTTTAATTAAAGCAACAGAGGAAATAAGGAAATCTCTAGATCATGGCGACAAGGCTGCCTTGATACGTCTGGACCTGTTGGCAGCCTTCAATACTGTACGTCATGGCAGACTAGTGAACTGTCTGAAGCGAATCAGGGTCACCAACTGGGCCTGGGAACTTCTCAGCTCGTTTCTGCAGGGCCGCGAACAAATGGTTAGACTGGAACAATTCATATCTCACTCCTTTTTAACTCCCATGTGGGGTTCCGCAGGGCTCATCACTCAGTCCTAAGCTTTTTAACATTTATGGTACCCCTCTCGCACAAGTGATCAAGTCGTTTGGCTTCAGCCTTACGTCCTACCCTGATGATACTGAAATCATGGTGTCCGTAGCCAATGATTCAATAGAAACTGTACTCAACTTTAACAAGGGTATGCAGGCCGTTAACTACTGGATGGCAGATAACTGCCTCCAACTGAACTCAGCCAAGATTGAGGTTCTACTTTTGGGGCTCGACTCGAAATATGCGCCTAAAAGGCAATTGAAAATTCCAACCTAGATTTGTGGGTCCTTTTCAGGTAGAGAGAATGGTGAATCCAGTAAGTGTTAAGATTCGTCTCCCCTCTAAGTTAAGACCGAATACATCCAGTTTTTAACGTTTCTCTGCTTAAGAAGAGTCCATCTAATCTGAGGGGTAGAGGCCCACCAGCTTCAGCTCAAGTCCAGTCAGAAGAAGAGTTTGAGGTTAAACGGATTTTAGATTCTAAGTTTAAGTAGGGAGAGTTGTATTATTTGGTGGACTGGAAAGGTTATGGCCCTGAGAGAGAACATGGGAACCTAAGACTAATGTGCATGCTCCCAAATTGGTTAGAGAGTTTCATAGGATTCATCCTAATAAGCCCAAGGAGAGGGGAAGAGGGTCTTGGTGGGGGGTACTGTCAGGATTGGCCCGGTAAGATCCCCAAGAGTCCCTAGAAATCGTCATGCTATACTCAAAAGACACAGGAATATTTATTCTAGACTTTGCAGAGCCATTTCCCTAAGACTGGTTTCATTATGGCTGCAATTCTTATTGACCTTGCAGTCGTGTACTTTCAAGATGGCCGCCCGTTGTGGAGAGTCAGGTTGCAGGTCTAGTGTTTCGGCTCAAGTGCAACTGCAGCTGTGCTCGTGCTCACACTTGAGGAGTGCGATGCACTTCAACTGAAGAAATCTGTGGAGTGGCAGCGTTTACCGTTCACACTGTCCGCAGACTTCGAAGTTTCCTGTATTAAGAAGAAGGAGGTACCAGAGTTGAAAGCTGAATTCCGAATGGTGTATTTCTTCATTTTCTCTGGTGAGAGAGTCTTGTTTCTTTTTTTTGTTGGAGTTTTGGTAAGAGGGAATTACCCGCTCTGTTCAGTCAGTCAAGGAAGTCGTTTAAGTATCAGAAGCTAACTCTTGCTCTAAAGGGGAGACTCAGTGAAGTCCCTTTTGATTGAAATATAACTGAGACATTAGTAGTAATTTCATATTTGTTGAGGAAACCAGATAGTGACTACGTGGCAAGTTCTCCTCTGACGCAGCTCATGAACTAAGGTGCAGCTAATAAAGAGTATAGCAAGAACTTATAGAAAAGAGCAAATACTTTACATGAAGAGAGAGAAGACCACAATTCTAAGGACATAAATATTCGAATTTAGAGAATTCTTAACTGAAGATATACCAATCCAACATGTCTACACAAGAAGTTCTTTACTCAATCTCTAGAATACATTTCAAGTAGATATAGTTATATATATATATAATTGTAGTTACCAATTGAAGAATCCTCAGTAGCTACTGTAAGACAAAGAAGAAGATATAAGAGCAGAATTATAAGGGAGGTAGATATGGGTGTTTAATTATAGAAGACAGGAGACTACAAGAGCTCCACACTAGACCAGTATAGAGAAGTGACAGGTCATGACAATTAGATCTAACACTTATACAAGAGAGCGGCTAACCACTGTGGAAGGACAGGTAACCTAGAGGAAGTAATACATTTGTTAGCTGGGTGGCAAAGCACTGTAATAGTGGTTACATGGTGTTCTTTATTACAGGAGTCAACCAGGAACATAGCTTGAGTCCAGTCCAGAAGAAGTGAAGCAGTGGCAGTCTCTCTTTTCTTCCCAATCCCCTTTCCCCCTCTTTGCGACTAGTGAGCATTGGAAGCTCGCTGTAGTGGAGTCAGGGTTCGAGGACATTTTCATCTGCTCCTGTGGAAGCTAAAGTTAAGGAATTTGGTACTTGACAGTACCACTTTAGGTGTAGGTTCTAATGGATCATTGGTCAGGTGTTGACCATGTATTTGTCTTCAGGTACTCCATGTCGCCTGTGTTAGGAAAGCCTAGATAACTTTCTTATCTTGAGGATATTTGAGACACTAGACTTCATTTACCAGGATCCTTTCTCTTGAAGTAGAGTTTCCCTCAATGCCTGAAGTCCCACTGCTTTTACCGTTTAGTCCTTTTGCTGTTTATTTATAATGTACTGCTCCTTGTCACTGCACCACAAGAGTACTCTGTAGTCACAGCCTGGTTGTAGTAGCATTAATCAAAATCAAAGACAAACTTACTAAATGTGCATTTTTCTTCTCAATAGTCATTTTTTCTCCCACTTTTTATTGCAATGTATTGTCATGTTGTGAGCACAGATTTCCATGATCAGTTTTATATTTGAAATCATGCATACTTTGAAGTGATATAATTGACATGCACCTTATATGCTTTCCAGATGTCCTTTTCAGCATATTGAGCTCCCTTGCATTATGACAAGCAGCTTCTAACTCCTCAAGGGAACTTTTCTTACAGTGACCAAGCCCACAACACAACCTAATAGATTCTCCTTATTTGCTAACCAATATTTTGTGTCTCTTTAGCCAACTAATTTCTCCAAAAAGTATCTAACATCTACAATACGTTCTCCCTTCCTGCATACCAGTCTTGTATCACCAACAATTGTCTCAAAGCTATACCCAATGAATCCAAGTTTGAATCCTTTTCTCCTCCATCCACCAAAACTATCACAAAACTGATTACATCAGCAAGATCGGGATATCCAGGCGATCCCTCTCCACCTAAGAAAACAACCTCCATCGCAGAGACATTAGCTGCCATACTGACCAGAATTTTCCATCACATGTCCTATTTGGCCATTTTCCCTTCCATTTGGAAGAAAGCATTGATTCTTCCTTTGCTAAAAAAAAGCAATCTCTCGATCCCACAGAGCCAAACAACTACCACCCCAAATCATGTCTTCCTCTACGGGTAAAGCTTATTGAGGAAGAAATGAATAGTCAGCTAGTGAAATTCATTCTGGACAACAATCCTATGCATGAAACGCTATTTGGTTTTCGCTCCGGGCATAGCACGGAGATGCTTTAATTAAAGCAACAGAGGAAATAAGGAAATCTCTAGATCATGGCGACAAGGCTGCCTTGATACGTCTGGACCTGTTGGCAGCCTTCAATACTGTACGTCATGGCAGACTAGTGAACTGTCTGAAGCGAATCAGGGTCCCCAACTGGGCCTGGGAACTTCTCAGCTCGTTTCTGCAGGGCCGCGAACAAATGGTTAGACTGGAACAATTCATATCTCACTCCTTTTTAACTCCCATGTGGGGTTCCGCAGGGCTCATCACTCAGCCCTAAGCTTTTTAACATTTATGGTACCCCTCTCGCACAAGTGATCAAGTCGTTTGGCTTCAGCCTTACGTCCTACCCTGATGATACTGAAATCATGGTGTCCGTAGCCAATGATTCAATAGAAACTGTACTCAACTTTAACAAGGGTATGCAGGCCGTTAACTACTGGATGGCAGATAACTGCCTCCAACTGAACTCAGCCAAGATTGAGGTTCTACTTTTGGGGCTCGACTCGAAATATGCGCCTAAAAGGCAATTGAAAATTCCAACCTAGATTTGTGGGTCCTTTTCAGGTAGAGAGAATGGTGAATCCAGTAAGTGTTAAGATTCGTCTCCCCTCTAAGTTAAGACCGAATACATCCAGTTTTTAACGTTTCTCTGCTTAAGAAGAGTCCATCTAATCTGAGGGGTAGAGGCCCACCAGCTTCAGCTCAAGTCCAGTCAGAAGAAGAGTTTGAGGTTAAACGGATTTTAGATTCTAAGTTTAAGTAGGGAGAGTTGTATTATTTGGTGGACTGGAAAGGTTATGGCCCTGAGAGAGAACATGGGAACCTAAGACTAATGTGCATGCTCCCAAATTGGTTAGAGAGTTTCATAGGATTCATCCTAATAAGCCCAAGGAGAGGGGAAGAGGGTCTTGGTGGGGGGTACTGTCAGGATTGGCCCGGTAAGATCCCCAAGAGTCCCTAGAAATCGTCATGCTATACTCAAAAGACACAGGAATATTTATTCTAGACCGAGCCATTTCCCTAAGACTGGTTTCGTTATGGCTGCAATTCTTATTGACCTTGCAGTCGTGTACTTTCAAGATGGCCGCCCGTTGTGGAGAGTCAGGTTGCAGGTCTAGTGTTTCGGCTCAAGTGCAACTGCAGCTGTGCTCGTGCTCGCACTTGAGGAGTGCGATGCACTTCAACTGAAGAAATCTGTGGAGTGGCAGCGTTTACCGTTCACACTGTCGGCAGACTTCGAAGTTTCCTGTATTTAGAAGAAGGAGGTACCAGAGTTGAAAGCTGAATTCCGAATGGTGTATTTCTTCATTTTCTCTGGTGAGAGAGTCTTGTTTCTTTTTTTTGTTGGAGTTTTGGTAAGAGGGAATTACCCGCTCTGTTCAGTCAGTCAAGGAAGTCGTTTAAGTATCAGAAGCTAACTCTTGCTCTAAAGGGGAGACTCAGTGAAGTCCCTTTTGATTGAAATATAACTGAGACATTAGTAGTAATTTCATATTTGTTGAGGAAACCAGATAGTGACTACGTGGCAAGTTCACCTCTGACGCAGCTCATGAACTAAGGTGCAGCTAATAAAGAGTATAGCAAGAACTTATAGAAAAGAGCAAATACTTTACATGAAGAGAGAGAAGACCACAATTCTAAGGACATAAATATTCGAATTTAGAGAATTCTTAACTGAAGATATACCAATCCAACATGTCTACACAAGTAGTTCTTTACTCAATCTCTAGAATACATTTCAAGTAGATATAGTTATATATATATATATAATTGTACTTACCAATTGAAGAATCCTCAGTAGCTACTGTAAGACAAAGAAGAAGATATAAGAGCAGAATTATAAGGGAGGTAGATATGGGTGTTTAATTATAGAAAACAGGAGACTACAAGAGCTCCACACTAGACCAGTATAGAGAAGTGACAGGTCATGACAATTAGATCTAACACTTATACAAGAGAGCGGCTAACCACTGTGGAAGGACAGGTAACCTAGAGGAAGTAATACATTTGTTAGCTGGGTGGCAAAGCACTGTAATAGTGGTTACATGGTGTTCTTTATTACAGGAGTCAACCAGGAACATAGCTTGAGTCCAGTCCAGAAGAAGTGAAGCAGTGGCAGTCTCTCTTTTCTTCCCAATCCCCTTTCCCCCTCTTTGCTACTAGTGAGCATTGGAAGCTCGCTGTAGTGGAGTTAGGGATCGAGGACATTTTCATCTGCTCCTGTGGAAGCTAAAGTTAAGGAATTTGGTACTTGACAGTACCACTTTAGGTGTAGGTTCTAATGGATCATTGGTCAGGTGTTGACCATGTATTTGTCTTCAGGTACTCCATGTCGCCTGTGTTAGGACAGCCTAGATAACTTTCTTATCTTGAGGATATTTGAGACACTAGACTTCATTTACCAGGATCCTTTCTCTTGAAGTAGAGTTTCCCTCAATGCCTGAAGTCCCACTGCTTTTACCGTTTAGTCCTTTTGCTGTTTATTTATAATGTACTGCTCCTTGTCACTGCACCACAAGAGTACTCTGTAGTCACAGCCTGGTTGTAGTAGCATTACTCAAAATCAAAGACAAACTTACTAAATGTGCATCTTTCTTCTCAATAGTCTTTTTTCTCCCACTTTTTATTGCAATGTATTGTCATGTTGGGAGCACAGATTTCCATGATCAGTTTTATATTTGAAATCATGCATACTTTGAAGTGATATAATTGACATGCACCTTATATGCTTTCCAGATGTCCTTTTCAGCATATTGAGCTCCCTTGCATTATGACAAGCAGCTTCTAAATCCTCAAGGGAACTTTTCTTACAGTGACCAAGCTCACAACACAACCTAATAGATTCTCCTTATTTGCTAACCAATATTTTGTGACTCTTTAGCCAACTATTTTCTCCAAAAAGTATCTAACATCTACAATACGTTCTCTCTTCCTGCACACCAGTCTTGTATCACCAACAATTGTCTCAAAGCTATACCCAATGAATCCAAGTTTGAATCCTTTTCTCCTCCATCCACCAAAATTATCACAAAACTGATTACATCAGCAAGATCGAGATATACAGGCGATCCCTCTCCACCTAAGAAAACAACCTCCATCGCAGAGACATTAGCTGCCATACTGACCAGAATTTTCCATCACATGTCCTATTTGGCCATTTTCCCTTCCATCTGGAAGAAAGCATTGATTCTTCCTTTGCTAAAAAAAAGCAATCTCTCGATCCCACAGAGCCAAACAACTACCACCCCAAATCGTGTCTTCCTCTACGGGTAAAGCTTATTGAGGAAGAAATGAATAGTCAGCTAGTGAAATTCATTGTGGACAACAATCCTATGCATGAAACGCTATTTGGTTTTCGCTCCGGGCATAGCACGGAGACGCTTTAATTAAAGCAACCGAGGAAATAAGGAAATCTCTAGATCATGGCGACAAGGCTGCCTTGATACGTCTGGACCTGTTGGCAGCCTTCAATACTGTACGTCATGGCAGACTAGTGAACTGTCTGAAGCGAATCAGGGTCACCAACAGGGCCTGGGAACTTCTCAGCTCGTTTCTGCAGGGCCGCAAACAAATGGTCAGACTGGAACAATTCATATCTCACTCCTTTTTAACTCCCATGTGGGGTTCCGCAGGGCTCATCACTCAGCCCTAAGCTTTTTAACATTTATGGTACCCCTCTCGCACAACTGATCAAGTCGTTTGGCTTCAGCCTTACGTCCTACCCTGATGATACTGAAATCATGGTGTCCGTAGCCAATGATTCAATAGAAACTGTACTCAACTTTAACAAGGGTATGCAGGCCGTTAACTACTGGATGGCAGATAACTGCCTCCAACTGAACTCAGCCAAGATTGAGGTTCTACTTTTGGGGTCAACCAATCCTTCTGGGTGCCCACCTGGTGACCTCACGATATGTGCTCCCATCCACTCACTGTCAACAAAGCTAGCAATCTTGGTATAATAATTAACAAACTATCCCTAGCAGATCATGTGAGTGTAGTCACTTCCAATGCTTTCTACACTCTTAAGCTCATGAAAAAATCCTTCCTTCCATTCCACCCCATCTTCAGAAGACATTGGTTACCTCCCTCACTCTCCCATGACTGGACTACTGCAATGGCCTGTATCTAACTGCCAATGAGCATGTGCTAAACAGGTTGCAGATGCGGCAAAACACGGCTGCACTGCTCCTCCTAAAAATACCAAAGTATCACTCGGTGGCCTTACATTTAAGGAAACTTCATTGGCTACCGATTAGGCAAAGAACAACCTTCAAAGCCATGTGCCTTGTCTTTAAGGCCCTGAATGACCAAGGTTTCTCATTCCTCAAAGACAGCTTTGACTGGTACCAGTCCACTAGATCTCTACGATCCTCCACTACTAAAACAGTAATTGTTCCCAGCTTCAAGTGAGCTACTTGGGGCGGACGCAGTTTGTGTGGACCACCACCATCACCTGTAATTACTTCCCTTCTTCATAAAAGCTTTCCCCAGTCTTTGGGATTCAGAAAATCTCTTAAGACCTGTTTTTTTAATTTTCCTCACTAGGCTTCTCCAATTTAGTATAACAGTACCTTCCAGTAATCAGCGCCAAGACACCTTTACGGGTAATCGAGCGCTTAATAAAATGTATAACCTAACATACTCATTAACAGAATATTAAATAGAGTGACGGTGAAGACAAGTAGCGTGACCACCACTATTTTATGAGAGCCTTATGATTAATTCTCTGATCATGACTATTATGATATTGAGTAATAAGCTCCAAAATACTATTTGCCCTCTTTTTGCTGTTTATCAAATTGCACTGTACATAACAGTTATCTTATTTTCTTTCTTATATTCAAATGATGTTTGTTCTTTCATTGGTCAATTTCTCTGTTTTTCGATGTTGTACTGTGCTGCGATGCCCAGGGGGATTGGTCCGCTCTCTCCAATAATTTGCAAATAAGTAAATTGATGGCTGTACCACAAATCAATGTGCTGTGCTGCAAAAATATGTTTACTATATATGTGTTTTGTTTAACATAATTGCTAATTCTATCTTTCCCACGTGTTTACAGCTCATGCCAGGAAACTGTAATCTGCTCTCCGTCTTTTCATTGGTTCGACCACATATTGACATAAGTTTCCATGGGATCCTTTCCCATATCAACACAGTTTTTGTGTTACGGAGCAAGGTACGCAAGCTATTTTATTATGAACTTTCGAAGATTAAATGCCTTGAGTGATGATTGTGTTGTAATGCGTTAGCAATTTATGTGGGCCTCAAAAATTAGAATGACTGCCTTGGTAGAGCACTATAATCATCATTAAGAATGGCCTAGTAAATCGGATGTGTCGTTCCCTGCCCCTGGAATTATCGTTACTGGTGGACTCAGTATTTCCCAGATGCTGGAGGGAAGTTAATAACACGTGAGAATCAGACTTACTGTGTTGATTCCTGCATATTTTTCCCCCAATATTTCAACCAGTAAAGTTCTAATTCAATTGGGGCCGGTAACCCATGTTGCAAGTCCCATAGGAATTATTGAAACATTTGTAGTGAGGGCGTAAGTCTGCTTTTACTTTTGGTCTGGGTAGACAAATGCTACTGGTGTGAGCTTTCACACCTTAGTGCCTAATCAATATTTTTGAGGGCATTTTCAAAACACTATAACAGCCATAATTCTTTGAGTAAAGGTCCTCTGCTTGCTTCATTTTGAACTTTAAACAGATGTGTTAGAAATTGAGTTTCTCATTGGCTAGAAAAGTCACCTAAACCAGGCAGAACCCAGCACTTTAGTCATGGCAAGTAAGTTACATTCCAAAGATAACCTGTGCTCACTCCCCGTTAGCTTGGCGCAGAGCAGATGGGCTTATCATCATAGGCAATATGTAGAGCATTTGTGCAACACACTCAAACAGCAATACAATGAATACACCACAAGCGAGACTCCACACAGATTTATATGAACATACTTATAGTATATTGTACATAAAACATAGAGCAAAATATATGAATCATAAAAACTCTTCATACTATGCTGTTACTGAAATAGTACTTTTTATCCTAACAATGCAAGAATCAAATATCATATATTACCACATCAGGGCATGAAATGCAGCAGTTAGATAATGAAGAAAAGCCATGAACCACAATATGAGTGTATGTACTGTAACTTGGATTCGAGGAAAACACACACGTCACCACAGATCATCATAAGTCACCATAAACTCATAGATCACCAAATATCCCCATAAGAACATAGGGTTCAGCACACCTGCACTCCTGAAACATGTTATACGGTTGATTCTTGTGAGACCCGTGGACACCAGGACATTCTACCCCGAAACATAGGGCATTGGAATACCTGCGTACTATTATGCAATATGATGCTATTTTAGGCTGTGTTCTAATTGTTGTAAGTTTCCCATGAAAATCGGGGACCTACATTGAGGTTTCACCTCGTAGACTACAGCAGAGAGGAAAAGATGGTACAGCCCCACCACAGTAGGGGGTAGGTACACACATATACACACACACTGTAGAACCCTGGGTACATACAATCTCCAGAAATGGCCAGTATGAACTCCGGCGAGACTGGTCCCTGTTGTAGATGCTCAGACTCAACACGTGTGAAAAGTAACAGAAGACTCTCCATGGAGCCACCCACAGAAGAGCACTGGGTGGCTTTTCTGACATGGGGAGTGCCTTCAACTTAGCAGTACTTTTTGAGGGGACCATGGGAGGCCACTGGGAAGAGTCTTGGCTATGGACCTCAAGAGCGGTGTGCTCTTCTCTCGGGGCCCACAAGAGATATGTTGTGCTGGATCTGGACTGTGCAGTGACAGCCTTCCGTCGGAAGGAGGCAGGGCATGCAGTTCCCTCGCAACACTTCAGAGCCGGATGGCAACAAGAGACGCACTGTTGTGGTTCGGGTCCCTGCTACACTCTGCAATAGAAATGTGAGCCCTCTTGAGAGAAAGCTAAAACGGAGAACTTGAGACCGGTTGACGATTGGGGCAATGCTAATTTCTCAGCCCTGTAATCCCTGGGTGACAAGTCCATACAGTGTCTAAAATCATGCGGTCAGAGCCCCTGTACTTATACTCCAAAATGTTGTTATTTAAGAGGTGACTTCAAAAGGAACCCTAGAAGTGCACAACACTTACTTTCATTCCAGCCCTGGTGCTGAACATCAGTAGGGGGGTAAATCAGTCCTTTGTGTGAGGGCAGGACACAACCTATATAAATTTAAACTGTGAACTCCCTTCCCTATACCAGTCCAGGATGATCATCAGTATGTAGATGAATGCAGATGTAATCCCTGTCACATCCAGACCTTCCTGTGTAGCTGTCTGTAAAGTATGCACAAGTGTAGTCACCCAGGCCTAGTCGTGGATTGGAGTCAGGCTGCCAAGTACAAGGACTCATAAGCACAGGGAAATTGCCACTTTCTAAAAGTGGCATTTCTAACATAGTAATGTAAAATCCAAGGACACCAGTAAGCAGGATTTATCACTGCCATTCTCAACATACCAAACACGGCATCGCTACTCCTTTCAGATCAGGAATCACCACTTGAAAGTATTTAAGGGAATTCCCAATGCTAACCTATGAAAGGAGTATGCCTCACAGAAGTGAGAAACAAAATAGGTTGTTTGTCACTACCAGGACATGCCACACATAAAGGGACATGTTGTATCTTTTACTTTCACAGCAAACTGCCCATAGAGCTACCTAGGGCCTATCTTTGTGGTGACCTATGTGTAGTAAAAAGGGAAGTTTAAGGCTTGGAACATAGTTTTAAATGGCATGTCAGAGTGGCAGGCCTGAGACAGGTTTGAAAGGCTATGTCTGTGGGTGACACAAACAGTGCTGCAGGCCCATTAGTAGAATTTAATGTATTTGCCCTGGCTATATAGGATACCACTTTACAAGGGACTTACAAGTAAATTAAATATGCCAAACAGGTGTAAACCAATCATACTGTGTTTTAGGAGAGAGAGCACAAGCACTTTTAGCACTGATTAGCAGTATTAAAGTGCCCAAAGTCCTAAAACCAACAAAAAAGAAGGTCAGAAAAATAGGCGAAGGAAGTCAAGAAGTTTGGGGATAACCCTGTAAAAAGGGCCAGGTCCAACAAGATGTAAAGAATGAACAGCTGTAATGTGGTTCTGGGTAAGGAGAGGAATATTGCCCATTAGAAAAATGCATGCAAGCATTAGCTGATCTGGAGATCCTCCCAATAGAAACATTACAACTAACTTGTTTAAAGGGACTTGGCTGCCCAGATTGTGGGTGCAAAAACCTATGTGAGAATGTTTATAACTACAGGTGCAACTTGCATCAAATGGCACTGTGGGAGAGCCCATACCATGGACAGAAACCAAGGAGTGTAATGGGTGTCACAGACAATCAGTAAAAACAGTATTGTGACACCAGAAAGAAGGCATCCCAAAACACGTTTCCCCCAATAATTTTCCATAGGAAAATTGAACAGCGATACAGGAACAAACTGCTGAATGTAATTGCACCAAATGTGGCAGAAAGCTAGATCTTCATCCAGAAAGTGTGCTTAGAAAGTGTGCTTTTTGGTATTTGGAATAAATCCATTCAGTAGTTTTTAAGAAATGAAGGCTCAAAAACTTTGAATATTTCATTTTGCGGAGGATCTGCAGACCAGACGGATCTAGAAGATAAGATCTGATTAGCTGCCACCACATCAACAAAGATGTGGCAGCAGCCATTTTAGGACTTGTGATGAATTCCCCTGCCCCGAAAAAAGGCAAAAAAACATATGGCAGACAGGGTGGGGATACGAGACCCCTAGGTCTGGTGGGGTGGTCCTAGAGGGACAACTGTCCAGGCCTAAAACAACATTTGTTTTTAAAATGTTTTTAAAATGTTTCCACAAATATGCAGGAGGGGTGGCATGGCTGAAGAGGAGTGCAACAAAATTAGTTTATTAGAGGAGGGTGTCATTTGGCCCCCTCCCTGAGCCTCTGTGAGCTCCAGACACATCCCATGGGGGGAGTTTTTCATAAATTGGGCAGGGTGCACCAAAGACAGTGCACAGTGGAAGGTTGGGTGGCAGCGGTGAACAGAAATCAAAATTTAAACAACACCTCAAAAGTGTTGGACTTCAATGAGTCATATTAACTAATTTAACTCTAATCTAAGCAAATCTAGGAAAACTATTGGACTTTGGAGGGTTAGATATACTATTCCTAGTCCCACATAAGCAAAAGCAGTTGAAGTGTTGGACTTTAAAGGGGTTATATTTACTATATCCACCTTAATCTAAACAAAAGTAGGGAAAGTGTAAGACTTTGGAAGGGTTAGATCTGCTATTCCTACTGCCCTCTAACCAACAATAGGGAAACTGTTGGAATTGTAATATTCCCACTCCAACGTAAGCAAAAACATTTAAAGTGTTGTACTTAAGAAGAGTTACATATACCATTTCAAATCCTACCAATTTTTAAAGAAACATTTACATTGCTATCAAAATAAGATTATTAAAACTATCCAAAATAACAATAATGTAATATATAAATAAATAAAATTAACTGTAAAAACAATGTATAAGATAACAAAAATGTAAACACTTATAGAATGCTTTAGAAAAGTGTACTTTCCTCCCCACTACTCACAATACCACTACAGCCCCCCAAAACACTATAATATATTTAAAATAAAACAATAATAACATTACAATATTAATGACACTAAACAAATCGAATTAAACTCAATAATAAATATAAAATGCATTTCATAATGCTTTATTAAGTACTCTAATTAGTCCATTTTAGTTAATTAAAACATACATTCGCCTTAGAAGTAATCATTTAAAAATTAACATAATATTTTACAATTTCATATTGATTAAAATAATAAAATAAAAAATATATAATTTAAATACCTATAGCTTCCCATTCTATTCCAGTACAAACCCAACAACCCACAATCAAAATATAAATTACTAACTTAACTATACAAAATAAATTATATATAAACATTTACAACATACTTAAATAATTAAAATAACAATTTTTCAGTTTACAAACTTATTCACTAAAACTTTAATTAATATAAGAAGGTAAATAAAAATAGACAGCTATAATTTATAATTTAAATACTTAACCTCGTCTACAAACTCAACAACCCACTTCTTAAATATAAATTACTAATTAAATGTCCCAAAAATATATTTACACATTTAAAATTGCAAATTACACTTAAGAAGATTCTAAACAATTACATTAAAAATATTTACAAATGAAAGTAACATAATAAATATATTTTAAATTAATTAAAACATATTTAATTCAATTCTATTAATATAAACAATATATTATATACAACAATTTTCAAAATGATATTGTTTACTTTAAAAAAAGAATATTCGAAACTTCTATATTTTGTTCCTCAATATTTCTATAGTGATCATATTTTTGACATGATATTCATGTCACACAATATTTTTGATTCAATATTTTTGTCATTTACCAGGTTAATACCAGGGGCTAGACAGAGCAGGTGGTATATGGTGGCTGAAATCTGTAGCTAGTAATGATGAGTTAGACTAGAAAGATTCATCAAGATGGGGGTTAGATTCACAGCGTGGGGGAAATGAATGCAATGCTTCTTTTTAAGTTAAGGGATTACCTTAGGTCCCAGGGTATAAAAATGTATTGAGGAATAATGTGAAGTGTGCTAAGAATAATTAGTGGACAGAAAAAACTGTGTCAGATTTTGCCTTTACTGTACACAAATTTGACCCTACCTTATTTAGGCTTATAACTATTTCTGCTTCCAAAATGACAGACGCTGGAATTGTTTGGATTCCATAAAAGTCTAATTTTGTGTAATGCGAGTCTATAGACTTTCTACCAAAATCATTACTTAATGATCAAACTGGATAGTAGTATTGAGAATGCATATTTGAGCACAATTTAAACTAATCGTTGTTGGCATGATGCATATATCTTGCATTGAGGTCAGTGAATGCCTGGTGTTTTAAAATAAAGATGTTATGTTTTCCTCACATTGAAACATACCAATCCATAACTATATAGTTACTTTAGTGTAATTTCTCCAAATACGCAAAAATTGTCCGAAGGACACATAATCCCTGAGACACCTAGAATGATGACTCCCATATTGTAATGGTGTGTCTCTTTCAGTTGGTTTTCTGCAGTGAGATAAATACATCTTTTGTTCCTCTACTTTGACCCACAGATGTAAAAATGAAATGGCCATAGGGTCAAACTGTAAAGTAAAGTGGATGTCAGCTGATAGTCCATTGAGTCATGTATGGAATTCTTGCAATCCTGTGTCAGTGCCATTCCACATGAAGAAAATGTAATCTCTATACCTCACCCATTGTCTGATGCTGTCTAAGTAAGGGTTACTTGATGGGAAGATATAACTCTCCTCAAAGTCAGCCATAAATAGATTGGTCTTATCTGAGTTGAAGCCTTTCCCCATTGCTACTCGCTTGAATTGGAAGTAAAATTATTCTCAGCAGTTGGCATTGTAGCATAGCCATGATTAGCCGACATGGTCGTAGGAGTATGCACCAGTGTTTGTGGCCTAGTGAGCAAGCAGACATGACTAGCTTCAAGGGGCCTAGTGGTGAATGAATGCAAGGTACTGAAGTCCAATCATCATGAAGGGAAAAAATCTCAAAATGATTTATACCATAGTGGCTGACCCTCCTCTTCTTATCCACATCTCCTTTTGTTGGTCGCTCTGATAATACCATTTGCAAGAGTATAAATGAAGCATATGGGTCCAAATAAGTGGACATTTTTACACAAGGAAAGGTGTAACTGAAACGCCATACTTTGCATTGTGTACTGTAGTTTGGAGTTCCACTACACTGTACTGAGCTGACTGTAAATCCAGAAGGCATTAATGCACTCTGAAGCCTGCAGTGGTGGAGGAACTTCATTCATTTATCACTTTTTAATCAACTGCCTGGCTTGGGCTACAGTCGATACATCACAAATATAAAGAGAGATAACCCGATTCACTCAACTCCATCAGGAGCATGTAGAGTACTTGAGCATTGTACCATAATGCACATTGTTCTGCTACAAAGCTAGACTTTGCTTTAGGAAGTTAGTTGAATACTCTCACGGTTCATCCATTCGGCCACCACCCTCATACAAGCTCAGACCCTGCCCTGTGTAAAGTTGGTAGCATCAGAGATGGTAATAGTGATTTAAGTGTTGTCTGCATATGACATGATATGAAAAACAAATGATTGAACCAGATCTGCAAGGGGGTTACATAGATATTAGAATAAAGTGGGACTGATAGAGAAACCCTGAGGTACCCCATAGGGAATTGGAAGTAGATTAGAGGTGAAGGGGTGCATGAAGGCAGATTGAGTTTCGTTCGATAGGAAAGACTGACACACAAAGGGGCCGATTCCGATCCGGGTCAGAAAGCACTCCGACCGAGTTGAATCCGGAGTGTTTTATGACCGAGCCGGATCCCTACAGTCCAACCGAGCGAGTACGATGCGCACGTATGCTGTCGGACTCGGTTCGGTCGGACTCCCAAAGAGGCAATGGGAGCCAGATGTATGACGCGTACATGCGCTCCCATTGACTGAATGGGTACGTCTCGAACAAGTGCGCCCCCTACAGTCGGTACGCGTTGGTGCCATCTGCACCGTACATGCATGTGTTGGGGAGACCCATAGGTATCCCTCTGTGTCCGAGTCGAAGGGCTGCGGGTGTCAGGGGGTCCGATGCGGACCCCCGAAGTTCGACTCCGGGAACTTTTGCGAGCCTGACACTCCGACTCGCACAGGCTGTCCGACGCGTGCATCGTACTGGCTTGGTTGTAAATCGCATCCATTGCATGCCACGGTTAGCTTCCGACCGAGACGTACGAAGCGGTTTGGACCCGGAAGCGACTCAGTCGGTGAATCTCGCGTAGCTCGCATCGTACTTGCTCGCTCGTACAGCTGTACGAGTCGGCCGGAAAACACGTACGGCTCGTAGTTTTTCCAGCCGGATCGCATTCGGTGCCCTTCCGACCCGGATCGGAATCGGCCCCAAAGTAGGGTAGTTTCAGATCTGTGTTGGGAAAATCTGGATTGTGAATAATATAATGCATTGCTTATCTCCATATAGTGAAAAAGAGATATTTTTACATGTTTTTTCAAGGCCTTCTTAGGGAAAGGCAGGAGAGAAATGGGGTGACAGTTCTTCAAGATGGAGACCTCAGTGGTCTTTTTTTTAGAGTATTGTAACCAATGCTTCCTTGCAAACATCGTGGCAGAATCCAAAGAAGAGTTAGAAATGTTAAGCCAGGTGGGAATAATGGTCTCTTGGCCCATCACAAATAGCTGAGTGGGCAGGGGGCTGAGCAAGAATTTGATTTAGTACGAATCATAACAGATTCAATCTTCCTACATGAGGTGGGGGAAATCTGTTAGGCTAGTGCCAGATTTGGATTTAGGTGTAGCCCATATGGTTCCGAGTTACCTGAAAGAAACAGATTAAGAAAATTGGTGTATATTTTGGAGAATTTGTCCTAACAATATTGAGAGAGGTTGGTGCATAGTTCTTCCGAAGGTGTCATGATGCTACTGCTGGCACCTGGATTTGGCACTTATTTTGCTATAGTAAAGATTCCATGAGATGAGTCCTTTGAGAATTCAAACAATAATGGGGTTATCATAGATATCTGTGCAAATTTATGAATTAGATGCCAGTAACCTTTAATAGCCATTCTTAATATACTTTTTGATCTGGGATATTAACCTGATCTCTAAAATCTTTCTATAAAGCTTACATTTTTATTTTGCGTTATGAAGGTCATTATTATACCATGGGCCAGAGGATGAACTGCACAAAGAGGGACAGATATTTAAGGGTGATATTGTGCTTAGAGATGACTTAATTCAGTTGTCTAAGTTAATAGCAGCAGTAGATACATGATTAGAGAGAGGGAAGGGTGTGTTTGTGAGTGTGTGGTTTAAACCTGAGCAGTTAATTGTAGAAATGTTAGGCAGCGTAGCGATTAAGTGGATCTTATGATGGTCAAAGATTTTGGATGAGAACTGAAATAGATTGCAAATTGGATAAATTAGAATGAAAGAAATGCCCTGATTGATGTGTGCGTTGAGAGTTTGAAAGGAAGTCCAAGAGCTCTGAGGCTGTCAATTATGTTGATAGATTTAGTGCTGCTTTTGTTTTCAAGGAGAATGTTTAAATCACCAAATATGGTGAAATGTGTGAAACGTAGAATAAAAGGGGGAAGACTACATAGGAAGATTTTACAGATATGTTTGCTGGGTCTCAGGAAGGGAACGCTATAGTAGGCAGCTGGGGAAACAAGATGGTGGGCTTATTTCAAGTGAGAAAATACCACGTGCTGCTTCCAATATCATTGGTATCTCTGAGTGAGCACATTACATCTCTGCCTTCTGGATTTTTGCTAGTCCACCCCCTAATCTGAGAAGACGAATGCAGTGATGATGACATACCTATGAGGGATTGCAGCTCAGATGTCAGGATCAGAGGAATCTTTAGGCCATGTTACAGTTTGGTGTGAGTTAAGAAACATGAAGATATCTAAGTGGTGTTTAGGAAGGAACCTCGCAGTGAGTAAGTAAAAATGTATAAAGGGCATATATGGAAAGGTCATCAGTGGAAATGGGTACATTTGGTGACAAAGTTTCACGATTTGTGCACAATTTACAGAATACTGGGCCTCTATTGGGGCATAAAGGAAGAGAAGGACTGGTGTGTGACTTATCAACAGGTAGGGGTATATATTTTGCAGCGATTGAGGCACAGGCTGGTGCAGACGGATTAGCTGTTCTTCTGTGCAGAAGTGTAGGAGCCTCTCAGAAATAGCCTGGTATGATAAAGGTGGCATGGACATACAGTAGACGAGAGTGTGCATTTTTTAATATGGCGCATGAAGGAAAATTGCCTTAAAAAGGCAAGAGAATGACAATATGAATAGGACCTCAGCTGCACGTGAGTTCAGCACCAATCTCATTTAATGTTCACTCATACTGAGAAAGGAATACAAATACAAAAATGCAGCACATTTGTTTAAGCTACCTTGCCATTGGGCTGATATATGATCATTTGTTGCTCACTTTAGTTATTATGTCCCAGGTTTTACAGGGTAAGGGGGTTTCTTCAAAAAAACAAAGAAAGCCCACACTTCATTCATTGAAAATGCTGTCCTTCCAGAATCGGTTCTAAAGTGTGTGTTAGAAGACAATGAGTTTTCCTAAAAGTGTATAGGAAAACTAAACTTTAATACTCCCTGCAGCTGGTATTAGTAAAATTACCCACAGAACCCTTTTTTAGGGTCATGCTCAGGCCCCCGGAGAGGCCAGAATTGGAAGAGGAGCCACGTCCATTAGGTCACATAAGAGGAATCGTCAGGGGTATCAACCAGGAGTATGACAGGTGCCCTGAGCAACCAACCGACAACCAGCAAAAAGACCACTTAGTGCTGAATCTTACAGACCAGGTCTTGACTCAAGCACAAAAGGAAATCCTGGAAAAAGGATTGGGCTTCGTACCCACAGAGAGATTTGACAAATTCAAACTTTGTAAAGAAGTCAAATAGTTCATGAGAAAACTGAAACTCAGAGCCTACTTCAACGAAAAATAACCACAAACTAGAGAGGAACATAACACAGGTCTTAGGGTGAAATCCACCTTTGCACCCCCGTATACCATGTTCCCAGCGGAGTTACTGGCTTTTGAGAAGGCATTTATGAAAGAGATACAGAACATCAACCCGGATAACCACAGCTTTTTCCACAATACCACGAAAGAACAAAAACAAGCTATCAAGTAACTGGCAAACAATGGCAACTTAATTATTGAACCTGCTGACAAGGGAGGAGCGATAATTATCCAAACCTCAGAGACCTGCAACCAGGAATGTCAACGCCTTTTACTTGATACCAGGAATTACGGAGTCCTGAAAAATGACCCAACTGAGTCAATAAGGGTCCAGATCACTAGCATGGTGGAGGAAACCCTCACACATGACTGGGTCTCGAACAAAGAGGTTGAATTTCTAATCAGCAAATCAGCTGTAATTCTCTATTTTTACACAATACCTAAAATCCATAAGAACTTAATCAAGCCCCAAGGACGTTCAATTGTGTCGGGCATAGGATATGCCTTCCTGCGACCTCTCGTACAAAAGACAGACACCTACTTTAAGGACACCAAAGATGTCCTGAGGCACCTGCAGGATATGAATCTCGAACCTACAAGCAAATTCCTCTTGGGCTTGAATGTTGAAAGCCTCTGCACTAGTCTCCCTCATGATGAAATACTGCGCATCATAGAAGATGCACTCTTCGAGATCGACTGGGTATACCACATCTGCGCAACATTGTGATGGATTGCTGTAAATTAGCTCTTAACAGAAACTTCTTTCAATACCAAAACACACTCTACCTTCAAAAACACTGGACCAGCATGGGCAGCACCTTCGCCCCTAGTATAGCTGGCCTGTATGTCCATCATTTGGCGTCACATAAGATCCTTAACGCAAATAACCCTTTCCAGCCACACATCAGGATATGGAAACGCTATATAGACAACGTGTTAGTCATCTGGAATGGCAAAAGGGAAACAGCCAACAAGTTCATGACCTGGTTGAACTACTGAAATGAGTATCTGAAGGTCACGAGTACCATCTCCAATAAAGAAATCATTTTTCTGGACCTTAACATCTTCCCACAGGATGGTGGCTTAATAGCCACGAAATATTTCAAAGCTACAGCGAAAAGCTGTCTACTCCTATATGACAATTTCCCTCTGCGACACCTGTGGGACAGTCTCCCGTGTGGTCAGTTCTTGCGACTCAGGAGAAACTGTTCAAATATGAAAGATTTTAAGGAACAATCAGAGGATCTGCGGAAGAAATTGGAAAGAAGGAACTACCTGACTGCACCGACGACCTCGCACCTCTGAAGAACCCACCCAGCAGCAAGAAAGCCTCGTGGTTCACCAACGAACTTAAAACATCCAAGAAAAACTGCCGCACCCTCGAAAAAGCCTGGCGCCACGACCAGACTACAGAAAACATGACAGCCCTCAAGAACGCCACCCGCATACACCACCAGCTGATCCGCACCACCAAAAGAACAACATTCAATCAATGAATCAATCACGACATTTGTAAAGCGTGCTACTCACCCGGAAGGGTCTCAAGGCACTGGGGGGGAGGGGTACGTTACTGCTCGAACAGCCAGGTCTTGAGCTGCTTCCTGAAGGAGAGATGGTCTTGGGTTAGCCGAAGGTGGATGGGGAGGGAGTTCCAAGTCTTGGCTGCCAGGTAGGAGAAGGATCTTCCTCCGGCGGTGGCTCTGCAGATGCGTGGTACGGTGGCGAGGGCGTGGCTGGTCGATCGTAGCTGGTGGGTGGGCGTGTAGAAGGTCATGCGGTCGTTGAGGTACTTGGGCCCAGGTCGTGGAGAGCCTTGTGTGCGTGGGTGAGAAGTCTGAACGTGATTCTCTTGCTGACGGGGAGCCAGTGCAGGTCTCTCAGGTGTCCGGTGATGTAGCTTTGTCGGGGGATGTCCAGGATGAGTCGTGCGGAGGCGTTCTGGATGCGTTGGAGTCTTTTTGCTGTGGTTCCAGCGTAGAGGGTGTTCCCGTAGTCCAGTCAGCTGGTGACGAGTGCCTGGGTAACGGTCTTCCTGGTTTCTGTGGGAATCCATCTGAAGATCTTGCGGAGCATGCGCAGGGTGTTGAAGCATGATGAGGAGACGGCGTTGACTTGTCTGGTCATCGACTGGACAACAACACCCACAACAGCAAGGAACTCTTCAACATCGTCAAAGAGCTCTCCAACCCCAGCGCCGAAAACAACGACATCACACCCTCGCAAGACCTCTGTGACTCACTTGCCTCATTCTTCCATCGCAAGATCGCCGACATACACAACAGCTTTGGCGCACAGACCACGCACCCAACCACCGATTCAACGCCCCCCACCACCACCCTCTGCAACTGGACCCCGGTCAGCACCGAAGACACCACCTGCACGATGAACACCATCCACTCCGGATCCCCAACCGACCCCTGCCCCCACCACATCTTCAACAAGGCCGACTCCATCATCGCACCCCAACTCCGGGACATCATAAACATCTCCTTCACCACCGCCACCTTCCCGGAGAGCTGGAAGCATGCCGAGCTCAGCGCCCTCCTGAAGAAACCGACAGCGGACCCCACCGACCTCAAGAACTTCCGCCCCATCTCGCTCCTCCCTTTTCCTGCCAAAGTCATCGAGAAGACCGTCAACAAACAGCTCGCCGCCTTCCTCGAGACTAACGGATCTCTCGACCCCTCACAGTCCGGTTTCCGAGCCAACCACAGCACCTAGACCGCCCTCATCGCAGCCACCGACGACATCAGATCCCTGCTCGACAACAGGGAAACTGCCGCCCTCATCCTCCTGGACCTCTCTGCAGCATTCGACGCAGTTTGCCACCGCACACTAATACAGCGCCTCAGCAACACCGGAATCCAAGAGAAGGCACTGGAGTGGATCATCTCGTTCCTCGCCCGAAGAACCCAGAGAGTCCGCCTCCCCCTGTTCCGTTCCGCAGCCACCGAAGTCATCTGCGGCGTACCTGAAGTATCCTCGCTCAGCCCCACCCTCTTCAACGTCTACATGAGCCCCCTCGCAGCCGTCGCACGCCAACACAACCTTAACATTATTTCCTATGCCGACGACACCCAGCTGATCCTCTCCCTCACCAACGACCCAGCCACTGCCAGAGCCAGCCTACACGAAGGAATGAAAGACGTCGCCGAGTGGATGAAGAACAGCCGCATGAAACTGAACTCAGACAAGACGGAAGTCCTCATCCTGGGATCATCCCCCTCCGCCTGGGACGACTCCTGGTGGCTCCCTGCCCCGGGCACCACCCCCAAGCCAACGGACCATGCACGAAACCTGGGCTTCATCCTGGACTCTTCCCTCTCGATGACCAAACAAGTCAACGCCGTCTCATCATCCTGTTTCAAAACCCTGCACATGCTCCGAAAGATCTTTCGATGGATCCCCACCGAAACCAGGAAGACGGTCACCCAGGCACTCGTCACCAGCCGACTGGACTACGGGAACACCCTCTATGCGGGAACCACAGCCAACCTATAGAAAAGACTCCAGCGCATACAGAACGCCTCCGCACGACTCGTCCTGGACATCACCCGCCACAACCACATCTCCGCCCACCTGAGCGACCTGCACTGGCTCCCCGTCAGCAAGAGGATCACGTCCAGACTCCTCACCTATGCACACAAGGCTCTCCACGACCTGGGCCCCAAGTACCTCAACAACCGCCTCACTCTCTACACGCCCACCCGCCAGCTGCGATCAACCAGCCTCGCCCTCGCCACCGTACCACGCATTCATAGAGCCACCGCCAGAGGAAGATCCTTCTCCTACCTGGCGGCCAAGACATGGAACTCCCTCCCCATCCACCTACGGCTGACCCAGGACCATCTCTCCTTCAGGAAGCAACTCAAGACCTGGCTTTTCGAGCAGTAACGGACCCCTCCGCCCCAGCGCCTTGAGACCCTAGCAGGTGAGTAGCGCGCTGTATAAATTGTTTGATTGATTGATTGATTGACCTGACCAGAGTATTGGATAAAGCGCTCAAATGAGCCAGGAACAACCACAGGGATGCTGTTTTGGAACCTGTACCACAGAAACCCATGGAAGAGAGACCAATTCTGCATAACAACATTCAACACTGGCTCCAACCAAGTAACCAAGATAATAAATAAACACTGGCGCATACTCAACTGTGGACACTTGAATTTTCCTAAACCTTCCGTTTCGCACAGAAGAGGAAGGAGTTTGCGAGATATGGTGGTTTCACAAGGCCACGAACAAGGACAGAAGTGGGGGCATCAAACACTCTGCACCCGCCACTGATCAGCCACCATGCCTGCGGACAATGTAGTGCATGTCATTTGACCACAAAGAACAAAAACATCACCTTTAACAATGACACAGTTTGGGAACAAACACTGTTTTATGAACTGTAACAGCAAAAACGTGATCTACATGATCACCTCCCCATACTGTCTGCACTACATTGGCATGACCACACACCCTGTGGCGAACACAGAAGCAAAGTCAAGTGCAGAAAAGCGACAACAAAAATGTCATCACACTACTTAGAAACAAATCACACGATACTAGACCTACAATGGCCAGTCATTGAGCAAGGGAATAATGAGGTGACACTGTTTGAAAAGGAACAGCGCTGGGGGTACTGACTGGGCACACATACAAGGGGACTGAATGATGACATACCATGGGGGCAACTTAAATAGCTATCTTGTGAACAATACCCAACCAGCAGCAACCTTTGTCCATCCGTATAAGCAGCAGTAACCCCCAAGATGGGCAATACAGACTCTAGATATTCCCCATGATGTGTACACAGACTCCAGATATGACCACTTTGGTACCTTTGGGAAGTATTAAGATAACGGATTGGTTACACTGGCTAGATATTCCCACTCCTGTATCCTTTTGGGAATACCTTAAACTATAACCAACCGTAGCTCCCATTTTGGTGATGAAGTACTCAGCATTACCGTTTTAACCATCATGAGGATCCTTCAGTCCTCCTATTATCCATTATACTCATGGAAATATTATTTTCCAAACTTTTCTATTATATTTCACTGGCTTTTGAAAAAACAAAAATAACCTCTAAATATCGTTGGTTGGACAAAAACTAATTTAAACATTTTTGATCTTTAAGAAAACTAGTAGAGTGCAACCACTAACTCACACCCACAATGATAAACAGTATCCAGTAAGTAACGCCACAGTGAGGTGGCCATTTTGTTATTGTTAACGTTCTAGTTCCCTGGCACTCATGCGTGTCATACGCGGAAGTCACCACGACAACCTAGAGCCAGTCATTCCAGGAAGGGGCAGCCATCTTGTGTGGTTCGCATTCTAGCGCATACACACACACACGCGCACAACGCGGAAGCTACTGGACACTTAAACAGACTCTCCACAAAGAACGCTCGTCCATCGGAGCCACGGGTAGGCATTGCTTGGGTGCGATAGCAGCTTTGACAATGTAAGTACGGCACAGCCGATCCCCCTGGGCAACGAGTATTTCCAGTAACGGGGTGTGGGTTCTTGCGTTTTTATTCTCATCATTGAACCCTTTTCTTCCCACAGTGTTTGACTACAAGCGCTCCTCCCCTCCCGTGTTTAAGCACATGAGGCATTAGTTTAGCACCAAAAGTGTACGTTAACACTTTGTGTCTTTCTTATTTATCTCACATAATGTCTCTCCATTCAGACAGTCACATGATGTCTCTCTCGTGTTAAAACAAAGGTGACACAACTAGGTCACCAAATATGGAATCAATAACCACAGATGACACCTCATATACGGTGTGTGTTTTTTGTTATTTGTCTTGTACTGTCTTGTTCGTCATGACAAAGGGTAGCACGGCACCCCCGTGAATGAACTAGGAGTAGTCGTGCACAAGTGAAAATATATCACTAATTGACCTTCCACAAGTTTGGTGATGTTGTTTTACAAGAGCATATATCTCTAAGATAACCATGTTTTATTCTATCCTTCCGTATTAATTTACAGGAATATACCAATTAGGTATTGTATGATTGCATGTTTTACAATATGCAGACTAGACTCGAAGATTGATGAGGCAGAACACATAGGTTTCTTGTAGAGTGGTTTAGGGATCAACCACTTTGCTCCTGAAGAAAAGCAGAGGGAAAGGCTTTGAAACAAGTAGAGCAGGGAGGAAACAGCCCATTAAAGCATACATTCCCCCTCTCCCCCTTTTTACTAACACCAGCTTCAGGGTGTATTATAGTTTAGTTTCACTCAGCCAGGTATTTTTTTAACTCACTACATTGCCTCTGACCCTTCCACTTTCACACTAACACATAGAATCACCTCACAAACAAGTGCTGCCACGTCTCCGTCAGTCGCAGCTAACCCTGAGCGTAGTTTGCTTAGTAGCGCTACGCGTAACTACGCGAAGTGCACTTCACACTACGCACACTACGCGAGTAGTGTGGTAGGGAAATGCTGTTCGTATTGATTTCACAGCGCCGGATGCTTGTCCGCACTGTGCAATCATTGCAAATGGCATCTTGCACAGTGCAAGTGGTCGATTTCTGCCGCTCGAGTAGATTGGTACTCGAGCGGCAGCTTTCTCAACGTGGACTGGTAGTTTCTCATTGCGAGCGGTCGCGAGCATACGCGACCACTCGCAATGAGAAACCTGACCTCCCCGCGTTGAGAATCTCGCTGGGAGGTTTATTTTCCACGCTCGTGATCGACAACTTCATGTTGCTGATCGCGAACGAGGAAAAAGTCTCGCCGGGATGTTGATTTTGCTCGCTTGCAGTCGCCAAATTGACGTTGAGGACCGCGAGCAAGGAAAAAATGCCGCTACGCTACGCGTTTTTGCACTGTGCTACGTGCAATTTGCGTAGTGCATAGTAGCACAAACTATGCACGCTCCGCGAGTGTAGTGTAGTACTATGCCCAGGGTTAGTCGCAGCACACCCGTCCCACAGCAGGGCGTGAAGAACCTGATGATGAAGCATGCCACCAAGGGACCTTTTGGTGGGTGAGGGTTATTTTAACAAAACATTTTGTTTTCCTATACACCTTTAGGAAAACTCGTTGTCTTCAAACACTCACTTTAGAACTGATTCTGTAAGGACAGCATTTTCTATGAATGAAGTGTACACTTTCGTTGTTTTTCCACAGCTTACCAAACCTCTTCACTCACTCTCTTGTTTGTGGTTACTATTTTATTTTCAGCCACCTGAAATTTTTAAACAGGATTAGGTGCTGAATTATATGACAGTGATGTTAGATATGGTTTTTAAAAAGTTTTATCAAAGTTAATTTTTTTGCTGAAATTGATGCCTCTGAAGTGTAACCCAAGTTTCTGAACTGAAGAATTTAACTGTTTATCTAGACTTGAGGTTAGGCATGGGTTACAGAGGGTAGCCGTAAAACAGCCTCCAACAAGGATAAGCCCTATCACAAATTAATAACTCAGGGCCACATTACCATGATGGTCGGACAAGCGTCCGAGTGCCATTGTTATGAAATGTGGAAGGGACTGGCCGACAAGTAGGTCACAGTCCCACCCACCAGATTAAGATGCCACCGCCGTGTAGGAGGTCGGAAACATCCCTTACTTAAAAAAGGGCTGCAGAATAAGCTGCAATTGAAAAAGGAATGTTTCTAAACATCCTTGCACCATGTGCCAGGAACCATGTGCTGCCTGGCACACAATGCATGGATTTTTTGGGGGGGCACCACATGTGCCCCCTCGGCCATAAAGCAGAGGTCCCTTTCTGACTTCCTATTCATGGCATTGGGACCGCCATGAACAAGCAGTCGGAAAGAGATATCCTAATCCCTATGGTGGTGCCCGCACTTTCACCGCCCCCGTTTTAGGGATTAGGCATCTGACCTCTGACCTGATGGGGTCTTTGATCCTGTCAAAGGCAACGATCCTACCCCCCCCTCCCCCCTGCAGTCCGACTGGCTGCATTGTCGGTGGTGATCTGCTTCCCTTCATAATGAGGGCCTCAGCTTTATCTTACTAACTGGAGTTTCTTTTTCAAATATTTACAAGTGAGTAGTTTCTTCACATCATGGCTTGACACATTTGACTGCATAGGCACTATCCCAGCAATTTCTAATTTACAGAAATATAGATATCTTTTTTGCTTTTTATATGTATTTAGATGATATGCTGCACATTCTATGTTGATGAACAGTGTCTTTGGAGTAATCACCAGAACTTAAACTAAGTGCAGATATTTTTCAGATAATATGCACATTGATCTCGATTAGTTTTACGATCCAATTTAAACTACCTTAACATTTTCCGAAGATATATGTTATCTAACTGATTAGTTTGAGTGCTTGTAAAGGGACTCATATTAACGTGCAGGTCGATGTTTGTACACCTATGTTGTGGATCCCTAGAAGGAGGCTCATACAGCATGTTGTATTGCTCAGGACAATGGGTGTTCACTTTTGAGTCCAGAAACGGAAATAAATAAATCCTCTGTCTTGAGAGCAGTTGCTCTCTCTCATCAGCGGAGGCCTTCAGTGCTACTCTTCCTCTTAATACAACCGATTCCTCAAGATCATACATGTCTACACTTTGGTTTTCCTCAGAATATTCCTTCTTCAAATTGAGGTGCAAAAAAGACCACCTATGGTTTGCTGCTAGGTAAACAACGAGCTTCATTGAGGTGATTATCATTGCAATAAACGGAGTCTTGTGAAAGGTATTCCCACTCTGCCCACCTAAAATACCCTTTGAGAGGCCATTGGACATAGTTCAATGCCTCCGATATCCAATCATATGTAATGTTCAAGGGAGGAAATCATGCCCCTATAAGCAGGTCGCATTAGATCAATAGTCTCGGAAGCAACCTTTCTATTGTCAAGTAACACATTCCAAATCAGGCGATTCGACAATGGACCAGACAGCGATCAATGTAAGTTTGAATTGCAAAAAACGAATTGAAAAGCAATATGACTACTAAATTGTCAGACATAAATTCCATACACGCAACCGTGCATGGCATTTGCCCACATTTGAAGACTTATAGTATGTAAAAATTATCAGCTCCGAGTCACTTGTCAGAGAGGAAATTATCACCATTTCATTTAAAAACTTGATTATGGGTAACTAATTGCGAATTAAACTTTTTTGAATGCATTATTTTTCGAAAATAGCACTCACTGTACGATACAGTTATTAACTTTCATATATGTGAAAAGGGTTAAATATGTTAGGAAAATTAAAATACCTACTTCCATGTTAAGCAGTCCACGTACTTGGATTTCCATTTTTATGCTGGAATAATTGCATTTTACCAAACATTTAGAAAGTTGTGTGGAAAATAATAAATCTGGTGTATCATTAGGTCAGAAGCAATAGGGCCTCTTACATGAATGTCATATTTTAGGTGCATAACATTAAACGAAGGGACCTGCATAAGAAAGTGCAGAACTGTGTGCCATGGGCCAAGGATTTGGTCTACTGCCTATGGGCACTTTGCACAATGCATGCGTTATGCTGCTCAGCTGAATGGTTGGTATTGTGAAGGAATCATTGGGGCTGAGGAAGCAGAAAGGTGAGATTTCCTGGTATCTCCGCCAGTCGGGATGTTGGACCAAGAAAATGTATGTTTGGTTCATCGATAGAGGCTTGAACTTTTTCGTGGTGTTGTATCCTGTGAGACTGCTAACAATGAGGGTCTTTCTCGTCTGCATTGATTTTTTTTCTGCTGAGGCGTTGGTACTTCAGACTAACAATGGTAGGACATACAGGAGTCACTGCCAATCAGGGTAAAGGAGCATGAGAATAATGCATATCCCTTCTATGTCCACACACTGTACACCTTCCCACAACCAATAAAGCAGCAAGCGAGCTGGCTTTGTCATGAAGAGAAAATAAATATTTCTGAGACTTCTTTTTGAATTATTAATTTCTATTACAGGAAGGTTTGTTGGATGTGGAGAAGCTAGAATCTGAAGATAAGCTGACAAGTACAGAAATCAGTTGCCTTCGCCTAAAAGGGCAAATGATCTACTTACCAGAAGCAGACAACATTCTTTTCCTGTGCTCTCCGAGGTAAATAGACAACTAGTTCGTTGTAAGACCTTTTCCAAGACATATTTATTCAATCACTTGGTTCTCTGTACATTCCTAGCTAAAGAAGGCCAGTTCCCTTTTGATATATTGGACAGACTTTATATGCACTTGCTTTGGGCAATTTTCGAAATTTCAACACACTGAGATTTATTGAGCAGTAAATTAGTCAAACGAAACACCAGTTGCTAAGCACTGAATATAATCTACATATCTATGGAACGGAAACTGTACCCCCGGCTCTATTGAGAGGATGATGTCCATTCATTTTTAGACTATTATTCAAGTCTTTAAAGTCCTCGCAGAATCAGTGGTTTAAATAGTAGGTGGGTATTGGACTGAAATAGAGACCCCTTTTGACTTTGACCGTCCATCATCCAGTCAACACTGTTTTCAAGGCCAATGTTTTTTTTCTGTTTTCAAGGCCAATGGTCTTTTTCAGTTGTTCCTGCTTTGTAGTCAGACTTACTTTTGGTACCAAGTTGTGTGCTGAAAGGATCAATGTACAGACATTGTGACACCTCCTGTGGTGCAAACATATGTGGTGAGGGTTGCTTTTCCCGTGGAATATTTTTAGCACCAGAATAAAAGTTATCAGTCTCTTCACTAGGGGTGGACTTCAATCCTCTTTATCCACTTTTATAGCTACAAACAGTTCATTGCATATCCATTCCTCGTCCTGTTCCGTACATCTGTTTATATCACTATATTGAGAAGCATGTTTTAACAGTTATTTTAAATGCCTCTGAATATAGTGGTATAACCAGAGTACTTAAGTGAAACACTCCTGCAGGTTAAAAATTTACAAGAGACTAGCGCACTTTTATATATGTCACTTCAGGATGCACAAATCCTAAACTCACATATTTATAAGTGCCCTAGCCTCTTGTATGCTTTAACCTGCAGGAGCGTTTCACATTTTTTTCAGAGTTTTATATACTGCGAACTTGACCCAAAGGTATCAGGTTTCAAAGCGCTTCACATGAGCGCAATTTTCATTACACAAGGACACATTCATTTTGTTAGGCACGGGGAGATAAGTGATTTGCCCAGACTTACAGGATGTTGAGCGTCATTGCCGAGACTTGAACCCGTTCCCCGAGATTTGGGATCGCCCGCCCTGGCCATTAGGCCACATCCTCTCCCCTACTTTACCACAGCAGTTAATACCTGTAAATTGAGAAGCATTTATTAACATTTTTAATAAATGCCTCTCACTATAGTGATATGTAAACTGATGTACTAATGTAACGCTCTCACATGCTAAAAGCATACAAGAGGCGCCTCTCCCCTTTCAAGTTGTACCAGCCGCCACTGCATTTGTACATTAGTAATAGTGATTCCTACATAGTGATTTGCAATAGAATTGCTATTTAGTAATCACTATTACTAAAGTTAATACACCTGGCCCAAAATCTTTGTGAATCTGGCGCTTCATTCTCTGTTTTCTTTTGGAGTTATCAGAAATGTTTGCTCATTTCTTTAACAATGACAGTGCTGTTTAATGGAAATCCGTTTTGATTCTTTGTGCTTCCCCTTACAGTAAATTGTTTATGACTTATTTTAATATATAACGTCATTTCAGATGTTGAGGCATTCTTGTCAATACCATTTTTTTTTAAATGCGATCATTTTAAATGGTAGAGCGTGATATGATGATACATATGCCATTACATTGCAGTGTGATGAACCTGGATGACTTGACAAGGCGGGGTCTGTATTTGAGTGACATCCCTTTGCATGATGCAACCCGCGACCTGGTACTGTTGGGGGAACAGTTCAGAGAGGAATACAAGTTAACCCAAGAGCTTGAAATTTTGACGGACAGACTTCAGCATACACTCAGAGCCCTGGAAGAGGAAAAGAAGAAGACTGATACGTAAGTCAGAATTTAAATTCAAAAATGTAATTAAAAACAGGTTTGGATTACCAGCTGGCAAAATCTAACTGATTACAGTTCTTTCATATATCACATTTATACTTTTCACACAGTTAACTTGTATGGATAGCTAATTTTTCATATTTCCAGGGTATGAGCTCTGTTAAATTCGAGTTCCGAAAAAATGTTATGTCTTGCAAACGTTTTGCATTACAGTGCATTGGAGCTAATTGTTTCCCACGAACAATATTTAACTTTGTTCTGTGGGAAATATGTTTCACTGCAGAACATTTCCTTTCCCTACTCCCTGTCCAATTATCAGGGTGCCGGCTTCGCTTATTCAGTCAGTCAGTCAAAAAGAGCTTTATTTCGACCATTTGGTCATCAAAGCACATAAAAGGAGACAGCACAGTACATTTTGTAAATCATTAAAAGAGTATTAAAAAAAAAAGTCATTGTGCAATTTATGTACATAGGTGCTATATTAAAAAGATATGAATATGATTTGTGGAGAGTTTTCTAATTCGTACTTGGGTGTACTCTCTCACAGCAACACTCAATGCTAAATTTAGGTATGTATGGATTATCATCACGGATTGTGTGTTCTACCTTAAATGCACGGGAGATTACAATATTGTGCAATGGAACAAATAGCCTGTTCATGCTATATTAAAAACTCCTAACGAATCTAAAAGTGCTATTGACTTGTCTAATAAACAGTTAAACAGTGTTGAAAAACTACTTTAAGAATATAAAAAATATATAAATATATATATATTTTTTGAAGCCAATCCGAGGGGATATATGTTGCAGTACAAATATCATGCAGTGCAATAAATATGTGCAAACATAACATAGCAGTGTGTAAGTGGGCACTGGGGGTTAGGGTTTTCCTACACTAGTTTTCTTTAGGATAGTTCTACGAATGCACCACATCGAGTAGAGAAACCTAGAAGTGGCGATCACAATAAGTGTGTCAGTTTCATACTTGAGGAGCCTGTGAGCCTCAGTACAGTGTCTAATTCCCAAGTTTCTGCAGAGTTGTAACACCCATTTGGACCTTGGTCTACCATATGCGGGGCAAAAGAATAGGACATGGGATTCGGTTTCTTCTACTTGGTTGCACCCTGGAAAATCAAGTTTGAGGGCTCCCTACCATTTATTAGTAATTGCTCGAAGCGGGAGCACCCTATGCCTAAATTGGAGAAAGAGCTTCTTTGCAAGTTATGGTTGGATATAATCAAGAGCCGGTTCTGTCCTATATTGCTGCTTGATATCCAGAAACCTGGAGGTCACGGTACTTGGTTTAGACCCTTGGCATAGCAGGTCCATTTTATGTTCTCTATGGGAATCAAGTAATGCCTTTCTAGAGGTTTTGGGACAGGTCTCTTCTGGCGTGGTCCACATGTTTGCCCTCCCTATTGCCTGACAGGAGTTCCTGATGTAAGCTAGCCAAGGTAATTTCCCTGCACCAAGGAGGGACATAACGTCCTTCAACTCCTCTTTGTAGTCTGCTAGCTCAGGTGTACTCCACAGGCGACGCCAGTATAGGAGGGGTCTATAGGAAACTACGTCAGCTATGGGGCCAATCACTAAGTCCATTCTGAGCGGTGTTAGTGGGGTACTCAGAGGGAGGCCCAGCAATTGCCTAAGAAATGAGTTCTCAGTCATGGATAGGGAAATAGATGAACAATGGCCCCATAATTCTGCCCCATAGAGTGAGGCTCCCCTGGCCTGCGTTTTGTAAATTTCTACAGGTGGGCCTATCACTTTATGGGTGCAATTTTTATATAACTTTAAAATCCCCCCGCGGACTTAGTCAGTTTTAGACTAGCTTTCTTTATTTGTGGCCCCCAGTCCATTTTTTCTGTAAGTGTAATCCCTAGATAATCAAAAATGGACAACCTGTCTAGAGCCCTTCAATCTAGTTGGGGATGTGGACAGTTTATGGTGTTAGCATTAAAAACCATATACTTGGTTTTCTGGAGATTAATCTCCAGTCCCCTCTTCTTGCAAAAGAGACTAAATACCTCCAGTACCCTCTGCATACCCATGGGTGATTTAGAAAGTAAAAGCGTGTCATCCGCAAACATAAATGCTGGACAAAGTTTCTATTAGGCCATTTAAAAACAGGGAGAAAAGTGTTGGGCCAGGACGCAACCCTGTCGCACCCCTTTCTCTACAGGGAAAGCGGCAGAGAGTTCGCCGTTTTTGCGTAATTGACTTGGTGCAAGCGTTTCAGCTGGTGCCAAAGATATTCTGGCACTCCCATATCAAGAAGGATGCCCCACAGCTGATCTCGCTGCACCATGTCAAACGCGGATTTAAGATCCACAAACGTGAGGTAGAGGCTGCCACCCTCTAACACCACAGTTTTCCAATGGATGAGTTGTAATCTGAAGATCTGGTCAGTAGTGGAGATCCTGGCCCTAAAACCTGCTTGTAGAGGTGTTAGTATTTTGTTTTCCTCTATCCAGAATTACAGGCGCTCCAAGACTACGCAGGCAAACATTTTTTGGACGACATCTATAAGGCTTATGGGGCGATAGTTTGCTGGGTTGAGTGGAGAGCCCTTTTTGTAGATGGGGATGATTTCTGCTCTGGCCCAAGTGGGGGGGGCAACGCCATACCTTGCAAAACGGCATTAAATAATAGCTGTAGGTAGCGTGCCCAGACTACGGGTTCGGAACGGAATAGGTCCCCAGGTATCCTATCCAACCCTGGTGCTTTTGCTGGAAGCAGACTACCCAATGCACCTGTAATCTCCTTCATTGAACATAGGGGAGCATCTATGTTTGAGTCGTTCACATCTAGGGTAGGTGATGTTACCCTATCCTCTCCCTCTTCCTCTGCGGGCCTTGAGTATAGAGATTTAAAGTGGGTTCTCCAAACTTCTTCCCCTAGGTTTGGTCTTAGAGCCGATTGGCCTTCGGATTTCCCTGTTTTAACTAAGTTCCAAAAGGCTCTCATTTCGTGATTGTTTAGTGCTGTTTTGATTGTGTCCCATTTTTCATTTTCCCAATTAATTTTAGAAATCGTTATGTTTTTTTATATCGATCCCTAGGTTCCTTGATTGACAATGTATCATTCATTCTGATATAGTTTAGTAGGGTTTGCTTGGCTTCCTTACATGTTTTATTGTACCATGGGTGCTTAGGTTTAAATTTTTGCCTGGCCCTGTTTCGGTTGTAGAAAAAATCTGCCAATGCAGAAAACAGGTCCTGGTGGTTTTTTTATCAGTGTGGAATGCGGTGCTATGCTATTACTAGTTGCGGATATTCCATGCGCGACTTCTAGAAAGGGAAGGATTTGTTAATAAAGAGAAGCCACTTTATCCGTTGATTGTGCTAGTTCCCCCCATCATACCCTCCTCCTTCCTTTGACCAATACTAGATTGGGGTTGGGGTTTGCAGATGTATTTAGCGGATCTTTAGCCAGGGGTAGACATATTTCAAGTGCCAAAGGGTTGTGATCGCTCTCATGTCGAGAGGTGACCTTAAAGTCAATAGCCCTGTGCCAAAGGCTGACATCTACCAAAATGTAATCTAAAATTGATGCCTGCCCCGGTCTATTAAAAGTAGAAATCCCTGGACTATCATATGGAAATCGGCCATTACAAGCCCTTACTGAATGACTGAGTGTAACTGTGTTCAGTTGTAATACTAGAGGGGTCCATGCCCGTGTTGGTTGGATGTTGGGTTCAGGGATTGACCATACCGAGTCCTCCTCGCTTGTAATGCTAGCAGATAAGCCGTTCAAGGGCTCAAGTTGGCAGTTGAAATCCCCTCCGATAATTATTCGACAATTATCCGGTAGGGTGGGGAGGAATGCGGAGAGGCAATCAAGCGTGTGGGATGATTGTCCATAGCTTACTGGCCGTGAGTAGACATTAATTATTGCAATCCTCATGTTTTTTTGGAAAGAGAGGAGAATGCACAGGACATCGGGGGACTGAGTCTCTATCTTTTTTGCATTACATCCCAAGTGTACACCTACCCAGGTGCATAGACCCCCCGAGGGTCTCCCTCTGGCACCCTGGACTGCTGGAGTACAGTACGTTGCATATCCCACTGTAAATAGATCGGTCTTTGCCCAAGTTTTCCGGAACAGGCATAGCTCGTGTTGATCTACAAATGACCCCCAATCTGGGAGGTCCATTTTCGAGTTAAGGCCTGCTATGTTCCAGGATAAAATCCAGGTGTTTTGTGGCTCCACTAAATTAGTTGGGGGAGTTTGGAGGGTCGGCCTTTCCTCTGATGGGACTTGTTGGCTGTCTTGGTATGCTACCCTTTCCCTTTGGCTACCTTCGTTTGTCCAATTTGGGGTACTAGTGAGGGTAAGAGACTGACTAAAAACACTACCCTCACAGAGCTTCTCCGAGACTGTTTTTTCCCTCTCTTGTCCTTTTTGTGATATGCCAACCAGATGCATGTTCCCCATTTTGGCATCGTTTTTAGTGGTAGGCCGTAGTTTAGTCAATCTACCAGTTCCAAAGAGCTAAACCTATTATTAACAGGGATATTATACATCACTGTTTTTGGGCGTTCCCATCCTATTTTTGGCCTGGCGCCATTTTGATCATTGGACCCCCAACCGTTGGCTATATTTCTCTCTTTGTCTAGCATATGCCGGGGGGTAAAAGTATCCCAGGGGCAGGGAGAGAATATACACATTCTCCCTTAAGTAGCCCCAATCTAGGATGTGTTGAACAGCCCGAGTATCCCTGAAGTTAATCACAACACAATCCCCTACTATGTCCTTTCCCCTCCACCCCAACTAGCTCACCCTACGAGTGAATACAATTTCACCTTGGTCTTGATAGGGGAGAGGCCTATATTTGTTTAACCAGTGGATGCATTTGTTTTTAAGTTCTGGGTGTGTCTTCCCTGGGCCACTTTCCAACTCAGGTACTCCAGCTAAAACGATGACATATGGACCAGAAGCTGGAGGCAGGTCTATGCGCGGTAGCATGAATTTGGTATCTCTTGATTTGGTATGCGGGGAAATCCTGTTAGTAACATCTTGGTTATTTTTGCCTTGTTGTTGGTCCGAAGGGCCTGTTATATTTGGTGTGTGCCTATTTGAGGGTTCGGGGAGAGCACAGTCAGGGGGCCTCGGTTGGCGATTAGCTGGATCCCTGCTCTGTGGGGTGGGCAGTGTAGGAGTAGAGGCTACTTCCTTTTGCGTGATTGTGTTGGACACTATGGGGAGAGATAAATCCTCGAGTGTGGCTGGGGTTACCTTGTTTTGGTGTAAGACCTGCTCAGGGGTAGGGTTTTTTGTGGACTCAATTTTGGTAAAAGCAGCTTCTACTTTGCCCACTCAATGGTCTATTGCATGTGACAGATTATCAATGCGTGTCGTCAGAGCATCAAGTTCAGTTTTTAAAGTCAAGGTAAAATAGGCTTTGAGTTCGATTACCAAATTAGACACCCATGGCGAGAGCTCCGAAGTCTTCTGCGACAGGTCGTCTGCTTCTGGTCCCCCCAGGGGCTGGCTTAGTGGCGTATCGTCGACTTGTTTATTCTGCCTTGCTTCCTTATTTATAGCTTGTTTCCTTTTCCCTCCTGTTTTCTTTGCGCCACCTCCCAGGGTGATCTGAGGGCCACTGCCGGGGCCTGTCTTCACACGTGCATATAAGGGCACTCCATCTATAGTCACGTTGGGTGTTAGGGGTAGGGACAACGTCCCTGACTCCGTCGGTGTTGGGCTCATGGCAAGGGTCGGAGTTAGAGAGAGTCGTCTTTCAGTGCACTCAATTTCATTGGACACTGCTCCAATTGCCCGCTGTAGCATTTTATCAATTGCAGTCGGTTGTGCAGTTAAACGGGCCAATGGGACTTTCTTCCTGGTGGCGGGGCCTTTCCCTGGGGGGGGGGTACGTTTCCTCATAGTTCGTTTTAGACCAAACCCCTGCAGCAGAATGAAACTTAATGACTTGCAGGGATATGGCGGACAGTTGACAATTGTGAGAGCACTACCCTTGATGTTGCCTGCAAAGTTCTCTCAGTCCCCCTGCCGGTAGTCCATATATAAAACTAAGGGGAGTGGCCCAGCCCAGCCTCGTCCGGTCTAGGACGGGCGCTGCGGGAGCCGCGATTTGAATTTATGCGCCTCCAGGTGCAGGCAGCTGTCGTCAGCAACTTCAGGCATGATGCGGGGCAGGCTGGGAGTTTGAGTCCCTCTCTGTGGCATCCCCCGGTAGCAGGTAAGCGGTTCCCGTGCTGCGGGAGCCGCAATTTGAATTTATGCGCCTCTGGGCGCAGGCAGCCGTCTTCAGCTCCTCCAGGCGCGATGCATGGCAGGCTGGGAGTTTGAGTCCCTCTCTGTGGTGTACCCCGGTAGCAGGTAAGCGGTATCCACACTGCGGGAGCTGCGATTTGAATTTATGAGCCTCTGGGCACAGGCAGCTGTCGGCAGCGCCTCCAGGCACGATGCGGGCAGGCTGGGAGTTTGAGTCCCTCTCTGTGGCATCCCCCGGTAGCAGGTAAACGGTTCCCGTGCTGCGGGAGCTGCAATTTGAATTTATGCGCCTCCGGGTGCAGGCAGCCATCGTCAGCGCCTCCAGGCGCGATGCGGGGAAAGCTGAGAGTTTGAGTCCCTCTCTGTGGCGTCCCCCTGTAGCAGGTAAGCGTTCCCGCGCTGCGGAAGCTGCAATTTGAATGTATTGCCTCCGGGCGCAGGCAGCCGTTGTCAGCGTCTCTATGCGCGATGCGGGGCAGGCAGGGAGTTTGAGTCCCTCTCTGTGGCGTCCCCCAGTAGCAGGTAAGCGGTTCCCGCACTGCGGGAGCCGTGATTTGAATTTATGCACCTCCGGACACAGGCAGCCGTCGTCAGCACTTCCAGGCTGGGAGTTTGAGTCCCTCTCTGTGGCGTCCCCCGGTAGCAGGTAAGTGGTTCGCTTATTCACATAATAAAATGATTACTGCATTTGCCGGAAGTCTGTAATCCTTTCAGCCTGGGACTAGAAGAGTTTTGCATATAAAGAAAAGCACTCGAGTTAGTCTTGCAGGTGTATCCAGTCGTGGAACAACCACAACGCTTGTTTATAAGAAGATTTACTCATGCTTAAAATTGCTGAAACAAGAGAAATATTAAGTGAGTAAAACCTCAGCAATTGTGATCATGTGTAGAATGCATTGTGCACATTGCATAGGGAGTGAGCTGAACTATTTTTACCACTGGAAGTTATTTCAGAGAATCTAATTCTGGGGTAATCTGGGTGACAGCGCAGACATGTAGCAGAGAATGAGCTATTGCAGAATGGAAGCGAATCAAGAAGCACATTGTACATTGGTGCACAGCTGCCCAAAACCCTATGGGGTCACTTTCATTTTTTATTTGCCAAGGTAAAACACACAGCAGAAGCTAGCATTACCCAAGGTGTACAGATAATTAGAGAATGAGTCAAAGAAAATATTTCACCGGAAGTATAAACCCTAACTCAATCAATAAAAGGGGGGAATAAAATAACATGTAGGCACTTTCTCTAGAAATCATTTCGTATTGTAAGTTAACCCGATCATTTTTGTCCCGCAAAGTGGTCTAAACAATAGTAAATACTTACCTAATGTGATGCTTTCTCACGATTAGTAATAATGGGCTTTTAACAGTGTCCACCATTTATTGAAAACATCGCAATTATGATGTTTCCAGTTTCGAACTACAACAATCCTGGCTTCCCCTCGACATCAGAATTATTCTTTTCCATTTGCTCGGTACCGTAATTACATTGACAGTGGATCCTTTCCAATTGAGTGGCTTGCAGTGGCCCTGCCCAAATAACGAAATTATGGAGAAGTTAGGCAACGTGCTTATCCAGGAAACTGTCTAATGTATTAGTAAACCACTTCATCTTTGTCAAGTAGGCTATAATTTAAATAGAATAAATATTATGTGTATATGATATTTAAAGAGATCATCTGTTTATGCAGTGGAATCTGAAAAAAATCTTAGTTATGGAGAAGGAAAGTTTCGGTTCTTTTAAGGACATGGAGTTAAGGATTATGTATCATTTGGCCACTAGTCGTTTCATTCCTGCTTCTGCTCTGATCGCAGCAAAAACAAACATAACAAAACTATGATATAATCTCCAAAGAACCTTGAATATCTTACCTCATTATTATGCATTAACACACCGGAACTTCTCTTGAGTGCTATCAGGTGGCATACAACTCAGACAACCGCCCAAAAATATTGTATGTCCCATGCACAGGGACTCATACTATACTTGTAAATTTAAGATATATTCATCCTAGTTGCCGGTAGTGTTGAGTGGGTGGTCTAACACTAGCCTCTGTAACCTTAGCAGATTTGAAACTTTCCCTCTGGATTGTTAGGAAATGTGCTGTGTCAGGACCAGAAGCGAGGATAATCCATGTTTAAAATTTGCTAACATCCAAGAAAACTATTCACATCACTGACTTGAAATCACTTTAAGCCTAGATGTGAAAGGCAGCCCTATGTAATTTGTCTTTCCTTGATGGCCAACAACCTCATACTCATAACTGGCTCTTGGCAATGAACAATTAAGGATTACACCACGAGTATCATTCTGCACCATGTTCCGTAGATTACTTTTCAACAGCAACATCAGCTATAACAATTACATCATTAACATAATGTGGAGAGGAAGACAACAGATCTCCCTTTTTTGGAGAGTCAAACAGTACCTTGGGCATGCTGTGTAAGTACTAGTTCTATTCAACATTATTTGAAGCAATGCCCTATCTGCATGCTTCAGCGTCATGGTGTGCGCAATGATGGTGGACGTGCCCTGTTAGAGCTTTGCAGCTCAGCCCCCATTATCCGATAAAATCCTCCTGCACAAAGCAACCCAGAGGTTGCTAAGTAGCTCTATGGCAACCCGACATACTTGTGACCAGCCTGCAAGCCTCAAGAACATCGGAGTGCTGTCACGAGACGGTGAAGCCGGCCCAGAGGAGACACGGACTGAGGCCTGAAGATGGGAGGCGTGGCCCACTCAAATTATGTGAGTCCGGGGCTGCACGCTGTGCTCGGCGAGCCTGGGATTGCAGGAGCACGACGAAGGTGGCGGCGGTCCGCTGGCCCGCTTTGGACGCCGGTTCTGCGCCAGAGGCTGATCGAGCATTGTGTACACACAGACGCCTGCCATCGGAAAAGACGGCCTGGTGGTGCGACTGGACACTGGGGGCTCACGCGACATCCGGATGCACGGACAAGAAGGTATTCCGCCTAAAGCGGCTGTCAGTAGAAATCAGTGGTGAGCAGCAACAGAGTTGGAGTGGCGTGTAACAAATTATTTAAAAATCTGTCTGGCCCTTTACGCATGAACTAATGCGACACACTCCCGGGAAACGATGAGGCCTAGTGGACCCGGGACCCCGTCTGGATTGTAGAGGTAAGCACCATGTACAAGGAGGTTAGCACTGAACACCAGGAATGCCCATGCGCAGGAATACAAGGGCGTAAACACAGATTTGACTTCTACTCTTGGCCAGCAACTCTTCTGCAATCGACAGACGCATGCGGCAGGGCTCACGCTGCAGAACTAGAGGTAAACCCATAGAGGGCAGCGGGACCGGAATGCAGATGTGCAGAGCGGGACAGATCACCGCAGACACCCCTGGCCACCACACGGGATGGCAGCCTAGAGGGAGCATATTGAGGGCTAAGGCAACGAGGGCTTGCGGATCCGTGGGAAGGAACACAACTGATGCAAATGACGTGCAGACTGCGATCTACTCCGCCATAAATCACCACTCTGTGCATTGACAGTTGAGGCGCGTGGTCCCTGGGCTTGAGCAGCCAATTAGCAGGGTGACAGCAATGCTTGCATAACTCAAGAATGTAAGCCAGTTACTCCATACCCTGACACCACATGTCTGACATGGGTCGTCTCAGATCTGGCCCTGGAGGTCCGACTGGCCAACTACCTCCGTTTCGCTCTCAACCAGATAAAACGCTGAATGTGACCTCCGTAGATACCTTGTCCAGTAAACTAGACGTGGTACTGGCTGCAGTGGAGAAGTTAAACACCACAATGGAGCTAACATGGACCTCACTCGAAAATAAAATTGACAAGGTAACCCTTGACCTAAATCTCCTGCACACGGATCATTGGAAGCTAGCAGACCGAACAGCACGCTGGAAGCAACCATGGCGAAACTTTTCCCCAAGACGCAAGAAACTGGAAAACGCCTCAAAGAACTTACATCCAGAGTGAAGCTTCTAGAGTATCGAGCAGAAGACTCCGAGGGTTGTCCTAGACGTAACAATGTGCGTATCATAGGACTTCCGGAAGGTGAGGAGGGCAAAAACGTCACAGCCTACGCAGAACGATGGATCCAGGATTTGCTACCAGAAGGATCATTATCACAGTACTTTGTTGTAGAGCGAGCCCACAGAGTAGTTACCCGACACCCCCCTCTGGGTGCGGGCCCCAGACCATTCTTGTTCCGCATACTGAATTACAAAGATAGAGACGTGATATTGCAAGAAACCAGAAAATTACAGAAAATTCAAGTGGCAAACAGTAAAGTAAGGCTCTTTCCAGATTACAAAGCGTCGGTCCAAAAACCAAGGAACTTCTTTCTGGAGGTAAAGCAAATGCTCTGTGACCAGGACCTCTAATGCTCTTTGATATTTCCCGCCCGACTGTGAGTGGTCGCAAAAGGCAAAACCCACTTCTTCGATTCTCCCGCCGCTGCCTGGGAGTGGCTAGACTCCATAAACTCTGAAGGTGCCGCCTAATGCGGCGGGAAATCTTTGAGATTGCCACCGAGTGCGGAGCTGAAACAACGCAAAGGGGAAAAGAGATGTTAGAAAACAATGTTGTCACAAAGTCCAGGCCCCAACCTGGAGCAAATGAGGATGGACCAAATAAATGCGCTGCAAGCAGCAGCAGAAATAGGAAGTCAACAATGTGAAACCTTATTGGAGGAAAGCTCACATGACAGAGTGAGTGAAGCGGAATCCATAGACAGGACATCGAACTTGCAAGACTCAGGAACTTTGCCGGAGATCACGCCTCAAACAACAGATGACATAATATAATAAACTGTTAGCTACCCGACCAATCCTGGTCATGATGCTGCAATGATGATCACGCAAGTACTAAGAGACTCGTATAGCACTGTTATTTTTATCTCACTTCTAATTGTGACAGCCATAATGCCCTTCTCAAGTCACAAATAATGCATGTGTAGTCACTGCTGCAGGGATCTGGCAGCCCTCACACACATGAATGCCTCCTGGGCTGATTCTTTGGCATATGTAAATGCTAAAGCAGCCACGGCTACTGCTTGCTTTTAGACAAAGGGCAGATCCATGAACTCTCTCATTTCTGCCGACACCTGTCGTCTGGGTGGCTGTACCCACTAGCCATTGTTCAAATGTCTGCTTGTTTTATGATCTGCACAGCTGCAAGTTGCATTTTTGCCCTACTGGTATTATTTGTTCTAATTTTTGTTAGCTTGGTTATCCAACACACTCCAACTCAATTTAATAATCAATATAGCATAGATAGGATAAGTCGGGAGGCTCCACCCTTGTGCTCCCTCGCAGATACCATGATCGGCCCAGGACCACTCACTAGCCTCCAGTCCACATGTCTTCCCAAAACATGACACATATTAAAATATGCACCTGGAACGTTAGACGGCTACATACTCCTTCCCGTAGGTACCTGATCCACTCCTATCTTAAGCGGCACCATGTCCAAATAGCTCTCCTCCAAGAGACACACCTCACAAAACCGGAGACACTGAATTTGCAAAGGAGATGCAGAGTTCAGTTAGCCAGTATGTCTTAGTAAAGGCAGACTGGATGGTAGGCCTGTAGTACTGGCCTCCATATACACTCCTAATACTGAACAAGCAGTTTTTCTTGACTCCCTGTCGAGCAAACTTTCGACATGGCATGGAATCCCATTGCTCCTTGGGGGAGACTTTAATTGCGTGCTGGTCACGTCCCTAGACAGCTGCTTTCCTCCTTTGCCTGGGGACCCACTGTAGCAGCCATGAAGGCATTAGACACCTGGACCACTCAATGGCACCTGGTAGCCGCCTGGCTGCATAGAAACCCCATAGATCGAATCTACTCATTCTAATCAGGGTCGCACAGTTCACACTTCTGACTCAACAGAATACTAGTTACAGAGAATTTATTACCTGTCGTAAGCGAGCCTCAATATCTCTGAGGGAGAATGCACTCCAATCACAACCCACACACTCTACAACTAGCTTGGGGCAATAACACAGCTCCGATCCCCAGATGGCGCATGCAACCTAATACATTAGAAAACAAATTATACAGCAAATCAGTAGGCGCTGCCATATTAAACTACTTTGACGAGAATACAGGCACTGCATCATCACCCCTCATTGAATGGGACGCCTTCAAGACGGTGATGCGAGGACATTTCCTAGGCACACAGGCTGGCATACATAAAAAACTTGAGGCAGCCCTTAGTAAACTAGAAAATGGATTAGCCCTCCTTTAAGAACGCGCACCCACTGATCAAGGGGTCTAGCACTAGACTGCGTGAGAACAGAGCAGAACACACCCGCCTACTGGAAAGTCTCCGCTGTCTTAATCACTCAGCGCACTCAGCACATACCCATAATACAGCGGATAAAGCTGGCAGGCTACTTGTGAGGCTCATTAGGCAAGACAATGTCAGGTGTCTTGTCACATCCATCTGCTCCCCACATGGCACATTACTATATTCGCAATAGGACGTACACCAGGAATTCACACAACACTACGATGTCTTGTATATGTCCACAGTCATGGCTACGACAGAAGAGTTTCACCAGTATCTCTTGGAAATCACCCTCCCTAAAATAACTCCGGAACAGATGTTAGAACTTAACGCCCCACTAAACCTGGAAGAAATTCCGGTGAGCATGCTTTCTTTAGCCAAGGGGAAATTCCCCAGGCGCAGATGGTGTTCCACCTTAATTCTATAAAGCTTATGCCGAAACGTTACCACCCCAGCTAAAGAAAGTACATGACGTTGCGCTATCTAATTCCACACTCACAGACAAGCAACGAGAGGCACTGTTGGTCTCTCTACCTAAACCAGACAAAGACCTGACCCTATTAGGCTTCTACAGACCACTAACACGGACTACAAAATCTTAGCCTCTGTCATTGCTGCGAGACTAGCAACCTTGGTGCAGATGTTAGTAAACCCAATCAAAACGGGTTTGTTCCCATCAGGAACACCTCCTTAAACATACAAATGCTCTTCAGAATACAAGAATATGCTACACACGCGTGGCCCAATTCTGGGTGCTCGTTTCTGGACCTGGAGAAGGCTTTCAATTCCCTCAGTGGCCCTATTTATTCGAGGTACTGCACAAATACGGCTTCGGGATACATTTCTCAAGCTGATTAAGTTGCTTTACACACAACCCATTTTTAGGGTTCTAACAGAGGCACCAGACAAGGGTGCCCCTTGTCCCCATATTGTTCTCGCTAGCCATGGACCCGTTAGCAACACAACTACATGGCGGGGGTGATGAATGAGGCATACAACTATGGGATGGAATGCATGTGATCTCCGTAGACGTGGACGATCTCCTGTTATATTTAAGGGACCTACAAAACATCCCAGACACCATAGCAGAAACACTGTGGCAGTTTAGAGCGATGTCAGGTCTGAAAGTAAACTGGGCCAAATCAGCCTTGTATTCCATTGGGGCTGAACCCCAGAATCTTGGTCTTCTGATAAATAATTCCTTTCTTAACTGGCAACCAACTTCCTTCCTGTACCTTGGTATTTTTATATACCGCAGCCCCATCAATATCTTAGAAGGTAACCTATCAAGTGCTGTTTCCTCCATCAGATCACAGGCAAAGTTCTGGAAAACGCTGCCATTAAATGTGATGGGTAGAATAGCTTTGACTAAAATTGCAATATTGAGAAAGCTGCTGTACTATTTCGCAAACCTCCGTGTTTATGTCCCAACTAGAACGTTTCGCGGGTTGGAGCAGCTGATTCGGGACTTTATATGGAACTAAAATCGCCACAGACTGCCACTCTGGAAATTGTACGCACCTCCAGATAAGGGAGGTCTAGCCGTCCCGAATCTGGAGCTCTATTACCTGGCTGCACAGTTGCAGTGGGCGACGAAGTGGCTCGCTGGGCTCAATCTAGCCAATACGGCCACGATTCAACCAGCTTGGATGCTATCCCAGATCTACCACTTGTTCCATCCAATGGCTCGGCCCTCTATCCCATTGCTGACCAGCTTAGCCCTAGCCTACCGATGCCACAAATGTAGTCTATACCACACCAGAAACACAATTCGCTATGCTCCAGCACTGCCCCTCATTGGTACCCCGAGAAACAAAACGGAAACCTCATACAGTGCATTTGCACACTGGCACGAAGCTGAGATACACACCCTTGGTGACTTGTACGATGACGGCACACTGATATCCTTCAACAGGCTGACACGTGAGAATGACCTGCCAGCAGGCTAATTCTTTTTCTTTAGCTCAATTATAAGATCACTAACGGCGGCTTTGGGAGACATAAATACTGAACCACAAATGCATTTGCTGATTCAATACCAATATGTAATGGGGAATGGGAACAACACAGTACACTGACTGACGGAGGCATTACTAACTCATACTTTCCAGCCTTTGTCATCCCTGCGGACACTGTCGGAGGGGAATGGGACACAATCCTGGCCAGTCTGACGCAGATCCCACCAAACGGCAAATTTTGTGTAATACAGACGTACATCATACACAGAGCATATCTGTCACCAAACAAATTAAACAAATATTTCCATTTAACCAATTTGGCATGCCCCGCTGTAACCTATTAGGAGCAGATCTCCTCCCCATGCACTATGCTGCATACATATTGGCATATTGGCAGCAGCACTGTCAGTTTGCACCGATCGACCCCAACTACACACGTGGAAGAGTGCATACTGGAAATATTCCCCAGGTCTAAAAAGCACAAAGCTACTTCAAGATTCCTAGATTTAGGACTAATAGTTGCTGAAAGACTAATCACCAAACAATGGAAATCTAGGCGACCCCCCCATCCTTAACAACTGGAAGAGCTCGCTTGTGGTATGGGCTTAGGTAGAAAACATTGCATTACATAGGGAGGAGATAGCTGGTTTACGCAAATACCCCATCGCACAATATTGGGACACAATACTTGCAGAAATACATAATGCGGGCCAAGACACAGAGGGAAGCAACTCACTAAACGGTGACAAGGGCAGAGGGGATGCAGACATTTAAACGGTGTACATTCTGGGACCCACACACACAACTGAGAAGAGGGCTGCACACGGGAGGGGTGCAAAGGTGAAGCCCAGGGGTGTGGTAGAATGCGTATCTCAATGTAGACTGTCCTGTAGAGGTGGGACATGGGGGATTGGGGTCGAACATCCATGCGATACAATCGTTATGGACTGGGGTGATTTATGTATGTTGCATCTGTTGCAATTCGTTCATTATTGTTAATGTTACATTGTTCTAACTCATGAAATATTGACCACACAGATACAATGTAAACTGCAATTGATCCGCTGCCCTGTAGGTTTTTCAAGGTATAATTATGCTGACAAGTATTTGTAACTATTCGAGATCTCTGTTAAGTGCACATGTATATAACAACTGAAGTGGACCCTACAGGAACTACGAAACTTACCGAGTGTAATTAATATACTTCAACTGCCATGCCTAACATGCTCTTCTTTTTCCCTATATAAATCAATGACCAACAATTGAAAATTATCAAATATCCTGTACTGAGCAAATATGGACATTGTATCTATAATACTAAAAATGTAAATAAAGAAATGAAAACAAAAACAAATGGTGTGCCATGTCACAGTAAAAGTAGCAACCTACAACACACAGTCTTCCTAGCTATAGAACAATCTTAAGGTATCCAGTGGCCTTCACAGTAGCCACAGCAGTGAAACCATCTGTTTACTGCCTGAGACCAAAGTGAACCCTTCTCCTGCTATGCAGCCAAGACCTGGGATTCTCATATAAAATTGTAAATTAACTCTGAATTTACCTGCACCGGCATAACTATCGATTGATTTTACTGGCACAATACTTTAGGGCAGGTACATTGGTAAACTTCTGAATGTGACAGGGAAATGCTGCATCGAGCCACTGTAGATGGCTGCATAATTATGCCACTACAGTACCGCAACTGTCCATAGGTAAACACCAAATTGCAAGAAATGGTTTTGTAAGGCTGTGTTGCTATTGGGATCAAAAGGCCTAAAAGGCAAAACATAACTGCTACTCCAGAATTCCGTGGATCAGAGCAGGTGGCGGCCCTGTTTTTGTTGGCTATAGTTACTGTTATTCTGAGGCCTGACGAGGGAAGAGTTATCCAGATATAGCAAGGGACAGGATTTTGATAGGTTGCCAGGGCATAGGTGAGAGGCTAAAAAGGAGGAAAGGGACTAGGAGCGCATTAAGGTTCACCATGCAAGCTCCCAAAGTAGCCAGTTATAAACAAAAAAAGGGGTATGCAGTTCCTATAGGAGAAGATTGTATAGCAAGCAAGGTATTGGTCAGTGCAAGACTGAGATACCAGAGTGGGGGATATGATTGCTCAGGAGCAATGGCCTTCCCACACCCAGATGGGTGTCATGTTTCGTCATAGGGCAGCTCCTCGTTGGGCCGGCACTGCACTGCCCGACGACCCCTTGAGGGGATCTTTTGATTTTTTTGCCACATTTGAAGTATGAGTTGCAGTGCTCTGTTTGTGAATAGATGTAAATTGGTGTGTAGTGAATTAAAATGAATTAAGGAGGATCTAAGTGAATTTTAAAGTTGGTCCCCTTGTAATTAAAAGCAGTGAGTAGCTGCCTGGATGTGGATAAATTGACCTAATCCAGCTTTTATGGATAGTTCAACTCGTCTCTTACCATATTTCAGTCGTTGTTGATTTAGGCAATTCTTCAGGCCCGAAGACCTTTTTTACTGCGGATTGGGTTACTCAGGGTTCTACAGCTCTATTAAGAGAAAGAAGTCAAAGAAAGAATTTCAGAATTTTACATTTGTACTCAGCGTGTTAGTTTTATGTGCTCCTATGTACATTATGTATTTTCTCCAACTCCATCAGTACCATAAATTGGTTAAGTGGCCCGGTGATACATCTGTTATTTACAGTGCTTACAAACAGCAGAAGTGCCATATCACTACTGAAGAAATTAACATCTTTAGAGTGCACATTCACTCAAAAAGAGCATCTTGGTGCCCCAAATAGCCAGAAACACCACTTCCAAAAGAATCTTGTTCTCGGGTAACAGAAAAGATGAGTCTTTCGAGCATTCCTAAAGAAAGAATGCTTTTGCATAGGTACAAACAAGTTATTATTATTATTATTTATTATGTAAATGTTATCTTTATATACCATGTACTGTTCCACTACACCGCATCCTGAATATTCTCAAACCCTCATGATGATTCTTCATATTCCTCAACTCCTTTCATTTTCTAACATTATGCATCTAAATGTCATTGGGTTTGTTTGCCATCTCCTTCTAACTTACTCTTTCTGTTTTTTTGATAGGTTGCTATACTCCGTTCTCCCCCAATCCGTAGCCAATGAACTGAGACACAAGCGCCCTGTGGCGGCTAAACGATACGATAATGTGACCATCCTCTTCAGTGGTATTGTGGGATTCAATTCCTTCTGCAGCAAGCATGCCTCTGGAGAAGGAGCCATGAAAATTGTTAATCTTCTTAATGATATTTACACACGATTTGACATTTTGACAGATTCTCGGAAAAATCCTTATGTTTATAAGGTAAGTTTTTTGTAGGTACTATAGGAGCCTTCTTGTGTGAAACTAATCTAACGAGGCATAATGTGATTAATGCACTGTTTTCCTTGGTTAGGTGATCTTGGGCTGATCGAATTATATTTGCTGTGTTTTGCCACAGGATGGCAGATGGCAAGTTTAATGTTAGAATGGCAAAGTCATCTCTGCTGTTTGCTTTTGAAAACACGTTGAAAGCTACAACGCATCTGGCATGTTAAATTCAGTTTTTAATATAATTAACCTTTTCAAATAAAATCGCTTTTCAAAAATCTACAAATAGATTATTTTTGGTATATATATGTGCACAGTCATGCTGCACTTTTCTTACCTCTAAGGCACAACATCTTCTATCGACTGTAAAAAAACAAAAAAACAATTCCATACAATAGTTTGAACAACTTGAGACACATTCGCAAATAACGACTTTTTTTCACCGTGGTAAAATGTGATAAGTGGAAGGCCAACAAATGACTGGTTGCGCAGTGTGCACGTAGAGGTGAGTCACACTTTTTTTCTCATGACTTAAATTGTGCATGTGACAAGCTGAGCTTGGGCGGATATGTGATGAGACAACGCGATCATTTACATCGCGGTACGTTACATTGCGGTTATTACAACTCAAGTCGTTACAACGACTTGCGCTAGAGGCTTTGGACTTAGGAATAGTATGATTTACTATTCTAACTCCAGTGTGTGTAACATTAGGGAAGGTGTTGGAATAGTAAATCATACTATTCCTTAGTGTAGAGCGCCATCCAGCGCAAGTCGTTGTAACGACTTGCGTTGTAATGACCGCAATGGAAATGTATTGCGGTGTAATGACCACGTTGTAAAGGTCGTTCGCCAGCTTGGGCATTTATATGAGCTACTCCATAATCTCCATTTTGTCTAAGTCATGTTTCCAATTCAAAACAAGCATTTGCAATGCAATGGGTCTCGCCCTTGGGACCTTATATGTATTTAGCTATGCAGCACGTTAGGCTGGGTGCTGAAAAATCTACTGTTCTTTAACATGGAGGGAAAGTAAGCACCAAACTGTGTGACATGCCAGGTATGGGAACACATGGAGAGAAATATTACCTTTCAGTGGGAAACGGTATAGTCCAAAGCTCTGTTTTTAATATACAATCAGAGCCTTCAGTGGTCATATCACTGAAAATACAAGATTTGCAAAAAATATTATTATCTACGGGTGCTCGAGGAAGACAATTTCTATGGACTGGAATCTTTAAAATGCTAAAGTGATTCTGGTATTTTACTGACTTCTGCTGGTCGTTTTCTATCAAGTAAGTTAAATAGAGGTAGTTGCCAGAAAAATAAAAAAACATAAAGTCCCTCAGCAGAAAGCAATTCTGGTATTTTACTGACCTCTGCTGGTCATTTTTTACAAAGACAGTTAAATAGAGGCAGTTGAACAGAAAACAAAGTCCCTAAGCGGAAGCAGACAAGTCCTAGGGCTGAGCTCCAGAGCCCACAAAGTACATACACATATAGTATATAATAAGTATATTCTAAAGTATATACATGAGGTCTCGAATGCTCGACCTAAACAGGGAAATTGCTAATTAACCATGTGCCAGAGAAAAAGTTGGAATCAAGGCTGCACTTTCAAAAGTTCACAAAAACACACCACAATATTATAAGACAAGTACAGACCTACTGGCTTTATATGTACTTGTTTGCATTGGCGCTTTGTGCGCATATTGTGTTTTTATAGTTTATCGTTCCGACATGGCCATCTGCTACATCGGAATAGTAAAGAAAGACCAAGGGCCTTATGTAGGTGGGCTTGCATTTACCACTTCATAAATACCGAATCATACCGATTCGGTATTTATGAAGTGGTAAATGCTATGTAGGTAATGAGTCGGTAATTATTACCGATTCGTTAACATTCGGTAATTACCGAATCGGTATTTACTGATTCGGTAATGAGGCATACCTTCCCATTGATGGGAAGGTATGCCTCATTACCGAATCAGTAAATACCGATTCGGTAATGGGGGGAACACATGTAAGGGTGGCAGGGTGTCACAATGACACCCTGTTGCACCCCTGAAACGGCCATGTGTGCACATGTGGCACACATACATGCCCTAAGGGCATGTATGTCTGCCACATTGCACACTTGTAGGCGCTTTGAAATGCATTTCCACATCCATTCTTCATTTACCACCAACTATTAGTTGGTGGTAAATACCGACTCCAAACATCACCCACACACTCCCCCTACATCTCATTTCTGTATTCGGAATTTACCGAATCGGTAAAATTACCGAATCGGTAATTTTACCGATTCGGTAAATTCCGAATACAGAAATTGTCCCCCTACATACCAAAAGCCTAAATACCGGTTGGTAACGGTATAATTACCGAAAATCGGCCGTTACCGACCGGTATTTGGCTACCTACATGAGGCCCCAAATGTTACCTTGCAGAAGTGTAAGCACTGTGACACATACGCACGCATGTGTTCATACAGCGGCCATGTTGGCATCGTTACCATGTGTGCAAGCATGTGTTGTGATGAACCAGTCGCCATTTCCGTTTGTTGTTGTTGCTAAACCATTTCAATTTGGCCAACGACCATGTCAGAATGGAGGTAGAAAGTATAGTGCCCAGGGCCCTTAACAGTGAGGCGAGAGGCCAAGTGGCAGTTGAAGTTTCCGGGCCCTCAATAATCTATATATAAAAAAATAATCATAATAATGCACAGCAGGAGCACACCAAGAAACAGATATTGGCAAAACTATTCGGTCTGTCTTTTTGCCCTCCAGATCAGTATCTAAAGTGATGCCTCACAACCAAGCAGCATCATCATTATTCCTTCCAGCAAATAAACATTAATAAGTAATGACAGCCGTTTTGACTTTTGTATGTTGAAAAATAAATGGTCGTGTCTGAGAAAATCACAAAAGAGGTATTACATGATTAAGAGAGTGTGTGTTTATGTTGCATACAGAGAATCTTGTGCCACTGCTATTCAGGTTGTGCCTAGTCTGCGTGTGTGAAGAAGCAAATCCTGCTGTCCTCTGTCCTGCACCTATCTCTTGTGCCATGGAGCTTGCAGTGCTACCGCCCATGGTGATGATCACTGGCGTAACGAAAATTGAGGGGGACCCCCGTACAATACGAGGAGTGGCCCCCTCCAGGCTCAATCAGGAGCTCTCTGGCCAGAGTGCAGTGCCGAGGGGGCCCCCTGGAGCTTGGGGTCCCACCGCACCGCGGGGGCTGCGGGGGCCTGTGTTACACCCCTGGTGTTGATGTGCTGTATGTCAGGAAAGCTTGGCAAGGACCCCATCAGTATACAAAAGTGAAAGCAATTGCCACTCTAGAGGGAAGCAAGAGAATGTGGCTGCCAGCGGCCCACACAGTGCCCTCTTAAGAGTGCGGCCACCTTAGTGCTGCATTCTGTCACATCCCAGCGTTCCACTCACTGGGACCCCCTACGGGAGTCCCCCATGTCCGGCGCCTTAGGTGGGTCATTTACGGCACGCAAGGGGTGGGGGTTAGGTATTAATACCTGCCCCCACCCGCTTGCCTTCCTCTTGGTTCCCCCACTGGGCACGCAGTCAGTCTTGTTGCATCAGTCCAGAGACAGCGTTTTGTCGGTTTTTAGGCGTAAGTTCGGAGCCTTTTAGATGCCGTTGCCCCTGCCTTCCAGTGGCGCTCTTTCGGGCGGTTTCTCCATCCTCCTGACTCAGCGGGGCGCAACTATGTAAGGTCCTCGTTTGAGGCTGGGATGGGGGAACCAATCAGGGGTCAAGTCTGACCATCTGGTTGAGTCGCACTTGGCAGCGCAGCATAACTGTGTCCCAGCTTTTAATAACCATTAAGGTTTTATACTTAGATGTTAAAAATTGCTATAAGGTTTATTATATCTGTGTCTCACCAGGCCATGCAGGTGGAATATGGTGCATCGTCATTGTATGCAGTAGAGAGACTGATTGCCATGTAGTGCCTCGAGCCCCAGATGCCGATTACTATGGCCCGAAAGGAAGTAGCACGTCATGCCACATAGTACCCCCAGGGGCACCCCGCTCACCCCCCATCCCCCAAATTAGGTTACCCAAAGAAAACACAAGAAACAGTTGTAAGTGGGTAACAAATGCTGCAGGTTTATTACATAATTCCAGGATATGTAATAGGTGGGTTATCTTACGGGCGATCCAAGGGCAGGTGGCCATCTACTTCACCTGCCCGCCTGATGAGCCGGGCAGCACGGGAACGACCCGCAAGTGCTGCCCCCCAAGTGATTCTTTTCGATCACGTGCCGTTGAAAATTACTCACGCCCCCCCTCTCGGGGCAGAGCGTCGCATAGCAAGCCCCCGGTTGTTCAGGCCCACAACCGCCCGCAGGCCTAGCGGGGCGCCGACCGGCTTCCGGGACCTCTCTGGAGGCTCCTCGATTTGGCTCAGGCACCACGTGTGCCGCGCAGAGGTACCCTTTGTACCGGCCTGCTTCCAGATCGCCCTGTAACTCCGCCTGCAACGAAAAATGAAAATATTACAACGCTCAGAAACCCCCCCCCCCACCCAAACACACCTATGCCGGGTAAGCGGTAGGGAGGGAAAAGCGAGGTGGGCGACAAAGAGGTCGCCAGTGAGGGTGGGGGAAGGCTAAATAGCCTCCCCCTCACACCTGGGCCCGGAAGTGACGCGCATTGCGCGTCCTTCCGGCCCTGAGACGGAAGGGGTGGCACCAGTCAGTGTCTCTGCCCCCACCCCCCGGAGGAAAGAGTGGGGAGGGGTGACCGGGGCCCCGGGGCCACTAAGGCGCCGACCGCCTATTGGCCCCCTGCGGGGTCCGCGGTCAGCGGCATAGTACCCCCAGGGGCACCCCGCTCACCCCCCATCCCCCAAATTAGGTTACCCAAAGAAAACACAAGAAACAGTTGTAAGTGGGTAACAAATGCTGCAGGTTTATTACATAATTCCAGGATATGTAATAGGTGGGTTATCTTACGGGCGATCCAAGGGCAGGTGGCCATCTACTTCACCTGCCCGCCTGATGAGCCGGGCAGCACGGGAACGACCCGCAAGTGCTGCCCCCCAAGTGATTCTTTTCGATCACGTGCCGTTGAAAATTACTCACGCCCCCCCTCTCGGGGCAGAGCGTCGCATAGCAAGCCCCCGGTTGTTCAGGCCCACAACCGCCCGCAGGCCTAGCGGGGCGCCGACCGGCTTCCGGGACCTCTCTGGAGGCTCCTCGATTTGGCTCAGGCACCACGTGTGCCGCGCAGAGGTACCCTTTGTACCGGCCTGCTTCCAGATCGCCCTGTAACTCCGCCACAGCCCTGGAGGCGGCTAACCGTCGCAGCCAGGGCCCCCCACCAACCTAGCTCTTTACCTGCACCCTCTATTCACCAATGCTTCGCTTAGATCCAATAAGAACAGGTCCATGCCTATTTGGGAGAGGTGTACTCCATCCAAGTCGAAGTACCCCTTTACATTCCCCCGAATCATCTCATGGCGAATAAAGCCCAAACCCCTTTGGGCTGTGAATTTACGCATTGCTCCATTAATGCGCCTCCTGGAGTGCTCTACCGCTTCTAAGGATTTAGCTCCCCGCCAAGACCTGCGGGGGATGATCTCTGACCACACGATCTCACACTCGCCCAGACGTTTGCAGATTTCACCTAAGTCTCTTTTCATGGCTAATAACAGCAATCGTCTCCCTAGGGTAACAAGGTCGTTCCCACCCAGATGGATCACCAGCAGGTGGGGCAAGGAAGATCCGTGTGCTCTTAGTCTCTGCTCGATCTTATTCCTGAGTTCGAACCATCTCATCCCCGGCACCCCCATCCATTCCACTTTGGTCTGAGAGAAGTGTCGCATCCAATTCCGATGCGATGCCCATTGGGCCGCCCGAGTGACAAATGAATGCCCGATCACCCACACCACTCGTCCTAATAAAGAGGAGACATGGTGTATACACAAGTTATTTAATCAGAAAGGGTGATTTCAACGATACACACCATAAATCACAAACACAATACTAACAGCTGCCTCACGGGCGAACATATATCTTATAGCAATCAGATTCCCAACGCCCCAGTTTCTTCACCTGCGCGGCCTCTAATCCCGCCAGGTGAGCGGCGGTGGCAGCGCCAATGCGGAAGGAGTGGCTGGAATACCTTCTGTCCGGCCGGGCGAGCCCCGCCCTGGCTAAACTGGCCCTGATTACCTGCTCGAACTGGTATCTAGTTACAGGGGTACCATTTGAATGCAACAGGAGATAACCCGGGCCAGGCGGTCTGTGTTCTAAAAAAGCCTTTACCCATTGTACAGGGCAGAACCTGGGGTCGCCTAGGGGCTGGAGAACCACCCTGATCCCCCGCCTGATCAGTCTTAGACTTGCGTAAAAGAATGGTCAGTGCCCCGGAAATAGACACGTCTGAAATTGCCAGCGCATCCCCTGAACAGTCGACCTTGGACCTGGCCACTAACTCACTGACTCTGAAAGCCCCGAAGAACGCTAAGCAGAATGTGGCTGAAAACAGTGTGGCCTCGTAATGAGAGTAGGTGACTAACTCGAGAGCCCCTAGCATGCCTTTTAGGATTTCGAAATCAATGGGCGCTCTGTTATCCGGGGCCCTGGGCTCCTCCCTAGCCCAACCCTTCAAGGCGGCCCGGATGGGATAGGAGTTAGTGGGATCCGCCCCGCCAGACAACCTAGTGTCGTGGCTTACGGCTGCCAAATGACTGCCCACCCATGAACGGCTCTTCCCTTGTCCCCTAGCCCACACCAGAAATGCTCGGACCTGGGACACCAACGCAGCCCCTGACGTACCCAGTGCCACAGAAGTTGCTCTGAATGTTGCCATGTGGGCGCTGTAACGCCTTCTGGTACCTGGGGCCAGAGCTCTTTCTCCCATCGCTTTCAGGCTCAGTCCCACTGCAGGATCCTCCAGAGATGGTCCGGGAATGGGATCATCTGCGCTCTCGCCCGCGGCCAGGCCTCCCTGAATCGGAGCCACTGAAAACGAGAAAGAGCGTCAGCTGCCACATTTTGAATCCCCTCAATGTGCCTGGCCTTAAACTCCACATTGATGCGCAGGCAAGCCCGGACCAACTCCCTTAGTAAGCACAGCACCAGTCGGCACCTGGCGGACTGGTTGTTAATTGCCTGAACGACCGCCATGTTGTCAGACCAGAAAACCACCTTTCTGTCTGACAATGCCGCCGGCCATAGGTGTAATGCAACGACAATCGGGAAGAGCTCCAACACAGTAACATTTTTGGTGATCCTACGCCTGCGCCAAACATTGGGCCATCCCTGCGCGCACCATTCTTCGCCCAGGATAGCCCCAAAACCTTCCCTGCCTGAGGCATCTGTGAAAAGACAAAGTTCCTGACTATCAATCCAGGGCTGCTTCCAAATCACCGTCCCGTTAAAGCAGGCGAGGAATTCGTTCCATACCACCAGATCCTGCTTCAGCCCTGTCCCCAGCTTGACCCAGTGATGTTTCTTTTTTATACCCGCAGTCGCCCTAGCTAGCCTGCGTGCAAAGACCCTCCCCATGGGTATGACCTATAGCGCAAAATTCAGGGTCCCTAGCAGGCATTGGATTTCACCTAGAGTAGCCTTGTCCCTACCCAGTAGATCGCAGATCTCCTGACGCAAGGCCTGTACCTTATCCGCAGGGAGTCGGGACACGCCCTTTACCGTGTCCAACTCGATGCCCAAGAATACCAAAACCTGCGCCGGACCCTCGGTCTTACCAGGAGCTAAAGGTACGCCCAAGTGTCCTGCCAATTCCTTGAAACATTGCAGCGCCCGTGCACAATCTTGCGAGTCAGCTCCCCCGATGAAAAGGAAATCATCCAGGTAGTGGGTCACTCCCTCAATGCCATACCTGTTTGTTAAGGCCCATTGTAGGAAGGAGCTGAACGCCTCAAAGTACGCACAAGACACCGAGCATCCCATGGGCATACACCTATCATAAAAGACCTGGTCCCCCCACTTGAAGCCCAGAAGGTGTTGGCTGTCCGGGTGTACTGGCAGGAGCCTGAAGGCCGATTCGATATCAGACTTGGCCAACCAGGCTCCCTTCCCTGCCCTCCTGATCATGTCGACTGCCAGGTCTAGGGAGCAGTAAGACACTGAGCATTTACCTTCGTCCAACCAGGAATTCACGGAGTCCCCTTCTGGGTGTGATAGGTTGTGGATAAGTCGGAAAGCCCCTGGCTCCTTTTTTGGTACCACCCCCAGGGGAGAAATCACAAAGTGGGGCATAGGGGGTGAGGAAAATGGGCCCGCCACCCTGCCCAAAGACACCTCCTTTGCTATTTTATCACGCACTACCTCCGGGTGTTCCCTAGCTGATTTCTGATTTTTCGCGTCCCTGCTCACTAAGGGGCCTTGATAAGGAATGCGGAAACCATCTAAGAAACCCTCAGAAATGAGGGACCCTTCCTTGCTAGTGTAACCGCGGAGTGCGCTGAGGAGGTTCTTTACGCAGATGGGAGAGGGCCCTTTCACATGGTCGTGTGGGGCTAGGTCATGCGCGCTGGCAGCTGTGTACGCAGGGGGCCAAAGCGCAGGAGGGGGGGACCCTCCCGGGCTACTTGCTCGATGAAGGCTTGTCGGGGGTATCGCGCTTGGAGCATGCGGTAGCGGCATGGGGTGCCCCGCACACGCTGCAATTGTGTGAGAAACGGCATGACTTGTCCCAGGAACAGAACCCTGCATTGAAGAGCCTGCAAGTTCCAGAAGATCGTGCCCGAAAGCCAGGCCTGCGACCCCCCCCGCGACCGCCCCGAAAGGACTTCTTGTTCTGCCATTTCCCTTCCTGTTTCTCCTCTTTCTCTTTGTTCTTTCCGCCGCTCTCTGTACCTGACTTTGTCGCAGACTCTTCAGTATGCTTGCCCATGTGTTTTACCCATAAACGGACCTCCAACTGGTCCCACTCAAGATCTGGGCAGATTGCTCTCTGTCTGCGGAAGTCACAGTCGTAGTGGTACCATCCCATGCCCCCACCCTTAGCAGCCTCCTCTGTAATCACGCTTGCATAGTGAAAAAGACCTGGCCCTTCGTCTGGGAATTTCTCCACTATTACTGCCGCAAAGATGGCAAAGGCCTGACCCCATGTCACAATATTTTTTGCGGGATATAACTGATACCGCACCCTCTTGTCCTCTTCCTTGTTGCCCATCCTCCTGGTATCCACCCCCTCAGCCCCATGCATGAGAAGGGTGAAGATATCAATAAATTCCCTGCGCCAAATCCCCTCTTTGGCCACTAGAGGGACCATCCAAGCGAGTGAGCAGCGGCCCGATACTAACGGGGCCGTAGTAACTAGAGGCTTAGGCACAACGGCTGGTGTTGGTGCCGGCATGGGTACCACCGGGGGAACCACTACTGCGGGAGTGACCGCACTTGTCACGTTCTCAGCCACAACAGCAGCTGGAGGTGGGGGCCGTGGGAGTTCCACCGCAGCCATCTGCTGACCCCAGACATGCGTGAAGCCCCCCGGCGCTGCGGGTACACTCGGTGGAGCATGGGCAGGCGGGCCGCCCACCAGGGGGGACCTGGCAAGCAACAGACCAGATCTGACCTCAGCCATGAAGTCTTTTAAAGTATCTGAAAGCTTACCCAGCTCCTCCGCTGAAGCAAATGTCGCCTGGGGGGGGCAAGGCAGTCCGATATTCGTCCCCATCCCCGAACCAACCGCCGCCTGGGGGGTCAATGGGGCCCTGTGTGGGGGAGCCGCTCTATTTCGTGCCGGCGGTTGCTCCACCGGAAACTCTTTGCTCATGGGGCGGCGAATTCTCTTGGACCGGGACGGGCCCGCACCCTCTCCCAAATCCTTATCTGCAGATGGAACGTCCATCGCTATCCCAGAGTCTGGGGGGGTACTGGCTTTCAATAGTTCAGTTGCCCAGGCTAAACCCTTGGCCCTTGTCAGCTCCAAGAAAGCGGCAATCCGGGCTTCCTCCGAAGTGCCCGGCACAGACTCCTCAACCTGTGTCCCTGGTGTGAAAAGGGGGGGGGATAATCCTTGGCTGTCCATCTCTTAACCGTTGCTCTCTCTTATCTGTAATTGGGAAAGAGAGAAAATTACCACCTGTTCGCCCCTTTCTGAGGCCGATTCGTTGCTCCAGAGTGCCACATGCTACTCCGAACAGGACCCCCTTCCCCCACCTGCCCGTACTTACTCCCGTCCGAGCCCCAAATACGGGGGGATGTTTTGGCTCGTGTCTCCCTGTTGCCACTTAATAAACCTCCAGACGCCGCAGCGGACGAATGTACTGAAAGAGAAAACCAGCATAAGCACCAAAGTGGCAAACATGAAACAGGGGGGGGCGCTAGTCATTACAGATCACTTCCAACCCCACACGCCCGGTCGCCTCTACCCCTACCCCCACCTCGAACATAGCCAGCCACATGGCGCCAAAATTTGTTGTGTTCGCGGGGAAACTAGCGAATATTGGGAGCGCTTCAGCGCTTTACATTACGCATTCCGGCTCGGGGAGCAGGACCCTTGGACACGGATCTTGACGCGATGTCCAGATGCCAAGAGAGCTCAACAATTTATGTGCGAACCAGAGGCACCCAACCCGGAGAAGTACTTGGCGAATTACCACATTTAAACGAAAGGTACGCATTCAGGCACGGGGGGGGTGGCAGCAACTCAAGCATTACACGTAATGCTACCATACGATCCCAAGTCTTGGCGCGCATTACCGCACGCATTCGTGCACGGAGGGCAATAGCTCGAGGAAACTCGGGAAACGTAATCCCTTATGGCCGCATGTAGCGTAAAAATACCCACGCGTATTTAATGAATAAATCGCGTCCTCAACATTATGTATTCAGGTACGAGGAGCAGGGGGGGGGGCGCATATAAATCCTGCTCTAAAATCACCCGCGCTGGTGAGAGTTGGCAAGGTGATGCGATTGCGTTCACGTTCCTTGCACCGCCCCCCATGCAGCGAGCTAAAAACGCCTCCCTGGATCCCACATGCCGGAAACCGGGACTCCCACTGACCCCACGCGGGCAGACTATCGGGAAACACGCTGCTCGTCCCGCAAGGCCCCCATACCGCCAGCAGGACCCGGATTGCATTGTCCGGAGCGAAACGCACGGTCAATTAATGAAAACCAGCCTCCCGTAAAATTTGCCGCCTGACGCGGGCCTATAACCCGGTGCAACCCCGGTACGATCTCCCCTACCCGCCGCCTACAGGAATCACTAAACCAGGGAACCCAGGCGCAACATGTAGTTCAATTTGGCGCCGAGGATATAGATACGCCCCACCCCTAGGATGGAAGCCAGCTACGGGGGGAGGGATGGTCGGCGGGTGCGCCCCGACCTCGACTCCTTGCGCCCACCTTCGATAGCCTCAGTGGCGGCGAACCACACGCCGCATAGACAGCCCTCGACATAGCACGTTCCCGGGACACATTAAAATAACGAGCCAGCTCTGTGCACGGCCCCCCCCCCGCCCGTGGTACTCCGACCACAGGGCCCCGTATCCTGGTACTGCCCAGGGACAGGGCCGGGGCGAGGGGGCAAGACGGCAACTCACCGAGTATTCGCAGTTCCTGCACGATATGCGACGGCGACGACGATCCCCGCGAGACGGCTCGGCGTCCGATAAAAGTGAGGTGGGCGACAAAGAGGTCGCCAGTGAGGGTGGGGGAAGGCTAAATAGCCTCCCCCTCACACCTGGGCCCGGAAGTGACGCGCATTGCGCGTCCTTCCGGCCCTGAAACGGAAGGGGTGGCACCAGTCAGTGTCTCTGCCCCCACCCCCCGGAGGAAAGAGTGGGGAGGGGTGACCGGGGCCCCGGGGCCACTAAGGCGCCGACCGCCTATTGGCCCCCTGCGGGGTCCGCGGTCAGCGGCAAATTGCCTCAGTCAGTAGTATGTCAGGTAGCTAATTCCAATACCTTCGAATAGAGGACACTGCCCCAGAGGGATCGAACCCACTGGTTTCACACAGACCACGGGAGCAGACACATGAACCAACCGCATAACAGTTTACAATCTGCACACCAGTTGAGGGCGGGAACGCCGCATCGGCTTCCGCACCAGGTTTTCACTGGCCACTAGAATTTCTTCTGTGAAAACCAGCTCTGAAGACACCCGATATGTCACGCAGTGTAAACAATTCCCGAACCAAGACAGGCTTTTCAACTCATCGGAGCATGTGTGGAATTCTTGACAATTTCGGTGGCACTGGGGATTGCGTGCAGTCCTTTAGATGTCTTTCACAAGAGATTACCAGAGTAATTCCTGCCTTCATGAACTCTCGGCACCAGTCCACAGCTTTCCCTTAGGCACATCATTGCTTAGATTCATTGGGTCTCATTCGGTCTAGTTTTTCTATGTTTGCTGCAGGGATGGGCAGCAGTACAAGGTGCGCCTTGATTCATCCGATCTATTAGGGAGACTTCTATTGGGAAATGCGGGTCGTAGTAGAGTTACACTACGCCACCGCTCTAAGCATTTGGCTGCTTATCCAAATAGCTCAAATCAGAATCAGCCCTCTTCCGTTTTTGCTTTGAGCTCTGTCTATCGGTTGCACTCGCTTGCCCTTGACCAAAGTGTGATTGTAGTTACAGTGTTGTAATGTGGCGCCAGCCAGCCGCACCCACGCAGCATACAACACCAGCATTTCAGGACTAGTCAGTTGCTCCTGCTACAGTATTGAAATGTCCTTTGTAAGGCACTGCTCCTTTAAGTCTAAAGTGTGCTGCAGATACGTCTCCCACTCCATGTCATTCTTTGGCCTCTCTCTATACCTTAACAGTTTCCACTGAATTGCCTGGCCAGCTTAACAACTTTGTTGCCGGAACGCGAGTTGCATGGGGGCAGCATCAGCGATGCTGCCTAATCCGGTCATGAAGCTAAGTGGCACAACATTTTACCATACTTTTATTGGTAAAAGGGTGAAGGAACTATTTGTGGCAGACACTTTTCAGGGGGTAGTTATAATGGTAATGGTCAGAGCCCCCTGCAGAGATCTGTGTGCTTTTGTGTCACAGTTTTGACTCCTCATAAAGTAGCACTGAGATTTAAGGTGCCTGCTGAAAAGCACAACATGTATTTTGCTTAACAGCGGGGTTCTAGCTTGGTGAAGGTTATGGGTCAGCAAACACTTGTCTTGGGCACTTGTGGTTGTTCCAGGCTTTCTAACACAAGAATACAAAGCTGATTTTGTCGTAGCTCGCCCAGCAGTGTTAGCAGTAGTGTTTACGGTTGACTTCCTCAGATTTCCATTTGTCTCTTACGTTTATTTACCTAATTTTGCACTGCAGATAATTGATATGCCTTGGGCATTGCCCGACTCAGCTCATAACCATACAGGGACTTAGCCAGAAAATCAGTGTTTGCCATCAGGGTAATCGGTTCTTTTAGAATTTTTGCCTCATGCCAAGCTCTTAAGTGCACATTCTGGAGCCTGGAATGTGACAGTGGCCAACTAAGTCAGCAATGATTTACAAGGACTCCCAGCAGATTGGGGATAACACTGCTTAGTGAGGTTACTTGGATTACAAGGCTGCACAGGCTTCCAACCCTTACATGAGTTTCTCTCCCCCACACGCAAGCCCATGCACATGCCAAGAGAGCACATGCCAATCAACTCCGGCCACACAACAACGGCGAACAGTAACAGAGCTGTCCATCAAGTATATATTTGGGATAGTCATAGTGTGAGAATTCAAACCTGATGGATATTGAAACGTTTACTGAAGAATAGCTCGGAATGTCCAATTGCATCAGTTGATTTCAGCTTTGCCCCTCTTTATTGAGCAGTGCTAGTGACATTAGAGCGCCTAGCATGTTATAGTGCTAACTTTCTCCCATCGGCTACGAGAGCAAGTTGGTAAAGCATGGCTTTACATTTATCCCTGGGTTTAGATGCCTTTATGTGCAGGGCGTTAAGGTGATTATCTTTAGCCCCTCTGATCGCTATAGAATGCTTTTGCTATATAGATGTGATGGCTGCCACCGGGGTCGGGTGCAGCAAAGTGGGGTTTGTGTGGTTTCTCGCCAAAGAGCAACCCGTTGCTGTAAATGAGTAAAATACTACCTTGCTAAAGCATCTTGCCATTTTGAAAGGTGCAGGGGGAACACCTTCATTGTACCATCCTGGTATACAAAAGCAGCTGCTCTTTTGATTGTTTGTGGTCATGCAAAGCGACATGGGGACAGACTGACCCCCGATTCCTGAAATCAGAAATGTGAATAATGGGAATAAAATAGCCACCTACTCTGCGCAGACAGTCACAAACCTCTTCTGTCCTCCAATTTATACTAAGAGGACCCACAATAAGGTGGGCTCTGGGAGAATATGAAACTGCGACTATTAGATTTCAAACATCAATGGCATTAAACCACTCACATTGTTAGCAATTAAGCAGCTTGGTAAGATTGTGGGCATAACACCGCAGTAGTAACCTGCACACAAGACATTCCTTTAAAGAAGGATGTGCATATTGCAATTACATAGGGGCATCCATTACTTAAGGCCATACCATCAGTTTTGCTGCCATGTATAATAGTGGGGACAGGAACCAACGTATACAGTGCTTTAAATGGGAATAAATAGGTGCAGGTACTCATTAAAATAAGCTCGAGGTGTGTCAAGTGGGCGGAGCTAGGGGCGGGGCTAATGGCAAGATATGATGATACATAATGGCTTCTTTACCAGTTGTAGCACATATCAAAACACATGAAATGCGTTTATGTAAACCGGTTACCTCATTACACAAAATGAAAGCCAAACTGGAGATGTTAACATTTCCTCGTTTTGTAATATTTGCTGTTTCTTAATGCCCTACTGTCATTTATTGTTGTTTGGCATAATACTGTTTATTCTCAAGCTCGCACACACAGAAAGCAGACATGTACACAAAAGTATTCCACACATTCCCTTTAATATATCTCCTGAGAGTGTCCTGATACTCTCCCTCTTTCTTACTCAAAAACAGGCACACACAAGCAGGCAAGCACACAGACATCAGCAAACACTCAGACTTTAGTCCATTAATGATTTCAGATCTCAACAAATACGTTTGGGCAATATAAAACTCTCCCCAAAAAATATCTGGAATTTTTATCTGAAGAAGCGGCAAATCCTAACTTCACCTTTCAACTCACCTTACATTCCTCCTTCCCTCGTCCTTCTATGTTCGTCTCGTCTTTCCCCCAACCAAATGCATCACCAGTTGTCATGGGAGCTCATTCCCGGAGTGTTCCAACATTCCCTGCTGTGCATTGCCCCATGGGCAGGGCTCAATTCACACCCATTGTCCCAGTACCCTGGTCAGTCCCTGTTATCTTGTAAATGCAGAAATTAGTGTTTGCGGGGCACACAAAGGGAAGCAGCTCCTGTGCTAAACCTAAAGATGAAAAGAAAAACGTCTTTGATGAAGGTCGAGGATTGTATTGCTCTGCCACATGCTTTAGTAGAGCCAGTGCAATACACTAAATGAGACTGGATGACTGTCTGGCAGTCCCAGCCCATTTCACTCACCTAATGGAGAGTTGGGGGGAGGGGGCGGCGAAAACACTTTCAGACGAATTGTCTTTGCACATCTGATCAACAGTGCAGGGTCTGTCTAGACCCTTCCTGTTAATCACAGCGTGATGTAAGCCCTCTCAACACCCTGCAGTCTTCGGACATTCAAGTGGGCGCTGCTGGAATCTTCAGCAGCAACTGCCCGAGCTGGAGGAGATGCCTAACCTGCGCCTCCCTGCCGCTGATTAGGGTACCGGTACTCTTTCTGGCTAAAGAGAAGTGCCGGTACTGACGGGAAGAAAATTCGGAAGTGCCGGTACTCAGTACCGGTGAGTACCAGCACATTTAAAGCACTGAGTTACGTATAACAAGTCTGTGGGCACATACGCTGATCATGCTCGTTGCCAATTTGTGGTATTCAGGCTCACACACCAATAAGGTTCCAGATATGTCTTTAATGATAAATAAATGTGCCCAAGACGAATCCCGGTCCGGCAAGAAAGTTCATGCAGCAACTAACAAACCTTCCACTCACTGCCAGGACCTGAGCCCACTAGTAAATTCCATCCCAAAACGTATGAGTGTGAGGACAAACATTCAAAACAAGCATTTGCAATGCAATCTGTCTCTTCTTTTGGACCTTATATGTATTTAGCTATGCAGTGCATTAGCCTGGGTGCTGAAACATCTACTGTTCTTTAACATGGAGTTAAAGTAATCACCAAACTGCGGACACAACATATATGGGAACACATTGAGAGAAATATTGCCTTTCAGCGTGAAATGGTATAGTCCAAAGCTCTGTTTTTAATGTAAAATCAGGGCCTTCGGTGGTCATATTACTGAAAATACAAGATTTAAATTTTTTTTATTCTCTACGGGTGCTTGTGGAAGACAATTTCTATGGACTGGAATCTAGAGAATGCTAAAGTGATTCTGGTATTTTACTAACTTCTGTTGGTCGTTTTCTATCAAGAAAGTTAAATAGAGGCAGTTGCCAGAAAAATTAGAAAAAAAAGAAAGTCCCTCAGCAGAAAGCAATTCTGGTATTTTACTGACCTCTGCTGATTGTTTTCTATCAAGACAGTTAAATAGAGCCAGTTGAACAGAAAAAACAGTCCCTAAGCAAGAGGTCTCGAATGCTTGACCTAAACATACATAGAATGTCATAACAATACAGTAACCCTGAATTACAAGCGTGCTGATGCCCTGCTGTGACACGCCCATACTCACTGTGCAGCTGTTGGAAGAGTAACACGATGTAAGTGTCTGTACTGGTTCCCCACTATTACAAAAGTTTTGCTAGGTTGGAGCAAATCGCCATAAGATCAGTTTTACACTTTAACCTAAAATTGAGTAAACTATTTTCCCAACAGTTGGCATTTGGCATCGAGTCACGAAGGGAGTACATTTCTCTCACACTCTCTTTGCATCTATGAATGGGTTTTAACGACAGTCTTTCAAACCTAGTTGAGTCAGTGACTCAAACGTTTGCACCACAGGAAAACAGAAGCAAATTATTTGACTGCTTCGTTGCGGTGCAGGATGTTTCTATCTCCTGCTCTCCAGTCTCTCCTGTACTGTTTTGTGGGAGGCCTGTTGCTTGCTGGAAACACTTACAGATGTGCTTGCTGTGAGAGCCTGAGCAGAAGGGTTCATGCCATTGTGTCTCTGCACAGGTGCGGTGAGCATCGCCTGTGTTTGACTCCTAGCCTCATTCTTGCACAGTGCAGGCCGGGAGTGTCCGTGACACTCGGTGCGATGCCAATTCCTGCCAGCTGTACATTAATCTGCATCACAACCTGGAACCTGCGCTGATTGGGTAAGTATCTCATCTCTTCAGGCAGGAAACGTACATACAGCTCGAGCAGTTGTCCTAGGCGAGGGACACTCCAGCCCGCCAATACTTACCTAACATTTTAAGAGGGTAGGGCAGGCGCCGCTTCGCGAAGGATGAGGGGCTTTATCTGGGACTGTGTCTATATCACAAACACAACAACATGATGGATGGGGCGCTGAAAATTTCAGACACTCACCCCCAGTCACTATTAGATCTGGGCTAACACACAGGGGAGCCTGGCCGTATTTGACCAACGTCCCTGAAAGTGATCCACCGAGGGGCACACCAACCAGAAAGTATGCCGTAACCATAGCAGGCCCAAGTAGGATGAGCGCGTGGGTGCTTTGAAGATACCTAATCATTACAAACAACACCAAGAAGCTGGGTGGCACATAGATGAGTGGGCCCCTATACGAGTGTCCTGTCTTCATTTGGCACATTTGGCGTCTCACACTAGGCAGCCTCAGCCTAATTATGGGGCACTCCCACAATTTCAGTAATGCTCTGGCCAGGGAGAAGACAAACTTAGCACTAGAGAACAAATCAAAATTCTATGAACAGAGGACCCTTGATCCAAATCCTGATCCACGAATATCGAGAGATTACTTGACCTTGTTATCTCAAAGCAATGGTAATTATCCCTGATGAGATATCACAACTACTTTCCAGATAAGCGCACACTTTCTCTACCCTCACTATCACTGCGCGTGGAGCAGCTGTTCACATGTAGGGGACTAGATGAAACCCTGTAGGAGCCCCCACACTCCTCCCGACCACAAGGGGGAATGGGCGGAGTTGGGGGGCGTTTACATTGGATTATATTTGTAGCGCTCATTCCTTTCACGCCTTTGATGCCTCTCTGGCTAGTCCATTGTAGTGAGTGGTATGTGTCTTAAGTACAAAATAAAATACAGTTAAACCTAAATCCCATCTTCATCCCTCGCCTCTTACTTTATTATTTTGTCCTTCCGCGTTTATTATAGTAATGGTTTAGTTATTGTTTTTTTCTTAATGCTGTTATTTAATCTCACAATTGTCAGTAGGTCTTTTGCTAATCAACAGTTTGAATTGTCGGTTTTTCTTAACTGCTAATAACGTCCTCTTGGAAGCTTTTCTCTTAATCTGTTACGCAGGTTTTGAGAACAGATGATCTTAAAAAGACTATCTCTTTGTGTCGGACTATTAACACAGTTTTATTAAAGGGCCCATCTGCGCTCTTCCCTTGATTAATTGTTCCACTGGCTGTAGGCCAAGGAACTCATCACCCTATACAATATAGATGAGTTGTTAGCCGTCATCTACTTTTATACTTCAAAGAAGATATTAATGCGAAATGACTGTGGATATCAAGATACAAAGCAATATGGGTCAGATTTTCACCTTAATTTTGTCAAGTGAAAAATGTGATATTTGGATGTTTATCTTCTCTGTAGGTGATGTGCTCTAGTTTTACATCTGGAATAGTGAAGCTTTTCCTTTTGTGAGTTTCCAAAGTCGAATTCCCAGTCTTTTTTTAAATTCCTGATTTGAATTGTTTGCATCTTTGAAAAATAAAAGATAAAAGACACTTAAAACTAATTTGTCAAGTTATTGTTATGTGTGTTAGGAATAAGTACAGAAGCTGTAGACATTGGGGAGCTCAGCGACCTTAACTTACTACCTTTAACGTATTTCTGATGTTGCAAACCACATGTAACATCAGAGATAACATATAAAAATGATATATTTTGCAGCACACAACTATAGCTACAGAAACATAGAAAATGTGACAGTAATTTCAGACGAATATCCTGTTTATTTTAAACTCAACCTGCAGCCTGACTTTGATGTATGTTGTGCACCTATAACAGAATTGAATGTCAAACAGTGTGGAAAAGTGTGAGACTACATTCTCAAGTGTGTATGGTTAAGGTACAGTGAAACATGGATAGTAGGGAACCATCATTTTGCAAGCTCTTGCCTGTAAAAACATGAACTTCTCTTTCTCAGACCCTGGGTCAGATTGGCCTACAGGGCAAACATGCCCAGTCCCTCGATGGGCTGGTCTCACAGATCAGAGTGTGGGCCGTTTTAAGGTATCGCCTAGCGTTGCTGCACACATGCGCAGCATGCTCGGCGAGATTTATTGGTAATGAGTAGTTTTAGAAAAGGATTTTAAGCCCGTCCCTTATTTCCATTGACCGGCATCATCGTTTATGGTAAACGGTGGCCTGCCATTGGAAATTAGGGTTTTTGGTGGACGCCCTTTGGCCTCCAAGCCGGACTCGGTGGCCTGCTTTGCGTCTGTCGCAACGCAGTTTCTTATCTTTATGGGGCCATGTGTTAGAAACACATGGCCCCATAAAGACAAGAGATGCCCATGCTCTGGCTGCAGCGCGGTCCTCCTTTCACTTTCGGGACCACGCTTGTAGAAAAGTAAGAAAATGCAGTTCCTTTAAAGACGGCCCGAAACACGTTTTTGCACAACGTCAAAACGCAGTACACTGAAATTGTCATCATCTATGACAAACTCGCATGCCACAAAGTGGAGCAAATTCGTTTCTCCGGTCTTCAAATGTGAAATTGTATAGTTTAGGCAAATCCAATCGGTTTCATTTACTGTTCTTCATGTGTCAAACGTAGCGCAAAACGAATTTGCTCAATTTCCTATTTTTCCAAATCATATTTAAAAAAAATACGTTTTCTTTGTTTAAACCGTTTTTGGCATGTAAAATGATCCATTACTATCAGAGGCCATAATATACATTTTAAGTATGGTCTAAAATATGTTACCTGCACTGTTACCAAAAACATTTGGGTAATATATATGGCCACTCAACACAAATAGTGCAATTGCATGTGTCCCATTTTTTTCAGCTAGACTAGCGCTAGTGTCTCAAAATCCGGAGTTAGGGTAATGATACTGCTCTCCTCACACAAAAAAATGGTGTATTCCTGAGCAGACCCCTTTATGTCTCATTTTACCTTATTCACCATAGCTGACCAAAGGGCGAGCGCCTAGACTAGAATGCAGCAATAAGCGCTGCGCGTGATAAAAAACCGCACTCTCTTTTTAACCTAGACGTGCCACTAGGAGGTTTACTTCCCAGAGGAGCATCCTAAAACACACCCTCCTCACTTGCTCTGTAAACCAAAATGCGAGTTCCAGAATTTTGTCTAGGCGCTAAATTGTATTCAGCGCTGCTATCAATACAACGTGCGTGGCTCAGAGATGCCTCATCGAGTATTCTTGGTGCACGTCACTGAAAGCCCCACAGCTCCTCCCCCACCCCCATTACATACTGCCGCCCACCGGCAGTGCGATATATCCTGCTGTTGGCTTGCACTTGAGATCTCCTGGGATGCGGGAGTACGGCTGCCCCCGTGCCAGCTGTATGGCTACCCGCACCACTCTACATACACCAGGGTCACATTTAACAAATTTAGAATCAAGGGCGGAGGGGCTTAACTGTGCGTGCCGGACTAGAGCAGTTAACTGCAACTTTAGAACTGGAGAACCAGGTTTAAGTCCTGGAGTCGCTCAACATCCTGTGATTCTGGGCACATCACTTATTTTCCCTGTGTTTAACAAATACAAGAATCCGAACTTGGGTAATGTGACTAGTGCTCATTTAAAGCTCTACGATGCCTTTAGACCGAGTTCGCGCTATATAATCATGCAAAAAAGTTACCCCCTCGCCTCCAAACCCGCAATAAAATATTCTACCCGTCTGTACTGCGCCCACCAGAAGCACGTCACACAAGATAAATATGCAATAAATAACCAGTCCCACGATACAACTGGAAGTTTACCGGGACCAGTTTAGTAGAGTTCCAAAAAAACAGTGGATATTGAAATCAGATGAAACCGCATGTAACTGATCCACTGAACCAGGCGGTGGTTCTTTAATGAGACTGGGTCTTGGCTACCATGATGCCGTGACTCTCTACAGTTTGGAGTGCAGAGCACAACGTGGATTGAGATTGTGAATATAGTTGTGTTAGGTTATTGGCCCAAGAGTCCCCTATTGTGACAGCTCGCTGCCATAAGACCCCAGAAGTTCAGCAGAGCCCACATGCCTTCTATTGCTTTATTTAGTATTTCAAGCTGGAGGACCTATAGACCCTACCACACACTATCCACCTGTGATGAACATCTGTGAATTGGGGTAACTTATTCCCCGTTGATTACAATTCCATCAGGGGTGGTAGGGAGTCTTTTTGCTTGGCTACTACAATAATTTCAAATGTTTAAATAGAAGCAAATTGCTCCTGACGAAGTACTATGGGGAAGAAAAAGCACTGAAATAATCACAATGGATTCTGCGGATCTTAATACAAACAATGTTTAAGGAAAGACAAAGTACATTTCTGAGCGAAATGGATGCTTAATTGGACAATGATTAAACATGGCTTAGAGATGAATAATGAGCGTCTTTCTATGCGCCTGTGCGTCCTTCTATGCGCCTGTGCTAGAGACATTAGAGAAAACATTTCTTTCCCAGGTCTGACATGCTAGGTGGGTTTCATTGTATGATGTCCCGAGGATGCTGGAGGGAGGATGGGAGGGGGCTTCTCACACTGCACATGTTCAAACCTGATTTCACTCAATGCATAAACCAACAAATATGTAGAAGGCACCGTTCTGCAATTAGCAGTCGTTTTCAAGCTGAGAAGTGCCTCCATGTTATTGGTAGAAGCTACATTCTATCTTTTAACTTAATGCACATCATAATATCGACTTGTGTTTATGTTTCTGCCCCTTCCCCCTTCCCAGGGGTGATTCTGAAGGTGCGTTAGTAAACAAGCATTTGCAATGCAACAGGTCTTGCATTTGCCAGTTTAAGCTATTGGCATTGTAAATGACAATGCCTTTTATTCATGTTTAAAAACCAACACATAAATAAAAGGCATTGTCAATTACAATGCCAATAGCTCAAACTCTCAAAATGCGAGACCTATTGCATTGCAAATGCTTGTTCCAGCAGTTGGTGGGCCGTTTTATGGCCAGGGGGGGACGGTTTTCGTGTTGAGTTCTTTGAAATCAAAGAAAACATTGCCTGCAGCAACCACAAATGCATGCAATTTCCCATACTTTTCAAATTATTCATACAGCGTGTATTTACAAGTTCAAAACGGGCCTGATTTGCAAATGTGGGCCACTTTTTTAGCTACCTGCTTCGCCAACGTGGGCCACTTATATTTCGGTGCCTGGACCTATTTAGTGTCCCAGTCCAACCCTGCTTGTGAAAGTCATGCTCTTTTATGCAACTATACAATTCACATGGACAAATACTTTTATTTTTTATGTTCAACACATGTTATCCCTTTACCTGGGACATTCAATATTATAAGGTCATCGCAAACCGAACAGTGTGGTAGTGTTTGGTACAAATCTGCTGAAATTACTTATTTTCTATTGAATCCCATTTGAGACTGGCAGCATCTGTCTCAGCTTTGACCACTGCATTAACGGTGCTGTCCTTAGATGTTTTAAAGCTTTAAGTGTTGCTGCTGAGCACGATTGAAGCACCTGCTCCACCCACGGATAGAAATGAATAATTATTTTATAAGCACCACAACGCCAGTAGTTTGACACTGACGTTTGAAGCAGAGGGGAATACTCAGAATTAACCAATGCCCTTTATGTCTCCAAATTTGCCAGATAAATTTGACATTATCGATGTATAAGAGCCAATATGATGAGCAGCCTGTACTTACACTTAATCCTTCAATCATCTTTATGCCATGCCTGTAATAAAATATGTTCCATCTAGATGAGAAACATCAGTAGATGTGCTTGATGTTGTCCTGGTGTAGGTTCTCGGCTAGGCCTTGTCTTGCGCATGCTCTTTTTGCTTAAAACAACAGTGCACCTCCTATACCATATCCCATGTCATAGAAGTACAGGCAGTAGGTACCATTTCTGCCTACTGCTAATTGTTGCCCATTGCAACTGGCAGGCTGACCTAAGTCATATGAAACTAGAAGAGAGGGGGACTGGGAGTGAGTTAAGAAAAAGACTAGGTCCAGTACCAATACTCCCAAGAAATATCGTTAAATCACGTTGTGGTAACTGATCCTCAGAAGGAAGGGATCAGAAGCCAATTTGGTCGCTGAATGAAATAGAGAAGGACAAAGTCTCTAAAGGAAGTGTGCCTTATCAGTACTATGTGGGGAATCTCTCCTTTTGGTTTTAGTGCCCTCACACACCCTTGCGAGTGTCATGCTTCATCATCGGGCGATGCTCCTCATGGGGGTGGTGCTGCAGTCCCCCACGGGCCCTGCGAGAGGGCTCTTTTTCAGAGATCTTTTGAGGAGACGCCGCAGTTGTGCATGCGGGTGTGTGGGCCTAAAAAGAGGGAGTGTGGTGTCTTAAACTTACCCACCGGTACCGTAGAGATAATTTTATTCGTTGGTCCGGGGGTAACATAAAATAGGTACAGGGGCAAGGGGCAATCCTCTATTAATAGATGGCATAGAGGATGGGGTATTACTCTGCTGCTCCTAGTGCCCATGTGTGAAGGTGTGTGTGCTGGTCAACATGTTTCGCGCCGTCATTGGGTCCCTAGTGGATCCCCTCGCGCTTCGTCAGGACCATAAATGTGACAAATGAAGAAAGTTAAAGGAAAAGAGTAGGACCCTCTTTGTTCCTAAAACACCTCTTATTCAGGTGCGATTATGCGCATTATGCTATGGGGAACACAGTTCACGTGTCCCAGCCTAGTACCCCTAACAAGAAGGAGAAGTGCCTCCTCGCAAGTCCTAACGGCGGCGGGGGGTAATCAGTCGTTACCCCTCCATTGAAGCCTATTCACCTGCCCTGCTGTGTGTGGGACTCCGGAGTCACTTCCTTTAGAGACTTTGTCCATCTCTATTTCATTCAGCGACCAAATTGGCTTCTGATCCCTTCCTTCTGAGGAACAGTTACCACAACGTGATTTAAGGCTGACTTAAGTGCCACGCCCTCCTGATGAGTTTCCCTCGCCAGGAGACAACACCACTCATGGTAATTAGGTAGACAGGCCTGCATTCGAATCGGTAGGTGTTCCAGGTGAATTCTGCCAATAATCTGGTAAAACTGGGTCAGCAGAGACAGGGCGAAATCACCCCAAATGTCAGCGTGTTACTTTTCGTTTTCTATGGTGGTTTCTAGGGGCAGCGGCAGTCCTTCAAGTATAGCTGAGGTGCAATGGAGTCCAAAAGGGACCTTTGGAGATTATTGAAAATGTTTAGATGTCTGTATACTGAAACGGCCCACATTGCTGGGTTTAATATCCCCCTGGATTGTGAATGATCTGTTCCAGTTCTGTTTCTTATATCGACCCCATCCAGAGTAATACACGACCGATGAAGCAAAGGGTAAACTAAACAGCGTCCAGTATTAGCATCCACTGCGTATTACTGAAGAGACTCGTAATGCTATAATTACCACATTGTGAATAAACTATACACCTTCATTAATACTGATCTCTGCAATGCACATGAACCCTCAGACCTAAGTTTCCATGTTAGCTCTTGTTAATAAACCTTGTCTTACCAGCTCTGGGCTCCTTATCATCTGTTTCTCACATATTTGCAGGCCTCTGTAATGCAGAATCATCATTTGTAATACTGTTCACATCTTTTGTAACTCTCCTTTCAGAGTAAGCTCCACAGTGAACACTATTCATTTGTGCCCTGTCACCGAACGTGCTGAAAAAACACAGAATGCCACTTGGTGCATGATTGGTGAAACCTGTTATGAGGGTTGTGGCTTAAGAGCCGATGCAGATGGTCGCGTAAGCTGAGAGCTCCGCGCCAACTCTGGCATTTCTCCTGTTAGGGGGCCGACATTGCCCCTAAAAATCGTACCTGGCGGCGTGCCGTGCCGCCCTGGCGGTGTCTGCGGTGCTTCATGGGGAAAAGGACATTGCTGCGGACGATCGGAGGCAGAATCGTACCGGGACCCTGAATGCGCAAGATGGTGGCGGCTACCATTGGGGAGAGCTGAGCCGCTCCTGAGCACTCACAGCCGATGAGAAGGTGAAAAGGAGGGTCGGACTGCCGAGAGCCAACCGCTTGGCGGAGGAGACTGAGGAGTGGTCCGGGTGGTTAGCAGCAGCGGCGGTACCAGGGCGGCGGCAGCTGCGGAGGAGCATGGAGCTCTCCTTCCCCCTGCCCCCTTCCCACCTCCGTCCTCTCAGAGAAGCGCAGGGAGGTTGGAGCGGCCGTGAGGGGACAAGTGCAGTGGAGCGGGGCGCCGCAGCGCTGAGAGGACGGGCCTGGCGCCCTGTGAAGGTGGGCTGCATTACATTGAGACTGGGAGCAGTGGAGTGGGCAGTCTGCCTACGGAGAGCGTGCAGCCGCCATTACGTGAACAATGCAAAGCAACAAAATTGAGGGTCAGGTAGCATTTGGGAAGTCAGCGCTTGATTTGGAGGCAAGATAATAGGGGGTGAGGCCCCTGTGGGAGCGAACTGACCGGGAAAAGCCCTGAGCCAGGGAGAGACCCCCGGGATGATCATTCGGGAGCTTGAGGGGATGGCTGGACGGGCTGCTGGCATGGCAAATGAGAGTGGGGGAGAGAGATGAGCAGAGGCGGTGGAACATTGTGGATGCTACCCGGATTGGACGCCTGAGCTGCTCTTGGGCAGTGGAAAACTGCACGTGGATACTATCCAGGCGCCCTGGTGCTCACGATTTGCCCCTGATGGCACGAGGGTGCACATTCATGGTATGCCCTTGAAGACAAGACAAGAAGGCTGAACTCTGTGGGGCCAGAACTGCATGCAGGTATCGGGCCCTGGGCTATAGTGTGTGGCAGGATGACAGCGGGTACAATTGTGTTTATTGGCTGCGTGCCCTGGATCTGGGGTGGGGCTGCCTGAGACTGTTGTTCCAGGACCCAGCCCATGGTGGAGTGCACTCGGGAGAATGTTTGCCTCGGGGACCAGGTGGCTAGTTGAGCGCCTCACTGTGTGGAACCACGAACAGAGAGGACCAACCAGAGGAGTGGCCTATGAGCCTTGGGGGCTGAGTGGTGGCTAGCCCCCCACTGCGGAGGACGGTGAGGACGCCTCGAGGTGAGAAGCATTGTGAAGAATCTCCAGCGAAGGAGGAGAACGGGAGAAGACACGGTGCGTCACTGGTGGGGTTTCTGGACCTGTGAGGCGGATGGCCATGGGAAAGCCACGGGGCAAGCAGGGGGGTGCACCCCCAGAACAGGAAGAGGAGGCGGTGGATCATCGAAAAACGGAGGCATCGGAGTTGCACCCTGAGGGGATGATGCAGCAGCAAGTGGAGGTGATACTTAAGGCCATCACGGACACTAGGGATGCCCTTCAGAAGGATATAGCATAGGTGTCCGTGGGGCTGGGCCTTCTCTGGGCTGATGACACAAAAGTGGCAGACCGAGTGAAACAAACTGAAGCCACACTGGGAGGTCTGGAACCTGCACACAAGGCTCTTGAGATGCAGATATGGACGTGCATCGGCGCTTGCAAACTTTGGAGAAGAGGGCGGAGGATGCCGAGGGAAGGAACCGAAGGAACAATGCACGGGTGGTGGGACTGCCTGAAGGAGTGGAAGGAAACAGTATGGTGGACTATTTGGAGGCCTGGTTGAAGACGGAAGTTGCTCCAGAGGGATTGTCTTCTTTCTTTACCCTGGAGAGGGCGCATAGGGTGCCGGCATGCCTGTTGAACCCTGGGAGGCCACCCAGGCCTGTGGGGGCGCGCTTGTTACGCTACAAAGATAGAGACCTGCTTCTGAATAGAGCTCGCACCGTGGAAAATGGTAACGTGACGTTGTTTCCTGACTATACTTTTGAAGTGCAGCGACAGCGGGCCTCCTTCCTGGAGGTAAAAAAGGCACTCCGTACGGAAGGATTACAATACTCCCTGATGTTTCCGGCGCGATTGAGGGTGGCCACGGACAGCAAAACCTTATTTTTTAACACCCCTGAGGAAGCATGGGACTGGCTGGAGTCCTACAGGGCAGGACAGGGAGAGGTGAGCCACGGCTCGGAGGCTGCTGGGGGGGCCCGCGCCCTCACCTACCACGGCACACCGGAAGACGGAGGCTCAGATCCCAGAGGCGGAACGATTAGCGGCGCTAAAGGCAGTGACGAAGATATCTCAAGAGCAGGGACCGGAACTGAGGCGAGCGACTGACTCCGAGAAGGGATTGGCCGGGACGGAATCTGAATAATCGGACGCGGCGAGTGTTACTATGCCACATGTCACTCCATGGACTGCCGGTGAGATTGCTGATGCATAGTACAGAAAGACTTTCTCCATGGCTGGAGGGTGCTTTTGTGTATTGACACTCTCCCCCTCCCCTCCCTTTTTCATGATTTTTTTATGGTGTGATGCAGTGGGATGGTGGAGGTGGGGTGGGTGGGAGGGTGGGGTTTTGGGAGGACTTGGGGAGGAGCTTCCTTAACTTGGGGAGCATTGGTGGGAATGGGGTAAGGCGTGAGATGGTGGAGTTAGTTGGAGTCGGAACCACCTGGCTCGTGGCCACCTCCCCTCTATTATGCGTAGTGATCCCTGGTAGCTATCGGGTAAACAATTTAGTTGAGAGTTTGGATTGGTGCTGCTTTGGTGGGACCCGTTCTGGGGTGGGGTTGTTGGGGAATGTTGGATAGTTTGTTTGGGGATGTAGGGGCGGCCGGTGTGTCTGTGGGGAACGTACAGAGGTTCCAAGGGGTAAAAGTTCAACATGGGGACAATACTTGATTTTAAATGCCTAGCGTGGAATGTGAGGGGGATGTACATGATGAGAAAGCGCCACAGGGAACATGCTTACTTGGTTCGGAGAGGGGTGCAGGTGGCCTTTCTGCAAGAAACCCACATTAATCGAGAGGAGGGTAGCGCACTGCAACGAAGATGGCAGGGGCAAATCTATTGCACAACGTATTCTGCCTTTGCAAGGGGGTCGCCCATATGGGTTAGGGAGGGAGTACCCTTTCAGATGACCCGCAAATTTTCTGACCCAGATGGGAGGTTTGTGGTGGTGGGAGGGCGGCTGAAGGCCTGGATGTAAAATGATGTGGCATATACGCCCCTAATGTTGAGCTGACAGCGTTTTTTAATCATCTGTCGGGAAAGCTGGCACCTTACCTGACAGGCTCTGTGATATTGGGAGGGGACTTCAACTCAATAGCTGATGTCACTATGGATAGGTCACATCCACCACTACCGGGGGCCCCGGTACACAGGATCGCTAAAGCCAGGGGCTTGTAGACACATGGCGAATGCAACACCTAGAAGATCGCGACTATTCTTTCTTCTCAGCCTTACATGAATTGCATGTGTGCTTGGATGCAATATTGTGCACTCCAGACGTACACGCAAAAGTACTTAACAGTGAGTACTTGGCGAGAACAATTTCGGATAATAATCCGCTATTGCTAATGATTAGTTGGGTTTGGGAGAGGCCTGTAATACCGATGTAGCGCCTACGTCCGTAGATGCTGGAGGATGCGGTCTTCTATAAGGACATAGAAACAGGCATTGAACAATACTTTGCTGAAAATGGGGGGACGGCGTCTAGTATAGCGACGGAGTGGGACGCCTTCAAAGTGGTGACGAGAGGACTGTGCATTGCTAAACTGGTGGGTGTACAGAGGACATTGCTGCGTGAGGTAGAAGCAGCAGAAAACCGGCTGCGTGGGGTAGAGAGGGAGAGGCCTGAGCACCCCGAGGTACAGGAAGAACTGGCAGAGGCCAGGGAGGAGGTGGCGACCAAGATAGAGAGATTACCATGTTATGATCACAGGGCTTATCTGGCACGGGTGCACGCAGAGCGGGACAAGGCGAGCATGCTGCTGACTTGGTTAGCTGATCCGGCACCTCAGGGCACACCTATCTTGGCGTTGAACTCATCGTCGGGAACACAGGTCTACACCCAGAGAGGGATTAACGGATTGTTCTTAGAGTATTATGAGGGCTTATATAAGAGTCGGTCGAGGGGCACTGATGAAGCCCTGGAAGATTTTTTGGCTGATTTAACTTTGCCCCAGCTGGTAGATGAACAAAAAAAATCATTTGGGCAAAACATTACTCTGGGGGAAATACAGAGTGCCATTAAACACATGGCGCGTAACAAAACACTCGGCACGGACGGCCTGCCCATTGAGTTTTATTCAACTTATATTGATTTACTCGCTCCACAATTGTTGGCGGTTTACAAAGAGGCAAAGGGGAGGCTTCCAGCTTTCATGACAGAGGCTATCATTATCCCACTTCCAAACCGGGTAGGGACCCATTAGACAGATCGGCGTATCACCCGTTATCTATGCTGACCTCTGACTATAAGATTTTAAGCAGAATTTTGGCGACTCGGCTCCTGCCCCACATGGTACAACTGGTCCATCGGGACCCAGCGGGTTTTATCCCGACCCGGAACATGGCCATTAATGTATGACGCCTCCTTCGCATACTAGACGCAGATCATGGGGACACACCATATGCTGCGGTACTGTCGGTGGACATTGAGAAGGCATTTGATAGCTTGGAGTGGCCCTATCTGTACCGAGTTATGCGAGCATTCGGCCTTGAGGAGGCATTTGTGGGTTGGACAGGGTTACTGTATAGGACCGCGAAAGCTAGGGTGCGAACGGGGATGATGATATCCTCCCCCTGCTCAATAGACTGTGGAATGTTACAGGGATGTCCGCTGTCACCACTGCTGTTTGCGTTGGCCATTGAGCCGCTGGCTGAGCATGCTAGGAAGGGGCGACACTATTGGGGCCTGGCCTTGCGGGGCGACGAACAGTATATCTCTCTATATGCCGACGATCTCCTTATCTTCTTGGCTGACACTGGAGAGGCACTGGAGGGGGTGACGAGCCTGCTGAGGGGGTTCGGGGGGATCTCGGGGCTGGGAGTTAACTTGGAGAAGACTTGTCTTTTCCTTGGTAACCCCTTTGACAGCAGGCCCTGCGCCGGTAATGGGAATTCGGTGGGAACCAAGCTGTCTTCCCTATCTTGGGACCAATATATATCATGCACCTGCTGATTTTCTGGAAGGGAACGTTGGAAGTGTGTTACGGGGACTGCGAGGTAACCTGGCTTTTTGGAGCACTCTCCCACTCTCAGTGGCTGGCATGGTGGCGCTCCTGAAGATGGTGGCACTCCCCCGCTTGCTATATTATTTTAGGATATTGCCATTGTGGATACCGGGGGCAATCTTCAAGCAGATTAGATCCACGGTTAGTGGCTTCATATGGGGACAAGGTAGACAGCGGGTCGCTTTTTCTACAATGATGAGACCACGGTCGGATGGGGGCATAGCGGTACCGGACTTCGAATTTTATTACTTGGCAGCTCAGCTGCAGTGGCTCACTCAGGTAGTGGCTTGAGAGTTTCGGGGACCGGACGGTCCAGAGGGCCGGTGGATTCCACGCCACATGCTCTCGGTTACAATACTACAGCAGTGCCTGCCTGTCGGATCACTAACCACCAAAGAGCGGATGTTGAGACAGTGATGGAACCGGAGCAAGCGTAGAGCTGGCATTAGTTGCCCGTATGCTCCGGAGATTCCCTTGGGCATGTGTACTGCCCTCCCGCATGGGGGAGATTGGTTGGCACTAGCAGACTGGGAGACGATGGGAGTCCAGGAAATGGGAGATTTGTACGAGGATGGGGTATTACTGCCTTTTCAAACACTACAGGACAGGTAGAACCTGCCGCGAGGAGATTATTTACTGCATGCAGCCCTGGTGTCGGCGATACAATGCCATTGGAAAGAAGGGCTATCGGAACCACGGACCTCTATGGCATGCCAATATGTAGTGATGGTGGCGGGGGACGTTTAAGGCAGTCACTTGTCTTTACAGGCGACTGGTCACAGAAGGCCTGCAACCACTGCAAGAACTACAGAGAAAGTGGGAGGTTGACCTTGGGAAGGAAATACCGGACACTACGTGGGCGCAGTTGATTCGGAGGGCTTGGAAGGGCTCTAGGAATGCTAGATTTCAATTAATACACTTCTTTATACTGCATAGGGCTTATTTGACTCCAGCCAAGATTAATTGGTATTTTCAGATAGAAACGGCCCAGTGCACATGCTGTAACCTAGAGGGGGCGGAGCTGCATCACATGTTGTGGAGTTGCGGACAGTTAGGAACGTACTGGAAGGAGGTGGTCGAACTGCTTTGTGGTGTTACAGAGCGCCACATAGATGCTGACATGTGCACCTGTATTTTGCATTGGTTTCCGCATACTCCCAAAACAAAAATCACAAGCAAGTTTCTGGATTTAGGCCTGTTACTAGCTAAGAGAGAGAACACAGCCCAATCGAAGTCACGACGAGGGCCGAGCATAGGGAAGTGGAAATCAGAACTACTTACATGGGCTGGGAGTGAGAGCAGCAGGCTCTACGCACTAATAATGAGAAGGCGATGGAAGCGGCAAGGGCGTGGGAGGCACTAGTAATAGCACTACAGATCCCAGAGATTGACTCGGAAGGTGATCCTGCTGGGGAGGTTCCGATGGGTTCCCCTTGATTGCCCAAGAGCAGGGATGGGAACATAGGCTTAGCCCCGTGACGACAGAATGGGGGTTAAGAGATGTACCGGGAACAGGAGGTATTGTCCCCCAACTGTCCTGAACCATGACATGAAGGAACTGATAGTATTACTGTAATAGGTGTTTGGAGACCGGGACACTCTGGCGGCAGAGGGAGGGTGTTTGATTGTGTTCGCTTATTGTAAATTATACGACTTGTATTGGTAACTGTTGGCATTGAGAACCTAACAACATGCTTTTAATAGCGCATTCATGGGCCCATTGAGAAGTTTACCGTGGAGGGAATAATACTATATTAAAATTGTAAAGCAATAATGGCTCATTAAGGAGGACCATGAGGGTGTTGGGACTGTTAATATGATGCAAGGTATGGACATTGATCATTGTTGTATGCTGGCCATGCGTTGTTTTGTAAACTAATAAAAAAAGATTTTTTTTTAAAGAGAAAAATTGGTGAAACCTGTTATCAGGGATTGATCTGAGCTCCCAAGCAGGGGGTTTTCAAATGAGTCAGAATTACAAAGTCAGCCGCTGCTTTCCAGATGAAAGTGAGACCACGATGCGAAGGCTCACGAAGACGAATTTTATTGCCGTACTTTCAACAGTGTCGCAACATCAAATGGCAATTGTGCAACCCAAATTGAAGATCTGATTACTATTCCGAATAGCCTGAAATTGGCAAAAATAGCAGATTTGTTATTTATTTTCTAGAACTTATTACCACGTATAAATATAACCTCCTATATTGGGAGTACCGAAGAAAAAAGGCAGTGAATCCCATTTTAGGAATTGATACTTGATTTCACATCCAGGGCAGATGCCCAGAGTGAAATGTGAGGAAATCTGAAGAAGAGAAAGATCAGTTATGCCATTGTAAGACCCCTAATATCGTTCACTGCTGCACTTAGATTTTGGACATGGCTGTAGGGTGGGAGATCAGCAGGGAGACTGAGGATGAAGTGTGAATTATTTGCCCAGCTTTCCCTACAATTACATCTTCAATGAAGAATCTGCATGCATACATCTTGGCTCTGGGAACTCCCTTAATGGAAAACCCCTATTGGCGCTTTACCGCCAGCTTTTCTTTGCTAGGGGCATCACCTTCCCAGATCTCTTCTACATGTATTAAAACCAGATCTCGACTTAATTTTTGGGTGAAAAGATTTACAGGACAAAAGCATAGTGTTTATACTATGACTATAAGATTCTAGCAAATTGTTTTGTGGGCAATCTGGAAATTCTGTTACTCTAAGCTGCTTATCACCTATTAAAATGGTTAAAGACTTTTCAATTTAGAGACGGACAAAGAATTCCAGTTAATTCTGCCATTTGTTTTGTTAAAAGCTACCGCTTTATCCCTAAAATTCCATGAGCTCTCCCCAGCACAGGACAGATCTATTTTTAAACTAATCGCCATATGGTCACTAAATTGATTTTCCAAAATGTCCATATTTAATAGTCTATGAAAGAAATCGTCGGAGTAAATTACATAATCAATGATGAAGCCACCCTTCGGTCCCTTATGTGTATTTTTCGCTGGTAATAGCAGTTTCAAATATATATTTAGATCTAATGTTCTATTGATAATCACTATTATCGTCGTAGCCACTGACCTTTAAGATTATGTTAACCTGTCTTCTTTGCAAACCTCTCAGGTCTTCCAAGCCTGTACTGTATTGTGAGATTTGTGTGTTTTGTATATTTTCACTCTAGCCCTTTCAAGAATGCTGTCAGTCATAACATATGGCTAACAATCTGCTTCAAAGAGGTAAGAACGAAACATTAAAGGAATTGGAATATAGAAGTCAAAATAGAGTCCAGAGAATGTTAGGGCATGTAAAATAGCATTTCTAAACTGCTTGATTTTTTAGTGATATTATGCTAAAAGGTACTATTATACCTCTATCTTCTCGGTAAGTTGGGTTGCGTGAACCCCCGACATCCATGACGATGTTAGAGCTTGCTTATCTCTCCATAAAAAATGGGAGGGTTCCTTCCAAAATTATTTCTTTTTAGCGCATATACGCGATGATGCTGCTGTAACATCTGTTGTTTGTTTCATTTAAAACATATTTAGAGGAGCTAAAACCCCATAAACCCTCCTGAAGGAAGTCAAATTTGCTCTCTTCTCTAGCTTGTTATAATTTGTCACGTGTATTTATAACCCAGCTGTTTCAGACATGATCAGCCTCCATCAAGTGTGGGAGGGTTCCACTAGAGTCTGTATAAATTATCCCTTGCTGCTCAGTCACACCTATGTGGCTAGTGTAGTTTCTTACAATGACAAAGCACAGTCCGTATGAGGTTGTGGAACTAGTGGCTTGCAGTTAGTTTGATTATGATGCTGCCTGTAAATATCTCTGGATTGGAAATTGAATTCCCCACAAATCGTCCTGTAATGTAGTCGAATGTTCAGACCTAGTGGTGGTGGTGTTGTTTTATCACCATTCGTATATGTAGTATAAGATGAATATATCATAAAATGTAGGTAAATGACATCTGCTTACACAATCTCATTGAAAAGGATTTCTTGGTACTTGACTGCCACATTAATTTTCAATCAGTCATTTAAATTTTCCTTTTCTTGTCTTCATTACACATAATCAAATTGCTATATTCAGTATATACGAAGAAAGCAAAGAACGCGGTTCCTCATTTTTCCATAGCGGTTGATAAAGACTTTGGGGATTATTCAGTATTTGGTGTAGGTGTGAACAATCTCGCCGTTCGACCATTTCAGTTGGAAGTCAGCAGAAGCAGGGTCTCTACCATTAAAGCCCAAGCTGGTTCTGACTGCAGAAACCTCTGACCTGGTGGAATATCTGCCACTGGGCTGTCCAATCATATTGACAGGTACCCGGCTCTATGTACAGGGAGGTGGTCATCATTAGATTTCCCTTCCCGGAACCACCATGCAACCTACGACAGCACCCAGAAGGAAAACATTTAATGGCCCCAACACTCAGGGAGAAACTTTCTACTCATCAAGGCGATTGATTGTATTACACAGATATATTCCTGCTGTGAGATTTTGGGGAAAAAAATATAAATGACTAGCAGGGAAAAAAAACACACTCACCCACTGTAAGGTTAGAGATCCTTGTCTGGTAAGCGGTGATGTCTAAATATTACAGTCTGGGCTGTGGGCCCCCCTCCAGGGTATTAATGACCTTATTAATACTACAGTTAAAGATTCACTGAAATGTGTTTCGTCATTTGTGGAATAGGTACGTTATTTTGCATTTTGAGGCCCTTCATTTGCAGTACTGCTACCAAATCAATGTAAAATTGCACATATGTTAGCCCTTCAGTGTAGGACATACATCTTTCTACGTGGTGTGCACCAAATATTTTCACATTGTTTTCGACTGGATGTCATGGCTTTCTGACTCTGAGAGTGCCATCCCTTCACTATGTGTGTGTGCTATGAATCCTAAACATGGAGCCGGATTCACGCAAAAGAACTTCTGTGTAGATAAGTTACGAGTGCAGAGTCTGTACTTGTGGCGGAGTCTCTGCAGTCATAGTGGAATCACCATTTGTGGAGACACTGTACTCATAACTTTACCATGCGTAAGTCCCTTTGTGACTCGAGTCCATGGTCTAAAATTCTCTAGACTTAGCATATTTAACTGTTCTTGCAGGGTATAGTACCATCTTGCAAGGAAATGTAACATTGGCATACACATTGAGGGGCCAATTATGATGCGGCCCATAAAGGCTCATTCCGTGCCGCATCGTAATCGGCCCAATGGTTTACTTTCCAACCGCTCCATTATAATACTGGCGGTCGGAAAGTAAACTATCAGGTTATTCCGGCTGGCTTCCGACGGGCTCAAGGAGCCTGTGGGCCAGTAGGACCCGGCACGTAATTTCAAAGGGAGATCAATGGGAGCTTGTGTTATGGCCGGTTTACGGCCGTAACACAAGCTCCCATTGAGAAATGAGAGCATGTGACCGAACAGTGGGGCATATTAGCAAGACCGGCGATAAAATCATCGCCGTTTTAGCGGCAAGAAACTGCCACTAAAACGGTAAGAATGGGCTTGCTAATATGCGTTATGGAATTCCAATAGAAGGCCAGGTTAGATGTCCTGCACATAACATTATCGCCGTTTTAGTGGCAGGAAACTGCTGCTAAAACGGCGATAATTTTATCGCCGGTCTTGCTAAAATGCCCCAATGTTCAGTCGCATTATAATTGGCCGGTCAGCTCCGCCCAGAGGTCGGTTGGTCCCATGACCGAGACAGTGTCAGGCGGATGCCCATAATGTCACATGCGGTCTAACATGCACATTTACATTACCTAAAATGTGGCTGGAAAAACGAGGTTTAAGTCCTAACTAGGCCACAGCCTGCAGTAACATGGCAAAAAAAATGTTTTTCTCAGGTTGATAAACATACTTTCAAACATTATCCCTAAGTGTGCTGCATCGCCCACAAGGCTTTTTGTATAAAAGTGAGACTTGCTAAAATATTAGGAATAGTGTGCCCTTCAGTCACTAGCGGCATAGTGCTTTTTTCACAGTATAGGTTAATGTGGCTATTCCATTGAAAAACCTAGTTCAGTGTTGAACGAGAATTTTGCTAATTTTAAATAAAGGTAAATTCACAAAATTCATATTTCTGCTTGCTGGAAGGCTAGCAGTAGTAAACTAGTTCTGCTGGCTCCACTTCTCTCACATGAGAGTAATGAGCACCCCAAAGAGGCAAGACAAGTTCTTCTTGCCAGAGAACAACAGAGTGGGCTCCGCAAGAAGGAAGTAATTATTGACTACTTAACTTCGTATAGGGTCTTTTAGAGTAGGAAGGCCAAGCTGAGGGCAGACATTTTGACATGTTTATTTCAAAACAGGGCTTAGTGTAATAGAATTGTTTGCCTTGGACATGTGTTTCCAGAGCAGCCAAGTATGGTTTGGTAGGTAGAAGCTACATTTCTATATGACAGGGTCCTCCTGGGTGAAGTTTAGGAACTTTGAACAGTGGGACAGCGGTCCTGTCTTCTTGAAAAGTTGCAGAGCAGTGTACTCTGGTATAGTTTGTAGGAAGGAAATGCTAAAGAGCTGGAATGTCAGGGCTGGGGTATTTCTGTTTAGGACTTGAGCAAGAGTTACCACACATCGGTTACTAATGTGCATGTAAAAAAATTCAAATCAGTTCATCAGAAAATAAATGGACTTTGCAAAGCGACTTCATGACCCAGTAGAGGCAAATTGCTTGCTGCCTGCTTTCTGCTGCCTGCTAGAGAAAGACTAAGGCTTGGATCTGCTGTTCCCTATATCCAGGACACTTAAACTGCTCTTATGAGGTAGAAAAAGGTCTTCTCTTATTGTCTCAGGTAATGAAAATGCTGGTAAGGGCTCCCCTGTGAAGAAGCGCTAGGATAATGGTTGGGAGTTGGTTTAGTCAGCCTCCCACTGCTGAACTTTGACTTGGAACTGATACGTTTTCTGGAGTTCTATCCCCCCAAACCACCTGGCTCCAAAGACTTTGTTAGTGTGGCAACCCAAGACAGAAACCCAGATGGACTGCAACAATCCCATAACCCATTGAGCATTACTTGAGCCAGATGCATTTCAGATAACAATAAATCCAGTGAGATACCACAGGGATAGTCAGTGGAACCCAAATTCTCTTTCATCATGGAAATGCGCACTCAAGAACACTAGAAGACTAGCAATTTATTTTCAATATTTGCTTAAAATCAAACCATATTCAGGCGCTAACAATGTGAATAGTAACAAACAAAATAGGGGCAATGATACCTATTAGTAAGGTGAAAAATAAAAATTATTGAAAAATTGTGGTTATATCATAAGGCTTATTAACAATGCTATTTCCCACCCCATTTTACTTTCAGCTAACTAAGCACCAAAAGAGGCCTACTTCGAGTTCCAGAGATTGTTGCTATTCGCATACCTTTTTCTGAACAATAGAACCAATGTTCTGCAAAGTAACAGCATCTGTTGTTTTTGTCTGTGTAAGTAGTCAGGCAAATAAGCCCGTCAAGTGAAGGCTAGATGTGCTTCCCTGTTGCCTTCAGCAAATGAAGCTGAATATTCCTCTGTATGGCATTGCTGTTTTGAGTCTCTGGTACTAAGCTGCTCGCTACCCTAATACACTCTGATCCTAATTTATGTATTTTATCTGAACATAAATATATTCAAGTGACTTGATTATCACGTTGCAATGAATAATGATGTGCTAATGTTCATGCCTTTTTTACACTTGTCTCTGGATAAACAACATATATAATTAAAGAAGTAGGATACCTAGAAGAGAAAATATATGATAACAATGACAGACCTAGGAAGCCTTCACCAGCTTTTTGGCAGTCTGTGTAGTGATCAAAAACTGGATTTTCTGTACTTCCATAAAGAATAAAATTTGTCCCGTTCAAAGCTTTTTCAAGAGAAGTTTGCGACTGCAGCAGACCACCCAGAAGTGTCAACCTGACATTGTGGAGTCCTCGTCTGTTCCAGCATCATGTCTTAACCTACTGGAGGAGTATGAGAACCACAAAACATTCTTTTCTAAGTGTGGAGATAAAATTTTGACCAGAACAAACCATTGTGGTGTACCTCATGACTGTTCTATTGTAATCATACTGAAATCACACAAGGGTCAATAACTCCATTGACTTGTTTCAGAGTTTGGATTTTTTATGGTGCTTTTTAACTGAAAAATTAAAAAAATATATTAATCAGATTGTCTCCATTCTTGTCTTATTTTGCTTGTTAGAGTCTCTCCTAAATTGGGTTTGGGACTTTATTGTTTTCTTTTCTGACTATTATGTTGTTTTTTACCATTTGATTCTGAAAATAATTTCTTCATGGAAAGCATTGCTCTGATTTATTTACCTCAGATTTTATTGACCCTGTTTTGTTTGACCCCTGATAGACTTTGAATTAGAGCCTTATACTGTATCATCTATTCATTGTTAGATTTTCTATAATATTCGAACCTGTACACTCATATATCTGTGCATGTATTTTGTTTTCCCATTCTTGTTAATTTTTTTATGTCTACAGGTGTGCCTGTCCCACCATCCCTGCCCTCCTTCGCCCTGATGAAGGTGCAGCCCCTGCTGGGGCTTGTACACCGAAACGCGCGTTGGCATTCTTTAGCCTAACTTTGGCTACTTAAAACGTGCTCATTGGCGCTTTTTAGCCCTCCGGGCTGTTTAAAGTCTATTCATTGAATATGAATTGTGGAACGACCATTCAACTTTGTATATGTTTTTATTAGTGTGTATTAATGTGATGTGTTGCATGATGTCACTGTCGAATGAGAGCTAGTATGATTGTGTTGTTTTGAAGGAGTTTTGTGGGACTGTTAGCAATCTGATGTATAGGAATTGCATTGTTTTGATATTCACCTTGGTTGTTGCTGTTAACCTACACATTTAAATTTCAAAACAATTCTGGTATCTACACAAACAAAAATGATGAAATAAAAAAGATAATTAAAAGATTCATAAATCTATTTATATCCTTCCTTGTGTTTTTCCTTGTCTTGGTTTGCCTATTGGTTGTGGTTATTAATCATTTGGACCCTGTTTAGGGCCTTGTTCTTTATCAATTTGTGGCAGGCATTCTCTTTTCCTCTTGGTATTCCTTAGTTCCCCTGGTATACCTGCCGGCATCTTATTTCAGGGGTCCCCCTTCTTAGTGGAAGCATTGCTCTTGTGCCACTGGGACCAAGATGTTCTCACTGAACTGTGTTTTGACCCATCAAGATATTCAATTCTCTAGTCAGTGAGTCCATCCTACTTTCTGCAAATGTATTTTCACAATATGTGTTTATCACATTACATGAGAAAATTACATAACATGTCATCCTTGTTCTTTCATAGGTAGAGACAGTTGGAGACAAATATATGACTGTAAGTGGCATTCCGGAACCATGTACCCATCATGCTCAGTCAATTTGCCATCTGGCATTGGACATGTTGGAAATTGCTGGTCAAGTTCAAGTAGATGGAGAACCTGTCCAGGTCAGTATGGACTTTTGACTATTATATAGTTGACTAAAGATCATGTTCGTATTTGCACATGTAACTAAGAATATAATGTAGTTGTTTCACAAGGCACTACCTAATTACATTGTTTGGTAGACTATATTATGAATTTCCTGTTAACTCAAACAAATAATGTATGGCTTTTTTTTTAATAAGAAAAGATGTCAAAGAGAGCTTCTATTTGTTAATGTTTAAAACATAATTTTGTTTAAGAAAATTAATTTCCATTAATGATGGGTTGCAAAGGATTTGGAGGAAGCCATTAGTAACCATTCAAATATAGTAAAGAACAGTAAAATACAGCACGTCTTGTGAGTACCCATTTGGACTGACAGATATAAAAGACCCTAGCACCCAAGTTTACTGTTTACTCATTCAACGCAGGGCAACATTCAAATGTGCTCTGCTGCTCTGTGTAAGATGAAACAATTGCTCAGAGTTACATCTGCAAAGATTGGCCTGCTTCTAGTGTCACCCCCTATGCAGGCTCACAGACAAGACTGCCTTACATGATCTTCGCACCATAGTGCAGAGGTGAATTTCTGCTGGAGTGTGATTGCCTATGTGTATGCAAAATTCAAAGGTTCCCAGTCATAGAGTGTTCTGCCGTTTGAAAGCATGCTCTAGTTCTGCTGCTGAAGAAACTTGGTGCAGATACTTCAAACTTGTCCAATTATCATCAGATTGCCTTTCTGCAATACTTGGCTGAAGTTTTGGAACATTTGGTTAATAGCCAGCTTTCCCACCGTTTGGAAAGTAATAATCTGCTGGATTCCTCTCAAACTGTCTTCAGAGCTAAAAATAGTACCAAAGCCACCATGCTGGTGAAGTGGACAGCATCATGCTGCTAGTTTATTTGGGAAAATCATCTGCCCTCATCCTCCTGGACCTGTCTGCTGCTTCCAACACAGTGTGTCATCACTGATTGCTACAAACATTACATGAAATCGGCTTGCATTCTACAACTTTCAAATGGTTTTGTTCCTGCCTCTGTAATAGGGTTCAGTCGGTACAGCTGCCTCCTTTTAAATCTAAGCTAAAGGAAGCAAACTGCTGTGTTCCTAAGGACTCATCCCTGAGTCCCACCCTGTTTAATGTTTATGTGTCTCCTATGGCAGGCACTGTAAAAGCCTGGAAGTTTGAGTTTATTACATAGGCTGATGATACCCAGATCATCATTTCCATCGATGAAAGGGGCACCGAGACGAAAGACAATTTAGTGAGCTGCCTTTCGGAGATGACAATGTGGATGCAGAAACTTATTATAGAGAAAACTGAGATCCTGCTTTATGGAACGGCTGCCAGTGTCTGGAATGGATCTTAGTGGCCCACACTGCCCCCAAGCCTAAAAAAGTAGTTAAGAATTTGGATGTTTTTATTGACAACTCCCTCTCCATGCAGTACCAGGTAAAAGCTGTTTGTGGGAGTTGTTTTGGACTTCTACAGACTCTCCATAGAATATTTCGGTGGATTCATGAAGCAATGGCAAAATACTATTGGGCAAAAGACTATTGGGCAACTCCTTAATGTGAGTAGATTGGACTATGGCAGTGCCCTGTATGTTGGAATGAATATTTGTTCACTCGCCTGCCATTTATTCACAACTTAGTAACAAGATTGATTTGTTATCTCCTTCCTAGAAGATCGGTATCCTGTTTAAATCCCCTTCATAGGTTACTGTTAGAACTGGGGTTCTGGTTGGCAGAGGTATGCACCCAGTCCAACCAGGAACCACCACTCTAGTCAGGGTAAGCTAAAGATAACCTGTGCTCGCCTTCTAGAAGCTTGGCACAGAGCAGTCAGTCTTATCTAAAGGCGCAATGCGTAAAGTATTTGGACAACACACACACAGTAACACAATTAAAACACCACAAAAATACCCCACCCCGGGTTAGAAAAATAGATTATATTTTTATGAGTAAAACAGGATCAAAACGACAAACATCCAATAAGTAGAACCATAATTATGGATGTTTTAAGAGAAAATCAAAATCCAGTGCTCGGAGTCAAACAGCACTTAGGGGTTACTTGAGGGCACACTGGACCAGGATAAATCCAAAGTTCAGGCCATCCAGGATGGAGGACAGGCCAGGTACAGGACTCATGCAGGTGCCACTGAAAAAGTACCTTATATTGAGCAAGCATCAATGTCATAGACTCAATGCATCAGTTCCGATCCAATCAGCGGTTGAAGGTTTTATTGACAAACCACTTATGATGCAGGCACTGCTTCGTCGTTAAGCCATGCTGTCTGTCGCCATAGAGATGCAGTCCATCAAAGCGATGTTGTCGATCGGCTCCTGGGTCGAAGGGCAATGCATCTGTTTGATCGGTGTAAAGTCGTCACTGCATCAATTTTGACGACTCTGAACAGCAGAAATCAACTTTCAAGGGCCTAGGACTGGATTGGCACCACTTGACAGGGCAGGACTCAGAGATAGCAGAAGCCAGGTGCAGTTGCACAGTTGAAGGAAGTATTTGATGGTCCAGAGACTTCAGAACGAGGGCAAGCCAGCAAGCCATTGGAGTCACTTTGAGTCCAAGTGAGATGGGTCCAGTCTTTGTCCTCAATAGGGTAGTGATTAGCTGCAGGCAGCAGGGCAGCCCAGCAAAGCAGAAAAGCAGTTCTTCAAGAGCAGCAGTCAAGCAGAGTGGCAATTATTGTAGCACAGCAGTGTTTACTCCTGACAGAGTTCTTCACAGGTCCAGTAGTTTACTGTCTTGGGAGGATTAGCACCCCAGTACTTATACCCAGTTGTGCCTTTGAAGCAGGGATCACTTCAAAGCAGGCTGTTGAAGTGCACAGACCCCCATTTTGTCCTCGCCTTGGCACCAGACTATCAGGCGGGGTAATCAGCCCTTTGTGTGGGAAACTGGACACTGCCTATTCAGGTCTAAGTGCCAGCTCCCACTCTCTCTTCCTGCCCAGGAAAAACTTCCAGAATGCAGATGAATACAGAGGAGTTCCCTGTCATATCTAGCCTTCCTGTTTGTGGCTGTCTAGAGGGAATGGTCAATGTGTAGCTGTCAGCCATTTCAGAAGTGTATTGGAGATAGGCTGCAAGGCACACAGAGCAGTAAGAGCAGAGAAATCCCCAATTTTCTAAATGTGGCCCTTCTAAAATAGTAATGTTAAATCCAACTTTACCATTAAAGAGGATTTATCATAACCATTTCAAAATATGAAACACAATACAGCTACTCCATTCTAATCAGGTATTACTGCTTAAAATTGTATTAACACATGTACAATGCTAGCCTATGAGAGGAGAAGGCCTCATAGTAATGAGAAACTAATTTAGTTGTTGGTTACTTGCAGGACATGTAAAACTCAAAAGTACATGTCCTACTTGTACATGTCCTACCTTTTAATTACACAGAATCCTACCCTTAGGGCTACCTGGGGCCTACCTTAGGGGTGACATGTGTAATCAAAAGGGAGCTTGGCAATTGGTTTTAAATGCCATGTTGAAGCAGCAGTAAACTGCACACACAGGCCTTGCAATGTCAGCCCTGTGCCAGGTTTGAAAGGGTACTTGTGTTGGTGGCACAACCAGTCTTGCAGGCCCACTAGTAGCAATTAGATTACAGGCCCTGGGTATATGATATTCCACTTTACAAGGGACTTATGAGTAAACTAAGTATGCCAATCATGCATACACCAATGTCACCATGTGTAGGGGAGAATCACACACACTTTAGCACTAGTCAGCAGGAGTAAAGTGCTCAGACTCCTAAGGCCAACAAAAAGATACAGCAAAAAAATAAGAGGTAAGTTAGAAAAACGTTTGAGGGAAGACCACCCTAAGGATGACAGGTCTAACAGTTACCAGTCAGTAAGAGATACATTTTTAAGTGACTTTGTCATGCACATTGAGCACTGTATGAGACTGAACCAGATGTTTCTATAAGCCAAAGTGTACCCTTCATTCTGGGAGTCAGACTCTGATACAATGTAGAGGCATTAAGGGATCAAGAACGTGGGGCCGCTCCTTTAATTTATTGTCAACTCTACATTGGAACTCCTTTTCTCTCTATCTTCGCCTGATGTCTGATTTCTTGCCTTTTCATAGGATGCTGAAGACATGGCTCTTCCCTCACTGATTGTGTCTAGCGCCGGGATATCACTTTGGGGATGAAGTTGTACTTTATAAATGCAATAAATAAATTGAATGTGTGAAGTGCATTGCAGCACACATGACATACATTACTGTTTTTGAAAAAAAAAAACAAATTCTCCATATTTGTGTCTACTTCCAGTTGGGGTTAGTTTTAGACACAAAGCCTTATTGCACTTTCTGTCAAAGCTAAGAGCCTGATTTAGAGGTTGACAGAGGGAGTAAAGGTAGTCACGGTGGTGGAGGACTTTATGCCCGCCACCATGCCTTTACTCTGCCCAACAAATTTAGAGTCAATCTGGGCCCAGCTTTCTTCTCAAATGAAGAGAGGTTGGGCATGTTTTGCTTCCCATAAAAACTATTACTTAAACTAGGTTGGAGGGGGTTAGGTTATGTTTGTTATGTTATTGTTTCTTATTAAGCGCAACAAGATTACCCTAAGGGGTCTCTATGCACTGCCTACTTTCAACAGGTCAAAACAGCAGAATACACGACATTTAAAAATGAAGAGATTATGCAGCCATGTTTTCTGATCTTTTTCAAAATGTTTAAAATTGATGCTCTTTACGTGAATGTAGTGGGACCTGGTTCCAGTGCAAAGGATCCAAATATGAGTAGGATTGGCCTTACAGATAAATCAAGGATGTAGCAAACATATCCCGCTAGATTGAAGGCTTCCAGTGGGGGCGTACAATTTCACTTTTCTTTGTAGGTATTATGGTCCATTACCATCAAGAGATTTATGTACCAAGCAAAGGCGTTTGAACAATGATTACTCTCTTATGGGTAGCCAGTGCAGGCTTCTGAGAATGGGATCAGATGGCGACTGAGGTGTTAGATGACAAACAGTAACTGTGCAGCCTATTTTGAACCTACTGAAGTTTAGCAAACAATCCTTCATTCATGGAAGCCATTAGTGCATTCCATAGTCAAGGCGACTAATTATCAAAGCTTGAACTAGAGATTATCTTTATTGGAGTGGTTGCCACTCGAATAGTTTTCTGAGTGGGCACATTATTCCAAACATGCTCATAGAAAGATACTCATCCACCATGATGCCCAGGTTTCACACCACAACCGTCCGAGTTGGGACTGCGCCCAGACTATTCAGCCACCAGTCATCGGACCATACTAAGTGGGCTTTACCAAATAGAACGATCTCTGTCTTGCTTGTATTAAGCTGCAGACAATTGTGCTGCATCTATGTGACAATGTCATTCATATGGTCTCGGAACCTTACCATGGTAGACTCTAGATTAGGTTCCATAGTGATTAACAGCTGTGTGTCATCTGCATAGGAGATTACCTCAAACCCATAGGATTTTATCACTGGTGCTAATGGTGCTATATAAATATTCAAAAGAGAGGGATTTATTACAGATCCCTGTGGTTCTCCCCGACCCAAGACTATGGTTTGTGAGACAAAGGTGTCTAACTGCACCGCACTAGTGCGGCCAATCTGAACAATTCTTCAGCCATTCCAAGGCTTTCTCTTCAGCACTAATCTCTCTCAGTCTTTTGATTAAGACTGCAGGAGAGATGGTGTTGAATGCTACTGACAGATCAAGAAGAACTAACATGAATAAGTATCCATCATCTAAAGTAAGTCTTATATTGTCTAGGACCTCCAACAGTGCTGGCTCCGTGTTATATGATGAACAGAAGTCTGACTGGGAATGATTATGATTTTCCAAAAAGGCTATCAGTTGTGAATCCACCAAAGTTTCCATGACTTTCCCCAAAAAAGGAAGCAAGGAAATAGGTTTAAAGGTTCCTAACTTATCATAAATTTCTGTATTTATTTTTTAATGGGTTTCATCCTGGCAGATTCCCATTCTGCTGGGATAGCTCCCAGGTTCAAAGAGAGATTGAATAACTCAGTGAGGCAAGGAGTAAGGACCGAGACCAAAATAGCAATAATGTAAATTGGAGCAAAATCTTCAGGAGATCCAGACTTAATTTGATTTATAAGGGAGTTCACTTGATCAAGTGTCACCCTATTAATCTCCTCCAAAAGCACTGGAACAGCCAGTTTCCTCCAAAACATGCTTTCATTTTATTTCATGTGTAATTCCTTTTTCAAAAGAGTTGTAGCTATTGGTAATTTTTTACATTAAAAAAATGTCAACATCTTCCATTAACTCTTGGGATGCAGGAATAGATTATTTGCAGGAGAAAGGATTAGTGAATTATTTGAGAATCTTGTACAATTCTTTAGCTGAGTTGACAGCATTGTCTATTCAATCTATAATGTGCAATGTCTTGGCTATTTTAATGTTATTGAGATAACGTCTGAAGGCCTTCTTATAAATAACACTGTCTTCAACTTTTTTGGAGGCCTCCATTTCCGTTCTAGCTTTCTACATGCTGAATTTTCATTCTTCACGAAATCAATAGTTAGAAGGCTAGGGGAAAGCAGTTCTGTCTTATAAGGCACATTTGCAGATGTTCACTATTAAAACAACACTTTATTTTTTCCCTTTCTATGGACTTTGGTGCACACAGCTGGCTTAGAAATCTTCCTTGAAAACTGTGCAATGATATTGGGAAAGAGTGAGTGGAGCCATATGGTTCCGTGCCATAATGTTGGTATTTTGTGTAGAGCACTGAGTAATAAATGCAACCAAGGTGAGCTTGGTCTGAGTGATCATATCTTTCCTCTTGTTTTTGCCTCTGGTCTAACATAAACATGAACTATGAATCACAAATAACTGTGGTGGAGAATTACTTGCTAGGATTTCACTCAAAACTTCAGAAAAATCATAGAACCCAAAAGATTACTCAGGCCATTGATTAAACGTATGCTCCACATATAATGTTAAGCTGTCTACTCTAACTGGGGTAAAAGTTAAAAGAAGAGATCACATAAAGTGATCATGGGATGTGCACATTTACGACATGGGCCCAGCCATACCTGGGAGCTGTAGTTGAAGAATTCAGACAGTTTTATGTTACCACTTTTGACAGTGACATATGATTGCTTTGCACTTGAACTTTATTATAATATATGTTTCTCTAGAAACCTAGAAGCAATTGTTAAAGTCTGCAAAGGAACTACAATACAGAACACAAAAACATCACAATGATGCCGAATGCAGCACACATAGAAAGAGGAATATACAAGGTGAAATAGTGATATTTCCCCTTGTTGCGCTTCACCTGGGAGGCATAATGTATTGGCGCATTCCCAGGTTTACAAGGTATTGTAAATCTTGGGGAGCATCAAAGTCCATGGGTTTTGTGTGGAAACACCCACCTCAGCATCCATGGCAAGGTTCCTAGCACAGAGTAAGGTAACACAGCCATTACAGCTGCCTTGCATTACTCCATCATTATGAGGCCATTTAAAGTCATGCAAAAGTGGCTTTGCGTGGCTCCATAAATATGATTTTGTGGTTTTTGCCGCTGTTGCGTCACAACAAGTTATGCTACGGCGGTGCAAGGGCCTCATAATTATGGGCCATAGTGAATTGTGTCCGTGTTCTCATTTTGTTCTACTTTTCATATTGCATTTTCCTAATGTGCTGTTTTGCCTTGTGTTGTTGAGTGTGTTGTGTTACTTCATTTAAATTTATTGGCATGTTGCATTCCTGGTGTGTTATTGTGGTGTTATGTTAGAGCAATGTTGTGTTTTGCATTGGTTCTTTTATGGGACTGTTATGCTATTGTATCTCAGCTGATGTTCTTATGCTAAGATATAGACCAGCATTCTTGTTACATATTATTTAGCTCACATACCTGCTTTTCTAATGGCAGTCGTAAAAGTTATTTCAAGCATTGCCCTCAAGTAACCACCATTTAACACTACCTAAAAATGGTTAGTGATGCGCCCCTAAACAAAGAACATAAACCATTTCCTTTTAATAAATGTGTTCCCTAATACTATGGCCCTGATTACGAGTGGGTTTGTTATTTTCTAACCCCTGCACAAGCTCCTGTGTTCACATGGTTCGGAATTGCACCTTGATTTTGACGAACTCGGAATTAGAGCCTACACATTTTGACTGTGGCAAAGGAGACTTTTAAATTGCTTTTTCTTACGTGGAAATCCCTTTTTAGAAGTCAGAAAAGTTCTAGTCCTAGAATGGGATTGCAATTGGATACCGATTTCGGATCTTGAAGGGGTGTGTTGAAGGCGTCCCTTCCAAATACCAAATAGATATCAAATATCTTCATGTTTCGCAACCAAATTCTGGTTGGAAAACTTTGATAATTTACCAACACCTCAAAGGAGGTGGTAATGCATTAATAAAAGTAAAAGGATCCTCTTGGGAATGCTTACCCTCTGTAAATGTAAAAAATAAAAGACATTTTTTATAGTATTAGCAGTGGTCCACAGGACGACTGCCAACTCTTAAACAAACAAACAAACAAAAAGTAAACTTTTCGTTTTTCGCTGAGTCCCATTTCCTTTAATGATGAGTTTCCTTTATTGTAAGACAATCACAGCAGGCCCTATCTCTGTGAAGGCTTGCGATCCAAGTGAGTTGTAATTTTTCAACTCATCACAATTCGGATTTTTAAGAATCCACCTATTAGTACATGGGTCGATTCTTAAAAATCTTTACTGGTCAAAAAAACCTTGGTCTCAATTTGCGACCAGATATTGTACACCTGACCATACAATTCCAAAAATCTCAAAATACATCCTTTTGTAGCTTTGATTCAAGATATTTTCTTTCTTTAGGTTGTTCAGCTAGTCATCAGGTGTGACAATTGCTAATCGTACATTGTATCTGTAAGCAATGCTATGTAGACTCCTTCCTCCTTCTTCCTTTCCAAGTTCGCCACCCTTTATTTTGTTGCTGTCAGCTACTCAGTTTCCTCACCTGCAAAGATTTTCCATTCTTTATACGTCCATAGTGTCACTGCATCTAGTGCAGGGAAAGGTTGGAAAGAGGGCATATCTGGGGAGTTCAATGTGAGCGCCTGTTTACATTGCTGTCCCTCACATGGCCAGGGTCTGTTGCACTGTGTGTGCTTATATCAAGAGTGCAACTGGCTGGAGAAGTAGACCATGCCTTACTGACTGGTGGGATTGGGCACCTCCTAAAGGCTGTTGAAGAGGAGAGAACAGTAAGCAAACGCCTCAGTATATTACAGGCTGATGAGGCTGTAGTAGCTACTCACACCACCAGCCCAGGTGGCAACTAGTGAATTGGTTTGGGCCACTGTAGCAGCTTTAAGTCTATGGTAATGGACAGAGCCCCCAAGGCGCAGCTTGGGAAAGACACCAAGAATGTGCTTTAAATCTCGCAAAACCACTCTCTTCATCAGACTTCAGGTACAGAATGTTGTACAACTGCATTGATGGAGATAGTGGTGCAGGCGGCAGTGGCAGTGAGGACGATTGTCTGTGCCTGATGTAGCCGGGATGGTCACATGAAGATCTCGGTGCGTACTAGCAGTGGGAGCAGGGTCAGTACTGCACCCTATCGCCACTGGTGATCAACGTACGTCTTGGATCTCTTCCCACCATGCCAAGGGCCATAACAGTGGCATCTGGGTCAGGTCTGCAATGAACAACCTATGTCTTGGATCTCTTCTTACCTTCCAAGTGCAATAGCAATGGCATCAGGTTCAGGTCTGCACCCCATCCCCACAGGTGATCAACCTACCTCTTGGATCTCCTCCTACCATCCAGCCACTTCTGATACTAAGAGCTGCCCCTCAGCATTGGCAATGGCTTGATAGACCCCAGCATCGGGAACAGAGCCTATAAACGTCGGTATATTCTGAGAGCCGCTGAGTCTGTTGCATGGTTCCAATGCTCGGAAGGTGTTTCTACATTCTTCCCATGACCCCTGGGCAGGGGCAGCAGTATCTCGTAGGTAGGAAATTCGATCCATCCTGTCCCCTCACTTGGTCAGGCTCCACCAGAGTAATTATTGGGGGAACACAGAATTGGGGTAGATATGTTGCCATGCTTCTCACCCTTCTCAGACTCTTTCAATTGCCTTCCTCCATATGAAATCGAGTAGTTTGTATTCCAGTGACAAGGTGCTGTTTAGATCTTTTCCAGAATGGCTACATGACGTTTGACCACAAACCATAGATGCGCAGCTACTTTAAAAAAAAACTTGAAAATGTAATGTTATGTTATATATTCAATGACCAGTTCAGATACTGCCAGCACACATATATTTAGGCGATATGCCAATGCAACCAATACTTCAGAAAAGGTGAAATTACGTCAACACAAAGTTATTTAGTCGTGAGATTTTAGAGTCGTATTGACTTCTAGGTTAGACGGAGATTACTAATTTAACACCATTCTTTACACATCCAGTCCCAAATGCTTACTGCTGGTAGTGTTTACAGAAATGTATCCCACCATCATTCCCATTATCAACAAGACTTTGATTCCAGTAACAGCAGCTCAGTACAATATTGACGTTCTCATATTCTGTAACCACACATCCCGTGGCTACAACTCAAGTGAATGTCCCATATAAAATAAAAAATAGTTGGTGAAAAAATTATTCCAACTATACAATAAAGCTGAACGGAATCAGAACTATAGTAGTCCCACTTTTGGTGGATTGAAAATTGTATCAAATTATGTGTGGTGTTTTTTCAGATAACGATTGGGATCCATACTGGTGAAGTTGTTACCGGAGTTATCGGTCAAAGAATGCCACGCTACTGCCTTTTTGGCAACACTGTGAATTTAACAAGCAGAACCGAAACCACCGGAGAAAAAGGGAAGATTAATGTATCAGAATACACATACAGGTAAGAAACAACATGTGAGGCCATCTCATGATCAGGAGCGCTAGCTTAGAGTAGAGCGCCTGTTTTTTGTCAATTAACTTTCTCTGATATAGCCTATGGTTGCAGAAAGCACACATTACTGAATGCCAGAACCACCAGTAATACCTTATTATGAAAAATTACTGTATGCTGCTCCATGGACACCAGTCATTCTACTCCAGGTACAGAAGGTCCTATCCATGTCTTACCCATTGGTACCCCTTTCTACACTCTGCCATGGGGATCCTGAAAGTAGACGCATAGAATAAGTAGGGCACTGAGATAACGGCCTTATTACAAGTTTGGTGGTGTGCAGGTGGGCCGCCATGCCACCAATCTTGCCTGCACTCCACCTGCCAGATTATGAGTTCATTCATGGTCTGGCGGGCAGTGCTTTGGCGGTCCGACGGCAGTGCTTTTCAAAGGCTCATATCTGAGCCTTAGAAAGGCATCGCAATAGGAGCGCCGAAGAATATTCCTGCAAGGCATGGACTGTGCAGTCCATGCTGTGCAGGAACAGGGGTCGCTTACTGACAGAGGGGCACAATATGTGCCCCTCTGTATGCACCCACAGGCCCTAAAGCAACAGGGTGTTCTGTAGGGCCCCCTTAGTTTCCTCACCGCCACACTTTTCATGGCGGGGTCACAGCCATGAAAACTGTGGCAGTGAGGAAACTCGTAATATGATTGGCATCGCCAGCATATTGCAGCTACAGAGCGCTGCGCAACTGCTGTGGGATCATGGATCCTCGGCGGTTGCAAGGGCCTGTGGCGGTCCAACTGCCCAAGTCATAATAGAGCGGGTGGACCACCACTCTGGCAGTCCACGGACCGCCACCATAACTATGGAAGTCGTAATAAGGCCAAATGTCTAAATCTGTAGTTTCTGCTTTTTGCCTTGCCCTGGCCCTTCATGAGCAAAAAAGAGGGTGTGTGGGAACTAATGGCATGATAAGGGTTCAATACTTTGGTAGCAACACGGGTCAGTGTATGTGCGATGTCACTACTGTTATGCTTAGGTTTTTACTGAATTGACTTCCATGCACCTCTCACAGAAAGCATTAACATTTGCATCATGCTCATCATGTCCAAGGCTAGACCATGATAGCACTGGAAACATCAGGCCCCTTAGCGGTCTACAGTCTTTTTTTGTGCTGCCCTCCATACTATTGTCACTGCTTCTTCTACGCTCACTATGTTTCGTTTTGATCGAGTCTTTCTTCTTGTTTGTATTTTTTGGTATCTTTCACAGATTGCCGAACACTTCAACAAAAACAAGGACTGCCCTAGAACACTCTGTATATCTGGTGTGCGTGCCTTGAGGCCCTTGCCTGCCAAAAGTCACTGCACTGCCCTGTTATCAATCTATTATCCTTTTTGTGGCCTTGTCCGGATGTGAAGTGGCTCCTTCGTATTCTCTGTAGGTTGCTTCTACACACTGTTAGCTGTGGGGTGAAAGTGGTGCCAGAAGAGAGTTGGAAGGGGAAAAGGAGGAACAGGATTCCATCATAGGATTGAAAAGAGGCCAACTGTCCCCAGCATACCTGTGAATTTGTGTGCTGTTATTATGTATTGTATGAGTCCATACCTTGAAGGCAAACCGAAGTGCAGCTGCACATAAGGTAACTCAGTGGAGCAGAGACGAGAGGCAGTTGTTAGTAATAAACGCTACCCACAAGCTTTTTGTTCAGTCTGGTGTCCTTGCCCTGTGCTGAGATCTATCATCTTCATAGTTTTTGGCAGTGGCACTTTACACTACAAACAAAGAATTGATTCTGCTGGTTTTGCTTGAACCAGCATGGGCGGCTCCTCCACTATTGCTGAGGAGCATCGCCCCACTGCCTTTCAGCAAGGCAAAAAAGGAAAAATAAAATGATAACGCAATGTTATTATCATTTTATTTTTCTGTGCTGGGGCAGTTTTGTGGGGTGGGCCTAGGCTACACAGGGGGGAAGAGTGGTGGCACACTTCCAAGTGCGCAGGAATGTTTTCCACCCACGCTGCATTACAGCCTGGGTGGAGAACATGCTCAGGCTCACATTCCCCATCTGAGTGCCGAACCACAGTGCTCAGACCAATCACAACACTGCATTGCAGCATTGTGATTGGCTTAGGGTAGCCTATCCTGCTTCCTGATCAAACAGAAGCCAGGAAGATGACGGAGAGGATGGAAGAGAGGCAGGGTCCGGCCAGTCAGTTTGCTTTCTCCCTGACTTATTTGCACAGATTTAAATAGATAGATCCTAGTTTACATTGATGTAATTAAATGCCTATTTTGCATGAACACCCCCCAATTTTTCCCCAGTATTTGCACTGATCGGGATACATTTTAAAGTCTGTTAACCAGGCCCCAGTACATGTGCTCTCACCCCTAAACCTTGCATGCATGTTTCAGGATGGCTAGGGTATCCATCTAAGCCAGGCAGAACCCACCACTCTAGTCAGGAGAGGGGAGTTACACACCCAAGATAACCCCTGCTCACCCCCTTGGTAACTTGGCAGAGTGGTCATGCTTATCCAGAAGGCAATGTGTAAAGCGTTGGCGCAACACACACACACATGCACGCCCCCCCCACACACACACACACCAGTGACACAATAAATACACCACAAAAGAGACACACACACACACACACACACTCATACACACACCAGTGACACAATAAATACACCACAAAAGAGACACCACAGAGTTGTATATGAAAACGCATATCTGTATTATATATAAACGTAGACCAGAACAATAGCAATCAAAACTAGGCAATTGTCATAACATCACAGTTAGTGCAATAAAGTAAAGACGTAAATGTTGCACACATCATGAAAACAAAAAGAAAACAACGTTTTCTGCCTATATATGTTTTTAGTTGCTGGAAATTCTCACCATCTTATCAGCACTCACAAGGAGTCTTAAAGGAACCAAGGAACATATATCACTGTCACTGCCATCATAACAATAATACTGTTCTCTAATAAGCTGTTCCAATATATGCATATCCGCCTCTGTTATGGTGACAGTTGTATATGTTCCTTGGCTTCTTTAAGGCTCGTTGTGAGTGTTGATAAAATGGTGAGAATTTCCGCCAACTAAAAACATGTATATGCAGGAAACCTTGTATTCTTTTAATTTTGAAATTTCCCCTGATCCAGTTTTTTTACAGGGGTCCTCGCTTTTGTTGCATTACACGTCATGAAAACACCATTACCTTGCATATTATGCAGTTCCATGATATAGTACTTGTAATCCGGGCCAGAATAAGGCATAAAAATGATACAAATCAATATCAGAGCATGAAATGCAGCATGTAATGAATACAACTCATAATCACCCAAACACATAGGAAGCAGCACACCTGCACTCCTACTAATGGCATTGGGTAATTTGGGCTTCAGCCACAGGCCATAATAGCTTCTGTGTGTCTATAACCGTTCCTACGATAATTGGTAGAATCCACAGGTTTGAGACCTCTGTCAAGGATTCACCCCGTCCTGCGACGACCATAGAATCATTCACCATTGAAGGTGCACCCTCAGTCCAAGCACCCAGATGGAAAAACTGGGTCGAACCCTCATAGCGGACCTAAATGCATACTTTGAACCGATGGCCAAAAAGATTACTAACGGTTCATGTTTCAACAAGCCAGGCAACAGGCAGAAGAATGTATTGTCACTTTCCACATGTGACTAAAAGAATTCGCTAGCACATGCGGGTTTGCTGATGTGACTGAAGAAATAGGTGGCCAAATCATTCAAGGTTGTGGGTCAGCCAAGCTCTGTGAACACATCCTGGAGACATCCGGGAGGTAACTAGCAGAAATCTTAACCTTGGGCTGCTTGATAGAAATCTTGAAAGCACATGCCTCTCACATTGAATCAACCTGAATGCACCTCTGATACATATTTGCGGTGTTGAGCATAGTGAATCTGTACTTACATATATATACTTAGCTTCATGATTATTTAGTAGTCGATGTTTAGGTAATGGGATTTTTGTAGGGTATTTTATCCACCTTATTCTGATACTATGCTGTCTGATGAGATGTCTTTCTTGTCTTACAGTCTTTGTCTTTGGCTGGTACCAGATACTTGAAATCTTCGGCCTCCATTGACATTTAGAGGCCCCCAAATGGAATACTACCAACCTTTATTTGCATGGTATTTGTCATACATGCCATATTTTAGCATTACTTGACAGGATAACGCCCACCCCATTGCTCACTGCTGGCTGTTATCCTTTAAATACTGTCAGTACCCTTGGCATTGTAGCATCCACCCAGATATACCTAGTCTTCTTTGGTACATTGCTGGCATAATGTGTTAATTGGCATCCATTCCTGGCATATTCGCAGGAAGCAGTGGAGTGGAGTGCTCAGGGAAGCTCATGTGCTGAGGCAGCAAGTTAAGTCCCTGCAAGAGTCGAAGTTGGGAGAGAGGATACCATCTCTATAGAGGAGGTGCATCATAATGGGAATCATCCAAATGGGCATGTTTTTGGCGCAGTAGTCTATAACGAACTGGGAGACTCACTCTGCACCTAAAACAGGCACACACACAACCAAAAATTAAAGATATGTTAAGTTTAAAATGAATTAAAGAAGCAACTGAGGAGCTTAATTGCAAGGGGCTTACGCCGCCAATGCATCAAAATTTTGGCCGCGCAATCACTGCTCCAAATTTACAAGGTGACATATCTTTAAGGATGAGTCACTTTTCATCGGCCTGTGTTGATTTTTTCCTCCATCGGAATCGGCTGAGTTGCATTAGTTTTAATATATGCATGGAAGGTGTTCCGTCAGAAGCCGTAAAATTGATGCAGTGGTATTTATGAAATTGTAGCCAAAATGACGCCTTTTCAGGAGGAGGACCACTGAGCTTCAGATGCGTCAAAATATCTAAGCTTCAAAAATCTAAGCGTAGGAATGACACATTGGCTGTTTCAGAGCAATTTGACCAGCTGAAGTGACGTGAAACAAGCAATCAAGTCACAGCCCCATAACAGGTAAGTGCTCACATAAGGTACGTAATACAATACATTACACTTTACTCTCTGTTAATGCCCTATGTCACACATACGTGGGCATAGTAGTGCACATAAGTACACTGTGCCTACTTGTATGGGTGACATACAGGATTAATGTAATAGAGTGCAAGGTGAGTTTTTCACCTTTTCACACTCTATTACATTTGTCCTATACAGTAGGCTACTTGCACCAGTAATAACTGACTCATTGCCGCATTGCTGTAGTTGAGTCAGTTTTATGACCAACTACAGTGATGAGCCACTTTTGGGCCTGATACGTCAGAATTTCTGATGTACCCATGAATCATTGCGCAATGGGGCCCCATATGAAAAATACGCCGCATCCATCGCATCGTAAGTATTTCTGACGCAGGCGCAAGTGATTTAGACGCAATGCTGCATTCCTGCAGCAATGCGTCATTTCTTGTAAATGAGGCCCTCGGTTTATACGTGTTCCCTGATAGATCGTCAATATAGCAGCGACGCACTGCCTATTTTTTTAACCTGCTTTCTTCTAGAAGTGATTTCCATCACAGATATGCAATTAGGTGTGGGATTTTTATTCTGAAAACATTGTTTTTTTAATTATTTTTCCAGATGCCTTATGACACCGGAAAATTCCGATCCTCAGTTTCATCTGGTGCACAGAGGACCTGTGAGCATGAAGGGGAAAACTGATCCAATGCAAGTTTGGTTTCTGTCCAGAAAGAGTTCAGAAACAGCGGTATGAATAATCAAGCAGTTATTACATTACAGCGATGCATAAATGTGGCAAGTGTAATCTAAATCACGAGAAGCCCTTTCTTTAGCAAAGATACATTTTCTTGTGGAGAAAGAGACCGCTCAGTTAAACATTGCTATATTAATATGTCTGCTGCCCAGAGAGCCGATTAAAATCATTGATGGTGCGGTTTCAGTGTTTATACAATTACAAAAATACTTTTTTAACATGGAAAACTACACATAGAAATGTCATATGTTTTAATGTTCATCATTACACTGTCACGGTTCATTTTCTGTTCTATGAGACTTTGTAACATATCTGCAGGTTACAGTTCACCTGGCAAGCTGCCCCGTTGGGCCTGATTTACAAACCTTTTTCACTTATGACGCATACGTTGTTTCGCTCCAGAAAGTTGCCTGAAAGTAATGCAAAGCAGCACAAAGTGCTTTTTTTTGCATTGCTCTTCATCAAGGGGCGTTCCAGGTGTAGTACATTGACGTTTCCATGAAACCACCCATAGTTTTTGGCACAAAACCCTATCTACTAAAAATGGTAGACAGGGTTTTGCAGCAAAATTAATGTCACTTTGAAGCAGGCATAACAAGGATACATGCTTTTATTTCTTCTAACTTTTCCCATTTTGCATGTGTGCTAGACTGTACAGCACACATCCAAAGTGGGAAAAGTTTTAAAGTTAGTCTAAGCATAGTATTTTTTTCTAAAAAAGTATCTGTTCTTTTTTTACTCAGGTTTTTCCGCCGGTGCCCACCGGCTGCTGCCCGCCGCATTCCTGCCGTTTCCTACTCTTCCCGCTGCTGTGTCCCTGTGGCCCCGCTCCCCTGGATTCCCATTGGCCACCCCGCTCCTGCCTCCCAACTGCTCCTCCCTCCCTCTCCCCCTCTTATGGAGGCCGCGCTTCTGCGCCCGTCCGCGCTTGGACCGCGCCCAGCGCTAGAACCACTGGTCCCTGCGCACTCCACAACGCAAGACTCCAATACGAGGCCAACACGCTCCTCGCACTCAACGCCGGCTGAGACCACCGCTGCTTCCAGGCTGCCCCAAAATGCACATACGGACCTTTTTCCTGCCGCACCTGCAACTTCACCTGCGACAGATCCACCAAACCTCCAAGGACCGGTACCAACCACCTCTGCTGCATACTCCTCAACACCCGCTCTGCACGCAAACACGCCGTTGAGCTCTGGGACCTGCTCGCACCTCCGACCCAGACGTTGCCTTCCTGACCGAGACCTGGTGGAATGACTCTTCAGCGTCCGACATCACTGTAGCCATTCCGGACGGACGGCTACAAGATCACCCGCAGGGATCGCAACAACGAGGAAGGAAACCTCTTAAAATTTCGAAAGAGCCTGAAAACGCTACTGTTCAGGAGAAGCCTGAGCATGGCTTAATCCAATGCGATCTTTTGTTCTGACCTGTTGTGTTATTGTCCTATTCCATCTTTCCGGGCGCTTAGAGGCCTGCAGGTGATTAGGCGCGGTATAAAATTAAAATAACAATAACAATAACAACGGAATCGAAGGAGGTTTAGCCATCATCCACAAGTCCACCCTCAAGGTCTACACCCACGCAGACGACACCCTCAACACCGCCAAACACCTGCACTTCCGGATCCACACCGACCCCAACACCACACTCAGAGGAACACTCGTCTACAGACCCCTCGGAACCTGTGTTCAGTTCAGCGACTCCATCGCCGACCTCGCCAGCACCCACGCACTCGCCTCCACGGACTACATCCTCCTCAGAGACCTGAACTACCACCTCGAGAACAACAACAACGCTAACTCCACCACCCTGATCGACAACCTCGCCAACCTCGGCCTCAGACAGCTCGTCAATGAATCCACCCACGCCGCCAACCACACGCTCGACCCCGTCTTCACCACTAGCACCCACGTTGCCTTCAACCGCACCACCAAACTCCACTGGACCGACCACCGCTGCATCCATTTCACTTTCAAGAAACCAACCACGCACCACCGCACCCAACAGCGGCCTCGCCGCTGCTGGAGCAAAGTCACCGAAGATCAACTGACCTCCACCCTCGCCCAGAACCCACCCTCCGACCCCACCGACCCAGACGCCACCGCCCACAACCTCAGACAGTGGATCGACGACTGCGCCAACACCCTCGCCCCGCTCAAGAAACCCTCCAACAGCTACACCAGCAAGAAAGCCACCTGGTTCACCGAAGAGCTCCAGACCTCCAAACGTACATGCCGGAAACTGGAGAAAAAATGGCTCCACGATTGTACACCAGACTGCCACGCAGCCCACAAGGACGCCACCCGCAGACATCACCAACTCATCAGAGCAGCCAAGAGATCTTCCTTCAAAGCCCGCCTGGACAACAACGCACACGACAGCAAAGAACTTTTCAACATAGTGAAGGAATTCTCCAACCCCAGCGCCATCACCAACGACATCCCGCCCTCACAAGATCTGTGCGTCTCACTGGCCACCTTCTTCCACCGCAAGATCGCTGACATCCACGACAGCTTCAACACCACGACCGCCCAACTACGGCAGACTCCACCCCCCCGCAAACACCACCTGCACCAACCGCCTGACCTCCTGGTCCTACATCAACGACGACGAGACACGCAAGGTCATGAACTCCATCCACTCAGGATCCCCGTCAGACCCCTGCCCACACCACATATTCAACAAAGCTGACGCATCCATCGCACCCCAACTACGGAAGGTCATCAACATCTCCTTCAAGACAGCGACATTCCCGGAAAGCTGGAAGCACGCCGAAATCAACGCCCTCCTCAGAAAGCCCAAGGCGGACCCCAAGGACCTCAAGAACTTCCGGCCCATCTCTCTGCTCCCTTTCCCGGCGAAGGTCATCGAGAAAACCGTCAACATGCAACTGACCCGCCACCTGGAGGATGACAACATCTTAGACGCCTCCCAGTCCGGATTCAGACGACACCACAGCACCGAGACAGCCCTCATCGCCGCCACAGACGACATCAGATGCCAACTAGACAACAGCGAAACATCCGCCCTCATGCTCCTGGACCTATCAGCCGCCTTCGACACGGTGTGCCACCGCTCACTAAAGACACGCCTCCAAGAAGCCAGAATCCAGGAGAAGGCCCTGGACTGGACCACGTCCTTCCTCACCGGCAGAACCCAGAGAGTCCGCCTCCCACCTTTCCGATCCGAAGCCACCAACATCAGCTGCGGCGTACCCCAGGACTCATCCCTCAGCCCGACCCTGTTCAATGTCTACATGGCCCCCCTCGCACAAGTAGCCCACCAGCATGGCCTGAACATCATCTCCTATGCAGATGACACCCAACTCATCCTCTCCCTAATCAAGGGCCCGCACACCGCCAACACCAACCTCCATGAGGGAATGAAGGCCGTCGCCAAATGGATGAGGAGCAGCCGTCTGAAACTGAAATCGGACAAGATGGAGGTCCTCATCCTCGGCCCCACCCCCTCTGCCTGGGACGACTCCTGGTGGCCGACCACACTGGGAACAGCACCGACACCCACCGACCAGGATTCATCCTCGACTCCTCCCTCTCCATGTCGAAGCAGGGCAACGCCGTCTCCTCCTGCTACAACACCCTCCGCATGCTCCGCAGGATCTACAAGTAGATCCCGAAAGAAACTAGAAGAACGGTGACCCAAGCCCTCGTCAGCAGCAGGCTGAACTACGGCAACGCACTCTACACAGGAATCCCGGCCAAACACCCACAACGACTGCAATGCATCTAAAACGCATCCGCCTGACTGATCCTCAACATCCTACGCTGCAGCCACATCACCCCCCACCTGAGAGACCTACACTGGCTCCCCATCAACAAGAGGATCACTTTCAAGCTCCTCACCCACACACACAAAGCACTCCACAACTCCGGACCAGCCTACCTGAACAGCAGACACAGCTTCTACACCCCCACCCACCAGCTCCGCTTCGCCAGCCTCGCCCTAGCCGCCGCCCGCCGCATCCAACGGGCAACCTCCGGTGGCAGGTCCTTCTCCTTCCTTGCCGCCAAGACCTGGAACACCCTCCCTACCCACCTGAGGCAGACCCAGGACCTGCTCACCTTCAGAAGACTCCTCAAGACCTGGCTCTTCGAGCAGTAGCGGCACCCCCTCCCCTCAACACCTTGAGACCCTCACGGGTAAGTAGTGCGCTTTACAAGTGATTGATTGATTGAGTACAAAATCAATGTTAGACTCACAGACACCGCTGCACTATGGTGTAAAAATATGGGTGTGTCGCATGGCAGAATAATTGTGCGCCAGCGCATGGGAAAGAGCAATAGTGCTATGACTCAGTAGCTATGGTGCCTTCTTCTTCTCTCCCTGTCATGCAACACAGCCGATCAACTTTGGTTTTGAAAATCTTAGCCTTAGTTTTAGACCCCAGCTCCCCTGAAGGTGTTTTTTTTTAGCCAGGTGGCAGATGTATGCATGCATGCAGTTATGTCAACATTATACATTATTACCTGATTGTTTAAAAACATATAGAAAAACAAATTTCATTCATTTTAAAGCAAGAATGTACATCGTTTACACTTAATCAAAGCACTGAGTGTTGTGACCTAAAAGACCAATCAGCCTCTTTGAGGAAATACTCATTTATCTTGCTGGTATCTATTTTCTTTTGCTTTGTTTATTATTTATTTTATAGTTAATCGTGCCCCAAAGTACCTATAGGAGCTGTTGGGTAAAGGAACAGAAAGAAAAATGTTTATACTCGTGAAGAAATATTTTCAAGATTCAAATACAAAACATAGCCACAAATAATGCAGCCATCTTCCAAGGAAACTGAAAAGACATTGAGGCCGTCTTTGTGAGTTTCAAATAGGCATAGTTCAAGATTTGCAGGAAATTCACAATATAACAAATTGATGCAAGCCCACTACCATCATGGACTCCTTAAGGTCCCTGGTTTTCATACATGTCAGGGGTTCATTGGTTTGCTTGTGTGAGTAAGTAACTTTTAAGCCCTTCCATGTTCATATTTTGGGTCTTTCATCTCCTGGGCATTACGCCAACTCACAAATTCCAATGTTTGTTTTTAAACCAAGTGTTGGACTTGGGCCTGTTTGCAGGGTCATCCCTGAACTTTTTGCCTTCCTCCTGTATTGTTTCTGACCTGATTTTGTTGGTTTTAGGACTCTGGGCACTTTACTACTGCTGATCAGTTCTTAAGTGCAAATGTTCACTGTGTAAATTGTTATGGTAATTGGTTGTCCATGATTGGTATATTTGTCTTACTAGTAAAGTCCCTAGTAAAGTACATTATGTGTGCCAGGGCTGGTAATGCAAATGCTACTAGTGGGCCTGCAGCACTAATTGTGCCACCCACATAAGTAGCCCTAAAAAGAGATCTCAGGCCTGCCTCTGCAGTGCCTGCGCACAGTTTGTTAACTGCCTTGTTGTCCTGACAAGTGCACCCACTTGCCAAGCCTTACCCTTCCCTTTTTATGCACATCAGACACCCTTATAGTAGGCCCAAGGTACCCCCCTGGGCCGGGTGCAGTGTATGTGAAAGGTAGGACATGTATAGAGGTGTGTACCATGTCCTGACAGTGAAATACTGCCAATTTCGTTTTTCACTGTTACAAGGCCACCTTACCCACAGGACAGAATGGGTAATGTTGTGTAACATGTTTCCAGCATATCTTCCCATTGGCATAAGATGGGGAAATGGAGTCTAGTGTGCCTGAACTCAGAATGTAATAACCCATCTTTTTGTGAGTATGTTTTTTAAATTGTGTGTTTAGAAACCACACTTTTAAAGGTGGCTGGTTTCTTGTCCTAACCATCCTGCGTGACTCTGCCTGGTTGTGTATTGACTGTCTGGGTTTGGATGTGACAGGGTCTGGGGAGGTGTCCTGACACCAGGGAGGAGTAGGTGAGACAGAAACAGGCTGGCCTGCATTTGGTGTGGTGGGAGGAGTAGCCGCCTGGAGGTGGAGAGGGCTGTGCTGCTGCCACAAAAGGATGGCTCCACCTCCTGCTGAACGTCTGAGGCCCAGACCCCCACTATCAAAGGAAGAGGGTGGGCACTGGCAGGAAGACACCCAGAACTGGTTTGGACCGGACTCAGAGCCCCCTGAACAAAAAGACTTCAAAGGCACTTAGGGGTATAAATGTGAGAGCTAAAACCCCTGAAATCAAGACTGAACCCAAGACAGAAAAAGGATTGAAACTACTTTGTGATCAAATGGAACCTCTGCCAAAGAAGAACAGCTGAAGAGACTGAAGAGAAGGACTGCCCTTGCTGTGTGTTCTGGGGCTGGCCTGCAGTTTGCTGATTTGACTAAGGAGAGGACAAGGGACTTTGCTGTGTGCTGTGTCCCCCTGCTTGAAAGGACTTTGCTGTGTTCCGAATTAACTTGTCTCCAAGGGCCCGAGGAGAGCTGGACCCCTGTTGTGGAAACTCAGGAACATCAAAGTTTCCAAACGTGTCTCAGCGACACTTGGTGCGTGTGCTTTTGCACGCCTGAGACTACCGTGTGGTCTGTGGTGCTGTTTATGATGTGCCCCATGACCGCATTGCCCCCGCAGAGTGAAACATCGTCCATGCTGCTGCATTGCTGTTTGTGGCCTGAGCCGTCATCGCAGCTGAGGCTGTGAGTAAGGATCGCCGCCGCCAGCCCGAGCCGCAACGTGCTAAAGGATTTCTTGAAGCTAAGGAAGCTGCAAGGTGAAAAGGGATTGTGATCGTTCTTCGCCAAGAGGAACCTGCCCAAGATCATCAACGAAAGAGAAGGCAGCGCCGTAACCCGTCCGGCTACAGCGTCGCCTAGCAACGGAGCCGCAACGTGCTAAAGGATTTCTTGAAGTTAAGGAAGCTGCAAGGTGAAAGGGTTCGTGATTGTTGTTCGCCAAGAGAAATCTGCCCAAGATCATCAACGAAGGAGACGGCAGCGCCATAACCCGCCCGGCTGCAACGCCATCGGTACCGCCCAGCAGGACTGTCCGACGAGCGGGGAGAGAGAGAGAGAGAGAGAGAGAGAGAGAGAGAGAGAGAGAGGCAGCGCACCCCCCAGGTAAGACTTGGACTCCGGTCAGGAGCCGCAATCGTGTGTAGCCTGGGGAGGCATGCAGGAGGAGTACAGGAGGGCTCCAGTCTCTCTCCCGCTGCACCGCGTTAGACGCGCTGAGTCCTCGAGTGGCCCATACCTGCCCAGCAGTACCGGGGCCTCCCCTTTAAGTTTACGGCCTAGAGGTGCCCGAGCTGACGGCACAGATTGGCTTATAGCATTATTCCTTGCATTAAAAACTGCCTTATTCTTGCACTAAGAACTGCCTTATTCTTGCACTAAGAACTGAATTACTCTTGCATTTAGAACTGCATTATTCTTGCATTATGAACTGAATTATTCATGCATACGAACCACATTATTCTTGCATTATGAACTGCATTATTCCTGCATTACGAACTGCATTAGTACTTGCATTAAGGACTGTCTTATTTCTACATTATGAACTGCCTTACGAACTGCATAGCATTGCATTAGGACTGCATTAGATCATCGTGAACTAAGAACCTACAAGTGATTGTTGGCCTAATAACTGGCAAAGTGAAATATTACGAATACGCATATGCTGGATTTCTATTATTTGGTCTCATCGTATTTCTTTTGATAAAGATACCACTATTTTTATAAAATCAGTGTGGTGTCCATTTGTGGTGTTATCACTGTTTTACTGGGAGTGTGGTTGCAAATACTTTACACATTGCCTTGGAGATAAGCCTGGCCGCTTGTGCCAAGCTACCGGAGGGTGAGAAGGGGTTATCTAAGAGTGAGTCCCTCCTTTCCCTGACTAGAAGCAAGGGTCCCTATTTGGACTAAGGTACCTACCTCACCCAACTAGAGACCCCTAGTTCTAACATTTAAGCGGGGGCAGTAGCCCCAGGTGCCTGGCACCTTTCCTCCACTCTCCCTTCTGCCAAGTCAGGTATGGCATCCTGACACTTTGGGATCCCCCTCAGGAAGTGGCCTCCCGATACAGACTAGGCTTAACTAGGGACTTTACTAGTAAGGCAAATATACCAATCATTAGCCACCAATTACCATAACAATCTACACAGAGAGCATATGCACTTTAGCACTGATCAGCACTAAACAGGTCAGAATCAATACACGAGGAAGGCAAACTGTTTAGGGATGACCCTGCAAAAAGGGCAAAGTCCAACACAAAGTCTGAAGTTTGCAGGGCATTCTGGGTAAGGACAATGGTTGCATCCATGCAGCCCACACCAATCTAGATTCCCTACAGTCTCTAGTTTACAGAAATGTGACCCAAAGCCCAAATATTTCAGTGCCCACATACCAAAGGATAGCTTTTTCTGAAGGAACTTTCAATCCCCTTTCCATGGTCGTGTTTTTGTTCTTTTACTGTCTTGTTCGATAGCCCTTGTGGGATACAGTTTTTATCAGAACTGTGAAATGCGGGATGGTAGGACATTTTCTATTTATTGAATTTCTCGACCTTTCTGACTTCCATATGTGAAACACTTTTTGAAAAAACTCCTCAGAATCACCTACAATTATAGAATGACCCCTATAGCTAAACTCAGATTATTGTGTACATTGCAAAAATACATAGCTTTTCTTCATGCCCAATGAGATTTTTAATTATCAAAAGATGCTGGGTCAGTACACAAATAGAATTTATCATACTCCACTGCTCTATTGTTGCCCTGGGTACTGTAGCTTTTTTTTTTTAAAACTTCAGACAATGAATATTTCTGTGACCATTAGAGTCATAATGGTGTTTTACTTCTGTAGATTGGCCATCAGTGCACAAGGAACAGATAAAAAACATGTTCTGTGTTTCTCTTTTCCCACCTACATTTCAAAAATTATATTTGGTGAGAAAGCCTTAATCCATCTCCCCAAATGACCATTCACTGAAACCACAAAAATAGAACATTCTGATAATCACTTAGAAAATTGCAAAACAGTGGTGAATGCTGTTTTTACTCTTTGCCTGTTTCTGAAAGTTGGAAAATGATACTCATCACTCATACCTCTTGTCAATGCCATTTTTAGATAGAAACACAGACTTTCTTGAAGATAGGCTATTTGTGGAAGATGCCACATTTGGCTATTTTCTCAGATCTCCTATGGGTAAATGTTAAATGCTGAGTCTCTTATTTTCCCCAGCTTGGGCAAAAGGTCACAAATGTGCCCTAGATATCAACTGCAGAAAAAGGTAATGAAGGCTTAAGGTTAGTCAAAAAGAGACTCTGCCTTTGAAGGAGAGTTATGAGGTGAAGTGCAGCCCTTAAAAACCAAATGCTTTCAGGCACATATTCAAACATAAATAGAGCAACCCAATAGTCTCTTAGAAGACTGGGTAAGAGTCAAGTACAACAAGGTAAATGCTCCTATAGGAATTAATATAAGAGAAAAAAAGTTTTTTGAGAAAGGTAATAATTATCTGTGTGAAACAAAAGTTAAGGCAACATAGGAAACACACTCTTACTTAAAGAAAAAATATATAATGGCATTTAAGGAAAGTAAAGTTAATGTATCTCTCATTACTAAACTGTTGCACTGTACATAGCATAGACGGGGTCACGTTATATAGCACACACAGGATGGATACCACTTTAACTAGGTGAAGGAAGTCTGTTGTAGGTGTAATTACAAAAACCTGTGTATCCTCAATTGCTAAGAGCAAATGTCTATATAGTCCTGTTTCCTTTTTTTTAAGGGTCTTAAAAACACTTGACAATCTTTAGTGGCAATCAATGAAATCTGTCGACATTTTGGTTTATTGAGTATGAGACATGTACAGCAATCTTCAGGACCTTTGAGACAATGACCCAAAGAAACAATAGAGAAAAACATGGAGAATGAAACCGAACACTTTGCATTTACTGAGTTTAAATGAAAAAAGTAAATGAAATGTTTCTTAAAATGATAGGATCGAATGTTGATGAGCATAAAATTGAGAAGTGAATGCTGGTCTGTAAAATGGCTTACAAGATGTTTGAAAATAATCATTGACCAAAAGCAATGGAGAATTCCTTGTTTGTGCTGATATGGGTAGAGGAACTCCTCCATGTCCATCCTTTCTTCCCTAAGCTGTTTAGAGGAAAGACTTGTTTTTAATTTACTCGTATGGCAGCCTATTGAACACAGCGCTGCTACACATTTGCATGGCCTTGCTAATGACTAATAAGTAGAACATCACATAAAGTCACTCTCAGCTACTTATATCTGCTTCTGGATCTGCAGAGACATGTTTTTGCAGATGCTGCAGAAGGAATAAGCAGATTTTGACTAAGGAATAGAAAATAAGATGGCAAGACTCTTTTCAAATGTCAGATAAGCTGCAATTTTGTCTGAGCAAAGAATAATAAAGATGAAGTGGTACAATGGCTTCCAAAGTTAAGATTTGATTTTCCATTAAAATTTAAAGTATGGAAGCAGAACAAATTCAGCAAATATGCATAGTGGGCAACTCATTGACGGGGAACATAGAGAGGGCTTCATTGGGCCCAGAGCCACTAAAGCTGTACACCTGTATCCAGCCTTGCCAGCACTTTAGGAAAAACATTCCAAGGGTAAATATAAAATCCCCAGAGTGGGAAGTCTTCACTTACCTGACTCAGAAATGTTGACTTGTCAGATTGTCTCGTAGCACATATTTGTTCCTCTCTATTGCTGTCAATAATGAACAGTACACTGATCCTCAAAGGCTCAAGACCATGAATTAACTTCTGAGATTCAGTTGGTAAAAGCATTGGATGGGATCCCTTTCAACGAATGTCACTTGCAACTTTGCTCACACCTTGTTTCCTCCTACGGGACCTCATGTTATTTGCTTATTATATGCCCTTTCCAACAACTCCTCAAGACCCAAGCGGAATTTAAAGCCTTCATTCAGGCCCTGAAAGACATGTGATATTACGATACCTGGGAACAAGCAAAGTAACAGGAAACATTCTAGAAATTGTCACAACTGAATACATTTTCGACCTTTCCATTGCCCAGAGGAGCTTGAGCAGCCTCCTTTACTACAAACTAGAGGCACAACAATCTCTAGTTACTCTGAACCTTTTCGGTGTAGTTCCCCTATAAATCAGAGGCCCCTTGGGCTCAAATTATCTCATGCTCGTCACAGTTCTTTGGATCACATAATATGACTCCTCATCTTCAGAGGTAGTGTTAGAAATTGGATTTCTGGTTTGCAAGGGTATGCACCTAAGCCAGGCAGAACCCACCACTCTAGTCAGGGCAAGGCAGTTACACACATGTTAACCCCTGCTCACCCCCTTGGTAGCTTGCAGAGCAGTCAGTCTTATCCCAGAGGAAATGTGTAAAGCGTTTACGCAACACACACACACCCACCAGTGACACACTAGGCACACCACAAAAGAGACTCCACACCAGGTTATATAAAAATAGACTTTGTGTTATAGGTAAACCACATTAGACTACAATCATATCAATCACTATTACTTTGACAACTAGGCAATTGTCATGACATCATAGGTCATAAATTACTTTTGTCAGCTAAGGCAATTGTCATACCACATTTAGTGCAATAAGGTAAATCTCCATAAGTTTCACATGTTATACACACACCACTTTATAGATAAATGAGCTTTGTCAATTATGCAAGGTAGCTGGGTGCTGCTTCTGGATTTTGAAGACAGCACGAAAGATCCTACCTCTTCTCCCGTTTCATGCAAGAAGATTACTCCTCCAGGCACTGATTCTGTCACGTCTGGATTACGCTAATGCCCTATATTTAGGAGCCCCCCAGTCCACAATAGGCATACTACAGAAGGTCCAGAACTGTGCAGCAAGAATTCTCTTGCAAATTTCGCGGAGAGAATCAGCAAAAGGAGCAATTAGACAATTGCACTGGCTTCCTGTGTCACAAAGGATTAAATTCAAGGCCCTCTGTGTGACACACAAGATCATGGCCGCAAATGGCCCTCTAATCCTTCAAAGGATAGTCTCTCCATACCATCCCAGAAGGCACCTTCGCTCTGGAAATAAGCGCCTTGCTATGGTACCGAGAATTGTCAGGACCAGATGTGGAGGTCGCTGCTTCTCATATGTCGCTTCTAAGACATGGAACACCCTCCCAGACTCCATCCGTATGGAGGAGGAATACCTGCCCTTTCGACGGCTTCTGAAGACGCATCTTTTTCCTACAGTATAATTTTATCTGCCTCTGGTCGTCTGGTTCTTAGCGCTGGGAGGCCTTAGGGTAGCCATGCGCTCTATAAATGCCTCTTTCATTTCATTTCATTTCATGCAAACCTAACATCATATCCAGGGCACTGTTACACATAGATCACCTTGTAGCTTAGGCAAAATACCTTAGAACACCATTATTTTGATCACCTTCACAGATACGTGAAAGATGTGTATTGCATTAATTAACTCTACATTACTGTCTGTTCACAAAAACAGGCGACCGCACTTATGTGGGCCTTGGCTGAAGTCGGAGGTAGAATGGAATGGGTTTGTGCTACCATCAGCCAAATTAATTTCTCCAACCGCAAAAACTTCCAGTAAGCATAGTAAGTTTTAAGTTGAAATAAAATTTGTCAGGCTCAGGACCTCCTCAGCTTTAGACGTGGATTAAAAACTTGGCTTTTTGCACAATAGGTCAGCGGCCCTGGGGCTGCCTGCTCTGCTCTGGCACTGGTTCTCCTTTCCTAGCGCCGGGACACTCCAAGGAGTAGCCGCGCACTTTATAAGTACCCAGTAACATAGTAACATAACACAGAGGTCTAGGAAAGTAAAGCATCCAGAGCTCCTAGTGATAAAGAACACAAAAACGTTGTTGTCCCTGAGTTTCCCAGAACAGGGGACCAGCACACAAAAGCATGGCCTAGATCTCTGTACTAGGGTGAATGTATGACATTGTTCTGCATTCTGTCCATCAATTGTTGTTTTTGCATTTGTCACCCTGAGTGGGGCGGGTATGCCCAGACGTGGGTCCCGTGCTCTCCATGCCACTGGAGTCAAGCTATCCTGGCTGAAGAGGGGTGAAACCCCGAACCCGGTCCTAAGATGCTTGTTTACAGTCCACGGAGGACCTGGCCTGGCAGTTCGGGCTGGACTGTTCCCATGGGGCACAGGGTCAAGACTGATTTGCATATGGCTGGGCTCAAACTGGAATGGCATAGTGAGCAAAAAAACGATGGATTTAGGCCCAGATCTCTGTACTGGGGTGAATGTGTGACATTGTTCTGCATTCTGTCCATCAAATGTTGTTTTTGCATTTGTCACCCCGAGTGGGACAGGTATGCCCAGACGTGGGTCCCGTGCTCACCATGCCACTGGAGTCAAGCTATCCTGGCTGAAGAGGGGTGAAACCCCGAAACTGGTCCTAGGATGCTTATTTCCAGTCCAGGGAGGACCTGGCCTGGCAGTTCGGGCTGGACTGTTCCCATGGGGCACAGGGTCAAGACTGATTTGCATATGGCTGGGCTCAAACTGGAATGGCATGGTGAGCAAAAAAACGAAGGATTTAGGCCCAGATCTCTGTACTGGGGTGAATGTATGACATTGTTCTGCATTCTGTTCATCAATTGTTGTTTTTGCATTTGTCACCCCGAGTGGGACAGGTATGCCCAGACGTGGATCCCGTGCTCTCCATGCCACTGGAGTCAAGCTATCCTGGCTGAAGAGGGGTGAAACCCCGAAACCAGTCCTAAGATGCTTGTTTCCAGTCCAGGGTGGACCTGGCCTAGCAGTTCGGGCTGGTCTGTTCCCATGGGGCACAGGGTCAATACTGATTTGCATATGGCTGGCGTCAAACTGGAATGGCATGGTGAGCAAAAAAACGATGGATTTAGGCCCAGATCTCTGTACTGGGGTGAATGTATGACATTGTTCTGCATTCTGTCCATCAATTGTTGTTTTTGCATTTGTCACCCTGAGTGGGACGGGTATGCCCAGACGTGGTTCCCGTGCTCTCCATGCCACTGGAGTTGAGCTATCCTGGCTGAAGATTGGTGAAACCCCAAACCCGGTCCTAGGATGCTTTTTTACAGTCCAGGGAGGACCTGGCCTGGAGGTTCGGGCTGGACTGTTCCCATGTGGCACATGGTCAAGACCGATTTGCATATGGCTGGGTTCAAACTGGAATGGCATGGTGAACAAAAAAACGATGGATTTAGGCCCAGATCTCTGTACTGGGGTGAATTATGACATTATTCTGCATTCTGTCCATCAATTGTTGTTTTTGCATTTGTCACGCCGAGTGGGACAGGTATGCCCAGATGTTGGTCCCGTGCTCTCCATGCCACTGGAGTCAAGCTATCCTGGTTGAAGAGGGGTGAAACCCCGAAACTGGTCCTAGGATGCTTGTTTCCAGTCCAGGGAGGACCTGGCCTGGCAGTTCGGGCTGGACTGTTCCCATGGGGCACAGGGTCAATACTGATTTGCATATGGCTGGCGTCAAACTGGAATGGCATGGTGAGCAAACAAATAATGGATTTACGCCCAGATCTCCGTACTGGGGTGAATGCAAGACATTGTTCTGCATTCTGTCCATAAATTGTTGTTTTTGTATATATAATTTCAGCACTGGCGGAATTATAATTGCTCCTTAGTGCCAAGTTCCTGAAACCCAAATTCTGGCTTTTCGCTATGAATTTTGGCTCTTCTGTTTGTATCTCACTGACTTGCATTTAGTATGGATCCTGGCCTGACCATTAAACATTGCTTTAAGATACAATCCAAGATCAACTCTAATTTCTCTAGATTACCTAACCTCCTAGCATCTAACATTTTTGAGGCAGTACATAGCGAAAGCTCTCCTCGTCATTTGTGTATACTTCCTTATTAACAGTTGGTGCCACACCAAACTGCCCAAAAAAGCTGGATAAGGTTTTACTGCATCATCTTCACCTTGAAGATTCCTTATTCAGGCATTCATTGAGTTAGTGACTTACTGCCTAATCTACAAAGCTGCCACTGACAAAGAGATCGGGCCTTCCATCTGTAACTGCGTACGAAAAATCACAGTTACCCTGTTTGTACTCGTTTTGTTATTTTTTTCGTTTTCCCTGTTTTTAATTGTGCTTGGGTGCTAGTGGGCTGCCAACTTCCCCCCCCCCCTCTCACCGCATATAATCTTGTTGTTCACCGCCGCTTTGGTGGGTCCGGGTCACGGGGATTCCCGGGGTGGACGCCATTTTGGATTGGGCAGTCGATCTCTGTGGCGGGCGCCATTTTGAGCGATACAGCGCTCGGGTTTGCATCGCAGGAAGCCTATTTAAGGCGGATTTCTCCTTGGAATCATTAGACAAGGCACTCTACTCAGCATCTTGACGCTCGCATTGCTGCCAGCGTTATCTTTTTAAAACGACCCTGTTTGTACTCGTTTTGTTATTTTTTTCGTTTTCCCTGTTTTTAATTGTGCTTGGGTGCTAGTGGGCTGCCAACTTCCCCCCCCCCTCTCACCGCATATAATCTTGTTGTTCACCGCCGCTTTGGTGGGTCCGGGTCATGGGGTTTCCCGGGGTGGACGCCATTTTGGATTGGGCAGTCGATCTCTGTGGCGGGCGCCATTTTGAGCGATACAGCGCTTGGGTTTGCATCGCAGGAAGCCTATTTAAAGCTGCTTCCTCCCGCGCAGCGGTTCCGCGCAGTGGGACGCCGTCGCTTAGCCGGAGTCGTGCCAGAGTCCTGCCCGTCTGCGCTCGTCCGCGCTAGGGACGTGCGGGTTGTGGCGGGCTCTGGTTCGTGACGGCCATAGCTTGTGGGCCGCTGCCATGCTGATTTACTCTAGGGAGAGCTTGATGTCCATCAACCAGGTGAGCCGCTGCTGCGCTCTACCGCCTGTCCATCCTCTCTGTGGTCCGTATTATTGTCCTTGCAATGGTCTGATACTTGACCCCCCGATGCCTCTCCTTCGGAGATCTCCCTCTGTTGTCCATCATGGCAGGGTTTCTTTTCCTTTTCTGCGGATTATGAACCTAAATGTGAGGTCGATCCTGAAACATCAGCAGAATCTGTATGATCTCATTGAGGATGAAGCTCCGGATATCCTGGCTATCACTGAAACTTGGCTTCAGGAAGCTGACACTGCCATTTTCAATCTGGCATGCCCCTCTGACTATTCGATGTACACCTTGAATAGAGCATCTAGAGGGGGTGGAATAGCGCTGATAGTCAGGTCCTGTCTTCCCTGTGTGTGGAACAGCCTTAAGATCACTGGCTGTGAAAGCGCCTCTTTTAAAGTCTCTGTCAACCCAGAGTTTACACTCTCTGGGATGGTGGTATATCGCCCGCCGGGCAGTGATGTATTGTTTAGAAATGCTTTCTCAGATACCGTCGGTACTTTGATTACCGACTGCGCTAACTTTTCCATACTGGGCGATTTAAATCTGCATTTCGACACACTGTTCAGTCTGACAGCTCGTGCCATCTCTCTGGACTTAGAGGCTTTTCAACTGATTCAGCTGGTTTCCCAGCCTACGCACATTGGGGGACACACTTTGGATCCTTTCTTTACCAACTTGATTGAGGCCAAAGTCACTGCGATTACCCCAGTAGAATGGTCTGACCATTTCCTGGTGTCTATCCAGTGTCCTGTATCAGTGACTACTCCCTCTCCTTCAGCTAGACGGGTACTCAGGAGATCGTGGAACAAACTTAGGCTGGAAGACTTTCATCATCTTTTGTTGGCGGAGCCCTTGGGCCCATTGAACAATGTTGATGAAGGATACGACCTCTTCTGCTCCTGGCTTACCAGGGCTCTGGACGCTCTGATACCTATTGTATCGACTAAGATCAATCCTCGCGAGTCGAGTCCCTGGTATGACGGGGCATTGCGCGCCTTGAAGGGAGCCAGTAGACGGGCAGAGAGGGCCTGGCGTAAGACATATGGGGCCGATTTAAAAGCCGCATATTCTGCGTCAGTTAAGCTCTATCATCGGGCCATATGTCGTGCTCGTGCGGCCTTCTATGCCGATGAATTCCGGAACAGCACCAACCCGTCGAAGGCCATCTTCAAGGCGGTTAAAGATCTTATGGCCAAGCGGACTACTTCTTTAGCCGAGAGTTCAGTCTCCCATTGTGAATCTCTTGCCTCGTACTTTTTGGGAAAGGTCCAAGCAATCTATCGGGCTTTCCCTAGCATTGGGGTTCCGCTGGGAAGTGTTTATGAGACACCATGTCAGATCACCCTGCCTTCATTCCCCCCTCTCACCTCGGACGGGTTTGATAAACTTGCTTTGCAAGTTAAATCTGGATCTCCATCTGATCCAGTAAGGCCTGCTCTCTTTCGTGACCAGACCTTTATGGGACGCCCCATTGTGCGTTCCCTTGTCAACCTCTCCCTGGAATCTGGGGTGGTTCCTACTAAATGGAAGCAGGCGGTAGTGTCTCCGATCATTAAAAAACCTTCCTTAGATCCATCTAAGCCTGAAAGCTTTCGCCCCATCTCGCTGCTACCTTGGCCGGCAAAGTTGACAGAGGCCCATGTCAATCTGGCCCTGTCAGAACATCTAGCTCGGACCAATGCTCTTGATCCTACACAGAATGGGTTCCGTGCTGGGCACAGCACGGAGACCGCTCTCCTCGCAATGGTGGAATATCTGCGTGCAAGGTTGGATGCGGGTCAGACGGCGGCGCTGATATTGTTAGACCTCAGCGCCACCTTCGATACTGTATCTCACGGCATCCTCCTGCATCGGCTTGAGGAGATCGGTGTCAGTGGCCTCGCGCTGCAGTGGTTCCGCTCCTTCCTGGACAACCGTTCCTTCTGTGTGGCTATTCCTCCCTTTTCGTCCAGTTTCCAGCCTCTGGCCATGGGGGTTCCGCAAGGGTCTATGCTAAGTCCCACGTTGTTCAATCTTTACGTGAGACCGCTGGCTGATGTTGCGAGGTCTCACTTTGGTCTCGTATGCCGATGACACTCAGCTGGCGGTTACTCTTAGCGGAGATGTTCAACAAGATGCCCCCAGGTTTCAGTCCGGACTGAAGGCGGTGGCTAGCTGGTTGACAGATAACTGTCTTCAGCTTAATGCCACAAAAACGGAGGTAATGGTTGTCGGGAAGGGAGTGGAGCTCTGGGGCGATCAGTGGTGGCCTGCTGAGTTGGGCCCTACTCCGACCCCAGTGTCGGAGGTGAAAAATCTGGGGGTCTGGTTGGACGCTGGCCTTACCTTTATAGGACATACCAAAAAAACGGCAGCCTGTTGTTTCGGTCTGTTAAGAGGACTTAGACCTGTTCTTAAATATTTTGATGCCCCAACCAGACAGCTCGTAGTCCAGGCTACTATCATCTCTCGCCTGGACTACGCTAGTTCTCTTCTGGCTGGGGCTAATCAGGCTGAATTAACCCTCTTGCAGCGGGTCCAAAATGCTGCGGCTCGAGCCATTGTTGGCCTACCTAGATTCTGCCCGGTGGCGAATGTCCTTCGCTCCTTGCATTGGCTCCCTGTCAGGAAGCGTATTCTTTTCAAGGTCCTTTGCTTGGCTTTTAAAATATTAAGAGGTATAGGCCCTGAAATTCTGTCCAACTTAATTTCTTTCTATGTCCCCACCCGTAGCCTCCGTTCTCAGGGCCAGGCCCTTGCTGTGGTTCCTAGATTTGGGATGGGGGGTCGCTTCTTCAGCGTGAAAGCTGCACTGATTTGGAACACCCTCCCAGTTGAAGTCCGTCAGTTAGACGATCTGTTGTCTTTCCGGAGAGCCATCAAGACCTTTTTGTTTTAGCTCTCTATTTTAGGTTTCTTTTCTCTGGCTGTGTTATGTTTCTCCTTGTTTCTGCGCCGGGACGCTCCTTTGCTGGAGTAGCTGTGCGCATAATAAATCAACATAACATAACATAACATAACATCTAGCATAGATGGGATCAAATCCAAGAGTTTTGCAAAGAGAAACTCAGCATAACCTATCTCTGCAGCTGTCCCCACACTTCTGAAAATTCTGGTGGAAGATGAAAACATTTACTTACATATGATCCCTCCATCGAGAAAGTCAACCAAACCCAAAATAGCGTCTCAGGCTCATATTGCTGAAATACATGTGTTATGAGTGTAGCAATACTACTGCTACTACTGGAATCACTGAACTTGCTTACACTATCTCATTGATACTGACCAGTGTGTCCCTCCATGAGGATTCAGACTCTGATGTAGGACCTGTGCTGTCTGCTTAATGCCTCCCATCCGATTGGGGCAGCACAATAGCATTCTGGTGCAGTTGGCAATCACTTCGATCAACCTTTATATAATGGAGTCTGTAGATCAATAAAAGCTCCTACATGATTTGTCTTCAGTCAGTCAGCTGAGGTGGTCTGATGTGGTCATTAATGTGCATGGAGAAAGGTAAAATGTTGAACTCCTATCTGTAAAATCTTTTTCTCATTCTTCTAAAATTCATCTAAATTTAATTGTGTAATAGCATATACTATGAGATTATTAAGTCTTAAAATGTGTGCTACAGAAACACAATAATGAAGGATTTAAAAAAGTGATGGATGGAATGGTTGAATTAATCTCAGCCACTAGTAATTACTGGGCTGCATCTCTGTCCTTAATTGTTTGCCCACCATGCCACCTCTTTCAGAGAATAAAAGTAAGTACATTTGCAGAGAGTCAGTGGCTTAGCCTTATTTTTCCTATCCAAGATTTATTTATTGACCTATTTAGAAAAGCAACATTTACTAGATGTTATTCGTCACTAAATCAGCATATTTAAACATTAGAGACCTACCATATAAAGGCTTCATTGATAGTGTCACTTTAATTCCAATAGACGGGGTATCATTGGTCCTCAGCCCAACAGAATAATGAGCAGGAACACTGCTAGTCAATGGTATTCCACTGAAAGACTTCACCTGCTGCACGAAGGAGATGTCTCTCGGTGAAAAATCAAACTGAAATGAACCCAGTATGTCACCTTGCCACATTTATTGACGAGAAACTCATAATTTATGTTGGTCCCTACCTTCCAAATTTACTTCCTGCGCCCCCTGGTAAAGAAAACATTTGTAAGGAGAGTCAAAGTGACCAATGAAGGTGCTAATTTAAGAAATGGTCTCTGCTAGGTTTGGCCTGAACTGTGCCTTTATTAGTGGAAGAGCTGGAGCAGCGAATCTTACAACCTTAAACACAGGTAAATGCTTGCTTGTCACTGGAACTTTAAAGGAATGTGTTGTTTTTGGCAGGAAATGTAACTGTATTCTTCGTCAGCTCCAAATAACACAACTCCAAGCAAAATAAGGAAACAATAATTTTGCAATCACAGTACAGCTCAAAATGAACACAATACATACAGTAAGTCAGCATAAAAGAAGTCCCCAAAATACAATGAAAAACATCAACACCACAACAACATGCACCACAACAAGTAGGCACAAATATTCTTGTCAGACCTTACAACCTCAAAAAATATACTGTCATGTTGCGTTGGCAGACCGTGTTTGCATCAAGCAGTGCCTTACTTACCGCAAAGACATGTAATGGCGTCAATAAAAAATGTCTGTGATCCTTCCCTTGGACTTTAGAGCTTGGAAAAAATGGGAAAGCACGATAGATTTAAAAATAAAGCCTAAAGCAGGAAAAGGATGGAACCTGAAATGCATTCCTTCCTTTATTGCTATATCATCCCGAAACAAAATTGTTCTTAAACAATGTCACAGTCATACCCCAAATAGAACACAGATTGATTTTATTGTTGGACTCAATTGCAAAAAAAGCATACTTTCTAAAAAAAAATATGTCACTGTAGTCTAATGCACAAGTTATGAAAGAAACATACCTTTGTGTGCTCTATTATGTCTCCTGTGGTAACTATGGGACAGTAACACTGATAGAAAGGGGTGTTTAAAATCTTGATTGCAGTGTCTCTGTGGAGCTATAACCAATTCCCCTTAAACCCCTAAGAATTGTGGCAAAAGATGCAGAAAATGGCACTACGGCACGTAATTCTGCAGATAAATCCACAATTCCTAGCCTAATTTCCCATGTAATTTCCTCCTTTTTTGACCCGGGTGATTTGCACCTGAAACCAAGACAGTATCCCTGCATGTTTTATCATAATATGCCTGACTCATAAACATTTGTTTGCAATCTGCACCTTCACATACCAGACGGAAATGTTCAGCTATTTCCACAGTGACCAATCAGTTAGAAAAAGTATGTGAATACCAACAAACTCTCAAGTTAGTGGGTGTGGAAAAACCTTAAGGGTATTCACCCTGGAAGGTCAACCTCCCACCCCGGTAATGAGATTTACTCCTCAGTATTGCACAATCACCTGAAAATACTGTGCTTGTAAATGGGGAGAGGAGTTGGCCTAACGGCTAGGGCGCTCTTCCTCGGACTGGGTTCGATTCTTGGTAATGACGCTGAACATCCTGTGATTCTGGGCAAATCACTTAGGGGAATATGTATCAACATTTCCATTTGCGATTCTCAAATAGCGATTTTTTGAGAATCGCTATTTGAGAATTGCAAAACGGGATGTATTAAAAAAAATCGCACAAATTTTGCGATTTCTTAAAATTCCTTAATTGCGATTAGCAAATTGTGAAATCGCAATTAAGGAATACCTTCCCATTCATTCCTATGGGCCAGGAGGCCCATAGCAATGAATGGGAAGTCCTTCTCAATTTGCGAATCGCTATATGCTAATCGCAAATTGAGAACATTTTCAAAGGTGCAAGGGTGTCATGATGACACCCTGATGCACCCCTGAAATCAGCATGTGTGCACATTTGGCGCACATACATGCCCTAAGGGCATGTATGTGCACCACATGGCACTTTGAAATATGCAAAAAAAGTGCATATTTCAAAGAAATCACAATTTACCACCAACTTGAAGTTGGTGGTAATTTGCGATTTCTTAAGGAGAAATCGCACAACTTGGGTGCGTGTTACATTGCATTTAAGAAATCGCATTTTGCGATTTCTTAAATGCTTACGCAAACTTAAGAAATCGCAAATTTAGCGATTCCTTAAGATTGCGAGGCAGAAATGCCTCATACATCTCCTTTTGCGATTTTGTATCCGCAAACGCTGTTTTTTTGCGATTCGCAGCGTTTGCGAATACAAAATCGTTTGATTCATATGCCCCTTAATCTCCCCGTGCCTAACAAAGAATAAATGTGTGTCCTAATGTAACGTAACTGGTGCTATGTAAAGCGCTCTGATACCTAATTGGATTCGGGTCATGTTGGCGCTATGTTAAACTCTGCTTAAAAAAAGAATATGTATTTGCCAGTGCACATTGACCTTTAATAATTGCATTGTACTTGTAACTCAAGACATTTACACACGCAAAGTGCTTTATGAATAAAGCACAATATTCATAATGGCCTAATAATATGATGCAGAGCTTTGTTTGTTGGGTAGTCATCTCTTTAGTTTTTTCGGCATCATCTATTTAATATAATTAATCATTGGGGTAGTAAAATAATAGCCCTGATTTTAAATTAGGTGTATTATTGTGGAGGGATACCATGTGGCCGAAATGTACTCTTCCGGATGGTTTCACCGCAGATAGATCTGGCTATTACAAGTTAATCCCTACAGAACGGGTAGAAATTGTTTGGCTCTGTTTATTTCCTGCTAAATTCTGCACAGAATTTCATGTTCCCTGGGGATTAATGCTCAAATCAACAGTCTACTCTATGTTAGTGGGAAATGTAAGCAAGGGACTTAAGTGGGTAGGAGTTGGTATGGATGGGGCTGAAATGGAGGCAGTAGGCAGAGCAGGCTGTGGCTTCTTGCTAAAAAAGGGGGCGTAGCAGGGGCAATGCAGCACACTCAGATTCGGGAAAAACAAGGAGAAATAAAGCATTTTTCCTCGTTTTGCCTTTTCAAGAACAGGTTTTCCCTGGCCTCAACTTTGGTGCCGCTCCATATTTACGCCACACATGTAAATATGGGGCAGTGTCAAAATCAATGGGTGTTGCGACGGAACGCCCACAACAACACCTTATGCCCACCCATTTCATGCTAAGTATAACTTGGAAGGGTGCCTTATTCACAAGGCAGGGGTTAGCCACATTAAGTGGCTTAACGATGCCTTGTGAATAAGGTGAAGCTCCTATCGCCACAGGAATGTCCTGGGGCGTTCCTGTGGCGATAGGGGATAGTAAATATGCCCCTAAATGTGGTCAAGGTGTCCATTGACACTCTAATGCCACATACATAAAACACACTGTTACAGGGATTGTTTTTGTATCGCATAAGATTTTTTTAACTCATAATGATTTGCTGCCATTTTGAAGAGCACAGTTAATGTGTAAAAATTCGTATAAGAGGGCTTTTAGGTAAAGGGCGTAGATTTTTTTGGGCTGTTGCAATATTTAATGTTATAAATCAGCCCACCTTCCTTCCTCAAATATGTAAATCTTTTTTCATTGGAAAAGAGTATAGTAAATTAATACAACAGTCAATATTCTACAGAGATGTACTTGATTATGTTGATTGACATGCATGCGTAGGATTTCAAGAACAGCATTCTTGTCATACATTACCACCTCCAAAAATATGGTTTCAAAGTACAATGGTAAAAGGTGTTTGCAGAAAGCACTGCTTTAGTTAACTGCAAGGGCGAGGGATGGGTGATAAATTTCCCTCAGCCAACGGAGTTCGCAGTTTCCATTCCGCATTATGTTTGTAAAGTGCAGTTACAGCCACTGTCCACCAACTGACTGTTTTTTCTTGTGCATGGCTAGCCAATGTTTAGTTGGCATGGGTGAGCAAGAATTGGCATTCTCTAGTGTGATATTCAGGGGCTATGAGGGCACGCGGCGAGAGTTTCTCAACATGGGTTGTCAAAACCGCTCGTGGTGAGAAGGCTGCCACTCGAGTTGAAAATCTACTCAAGAGGCAGCAAAGAAGCAGCCCCCTCTGGTGCGTCACATGGGGCATTTTGCACTGATTTTGCAGCACAGAAGAAGCCCCTGGTGCTAAAAATCAGTGCGAGCACCGCTACATGCCTATTTCCACCCATTTGAAGAACTCTGCGGAATCTTGCAGTTTTCATGTAACTCCGCGGAGTTCCACCCCCCCCTGCCAAGAAATCTGAAATAATGGCAGTCAAATATTTTTTTTGAAATGTTCCTTCTCACTTTATGTTATACGGCCCTAGCCAGCTAATACTGTGGTAAATAAAATAAATATTACCGGACTGAATTTCATACGGAATCTTAAAATAAAGTAAATAGCTCAAAATAACAAGAGGCAGAATCCGTGGTATAAGAGGTTTTCTAAGTGGGCTTTATTCCATTCAAAATGGCCGACTCGAGTCGCGGCCCTCAGGTTCCGTCACCACGAGGGTTCAGGAAGTGAAGTACAATAATTTATTAACAGACATGTATTTTTATAATAAGTACATTACAATGAAACGAATGTAGAAGGCGTAACATTTGATAAGAGAAGTGACAAAACAGTGACATAATCGAAACTAGGCGTAATAAGGAATAAAAGAAACATGATTGGTTAGAATTATCAGACATAGGTGGATCTATAAGATAATACTTGGCATAGATGCGCGCGCGGCAGCATGACGTGTAATTGACGTGCAACTAGGGGGTGAAGGGGACTTGACATTTAGCTCTACATGTGGAGACGAGAAGTCTGGGGGTCAAGTCAACCTAATCCCAAATCATATCTAACATCCTATGTTTAAAGAACTATGTTATCCACAAGGAAGAGACTCTCGGACAGAATCTATTCTATACTGACTGTGTGCGTGTACAAGCGTCTAAGTGTCTATATGAGATGCGAGGGATAGAAAACTTTCCATGGCAACAGGGCTATGAATCACTTGCAGGAGGACGGAAAGGCTGAGTCCTTTGCTTGTGAGCTAAAGGAAATGTTTACCTAAATCACTGGACAGGAATGCATCGGCTGGAGAGCAAAATAGATAATTCGAAGGTGAAATACAACTTCTTGGCAGACAGGCGAAAACTAGCCGAGGCAGGCACCGTTAGCTGCACAGGGAGTAGGACAAAGTTCATGGATACAGATGCGAGCTCAAGCTGAAGCTGTCAGAGACAGAGAGCAGGGAAAGGCTTTGAGGACAGAATCGGGCCTACTCGCCTGAACTGTAAAAATGGAGTAACTTAGCCATATAAAGTCGGTGGCCTTTCATACTTAGGAATCGAATATCCAGCCCATAGATGGCGGATCTGACAGAGAACATGTTGACGGTAGACACACATATGTTTGCGTCTTAGAAACTGGAACTGGAGGGAACATACATGTACTTGTAACATGCATATAGAACCGTTGGGGTCCAAGATAGGGGACATAACTGATCAGGAAAATCCACATTTCCACATTCCCTCCTTGTCCCCTTCTTGCCCTTCACGAGACATCAATCTTCATCATTCCATTGATTTGCTCATGGAGCATCATTTCTTCTTCCTTCCGGCATTTTGAACGAGAACTGTGATATGGAATGCATGATGTGGCACACAGACCACAAATCGCTGGTCCACATTGTAGGCATAAACAACAACTGAAGAGCATAAGAAGGCCAATACCTAGGAAGGATAGAACTCTCCATCCCCAGGCTGATATCACACTCCAAAACCACCCGGACCACGTCCAAGTGCCTGGATTCTCGTGTATCTGGCTTACAATCTTATGAAGGCGTGTTATAGCTTTATATACAGATGGCGAATTTTCTGGTATGAATATGCAGCAGCTGGATCCGATGACCCTGCAAGCTCCGCCCCTATCGGCCAGGATGACGTCAAGGACAAGACGATTCTGGAGAACAACAATTCTCATCACTGATTGTTCCTCTGTCAGATTGCCTAGGGCGGCTATAGTCTCGTTTACTACAGCTTCAAGAGTCTTGGTGAGTCTGCGTATCAGCTTACTATTTGATATTGTACCTATATAGGGAAAGATACCTTTATTGAAATCTACATACTTGTCCCATGCTGTCTCAGTATAATCGACAACTGGGAGATCTCTTCGCTCTCTATTGTGTACTAAATGAACATCTCGATAATAATCAGGGGGAGCTAGGAAAACAGGTGGCAAAAGGAATGCTATGTAACAGGTACCATCCCAATCTAGAGGCAGACGCATATATGCCGTCTGACCACATATGAAGTAAGAATGGCGAGAAGCTCTAAATGAAGATTTACCTTGATCACTATATTCTACTGTAGTAACGCATTGGCTATGGCCCATATGTATGGAACCAACTTTTCTTACACATAATTCACCCTTTACTGAAAATACTGACATAGTGGGCAGAATTAGTTCAACTTCGGATTTGACATTCAAAATCATAAGATTAGGCGTAAAATTACCTAATTTATACACTTCATTTTCTAAATCAGTTCCTGTTCTACTGGGGTGACCCTCCTTATTAGGGTGACAGACTTTGAATAAAACTAGATTCAGATTTCCCCATATCCAATGTTGTTGATAAACTGCTGTGTCTGGGTCTATGGAATTTAATAAACTAAACCATGCTCCACAGGAGCCATTGTGTGTGAATGGATGTGGAAAGAAAGGCAGAACTCCTTTGTTATTCTGATAGGGAGGGAGTCGGCCACACACCCAACAATTGGTCGCATTACTAGTCTGATGGGAATGATGTAACATACTAATAAATGTGTTATTGCGCAGCGCAAGTCTATAAGATAATTCATGTGGCGGTAGGTCACTAAAAGAATGTTCTGCAGCAACATTATAAACATGTCTAGAGATAGGATGATATATGTGCAAAATCACACTCGTAATAATTACTAAAATACTCAATAAAAACAAAATTAATAATGTCCTCATACAGTAGCTACGCAGTGATTTACAATACGCCTGTCGTTTCAACATTTCTCGGGTATTTTCTCTACTCAGGTCCAAGGGATACATGTCGGAGACAATTCAACCGCTTCACCTTGGAGAGGACTTAAACAATCAAATTGCTCGACTGTTTGGGCCTAAGCTTTAATTTATAGCACTGAGAGTCATTCTGTTCAACAAAAGGAAGTTTTGAATCAGTCTGTGAGGGAGTGCAGGGCACAGTGTCTATATCTGAAGGTAGTCCATGAAATTTTTTGACGTGACTTGAATGAATCCACCCTTTTCGTCCCTCGATCTTCACGGCTGTTCTTGTGGTCAACAGGACCAACTTGGGTGCTTTCCACCTGGGCTCCAATTGACTTTTCCTGTCGAAGTTTCTCACAAAGACAAGATTACCCGGAACAACGTCATGGGGTTTCGCCTCAGTGTTGTCGGGAAAGGCTGCAGCTACCTGTGAACGAGAAGATTGTAGTGCAGACATCAAGGAAGCCAGGTAATCTGTCAGCATATTACAGTCAATGTCAGTTATTTTGCGTGGTATAGGCGTCCCCCACATATTCGGTGGTCTACCAAAGATCACCTCATACGGGGATAGCCCTGTTCTAGAGTGTGCTACCATTCTCATGTAAAAGAGTGCAACTGGTAATGCTACTATCCAGTCGACACCTTTCTCTCTACATATTTTGGACAGTCTGATTTTCAGTGTCTGGTTATGTCTTTCTACGAGACCTGCTGCCTCGGGGTGTCGGACACAGTGGAATTTCCACTGATATCCCAACAAGAGTGAGACATGTTTCATTAATTCGGATGAGAAAGGCTGACCGTTATCTGAATATACAACACGTGGTAAACCGTACCGTGGGAAGAATTCTCGAACTAGCTGCTTGGCAGTAGTCGGGGCAGTGTAATCTGATACGGGATACGCCTCTGTCCAACGGGAGAGAGCGCAGACAACTACGAGGACATATTTGAATCCTCGACAACGTTCCATCTGAATATAATCCATCTGGAGGACTTCAAAAGGATGGTCAGGAGGCTGAAATCCACCCTGCTCTACGGGAACACTCTTTCCTGGATTAAACTGACAACATATCATACAGGTACGAACTTTTTGTTTAGCTGCTGCTCGTAAATGTTTGTTGAACCAAATGTGCTGAATGCTGTCTAGCATAGCCTTCTCTCCTAAATGTGCTGGACTGTGAACTGTAGCTATAATGGCTTGAACCATGGAATCAGGGAGAAACCATACAGATTTCTCCTTCGTCATCCATCCTTGATCTGTCTGGATCCCTCCTAGTTCAGTCCACTTCTTTATTTCTTCTGCTGTGGCATGTGTCTGTATGTCAATTACGTCAAGTGTGGGATCCTTAATCGTCATACACTGTGTTGGGGTCTGAACTATTGGCTTTGTCATGTCTAATGTGCGATTCTGAGCAGTCTGTTTAGCTGTTCTGTCAGCTAAATCATTGCCTTGAGAAATGGTATCAGTAACCTTCGTGTGTGCTTTACATTTCATAATCGATATAGCAGTGGGTAGATGTATTGCGTCTAACAAAGCATGAATGAGGGGCCCGTGCTGAATGTGGGCACCATGGGACGTTAGATAACCTCTCTCTCGCCACAGCACGCCGAAGTCGTGTACAACTCCGAATGCATAACGTGAGTCAGTGTATACATTAACTTTCTTATTTGTGGCTTGAATACAGGCTTGCGTTAGAGCAATAAGTTCTGCTGCTTGGGCTGACAGAATATCTATACAATGTGTCTCAATAACTTCAGTGTCTGTTGTGACTGCATACGCGGCCACTAAATCTCCTGTACTTGCTCTCATGCATGATCCGTCTACATACAACGTCAGGTCTGGATCTAACAATGGAACGTCTGTCAAGTCTTGTCTAGGTTTCGTCTTTATTTCAATGATTTCAACACAATCATGAGCTAGTGGGTCTGTTCCAATTACAGGTAATAGTGTAGCAGGATTCAATGTATTACACCGTCGGATCTCTATGTGTGGTTGAAACAATGTCAGTTCATAACCGGTAAGTCTTGCTATGGTCAAGTGTTGTGTTTGTGTTCGGTTCACAAGAACCTCTACTGCATGTGGTACTTGAACTGTCAATGGGTGTCCTAATACTATGGCATCGCTTTGTCTGATTGCTAAAGCTGTCGCTGCCACTGATTTCAGGCATGCAGGCAAAGCCTGAGCTACGGGATCTAATGTACTGGAGAAATAAGCACATGGCTTGCGTGATCCTGCTTGATCCTGAGTGAGTACTGACAAGGCAGTACCTTCGCGTTCTGTAACAAAGAGTGTAAAAGGTTTGCTATAACATGGTGTTGCTAAAACAGGTGCTTGACATAAAGCTTCCTTTAGGCTTTCAAAAGCTTGTGTATGTTCCTGAGTCCAAGGGAGAACAGTCGATGTGGCTGCCTCCTGTGTGGTTAACTGAATGAGTGGTTTTGCTAGAAATGCGTACTGAGGGATCCACTGCCTACAATATGAAGTGAGGCCTATGAAAGCCCGCACCTCCTTTTGTGTCTGGGGTATTGACATGTTAGCAATTAACTGGATGCGATCTGGTGTAAGCTGCCTTCCCTCCTTGGACAGCGAGTGACCAAGATAAATAACTCGCTGAACACAGAATTGCAGCTTAGAAGGGGACACCTTGTGCCCCTTGTCGGCTAGGAAATGTAAAACTGTCAGAGAAGCTTTTTCACATTCTGGCTCGCTTCTCGCGGTGATCAGCAGATCATCGACATATTGAAGCAGTGCAGTATTGACTGGCATGTGGATACTGTCAAGTTCTCGTTTCAGTGCTTGGCTGTAGATGCTGGGGCTTTCTGTAAATCCTTGAGGAGCGCGTGAGAATTTAAAGCTGCGCCCATTTAAACTGAATCCGAACAAGTATTGGCTTTCCGGATCTATTGGGACGCTGAAAAAGGCATTCTTGAGATCAATTACAGTAAAAAATGTTGCTTCGGAATCAATTGCTGTCAACAATGATGATATATCAGGGACCACAGGGAATTGTGGTACAATACACTTGTTTAGTTCACGCAAATCAATAACCAATCGGTACACTGGTGGAGCAGTAGGATCAGTTCGTTTAAGAATCGGAATTATCGGTGAATTACATACATTGGAGTCTGTTTCTACAACTACTCCCTGGGCAATTAGCTCATCAATGATTTTCAACAAAGCCACTACAGCATCATGCGGTAACTTGTATTGTCGCATTCGTGGTAGTACCACTCCTGCTTTCAATGTAACTCGATAGGGTGTAATGTTCATGCAGCCAACGTCCGTAGGGCCTTGTGCCCATAGATGTACTGGTAAAATCTGTAGTCGGGGATCCATGTCTCTAGACACATAGTGACCTTTAAAATCACGCAAAAACAACCTTACTCCTTCCGGAGAACAACATATTATGGCTCCTAGTGCTTTCAGAGTTTTAATTCCTAACAGATTTTCTGGGCATGATTTAGTAAGCAATAAATCTGTAGTTCGTGTCAAAGGTCCTATCGTAAGTGGTAGAGGCTGTGATACTTCATTAACAATAGGTTTTCCTGAAAAACCAAGGGAAACATTTTGAGAGCCTGAGAGGGGTGCCCCTGGAACTTCACTACGTTTTATGGTTGTTCGACTTGCCCCTGTATCGAGTAAGAATTTTCTATCTTGACCTAATAATTCACTATGTACATAAGGTCCTTCTTGATCTACCGGAATCTCGATAAGCGGTAAGTCAACTTCCCTCTCTAGGCTGGTTCATGCGTAACGCTGATACTCAGGGTATTCATACTGTGCAGTCTGATACATTTGTCGTGTTGTGGTTTGTGTGGCAGTAGCAGGCAACGGTGGTGCAGCTGGCACAAACTGTATGGGTTGCTGTGAGGCTGGCATGGACTGTTGCTGAACTGGCATGGACTGTCCATGCTGCATAGCTCCTTGTTCATTCTGATCTTGTCTAACTAATCGTGGTCTCTCTTTTGCAATACCTGTAGCTATATTCCGTTTCAGGACTTGACAATCATGTACATAATGGCCTAGTTGTTTACAGTAATTGCAGGTTCCCTTTACAGGAACTGCAGAATCACCAGAATGTGTCACACCCTTTTTGTGACCATCTGCTGGTACTGTCTGAGAAACTAGCATTTTCATTTTTGTATCCTTCATGCGTCTATGCTCGTGTTCTTGTTCATCCCTAATTCTATTGTGATGATACTGTAACATTTGTAGCATTTGCGACGGAGTGTTACTTTGCCAGGTACTCTCGAATTTCAATATTCTATTCTTCACTGGAGGCAATGCATTTTCCACTAATTTTGTCACAAATAAATGTGGATATGAGTCACTACTTGCTTTTATACCACTATTTATACCAAAACATTTTTCAAATCGAGCATAATAATCGCTTGTGTCTTCATCTTGCTTTTGTTTACAGGCTGTGATTGCACCCCAATCTTCCTTTTTTGTAGTTAATAAACGTGGCAGTACCTGTACTAGTAAACCTGGTAATAGTTTAACTTTATCCCCGAGCCCTGAACCTGCAGCTCGGCCCCTTTCTTCCTCTGCTAATGCTGTCCAGTCTATCTTTTGGTCTCCCACTTCCCACTCTTTTTCTTTCAGTTTTTCATAAATGCCAGCAGGCAAAAGCACCTTTAATATCGTCATAATATCAGGAAAGGTGTACTCTCCCATCAGTAACATGTCTTTAATTTCTCGGTGGAAACCCGCTGGGTCTTTGTCATGACTAGGTACTACTTTCTTCATTTCTAATAATTCCATTTTTGATATGGGTGTGTAAACAAATACACGGTGAAACTCATTGTCTTCGCCTTTTATTGGGTGCACTTCTCGTAAAGGATTTTGTCTATCCATATAGTACGGTGCTCTTTCTCTGGGGGGCAAGGAGAGAGAATCTGGATTTACAAAAAGGACGTACTGCTTACGTGACACTAATATCTCTTTAATTAGCTTGTTACTAGAACCTCTCCATCTGTACGTAAGTAGTTCCGTTAATATATCAGGTAAAGGACCAGGGTCAGCATGTTGGCTCTTATATAATATGAGGAGTTGCTGAATCATATAGATTCCAGCTAAACGTTGTTCATCTGTACTGAGGTTGAGAAACGTGTGTGCTACGGTCTCATCACCGTATTTTTCAGGACTAACAACCCAGTGAACGGCTGATCTGGCTAATTCTTGCTCATCTATGGAATCGAGGAGGTGATAACCTCTTCGTTCTCGTAGTATTTTATCTGCGGCTTGAAACGAATGTTCAGGAGATTTCAGATTTATTACAGGCGTCGGATACGTTCTGCTATTATTTGGACATACAGAGTGTATTGGATCAGAAAAACATCTAGTATTTTCACAAGATCTTCCTCTGCCTACATAGGCTATGGTCTCTGACTGTCTTGCAGAGTTCCCTGATTCGGACACTTCATCTTGCTCATACTCGTCTGTTCCCAATCTTTCTTCATGAATACGCTCTATTTCTTTACGGATTTTTCGGCACATGGCTATTATACAATTTTGCTTATCGTGTCTCCCTTCTGATATATTCTGACTCCATCTTGTAAGAATAAGCATTGCATTCGGGTCTACCCCCGGACGATCTTGATTTCTGATTACACAGTTTATGAGGAAACGTAACAGTTCCCCCTGTATCTCTACTTTCTGGAATTCCATAGCTCTGTTAATACATCCTGGATCTCGTCCTGTTTGAACAAAATGATATATGTTATCTAGATGCGTAATCATCCCTGGTAACCTCGCTAAATACTCTGCGGCTCGTCTGATACGTAATGATGCCAGGACCATTTCGTCCTCTTTACCAACCACCGGGTCATATCTACAATTTACAAGGAGTTCCTTAAGCGTACGTTCATTTACGAACTTAGGTGTACGTGAATGTGCTGACTCTTGAAAAACAAGTTTATTTATTCTAGGTGGTGTGAAAGTACTGCTAGCACCTCCCGTGGCCCTATCTGGGGCGTCGGGTGTGAAAGGGTTCGTCGAACGTGACACAGCAACTATGGGTGTCGATACCCCTGTAGAGTCGACTGCGGAGACAGATGCGGAAACAGATGTGCTTGCCGATGCTTGTGTCGGAACTTGCTGTTGCACGGGGACAGATACCTGATCCTGACGTTGAACCCCTCCGCCAGACGGTCTATGTGGTGTGGCGTTAGCATACTCGGGAGCTGCATCGTCTAGATATGCGGAAAGAAAAACATCTTCTGCGGTTCTGGGATGCCCCTTTGGATGTACCTTAATTGGAAATAATGGGGGTGGCAAGTCTTTTGGCACCTCCGTAACAGCCTTAGGTAGTCCTTCGGCTAGAAGGGGATACATACCATTCATAAGAGCATTTCTTTGTCTATTCACTTGTTCTGATTTCACTCGGATACCTTCCTCAATTAATAGATTTTCTTGAACTTTATTTGAACTTTCTTTACTCCTCTCTTCTTGTCTACGTGCTTTTTCTGTTCGTCTATGAGATTCTTTACGCCATAACTCAACAGCGTCTTTCTGTGACTGTCTGACCTTTCTTTTCCATAACTCTTCCTCCACTTTCATGATGCACTCTGCATCCCAGGTTCCCGCTATGGGCCACCTTTGACTTTCCGGTAATCCTTTGGTATAATCTACCCATAGATCAAGGAACAATATGGCATCTAAGCCATGCTTATGGTACATGAAATGTCCTGGAGTGTCTCTAGGAGGAATAGGAACTGCTTCTTCAAGCACCCCTTTTCTGGTAGTAATCTGTCTTAACTTCGAGAAGAACGGCATATTGACAACTGATCTGATACTTACTCTTGAACTTGCTTAATACGAGAAACACAATAATGAACAGTGAACAATGAACAGTCATTCATACCACAATATGCAAGACATTTTCTGAATACTTTAAACATTAAACATTAAACATTATAACAATGATCGACAATGATGACAGTCTGCCTAACTAATCACCACGCTGAATTCTTGACAATAACTGAATACTTCGGAATACTTGATATACTGCTAAACAGTACATATACACTGCTAAACAGTGCAGACCGGATTTGTGTACCCAAATCCGTCTTGACCGGCACAACCTATGTGCGCGTCAACACGCCTCCCCGGCGATGGTACTCACCGAGTAGCTCCTTGAAACGGAAGGCCTCAGAGAATGGACAGGACTCGATAACTGCGGACATCGGACCCTCTGGACGTCGGAATTTCGGAAAACCTGGTGGGCCTCTGTATACCTCGGATCTTGCTCTCTCAGCTAGGCTCTGGTCGGGATACTTCGCACTTCTCACCGCCTCGTCTGGGTTGATCGCAGCCTCAGTCGCCCCCGCTTGACCGGAGGGAGCTTACAGGAAATCCTGCTGGTACGCGTTTATGGTCCGTCCAGCTGTGGCAGGAGACCGGGCCTGCAACGCACCGCCGGCGCGTGAGATGAGAAAGTGTCCCTATTCGGGCGCCATTATGTGGTAAATAAAATAAATATTACCGGACTGAATTTCATACGGAATCTTAAAATAAAGTAAATAGCTCAAAATAACAAGAGGCAGAATCCGTGGTATAAGAGGTTTTCTAAGTGGGCTTTATTCCATTCAAAATGGCCGACTCGAGTCGCGGCCCTCAGGTTCCGTCACCACGAGGGTTCAGGAAGTGAAGTACAATAATTTATTAACAGACATGTATTTTTATAATAAGTACATTACAATGAAACGAATGTAGAAGGCGTAACATTTGATAAGAGAAGTGACAAAACAGTGACATAATCGAAACTAGGCGTAATAAGGAATAAAAGAAACATGATTGGTTAGAATTATCAGACATAGGTGGATCTATAAGATAATACTTGGCATAGATGCGCGCGCGGCAGCATGACGTGTAATTGACGTGCAACTAGGGGGTGAAGGGGACTTGACATTTAGCTCTACATGTGGAGACGAGAAGTCTGGGGGTCAAGTCAACCTAATCCCAAATCATATCTAACATCCTATGTTTAAAGAACTATGTTATCCACAAGGAAGAGACTCTCGGACAGAATCTATTCTATACTGACTGTGTGCGTGTACAAGCGTCTAAGTGTCTATATGAGATGCGAGGGATAGAAAACTTTCCATGGCAACAGGGCTATGAATCACTTGCAGGAGGACGGAAAGGCTGAGTCCTTTGCTTGTGAGCTAAAGGAAATGTTTACCTAAATCACTGGACAGGAATGCATCGGCTGGAGAGCAAAATAGATAATTCGAAGGTGAAATACAACTTCTTGGCAGACAGGCGAAAACTAGCCGAGGCAGGCACCGTTAGCTGCACAGGGAGTAGGACAAAGTTCATGGATACAGATGCGAGCTCAAGCTGAAGCTGTCAGAGACAGAGAGCAGGGAAAGGCTTTGAGGACAGAATCGGGCCTACTCGCCTGAACTGTAAAAATGGAGTAACTTAGCCATATAAAGTCGGTGGCCTTTCATACTTAGGAATCGAATATCCAGCCCATAGATGGCGGATCTGACAGAGAACATGTTGACGGTAGACACACATATGTTTGCGTCTTAGAAACTGGAACTGGAGGGAACATACATGTACTTGTAACATGCATATAGAACCGTTGGGGTCCAAGATAGGGGACATAACTGATCAGGAAAATCCACATTTCCACAATACTTTGAAGTAATTTTTAAGATTTATAAGCTAGCTGCTTATAAATAGTTAAAAGAGAGAATGCATTGTGTTTCACGGTCAAATACTGGCCACCTACCACCATAAATAATTAAACAATTTGCTGGTTGAAAATATTCACTTGTTTCAATCTCTTTTTTTCTATGCAACCAAGGAGAAAAAGCATGAAGTATATTAAGCTCTATGAAGAGTGCTCAGACCATGTATATGGTTGGATCAGTATTCCTTGGCCAGACGTTGACTTCTCCAGCTGACCACTGCCAGGAAATGACCTGCATATTGTAAACCCACTTCTCTTGTTCTGTTCTCTACCTGTGCTTTTGAGACTGTTGTGTTTCAGATGTGAGTGCAAATCTTATATCTATGACCAATGTGGTATTATCTAGAGCATCTTTAGCACACATACCTGCAATCATACATATGCAATATGTACACAATGTTCACTTGTGTTTCCCTTGTTTTACATCTGGTGCTTGGAACATTGCATGTTTACTGACCTATTTATAAAGTCATTTTTACTGGATATTTCCTTGAAGGTATAGTTCTATACTGTTTATATAAATCTGTGTCATATTATATATCAATTGTCGGCGATAACTCACATTCCTCCGAATATAAATGTGCCAAATCAATCGGGGGTTGTTTACTCACATCAGTTCACTTCACTTCATGTAAAGCCAAACATGCCAAAGGTTATTGTGATGTTGTTGTGCTATGCTATGCTAATTTCTGGTCACATCATGTTTTCCGCAATCTCTACGACCACCATTTCTCCAGCAACGCTCACTGTGCCACTTTAAAGATCACAAAAACAATTTTTCTGGTGTGAAAACTAATATGAATTCCCAATTTGTCGTTCCTTCATTGAAGGGCCTTTATGTCTCCTCACCCGTTGAAGGAATAACATGTTTATCTTGGAGTAAATTACACCATACATATGCTGATCTCTAAAAGGCTAATTAAAACATACATCTCTGCTTGATTAGGCTGGAGGATGTGGCACAATGTCATCTAATTATTTCTCTACTCAATTGACCATTAGATCAGCAGATCCATGTACTTTTTATTGGCTAGGACATGTTGGTTCCCAATGGATGCTGATATGCTACACATGCAGTCCTTATGAATTCCTTAAAAGTTCTGACTCAGTGTTATTTTCAGTGTTGCCAAAATGTGATCGATGTTATGGAGAGCAGAAAATGGGTGTATCTCAGTGTCAGATTATCTCTGTAGATCTGTGCCCAAGCAGTATATTCTACACTCTGAAATGAGTCATTATGAGGATTATATTTCTTTGTGACATAGGTTCATATAAATTATGTGTCTGACTTCCTATGCCCACCCAAAAAAAAGTTGTGCCAATCAGTTTTACACCAGCTGCTTGTTTGGCTGTGTCAAGACATGTAGAAGAGCCATAGGATGGACTTTGCCTTGGCCATCACTCCAAGTGATTTAATCATGTTATTCGGACATAGTCAGCGGCTTCTTTTTATGAATGTTCTCTGTAAATGGTCAATTGACCTCTATTTCACTGACAGTTTCTGTTTCCTTTTGTAAAGCTGCACCCTAGGCAGAGAGCTGCTCCACTGTCTTTCAGTTCTTTCTTAATAGAAATCTGTGAACGTGCAGTTGTGTCAGTTTTAAAAATGATTTCTGTATTTATATATATATATATATGCTGTTTTCATGTCACATTTATATGTATATATCACTGTGTATAAAGAAAATACAATAAATTATTTTCTTCACTTTGTAATTGCATATATTAGGCTTATTTCGAAATAAAAAAATAGTAATTCACAAAAAAAGTCTGCCCTTGGTGAGTCTCGCATCCAGAATTGATGTATTAAGTTCACACAAGGACACAAACTGCATCCTGGGATCAAAGCAGATATAACGGTAGCTTCTACTAATTTGGTGACATTTATTGATTATTAAACACAAATTGCCACGATGATTAATGTTCTAAGCTCTTTTGCCGTGTTCTGGGAAACTTTACATATTAATGTCAGTCAGTGATTTGCATTGTAAAGAGACGTAGGGCCTCATTTATGAAAAGTGACGCATCACTGCGTGAAAACAGTGATGCGCCACTTTTCACTGCGCCCTCCCTGCGACTCCAGTGATGCGTCATATTTACAGTATGACGCATCATGTCGCAAGGAGTCACAGATGCGTCAGTATTTCTGACGTATCTGTAGGCGCAAAAGTGACGCATCGCTGGAGTGTGTCACAAAAGTGACGCAACTCCAGCAATGTGTCCTTTCACATGGGGCAAGCCCCATGTGAAAGGGCCTGCGTCAGTCTTACGCCTGCTGTGAGGCAGGTGCAAGAAATTGACGCATTTGCACACTAGAAGTGGTGCAGTGAAATCTCGTAGATTTCACTGCGTCACTTCTACGACCCTTTGTTGCGTCAAAACGCCCCCCTTGCATACATTATACCTGGCGCAGGTATAATGTGGCGCAGGGGTTTACAAAGTGACGCATCTACCTAGATGCGTCACTTTGTAAATATGGCGCAACATGGCGCTTGTTTTATGCCACTGGTGCGTCACAAAAAGTGACGCATCGGCGGCGCAAAAGTGACGCAGGGGCTCATAAATGTGCCCTATGAAGCACGCACGTCAGGACAGGACTGGGAACCGAAAGTAGCCATGGCAAATTTTGTCAGACCAGCCCCTATATGGTGCATAGCGATGGAGCGCAGCGAGCGAGCCTGACCAGTACAAGGGAACTTGAGGGGTTCTCCCCCCAAGAACATTTTGTTAAAAAGTACAAAAAATGGTGCATTCTACAACATATCTTTAATTATATATTCGATTGCATTGGTTTTTAACGCATAGTAAAGGATGACCTTACAGTGCACTAGGGTACAGCAATCTTTATTGGAGCTCTTCAATAACACTATCACCCTATAACAGTGTCTCTCTTCTCTCCATAGCCCCTCTCTTGTATGTATTTCATTTGTTTTATAATATGTTCTCTCACAAGTGTTGGGTGTCGAAACATTTCACATCACAAACACATACAGAGACAATAAATCATACATGTGTAAATCAGTGTATAGAAAATATTACATAAGATAAAGGGGACTACAAGGTGGAGGATTCATGTCTTCCATTCTGGTAGGCATTTTTTAAGAGTTCTTTTTCTGGGGAAGCACAAACTCAGGATTTAGAACGTAACACAGTGGTTATGGTTAACTTAACTAATAAACATTTATTTCTCACCAAACAAACCCTTTGAAGCAAAATTAGAATGCTGAAAGAAAGGGACAAAAACGTATAACTTTCTATCCTAGATCACAACTGTAACTTATGAACTGCACAGTAACACAAAGATCTCTGTGACAAAAGCAGTAATTGTTCTGTGATCTGCAGAGTACATGATCTTTGCAACTGGCATAGTAACCCTATGCGCTACGTTAGATGAGTTTCCACTAGACAAAATTCCATCTCTCTCCTGCGGGTACATTAATATCCAGAGTTACTCTGGCACTTTTATTGATGGCTAAAAGCTGCACTCTGAAGTGTTTTTAAGACTACTGCACTGCTTCAAATGTGCCACCTAGTAAAAAAAAGCAGCCCCCCACCCTTACAGTATCCCGGGGAAACGCCTGATGTTCAGTAGGCCAATCTGGCCTTGACACACACTGAATACTTTTTAACATTTAACTTTGACATTTTAATGTTTTTATGGCTTGTCTAGAGATAAGTAGCCTCCTACAATCAATAAAAAAAAATCATACATTACAGAGCAGCAACTTTGTACTTAAGCCTAGTGGCCAAATGCCCTGGAGGATTTGTATGAAATTTGGCAGGATTGCAGATTATGGTATGTAAATGATCCTTTTTGATATTAAAAGTAAGTAGGGTAAGCATTTTTAGACTTATTAGATATTTTATCTTAGTGACATCTGTTGCTGCTGGAGCGTCACAAAACTACCACGGTACATGGCAAAGTCAAGTCATTAACTTATTGGATAATGACTCTCTTTACAAAAGTTAGAGGCAGCCATTGGTGTGCAGCGTATGCTTTCTCTGTAAAATCTTTGTGTTTGTTGGATAACATGAATGTCAAAACTGTGCAAGACAGTGTACCATCTGTACCCCAAACCTAGCAAGGTAACATATGGATTGTTCAACCTCAGAATATGACAAACCAGACTCCCCAAGGAAATCTGGTAACAGATCTAGAACCTTTTTGTTTTGTTACTTATGCATACCCAAAGAGCTACACAAGAAATATACAGCATGCATTTTCAATATTTATTGATGCAGTGTGATTTTTGAGTAAAGTGTTTGTGCTGCAATAATCAATATAAGGAAACAGAATAACGTGATCAGCGTTACAAGAATGGTGAAGAAGATAAACAATTGAACCATTTTGCTGTTTCAGAAAATATGTGCTTGCATATAAGTAACATAACATAATATAATGTGCTTAACAAAATATGCATAACATACCATGCACATACCAGCATTACAACATAACAGAGCATGTGTATTTGTATGCGCACATTTACCCAAGGGTATCTTGCCACTGAATAACAGATGTATATCGTACTGTAAAATATTGTACTCTTGACTAATGCTATCCACCTAGTGCTACCTATCCTAGTGTTCCTTGGGTGGTTCAATCTACCAGAATCCCTGTAGAGTGATCTAACTCCCCCATTAACAGTGGGTAAGTGTCATCAGGGTGCCCATCTTGGTGGAGAGCTGGGCCTCACCCCTCACAGAGGTAATCAGGAATCAGCTGGGCTGAAATTACAGCATAGGACGACCACTCAATGCCAGCAAAAGGCTCCTCTCCCTAAACAAAGGGGTGATGTTGTTTATATAATAAACATCACCCAAGTTGCCATGTCAACGTCTCCGTCAGGCTGCTACTGTTGATTCCACTGTGAAAATAACAAACAGCAACATTTTGCACAGTGAACTTAGCACTTGTACAGAATGTTCAAGTTATTTAAAAACATGCCTACGAAGTGGAAATGTAAGGAAAGCCAGTTCAAAGAATGTTATCCTGCACAGGCACGCACGCAAATGTGTGTCAAATGTCATTGTGTTTAAGAAAACAAAGCAACTTAAAAACATGAGCATGTAAAATGGTAATGCTCCCATTCAGGCCTGTAACCACATGACACCCACTCCTTGGACATGAGACAACTAAAAAGCTTCCTGAAAATAATGCTATAATGTACTGTGTTATAGAAACTTTAAAAAGCATAGAAAACATCGTGGCTCTTTGAAAATAAACAAATAACTTGGAGGGTCATTAGGATGGTCCACCTGCCATCCTGTCGTGAAATGGGACCGCCTGCCATTGGTGCGGGGGTCCCGTTGGTGAAATTAGAATGCACCCGCCACACTGACTGGCGCATCCTGCATTTCTGATATTGCGGCGGGCGGTGCTCTCAGCACCGCCCGCCGCAATGCCAAGAAGGCATGCCGTGCACTTCCACGCACAATGTGGCAGGCACCATGTGGTGCCTGCCATGTTGTGCATGGAACTGCAGGGGGGTACCATAGGTACCCCCCATGTGCACCCCCCACCCCCAGAATCCCTGGGGGCCAGCTATGGGCCCCCAATGGCAAACACCGCCTGCTTTTCCGTTGTGGCATTGCCACCACGGAAAGGCAACACCCCGCCTGCATACTAATATGGATGGCGGTGTCTACCAGACACCGCCACCGTATTAACTACTTTTCCGCCCGGTAGGCAATCGGGCGGATTGCCTACCGGCGGACGGTCTTCCCGTCCGCCGGGGTCTCCCCCGATGGTAATGTGGTGGGGGGAATTCACATGCGGGTGGTGGTCTTCTGCAGGCGGATCGCCACCGCCATATGGGCGATGGCGATCTGCCCAATATCTTAATGAACCTCAAAGAAATCGCCAGTGCTGCTACTACCTTAAGACTCTATTTACAGTGCATTGAGAAAAACAATGTCACACCAACCACTTTTTCCGTTGGATTTAATCCCAAGTTTTGCACAATTTACATTAAAGATTAATCAACATCACAAAACAATAGAAACATCTTCGAATTTTTAATTTTTTGAACATGTATATCTAACCACCCTTTCTACCCTCACACACATAAAAGAAACTACTTTGCTTTCATACAGACTTCACTTGTGCACACTCTCAACAGCCCAATCACTCTGTCAGATTCACCAACTCAGTCATTCCATCGCTCCACATTCATCACTACACACTTCACATCCCGTCATACACAAACCCAAACTGCGATACAAAATATTCGCTAGAAAAACGCTTAGTACGAAACCAAAAAAGGCCATCAGCAAAATGAATTTTACTAAATTGAAGACATATACAAGTTTTATCTTTGATTGGCCTAAACACCGTGGTCTCCGCGGTTCGAACCCCTCCAGATATGGGGATTCTCATCAGGACCAGAATAGCTTCTCCAATGCTCAAAAATCAATCGTTCATTTTTTCAATATTATCACTCTTGGAGCTCGCTGAGGATGGCGAGGAGCCGTTTGCCGGTGGAAATTATGTTTTACATATCTGAATGGATATTCATCGTCTTCTAAAAAATGATTATGGAGGCACAAGCTGTGAGGAAGCGCCAATCTCCAATAATGGCTCGAATAATTCCACTGGAGAGTCTCTCTGTTGTTTCTCGGAAGCTTCTTAGAACGTCAAAGTGATGACCAATGGAAAAAGTGGTTGGTGTGACATTGTTTTTCTCAATGCACTGTAAATAGAGTCTTAAGGTGGTAGCAGCACTGGCGTTTTCTTTGTTGTTTGATTATAGTAGGCTTGGCCTTGCTGTTTAGAAGCTAAACCCTGTATTGGTCCCCCTTTGAAAATAAAGGTATTCAGAAAGCCAATTATAGTACAATGAATATAAAAAGTAAATAAAAAGGGTACAATTCAAAAACAATTTAGAATGATAAAAACAAGGCTGAATTACAAAAGCTGTACTGTTTGAAATTGCTAGATTGTTTAAATGTTCTGAGAAGTAGATGAAACATTGCTGTTCCCAGTTTCCGCAGACGAAGATTCTGGTGGCACCCATTGCACTAGCTGCATAGAGCAAACATGGTCAAATTCAATCCCCTCAGCAGCCGCCGAAGGAGTAATAGCCAGTACTAAATCCACAGAAGAAGAGACAGAATCCAGAGCACCAGAAGCTAAAGTGTCACTGGAAGGCACATAGTATGCGTTTGGAAGCAATGGTAAACATGAAGTACAACTGAACTAGCAGGCCTTTAGGGGACCCACCAGTAGTCCTATGTCCAGAGATTTAACCATTTGCATTCCTAGGCACACTTGAAAGTCCACAGTAGACAGCGGGAAATGGGCTGCACACAATGTAGCCAGACAGGCCAAGAGCCTGTGGTCATTGAATTCCTGAAGCAAGGGTGCACCAAAGGACTGTATCATCCATTCACGACACACATGTGGTAGTGCCATTCCCATTTGGCCTTGTGACGGGACATCCATTGCAGAGCAGAAAAAAATAAAACCACTGTACCAACAGCTAGAAACAGGACAAGCGATAAGCCTCCAAAAATGCTTCCAATCATGGAGTGAATGAATTATGGAATATCTGTGAAGACTGTCTGTAAGGTGCTACCCAACTCAGAGACAACTGTTTTAAAAAAAGTGTCCTACTGAAGTACTAGACATGTAAAAAACGTGGTGGACCAGCTCTCAGAAATGGTGTAGGGAAATTAGTGCAGAGTAGCGACTGTATTTCAGGAAAAAACCTTGCAACTTGAAGATTAAACGTCTCCCTTGCAGATGTTAAAGCCACATCCTTCTGGAATTATAAGGCTTTCTATCTGCTCAAAGCATCACAGTGCACATTTGAAAGCTTTATCGAAGGCCAAAGCGCTGCATCCCTAACTAAATGGGCAGGTGGAAACAGTACTTGTGTACAACAGGTCACAACCCCAGAAACCATCACCAGATAGGCAATTCCTAGTTTCATACCACAGCAGCCCTGATAATTTAACATCGAACGACACCCATTAGAGAGTAATCTGAAAGCCGGACAAATAACATCAGCTGGAGAACCCTTCATATAACACAACAAGTTTGCCTTAGATACATTACATTTGTCATAAAGCAAAACTTCCCTGCAAACTAAGGAATGTTTTAAGGTACTCTCGCATCAGCCCCACTAAAAGAAAACTCAGTCTCACCATTCCTACAGTGGTATTTGAACGGTAAGATCCATGACTTGTACAAGTACCCCTCTGCTAGCGCTTCATACCTACCCACTTGATGGTGGTGTAAGCAGTATTGGAAGTAAAAAGTTGAAATTTTCTGAGAAATAAAGCCTTATATTATCCAGTCCGTGGAAGGTATATCTGCAACAGCGAATGGTAGTTTTTAGAACTTCTCTATGTGAAACATAGTGTATGTCGCATCCTTCTTTCCAATGATTGTTTGCTGTGCTGTAAGGTTATAAGGAAAAAACAAGCTAGTGGCATTATGGTGTTTCCATGGAACACGACCAGCACAAATTGTCTGTAGAGTAGAAATTAACAGCATGATAGATCTAAGCTGCGACTGCCCATGTTGTAAAGAAATTTTAAGAAAGGGTGCGTTTCATCCGCACCCAGCTGCTGCACTGCTTGAATGCGAACGATGATTTATCTTAATCATTTTTGTCTTCAAACTCAACCATCTTTCATCCTTATTCATCAAATCATCCATATTCCACGTTATCCAAATCTTGTATGTTCATAGAATCAATCCAGAGACAGTACCATTGCGCTAAATACTTTATTTTTGCTTTTTCAAATACTTTCTGTTGCCGATCCAGGCTTTAACATAAGTATGTGCGACCAATCATATTTAATCAAGACTCACAATGATACCCAATGCATTTCAAACCTGTACGGTTCTTCGTCAGGGGTCACTGAAAAAGATTAAAAGAACTTGCTTAACCAACCACTCCCACACAGACCTTATTTCAAAGCCTCCAATTACTCGTTTCCCCTCTTCCCCATACCAGATGTCACCTTACAGTTCCAACCCTCCAGCACTTAACGAAAAAACACAATTCTTATTTAAAGCATAACGTGCACATTGCTTAAACACTTACTTATGCCTAACTGTAATTACCCAAAAATCCCCACCCATGATCATAAATACACAAAATGAACACATAAAATGAAACGTTTTAGAAACAAACCTCAATTACCTTATGTAAGCCGTATTCAGCATTGTGACCTTTACGTAACGCCATTCCTTTCCAAAGAGTCATCTTGTGCTCCCTTACCACGCTACTAATGCTTGAAAAACTCTCGCAGGTGCTTTAGATGTACCCACGTGATTCCTAAATTAAAGTGAAATACCTCCATTCTCATAGGCCGGCTAATCCGACTCAACAACCCATAATGCTTTGTACTACCCATTGAAAAACAGAAACCCACTCCACCCTGTGCCTTCCAAAATCATGCCAAATGAAACACGGAATCAAAAAGCAAAAGATACTACATAACTGCCATTAAATCAACTCAAAAACATTGAAAACATTAAAATGCCCCCTCAACAAAAACCTCGAGTTTATCAGAGAAAGTCCATAAAGTGTATGATACATCCAACAAGTGTTCGGTTTCACCATCCTTCCAATCTGCCATGATGTACTAATCCATTTATGAAGTCCGTGCACAGTCAGTCGGTGTTCCACTGTCTCCGGAGTGATATTTTTAATCTTTCAATCCATTATTGAATTCACTTACTCGAAACCAATGGGGTGCAACCACACATTGGGGCGATGAAGAAATTGCGCAGCAAGTGTATAAATTGCGGATGCACTCCTCCTCTTTACAAATCTACATTGAATAGCTGAAACTGCCAAATGAATGCGTGCAGTCATCAAATCATCCATATTCCATGTTATCCAAATCTTGTATGTTGGATAACGTGGAATATGGATGATTTGATGAATAAGGATGAAAGATGGTTGAGTTTGAAGACAAAATGATTAAGATAAAGCATCGTTCGCATTCAAGCAGTGCAGCAGCTGGGTGCGGATGAAACGCACCCTTTCTTAAAATTTCTTCGAGATTCTGTGAAGGGGCGATTCACAGTGCTGACTGCGCACATTCATTTGGCAGTTTCAGCTATTCAATGTAGATTTGTAAAGAGGAGGAGTGCATCCGCAATTTAATCACATGTTGTAAAGAAGACATGTCACTCTGTATAATGTTGACTGCAGATGACACAATCTTACCCAAGGAGTATATCCTAGTGGACAAAATAGTCATACCATTTTCAGATACTGCTAGAGCCCTTTCTAAATTTGCCCAGTCAATTTTATGCAGTCTCTCAGCAGCTTTCTGCTGGGAAATCTTTCAAACTTCATTGTGTATAGCATACAGAAAGCACTTTTGATATGGTCTTAGCAAAAATTCCTGTAGGCCCATGTCATCAGAAAGAAGGGACAAGTATTGTGTCAATGGAGACAATGTGAAATGTTTAGGCCAATCAAGGCACAACTTCCCAAAGCTGTAAGTTGTTACCACCCTGAGTGTTGTGTCTGCACATAATGCAGGTCCAACCTATTAATCCTAAACCCTCTGGTGTTGCCACGAAAATGTGCCTGAAATCTGTTAGTGTCTAACAGCTGCACTAACCATTTGTCATGATTGGTACTTGAAGAAGTGTATGCTCCATTGCGAAGCATGTGGTCTAATGTTGCCTCCATATAATTTGTAAACTGTGGCCAATTCGCAAATTGTGCAAATGTGGGAATGTTTGGTGCGTTTAGTTCTTTTATCTTGGCCAGGCTAAGACAGAATGTTTTCTGCACAATTTTGATTGGAAAAATCAGTTGGTAGGGTATACGGCATGCTCTAAATAAAGCCTTGTTTCCCTAAACCTGCCAATCTCTAGTTCCTCATATAGATTTGAAATCAACATTGTCTTTCCAAAAGTGATACCCATGTGTCGACAACTGCGAAAGAAAAGATGCAAAGTAAATCAACTTTGTGTCATTGAGCATATTTTTCTTTGAAGGTGTAAGTTTATAGTAAAAGACTCTGTGTCAGCTGTGTTGGGACCAGAAACATGTAAACATCTGTGCAAATGTTTTTAAGCTACCGCGTGGTGATGTAGGGCAGTGTTCCCATTGTGTGTAACTAAATACTGCACATTGAGAACTTGCTTTATGCAAATAATGATGACCATAATGATGAAAACAGAACATTTCATCATAATTGGAACTGCCATCATACATTTCTTCAATATTAATAACAGTAGAATGTTCTAGATCATCTAGCATTTCATGCACTCTTTCAATGTTCCAATCATCAGAGAGAGTACTAGCAGTGATAACATCATGTAAGGAAATCCTAAATGCATATGTAGCGTTTCAGTCAGTCCAAATATATCATAGGATACCTTATCCCAAGCAGTTCCATCAGGAACCAGAACAGCAGAAATGTTCACTAGGGACAGGTCTCTTTGCACTTTGTTTAATGAAGATTGGGGTGTTAAAACCAACTATACCAGTTCAGCAGCAGAGCGTTCTGAGAGATAATGTCTGTTACAAAGTAAGAAAAACACTGTCACAAAACCAATCTAAAGGAAGAAGTAACGTAACAACATTGTAATCCAAATGTATATTCATGGAGGGATAAAGTATGTCTTTCAAAGTCAAATGTAAATTTCATGCAGTCTACCTTGAGGCGGTGAAGGTGAATCAGATGAATCAGATGAATCTGAAGAGAAATCATCAAAGTCGATGAAGGTGCCTGAGGCAGTTCAATCTAATTTAGGTAGCTCTGGAGGCTGTGTAGAACTGGGAGTTGACTTTATTGGTGGTACATTGTGGTAGTTACAGAAGTGAAATCTGTGTTTCTATACATGTTTATTGTATGGCATTTGTTGGTGTAATAGGAAGAAGTGATAGTTCAGTATTAGCTGTCCCCAGCTAGGGAGAAAAATCTTCATTGCTGATGAAAGCTTCCAACGGGACCTCCTCTAGGGTAGTGACAGGAGACAGTTAACTACCCAGGAACTCTTGAGGCACACATTGTAGAACCAGCCACATAATGTGGTTTGATGAGATCTGTTGACACAAATCTCTTGATTTTGCTGGCAGCAAGCAGGTCTAAAAGTACAGTTCTGGTACCTTCAGGACAGGTATAAGCACACTATAGGATTGCCCGATTTCCTTCTTGTCCACTATCTTCTTCCAGTTGTAGGACCAGGAGTTGCTGCCGCTTTCTTCACTTCACCAGTGGCAGAACATTTTAGCTGAATGTTACTCTGAGCTTCTTGTAAGTTGTTCAGTTCCTGTAAAACATCCAAGCGTTTACTGATGTCAAGGTGTTTTCACCTCCAGTGTGCTAGGACTGTCGATGTCTGTAACCCACATCTTAACCCTGAACAGGATTTCACAGGGGGTCCAACCAACAAGGATTTTCTAGGCAGATTATTGAGGGCTCTCTGGACCCCATACAGGTGGTGAACCAAACGGGGACCTGAACCTATTACCCTAGCTATTAAAGACTGTTTTAAGTCACGGTTCTTGCTCTCCACTACCACATTTCCCTAAGGATGATAGGATAAAGAATTCTGCACAGTCACATCCAATTGTCCCTTCTCTGTAAGACCTGGAGGCAAACGCCTCCCTGGAATGTGGCTACTGCATATGTTATAATGAAGACTTACTGGTCTTTTCTAACAGTTCAAGCAACTGTCGATTGTTGTGGCCAAACCCATAGGAATCAAGATCTGGATTCTAATGCTACCAAGACGTATTTGTAATCCCTATCTGAATGTAAGGGACCGCAGTGGTCCAGATACGCTTATCTGAGATCAGTAAAGGTGACTGTTGTGTGCGTGCTGTGGTGGATCCCTTCATCTGTTTCACATTTGAGGATGAAGTTCTTTGTTTGTATGAGCTTGGCCACAAATAGCGTTGCTGCAATAATGAAATTGTAGCGGCCACACCCTGCGTGAGCAGATGCTAGGCCCTCATGTGCTTCTAGGATTACTCCTAACATGTGATCTGAGTTTAGTATTACTGTATCCCCCACTCTGGAAATATGAGCAAAAGGTATGTTTTGTGCACTTAACTGGTAGCAGTTTTAGTAGGAAATTTATTTTGTAGGTGGGTACCATTTCGCGCAGCATTGATATCATGATGTCTCCATCTATCCTCGTACTAGAATGAGTAATTGCAGCGACTGCAGCAGTTTGCGCATTTGCTTTTACAGCTTTATCATCCATGGAATTCCCTACAATGTGTATTCCTACACACTGATGACAGCTTGTGTATCATGACTCAGTGGCAAACATGCTTTTAGTTTGGCCATCTGTCCCCAAAGCATTTTGTGCTTTATCGTGTACCTTTTTGAATCTCTGAATACATTCTGGCTCCAGTAGTGTAAGTATCCATTGTAAGACTGGTCACAATAGTATGAATCACACACGATAAGTGTTGGGAGTCCAAGATTCCTATTCTCAAGTGCCAGATTAGAGATTTCATTTCAGCCAGCTGTATTGTGCAATCATCAATCTATGAGGGTAGAATTCTCCATCCTGCATAGGATCCTTAACTGCGGCCCATGCAGCAGAGTATTGGTGCCTAGTCCCTATGGCAGGCTGAGAAGAACCATCAGTATAGATAATGTAATCATACTGATCTAGAGGCATGACTTCATTAGGCAGAGGATACTCATGTACGTATTGCAGATTTGTTTGATTGTAGTGTAGAGTCAAATTGGTAATTTACATCTGTTGCTGTAAATGAGTTGGCCAATTGTATCCATATGGGATGTAAAGCCTTCGCATTTGGAACAGCCTCTAAGACTGGAACAGGAGTCACAACAATTATTACTTTCTCTCACCACAACAGCCTGTACTGCGATCTGAATCTTTTATGTCAGCGCAAAACGTATTTCTACATTTCTATATAAATGCAATTTATATCCAAACATGAACATGTAAAACAGAAAAGAAGCAAGGAGACCGCGAAACTCTCAAACAAAGCACTAACATTAAGGAAAAAAATTAGGAAGGCGGTCAGAACGAACAGGATAAATAATGATGCGAGCTCCTGGAATGATATAAAAAATCTCAAAAGAATATATAAAAAACTAATTTGGAAGGATCAAAAATCGAACCAGGAGCAGTTCTGGACAAAGTTTCTTTTCTGCGCCAAACAATCGAACAATCAAGCATTTTGGAAAATAATAAATGGAATATCTGGACCCTCCCAAACTATAAACTGCACATGTTTGACGGAGCCAGACTGGGTAAGCTACTTGAGTAGCACCTTTAAGATACAGGTTGCGATAATAAAAATAGTTATATTGGTTTGGAATCTAAGTCTCCACATACATCTAATGAACAGTTTAAAATTACGGATTCCCAAGCAATGCCGGATTGCCTAATCCAGGTAGCTGAAAGGATAATGAAAATAATAAAATCAGGTCGAAGGGATGGGGCCACGGGGCCTAATGGAATACCGCAAGCCATTTTTTCAAGTGACTACGAATACTGGGCGACCCCGTTGTCAGGACTCTTCATGGAGGCAAAATTATTGAATAATCTGCCCATGAGTTGGAAAGGGGCAATAATCAACCCAATATTCAAGGGGGAAGACAAATCGGATCCTGCAAATTATAGGCTCATAGCTCTAATGAATGTGGAAGTGAAATATTACGCTTCGTTAATCTTGGAGGACCTAGTAGAATGGTCTACTAAAAACAAGTTGATTCCTATGAACCAAACAGGATTTCGTAAGGGGTTCGGAACAACAACTAATATACTTGCTTTGACCATGATAGCATAAAGGTGTAAACGTCTGAATTTAAAATACCAGCTCTGTTTTATTGATTTTTAAGCAGCGTTTGACAGCTTAGAGTGAGGTTTACTGTGGTGTAAATGAAGAAAATTGGTCTCCCAGAATTTATATTGCGTGCCATAAGTCAATTGCATACTGGAACCTGGATACGAAGAAAAATTGCAGACGGTACGAGAATTTCAAAGGCAATTCATACGGCAATAGGGCTAAAGTAAGGCTGTGTACCAGCCCCCCACTTATTTAATCTGTTTATGGCGGATCTCTCTATAAGACTAAACAAGACAAATTCTCATCCACCACGTTTGGGCCCATTGCCGATAACACTTCTTTGTTACGCTGACGATATAGTTTTACTCAGTCTGACACGAGTTGGCTTGCAAAGATCATTTAAAAGAGCTAGCAACATTTGCAAAGGACAACGCCTTGGAAATCAACACAAAGAAAACAAAAACGATGACTATTGCAAAGCGGGTAGGATGCAAATTCCCTGTCAGGCTGGGAGAAATAACACTAGGGGTATTTAATATCTACAAACATCTAGGGCTGTACATTGATGATCGTTTAAATTTCCAAAAACATAAACAATATCTGGAAACAAAAGGTAATGGCCTAATATATGCATTTTGTGCCCTCTCAAAAAAGCTCAAGTGTCCGTCTTTAAAGCCTCTATTACACCTAATTGCTGCCAAACTGATGCCGACAGTGGAGTACGCAAGCATCATTCTACACGGTACAGATGCTGAACTATTGGACAAGATTCAAGTGAAGGCACACAAATGGGTTTTTAAGTTACCAAAGAATGCGTCACCAGCACTGGTGAGACTGGAATTTGGCCTTATTCATCAAGGGATTGGGAGAATCTGTGCATATGTTAAAAGCTGGTACAACATCTGGGTAAGTCACGCTAAGGACCTGTGGCGGGCCCAGAAAGAATATCAGCACTCTGATTATACGTTTTGAAATTAGCCATGGAAGAAACAAAGTTCAAAGAACTCTGGGCACAGTCCCTCTCTTTTCCTGTTTTTCGTAAGGTGGCAAACAAAATGGCATTAGCAGAGGACAAAAATACATTTGCAAAGAGGTCTCATGCCTGGATGGTAATACAGTCCTACACAAAATTACGACCAGCTGAATATCTGAGCACAACATATTCATACTACCTAAAACGGAAACTCATGGCCACCAGGTTTGGGCTTCTACCAAGCTTAGCAGGTCAGCCCAAATGGAGATACAATGCCTATATTATGCACATTATGTGGAACTGAGAAGCAAGACCTCGTTCATCTTATTTGCATATGTACTTGTTTAAAGTCGACTCAGGCATGGTTTTTGAAAAAGGCATTTAATGAGAGAGGTATTAGTTCTTGTATATCTGCAATAATCAAGGGTTTGGACACAACAGATCCCCATTTAAACTTTAAGGTGATGAAAATTTTGATACCATATGAACAGATAATAATGAAAATGGACAACAAATTCACCATGCCATTGATTGTGTAGTGTTTTCAAGTATCAAAAAATACAACGTTAAGCCCATCAGCTAAGAACAAATATAAAGCAGTAATAGGAATTGCAATATTGACTCCAATATTGGGACTGAAATAAGTAGCAATGGAAGCCCAGTTTCTTAGAAAATATAAATTGGACCATGTATTTAGGTTTTAATAGGTTAGATAGGTTTTAAAAGGACGTTATGTTTTGTTTTTAGTTAGGAAGTCAGCAATACCGTATACTTTTGGATGAAATCACTTTTTAATAATTTTCTTATTACATTTTTTGCTAATAATTTTAAGATACTTAGGATATAAGTATTTTCAATATTGTATGGTTTTTATTAACTGAAACAATAAAGATTTAATTCCTTCCTTGGCACTATGGAGTAGTGTACAGTGTAGTGGTGTAAAGTGGAGTAGAGTGCATATAGTAGCGGAGCAGACAGTGGAGCAGTGTAGAGTGGAATAACATTGAATGTTGCTGGTGTATAGTGTAGTGAGGTAGAGTGGAGTGGCTTATAGTGGAATAGTGTAGAGTAAAGTGCCATAGAGTGGAGTTTCATACAGTGGAATGCCATAGAGTGTAGTATGGTAGGGCGGATTGGCATATAGTAGAATTGTTTAGAGTGTAGTGTTGTAGAATGGAGTGATGTATAGTGTAATAGCGTACAGTTGATTGTCGTACAATGGAGTGACATATAATGGAATAGCATACTGTGCAGTGGTGTACAGTGATGTGGGGTACCTTGGAGTGGCATAGAGATAAATAGCATAGTGTGTGGCGTCATTGAGTGGAGTGGCATGCAGTGGAATAGCGTACAGTGGTGCAGAATAAAGTGGAAGGACAAAAAGTGTATTGGCGTACATTGGTGTGTCATAAAATATAGTGCCATAGAGTGTATTTTGCGTACAGTGTAGTGGTGCAGAGTGGAGTGGCGCAGAGTGATTTAGGGTAGAGGGGAGTGGCATACATTGGGTTAGTGTAGATTGTAGTGGCGTATAGTGGAGTGACATAGAGTGGAGTGACGTAGAGTGTAATAATGTAGAGTTGGATGGCATATGGTGGTGTGGTATAGAGTGTAGTGACATACAGTGGATTGTGATAATTGAAACAGAAGTAGCATGAAAGTGTATTGATTGATGTAGATGTAATGTGGCGTGAAAATATATTGTTTGGCGCACATTGTGATATTTGATGTTATGTATGAACAGTGTAAGTAGTTTTGAAATTAAGCTTTTTAAAATACTTAGTTATATATTGTGCCACAGTATAAGGCTCTTGGAGGCATATTTACAATAAACTGGTGGAGCACAGTGTTACTCCAAAATAGGGAATGCCGCGCTCCGACAGTTTTAAAATGCAGTGATGCACTGTATTTACACAAATATGGTGCACCCCTGCATTTTTCCTAGTACTGGTGCTAAAAAAGCTACCTAGCACCAGCACAGGCACCCTTGCGCCATGTTGCAAGGGTGCCTGCATGGCACGGATGTTTATGTGCAGGAAGGGCCACCTTCCTCCACATAAGCAATCTTAACAGGCGATTTGCTCTATTCATGGGTGCTGCAGAAAGAGCACCCTCTTTGCCTGTTTAAGACCAGGTATTTCCTGGTCTTATTTTTGGCACTGCCCCATACCTGGTAAATAGCGTGAAAAAGAAATGGGTATTGTGGCAGAACACCCACTGTAACACTCCTGTTCATTTTGTTTGGGTTTGCCTCAATTTCACATAATTACACTAGAGCAAATTATGTGAGTTTCACATACCCCTAATTTACTTACAAACCTTAATTTCCTCATGTTGTTTCTAGATTCCCCTCTTGAATCTGATGCAAGAGCAGGGGTCTCCAGACCTTTCTGTAATAGGAGCTACTTATGTTAATTAAAAATCAGACTGATTTACTAATTATTATTAGTATGGTAACAGTGACCATGTCAGAAAAGATTACATTAGTGGCCACTCCATGCAAGATTACCAACAGTGAGTTTTGAAGTTCCTCAGGGAGAACATGGTGGCCGCACAATCTAGTCATTAACACGCCAATGGCGCCTGCCTCTGGGAAAAAAAGATGTACAGTAGATGATTAGCAGGAAAGCACCCCCCGTTGCTCTTGCTGACGGACCGCCATGGGTCGGGAGATGTGTCTGGTGCACGACTCGGGGTGGTGTTAAAGTCGGAGGAAGTTAGAGCAGCGAGTACTCACTGGGGGACGGCCGCCCTGGAGCCCAGGAGAAGTCGCAGGGCAGCAGCATGTGGTCTCCTCCGGGGTGTCATTGGTAGTGGCAGCTTAAGATCTGTTTCTTCTGTGCTGGGAGCAGGCTGGCAAAAGTGGAGAGTGGAGCAGCTCCAGGAACAGCAGGCACAGGACGAAATGAAGAAAGTGACCGGTAGAAAGAACCTGGAGCCCTTTGAGTTACGTGAAGGTAGAAGGGTAGTCTGGGGGAGTGCAAAGGAAAGCAGGGCCTATGCAAGCTATCTGTATGGGGGAAGTATCAAGCAATAAAGATTGGAACGTCTGATAGTCGTTCCTGTAATACTCCATCTGTTTCCCCCCTCTCTCAAGGGACTCTTAAAGAAATTAAGGGCAGTGAACCTCCCAGTCCCTCAGTGTGTAAATTGAAAAACCGCCCTATACGGTCTGGCAAAAATTAAAAGAAATCTGAGGATTGAAAGTTTAAAATCACCCCATAATTGACGTTCTTTTTCAAGGTACAGCCTACTGTGGTGGATCTTAGTCTACCGGCAGCAGAGTTGACAAGGCAGTCATTTGGCCAAACTGTACTTAAGAAAATGGCTGCAGAGGGGAGTATATCCATACTGGGGTCTGAGATTGATCAAGAGAAGGTCCAAACAAGTTTGAATGTTGAGCAGGATATGCTAAGGGAAAGAGCAATAATCCCCAGTGATGACCGCACTCTGAGGTCAAACCAGGTCAGGCCTAAGATGCTCTTGGCACAGACAAGTACGAAAGAAAAGGTCTTTAATTACGGAAAGTTCACTCAGGTCCTTAGAGGGTCTCTTTTCTTCCCTGTTGGAATACGTTAAGAAAGGGTTTGCTGTTTCGGAAGCAAATCAGGGAAGGATAAGGAGCTTTTGTAAAGCCCTGGGAAAAAAATTGACCTCTTGTACGTAAGAAAACAGACTTTGGAAAACTCAAAGGGTAACTGAAGGATGAGTTAAGCAACGCAAAAGTAGATATCCTTGCCTTAAAACGCAAAGAGCAAGAAATTCGGGAAAAACTGGAACAACTGGAAAACAATTCTAGAAAGAACAATCTATGGATCCTGAATGTCCCGGAAGGTAAACAAGCCGAAGATTTAAGGGCTTTGTGGTTGCCTTGTTAAAGGAAGGAGTGTCAATTGAGGAAAGTGAGGTAGAGTTAGTCAAGGATATCCAAAGGGTGCATAGAGACCCCTATAGAAGAAACCCAAACAAGGCTAAGCCACGTAAGATTCTTGGATAGGCAATGGAAGTTGGGCACAGCTCAAATTTCCAGCCTCCTTAAGAGTTATGCATAACAATAAAATGCATTATTTAAGAAGTCAAAGGGAGGCGGACGACCTACTGGAAAGCATTAAAAAAGGGAGCTGTTAGTCCATTGCTAGCGGTGAAATTTGGGAACAAATTTTAAAGGGGCTTGTTTTGATTTATCATAATGTGTGGGATGGGGAGAGGGGGTGAGTTGTGAAGTCAGTTGCGAAGTGTAGGCGGCATTGGGTACCTAGTTTTAACTTAGTGAGTGGTGACTGGTTATCCGAGGCAAGATAAACAGGACTAACATCAAGTCCGTAGGGAAGATGTGATCGATTTTCCAGGGAGGGGAGAAACACAGGGGTAAGGGGGTGCACAGTGGGGGGAGCATTAGGGATAAAAGCATAAAAATACCCCATACACCTCAGCCAGGGAGGTTACAGTAGTAAAAGACTCAGGGGTCCAGGCAGAGAGCCCTGAGATAGGTTAGGTAAGATGACCATTCAGATCCTAACCTGGAATGTTAACAGCCTACGCACGAAAGGGAGAAGGGAAAAAATCATGCAATATTTAAGGGACTCCCAGGCGCAAATAATAATCCTGCAAGAGAGCCACTTGGTAAAGAGCGAGTGTATAGAGATCTTCAAAAAATTAACTTGGGTTCAGCAAGTGGTTTGCACAGATCAGAGTGCAAACATAAAAGGAGTTGCGATATTAAGTATAAAACAGGTGAAGGCACTTATAATAGATTCTGTGGTAGACAAGAGCAGCAGGTGGATTATTGCTAAAACTAAACTGCTGGAGAATCTAATAACTCTGGTAGGATATTACGGTCCAAACTGTGATGATTCAGAGCCGTTAAAAGCAGTCTTTACTAACATGCAAGATTTTACGGATCCAGGAGTTATGGCTGGCGATGTTATTATAGTACTGGCAATTAAAATTGGATACATCTAAAAATAGTAGAGCAACAGCCACACCCAAATCACGTACATATCTTCAGGCAATGATTAAGCAAAGTGGACTTTGTTATTTATGGAGGGATAGGTCGAGCTGTTCGCCAGGCACCTCTTATTATAATAAAAAGTACAACATAGGTCTAGAATCGATTATTTTGTGGTTAGCCTAAGCCTGAGAGATGATATCTGGGATATTTGCTATTTGACTGCCCATCGGTCTGACCATTCTGGGGTTATATTGAAAATGGAACTAAAAAGTAGATCTTCAGGGAAGAAATGGATGTTAGATCGTATCATACTCTCCTATATGGAAGAAATTAATCTCTTGAGTAGAGAGACAGAAGAGTTTCTAAAGTACAACATTGGGTCCGCCTCCAATATATTGGTCTGGGATACGCCAAAGGCCTATTTAAGAAGGGGTAAAATCACATGTAGGCTCTGCCTCAGAAATTGGAGATATACTGATGAGGTCAGCCATTTAGAAATTGAAATGAAATCTCGAGAGGCAGGTATAATAAGTAGTAGGGACGATGAGATTTGGGATATAGAAGAGAAAAAGCTGAAAGAACAACTAGATACGATCCTGCAGACTCGGATCATAAAGCGATTGGAGGCCAGAAGGCTGGCCCATTTTGAATACGGTGAAGGAGCTGCGAAACTGCTGGCTTGGAAAGGAAAAGCGGATAAAAATAGAAGCATGATAAAAGAAATAGAGGGCACACAAATAGAGGCTAAACTAACCAGTGAATTGGAACTTGAGGAAGCCTTCTATGAGTTGTTTTTGGAAGTTGTATGCCGAAGAGTGGGCAGTTACTGAGGATGAGGTAGTCCAGTGGTTTGCTTCAAGCATTATCAAATCTTTAGATGCAAATCAGCAGATTATTTTAGATCAGGAGATCACTCAGGACGAAGTTAAGAAATGTATGCAGTCAAGTAAAGGGGGGAAATCATCAGGGCCAGACAGGATACCGATGGAGCTGTATAGACACTTGTGAGAGGCATTAATCCCTTTCATGACTTTGATGTTTAATGAGATTTTGAATAAAGCTTTATAGCTGCCCGTATGGGGAAAGCCCCCACTACCTGTGATTCATATAGGCTGATTTCTCTGCACAATGCAGATTATAAGATTTTTGCAAAAATCTTAGCAGATAGACTAAGTACAGTAGTAGGAGAAATGATAAATAGAGATCAGAAGGGTTTTATTAAGGGTAGATACCTGTATGAACTTACATATTGCCTTGTAGGGCGCAATTGATTTGGACTCTGCTCTTTGACTTCCTTTAGCAGCAGTGACCTTAGATTCCACTAAAGCTTTCGATAGAGTAAACTGGGTATATTTGGTGGCCATGTTGGAAAAATATGAACTGGGGAAGAATTTCCGTAAGGTTATCCATTCAATATATCAGGATCCATCAGCATGACAGATCCTTTTAAAATACCCAGAGGCACAAGACCAGGCTATCCTTTATCTCCTCTCTTTTTTATCCTCTATATTGAGCCCTTAGCACAAAAAGTTAGAGCTGCTCCAAACATTCCATGCTTTGGATAAGAGGGGTGGGAGAAAAAGGTAGCACTTTACGCCGATGATTTAATGGTTTACACCTCGGACCTCTCTGTCACCCTGCCGGTTATATATTGGTTTGCTTCGGAGCGTGGCAAAGTGTCAGGATATGAAGTTAAGGCCGAGAAAACAGAGATAATGACACAAAATCTCGAAGAGGAAAATGCACTGATTAAAAAGGAAACAAGATATTTGGGATTGACATAAATATCGTTGTCAAAAATATCGACCTCCTATCTTCAGAATGGTAAGTACAAAAAGATCAGAAAAAAATATCATTGTTAAAAATTTCAAAGTACAAAATATCGTTTTGTTAATATGTACTAAAATATAATGTAAAATAAAATAAATAATACATTTTACTTAAAAAAACATATTTAGATTTATTTGTAAATGTTAACAATTATAAGTAATAAAAGTAAATTAAAAATAAATTAAACATATATATATAAAATGTAAGATATATATATATATTTCCTTATTAATAGTTAATAAATAATAATTTTATTAATTATAAAAAGTTAGAAATATACTAAAAATAAAGATAAATATATGCAAAGACCTATACCATAAAAAAACATGATGTAAATTAAAATAATAAAATATGTAATATTTTTAAACCTACATTTTACACTACATTTAGTGCAACATTAGGGAAAGTGTTAGATAGCGGACGAATATAATTTACTATTCCCTCTCCAGCGAGTGCAACAGTAGGGAAAGTGTGGGATAGTGGTGGGAAATAATTTACTATTCCCACTCTAGCGAGTGCAACAGTAGGGAAAGTGTTGGATAGCTCAGGATAATAATCTACGATTCCCACTCCAATGAGTGCAACAGTGGGAAAAGTGTTGAATAGCGGAGGGTAAATAATTACCATTCCCAATCCAGCGAGTGCAACAGTAGGGAAAGTGTTGGATAGCGCAGGGTAATAATTTACTATTCCAACTCCAATGAGTGCAACAGTGCGGAAAGTGTTGGATAGCAGAGGGTACAAAACGTACTATTCCCTCTCCAGGGAGTGCAACAGTAGGGAAAGTTTTGGATAGCGGAGGGTTAATAATTTACTATTCCCACTTCAATGAGTGCAGCAGTAGGGAAAGTGGTGGGTAGGGGAGGGTGAAAACCTTACTATTCCCACTCCAGTAAGTGCAACAGTAGGGAAAGTGTTGGACAGGAGAGGGCATTAATTTACTATTCCCACTCTAATGACTACAACAGTAGAGAAAGTGTTGGATAGGGGAGGGTAAATAATTACTATTTCCAATATAGCGAGTGCAACAGTAGGGAAAGTGTTGGACAGCGGAGGGGAATAATTTACTATTCCCACTACAGCGAGTACAACAGTAGGGAAAGTGTTGGATAGCAGAGGGAAATAATTTACTATTCCCACTCCAATTAGTGCAGCAGTAGGGAAAGTGTTGGATAGCAGAGGGGAAAAATACTACTCCTACTCCAGCAAGTGCAACTGTAGGGAAAGTGTTGGATAGTGGACGGTAATAATTTACTATTCCCACTCCAATGAGTGCAAAAGTGGGGAAAGTTGGATAGCGGAGGGTCAAAATTTACTATTCCCACTCCAGCGAGTGTAACAGTAGGGAAAGTGTTGGATAATGGAGAGGAATAATTTACTATTCCCACTCCAATGAGTGCAAAAGTAGGGAAAGTGTTGGATAGCGGAGGGTAAAAAACTACTATTCCAACTCCAGCGTTTGTAACAGTAGGGAAAGTGTTGGATAGTGGAGGGGAATAATTTACTATTCCCACTTCAATGAGTGCAACAGTAGGGAAAGTGTTGGATAGGAGAGGGGAATAATTTACTATTCCCACTCCAATGAGTGCAACTGTAGGGAAAGTGTTGGATAGCGGAGGGTAAAAAACGTACTATTCCCACTCCAGCGAGTGCAACAGTAGGGAAAGTATTGGATAGCGGAGGGGACTAATTTACTGTTCCCACTGCAATGAGTGCAACAGTAGGGAAATTGTAGTATAGCGGACGGAAATAATTCACTATTCCAACTCCAATGAGTGCAACGGTAGGGAAAGTGTTGGTTAGCAGAGGGAAAAACATACTATTCCCACTCCAGCACGTGCAACAATAGGGAAAGTATTGGATAGCGGAGGGATAAAAATTACTATTCCCACTCCCGAGAGTGCAACAGTAGGGAAAGTGTTGGATAGCTATAGGGGTAAAAATTACTATTCCCACTCCTGTGAGTCCAAAAGCAGGGAAAGTGTTGGATAGCAGAGGGGTAAAAATTACTATTGCCGCTCCAGCGAGTGCAACAGTTGGGAAAGTGTTGGATAGCGGAGGGGAATAATTTACTATTCCCTCTCCAGGGTGTGCAACAGTAGGGAAAGTGTTGGGTAGCAGAGGGAAAAAAATACTATTCCCACTCCAGGAAGTGCAACAGTAGGGAAAGTATTGGATAGCGCAGAGATACAAATTACTATTCCCACTCCAGCGAGTGCAACATTAGAGAAAGTGTTGGATTGCTTAGGGGTAAAATTTACTATTCCCACTCCAGTGAGTACAACAGTAGGCAAAGTGTTGCATAGCAGAGGGGAATAATTTACTATTCCTTCTCCAGGGATTGCAATAGTAGGGAAAGTGTTGGATAGCGGAGGGGAATAATTTACTATTCCCACTCCATTGAGTGCAACGGTAGGGAAAGTGTTGGATAGTGTAGGGATAAAAATTACTATTTCCTCTCCAGTGAGTGCAACAGTAGGGAAAGTGTTGGATAGTTGAGGGGAATAATTTACTATTCCCACTCCAATGAGTGCAACAGTAGGGAAAGTGTTGGACATCGAAGGGGATACAATTACTAGTCCCACTCGAGAAAGTGCAACAGTAGGGAAAGTTTTTGATAGCGGAGTGGTACAAATTACTGTTCCCACCCCTATGAAATGCAACAGCTGGGAAAGTGATGAATAGTGGAGGGCATTAACTTACTATTCCCACTCCAATGAGTGTAACAGTAGGGAAAGTGTTGGATAGCGGAGGAGAAAAAAACTGCTATTTCCACTCCAGCAAGTGCTACAGTAGGGAAAGTGCTGGATAGCGGAGGGATTTCAATTACTATTCCCACTCCAGCGAGTGCAACAGTAGGTAAAGTCTTGGATAGCATAGGGGTAAAATTACTATTCCCACTCTAGTGAGTGCAACAGTAGGGAAAGTTTTGAATAGTGCAGGGATGAAAAATACTATTCCTAATCCATCCAGTGCTACACTAGGGAAAGTGTTCGATAGCGTAGGGGTAAGAATTACTGTTCCCACTCCAGTGAGTGCAACTCTAGGGAACGTGTTGAATAGCAGAGGGGAATAATTTACTATTCCCACTCCAATGAGTGCAATAGTAGGGAGAGTGTTGGATAGCGGAGGGGAAAAACATACTATTCCCACTCCAGCAAGTGCAACAGTCGGGAAAGTGTTCGATAGCGGAGGGATAACAATTACTATTCCCACTCCTGCGAATGCAACAGTAGGGAAAGTGTTGGATAACGTAGGGGTAAAAATTACTATTCCCACTCCAGTGAGTTCAAAACTAGGGAAAGTGATGGAGAACGTAGGGGTAAAAATTACTATTCAAACTCCAGGAAGTGCAACATTAGGGAAAGTGTTGGATAGCGGAGGAGAATAATTAACTATTTCCACTCCAGTGAGTGCAACAGTAGGGAAAGTGTTGGATAGTGGAGGGGAATAATTTAATATTTCCACTCCAATGAGTGTAACAGTAGGGAAACTGTTGGACATCAAACGGGATTAAACTACTATTCTCACTCCAGAGAGTGCAACAGTAGGGAAAGTGTTGGATATCATAAGGGTACAAATTACTATTCCCACCCCAATGAGTGCACCAGATGGGAATCTGTTGGATAGCGGAGGGTATTAATTTACTATCCCCACTCCAATGAGTGCTACAGTAGGGAAAGTGTTGGATAGCGGAGGGATAACATTGATATTCCCACTACAGCGAGTGCAAAAGTAGTGAAAATGTTGGATAGCATAGGGGTAAAAATTACTATTCGCACTCCAGCTAGTGCTACAGTAGGGAAAGTGTTGGATAGCGGAGGGATAAAAATTACTATTCCTACTCCAGTGAGTGCAACAGTAGGGAAAGTGTTGGATAGTGTAGGGAAATTATTTACAATTCCCATTCCAGCAAGTGCAACATTAGGGAAAGTGTTGGATAGTGGAGGGATAAAAATTACTATTCCCACTCCATCGAGTGCAACACTACGGAAAGTGTTCGATAGCGTTCGGGTAAGAATTATTATTCCCACTCCAGCAAATCCAACAGTAGGGAAAGTGTTGGATTGTGGATGGAAATAATTTACTATTCCCAATACAATGAGTGCAATAGTAGGGACCTTGTTGGATAGCGGAGGGGAAAAAACTATTATTCCCACTCCAGCAAGTGCAACAGTAGGGAAAGTGTTCGATAGCGGAGGGATAACAATTACTATTCCCACTCCAGCGAGTGCAAAAGTAGGGAAAGTGTTGGATAACGTAGGGGTAAAAATTACTATTCCCACTCCAGAGAGTTCAAAAGTAGGGAAAGTGATGGATAACGTAGGGGTAAAAACTACTATTCACACTCCAGGAAGTGCAACAGTAGGAAAAGTGTTGGATAGCAGAGGGAAACAATTTACTATTCCCTCTCCAGGGAGCGCAACTGTAGGGAAAGTGTTGGATAGTGGAGAGGAATGATTTACTATTCCCACTCCAATGAGTGCAACAGTAGGGAAATTGATGGATAGTGTAGGGGTAAAATTTACTATTCCTACTCCAGTGAGTGCAACAGTAGTGAAAGTGATGGATAGTGGATGGGAATAATGTAATATTCCCACTCCAATGAGTGCAACATTAGGGAAAGTGTTGGACATCAAACGGGATAAAATTACTATTCCCACTCCAGAGAGCGCACCAGTAGTGAAAGTGTTGGACAGCGGAGGGGTAGAAATTACTATTCCCACCCCAATGAGTGCAACAGTTGGGAAAGTCTTGGATAGAATAGGGGTAAAAATTACTATTCCCACTCCAGTGAGTGCAACAGTACGGAAAGTGTTGGATAGTGGAGGGAAACAATTTACTATTCCCACTCCAGCAAGTGCAACAGTAGGGAAAGTGTTGGATAGCAGATGTTAAAAAATAACTAATTCCACTCCAGCGAGTGCAACATTAGGGAAAGTGTTGGATAGCGGAGGGGAATAATTTACTATTCCCATTCTAAGTAGTGCAACAATAGGGAAAGTGCGGGATAGCGGAGGGTAAAAAACGTACTATTCCCACTCCAGCGAGTGCAACAGTAGGTAAAGTGTTGGATAGCGAAGGGGAATAATTTACTATTCCCACTCCAGCTAGTGCAACAATAGGGAAGGTGTTGGATAGCGGAGGGTACAAAATTACTATTCCCACTCCAGCGAGTGCAACAGTAGGGAAAGTATTGGATAGCGGAGGGGACAAATTTACTATTCCCACTCCAATGAGTGCAACAGTAGGAAAATTGTAGTATAGCGGAGGGAAATAATTTACTATTCCCACTCCAATGAGTGCAACGGTAGGGAAAGTGTTGGTTAGCAGAGGGAAAAAACATACTATTCCCACTCCAGCAAGTGCAACAGTAGGGAAAGTATTGGATAGCAGAGGGATACAAATTACTATTCCCACTCCAGCGAGTGCAATAGTAGGGAAAGTGTTGGATAGCTATAGGGGTAAAAATTACTATTCCCACTCCAGTGAGTGCAAAAGCAGGGAAAGTGTTGGATAGCAGAGGGGTAAAAATTACTATTGCCGCTCCAGCGAGTGCAATAGTAGGGAAAGTGCTGGATAGCGGAGGGGAATAATTTACTATTCCCTCTCCAGGGTGTGCAACAGTAGGGAAAGTGTTGGATAACGTAGGGGTAAAAATTACCATTCCCACACCAGTGAGTTCAAAAGTAGGGAAAGTGATGGATAACGTTGGGGTAAAAACTACTATTCACACTCCAGGAAGTGCAACAGTAGGGAAAGTGTTGGATAGCGGAGGGAAACAATTTACTATTCTCTCTCCAGGGAGCGCAACTGTAGGGAAAGTGTTGGATAGTGAAGGGGAATTATTTACTATTCCCACTCCAATGAGTGCAACAGTAGGGAAATTGATGGCTAGTGTAGGGGTAAAATTTACTATTCCTACTCCAGTGAGTGCAACAGTAGTGAAAGTGATGGATAGTGGATGGGAATAATGTAATATTCCCACTCCAATGAGTGCAACATTAGGGAAAGTGTTGGACATCAAACGGGATAAAATTACTATTCCCACTCCAGAGAGCGCACCAGTAGTGAAAGTGTTGGACAGCGGAGGGATACAAATTACTATTCCCACCCCAATGAGTGCAACAGTTGGGAAAGTCTTGGATAGCATAGGGGTAAAAATTACTATTCCCACTCCAGTGAGTGCAACAGTACGGAAAGTGTTGGATAGTGGAGGGAAATAATTTACTATTCCCACTCCAGCAAGTGCAACAGTAGGGAAAGTGTTGGATAGCAGATGTTAAAAAATAACTAATTCCACTCCAGCGAGTGCAACATTAGGGAAAGTGCTGGATAGCAGAGGGGAATAATTTACTATTCCCACTCCAATGAGTGCAACAGTAGGGAAAGTGTTCGATAGCGTACGGGTAAGAATTATTATTCCCACTCCAGCAAATCCAACAGTAGGGAAAGTGTTGGATTGTGGATGGAAATAATTTACTATTCCCAATGCAATGAGTGCAATAGTAGGGACCTTGTTGGATAGCGGAGGGGAAAAAACTATTATTCCCACTCCAGCAAGTGCAACAGTAGGGAAAGTGTTCGATAGCGGAGGGATAACAATTACTATTCCCACTCCAGCGAGTGCAAAAGTAGGGAAAGTGTTGGATAACGTAGGGGTAAAAATTACTATTCCCACTCCAGAGAGTTCAAAAGTAGGGAAAGTGATGGATAACGTAGGGGTAAAAACTACTATTCACACTCCAGGAAGTGCAACAGTAGGAAAAGTGTTGGATAGCAGAGGGAAACAATTTACTATTCCCTCTCCAGGGAGCGCAACTGTAGGGAAAGTGTTGGATAGTGGAGAGGAATGATTTACTATTCCCACTCCAATGAGTGCAACAGTAGGGAAATTGATGGATAGTGTAGGGGTAAAATTTACTATTCCTACTCCAGTGAGTGCAACAGTAGTGAAAGTGATGGATAGTGGATGGGAATAATGTAATATTCCCACTCCAATGAGTGCAACATTAGGGAAAGTGTTGGACATCAAACGGGATAAAATTACTATTCCCACTCCAGAGAGCGCACCAGTAGTGAAAGTGTTGGACAGCGGAGGGGTAGAAATTACTATTCCCACCCCAATGAGTGCAACAGTTGGGAAAGTCTTGGATAGAATAGGGGTAAAAATTACTATTCCCACTCCAGTGAGTGCAACAGTACGGAAAGTGTTGGATAGTGGAGGGAAACAATTTACTATTCCCACTCCAGCAAGTGCAACAGTAGGGAAAGTGTTGGATAGCAGATGTTAAAAAATAACTAATTCCACTCCAGCGAGTGCAACATTAGGGAAAGTGTTGGATAGCGGAGGGGAATAATTTACTATTCCCATTCTAAGTAGTGCAACAATAGGGAAAGTGCGGGATAGCGGAGGGTAAAAAACGTACTATTCCCACTCCAGCGAGTGCAACAGTAGGTAAAGTGTTGGATAGCGAAGGGGAATAATTTACTATTCCCACTCCAGCTAGTGCAACAATAGGGAAGGTGTTGGATAGCGGAGGGTACAAAATTACTATTCCCACTCCAGCGAGTGCAACAGTAGGGAAAGTATTGGATAGCGGAGGGGACAAATTTACTATTCCCACTCCAATGAGTGCAACAGTAGGAAAATTGTAGTATAGCGGAGGGAAATAATTTACTATTCCCACTCCAATGAGTGCAACGGTAGGGAAAGTGTTGGTTAGCAGAGGGAAAAAACATACTATTCCCACTCCAGCAAGTGCAACAGTAGGGAAAGTATTGGATAGCAGAGGGATACAAATTACTATTCCCACTCCAGCGAGTGCAATAGTAGGGAAAGTGTTGGATAGCTATAGGGGTAAAAATTACTATTCCCACTCCAGTGAGTGCAAAAGCAGGGAAAGTGTTGGATAGCAGAGGGGTAAAAATTACTATTGCCGCTCCAGCGAGTGCAATAGTAGGGAAAGTGCTGGATAGCGGAGGGGAATAATTTACTATTCCCTCTCCAGGGTGTGCAACAGTAGGGAAAGTGTTGGATAACGTAGGGGTAAAAATTACCATTCCCACACCAGTGAGTTCAAAAGTAGGGAAAGTGATGGATAACGTTGGGGTAAAAACTACTATTCACACTCCAGGAAGTGCAACAGTAGGGAAAGTGTTGGATAGCGGAGGGAAACAATTTACTATTCTCTCTCCAGGGAGCGCAACTGTAGGGAAAGTGTTGGATAGTGAAGGGGAATTATTTACTATTCCCACTCCAATGAGTGCAACAGTAGGGAAATTGATGGCTAGTGTAGGGGTAAAATTTACTATTCCTACTCCAGTGAGTGCAACAGTAGTGAAAGTGATGGATAGTGGATGGGAATAATGTAATATTCCCACTCCAATGAGTGCAACATTAGGGAAAGTGTTGGACATCAAACGGGATAAAATTACTATTCCCACTCCAGAGAGCGCACCAGTAGTGAAAGTGTTGGACAGCGGAGGGATACAAATTACTATTCCCACCCCAATGAGTGCAACAGTTGGGAAAGTCTTGGATAGCATAGGGGTAAAAATTACTATTCCCACTCCAGTGAGTGCAACAGTACGGAAAGTGTTGGATAGTGGAGGGAAATAATTTACTATTCCCACTCCAGCAAGTGCAACAGTAGGGAAAGTGTTGGATAGCAGATGTTAAAAAATAACTAATTCCACTCCAGCGAGTGCAACATTAGGGAAAGTGCTGGATAGCAGAGGGGAATAATTTACTATTCCCACTCCAATGAGTGCAACAGTAGGGAAAGTGTTCGATAGCGTACGGGTAAGAATTATTATTCCCACTCCAGCAAATCCAACAGTAGGGAAAGTGTTGGATTGTGGATGGAAATAATTTACTATTCCCAATGCAATGAGTGCAATAGTAGGGACCTTGTTGGATAGCGGAGGGGAAAAAACTATTATTCCCACTCCAGCAAGTGCAACAGTAGGGAAAGTGTTCGATAGCGGAGGGATAACAATTACTATTCCCACTCCAGCGAGTGCAAAAGTAGGGAAAGTGTTGGATAACGTAGGGGTAAAAATTACTATTCCCACTCCAGAGAGTTCAAAAGTAGGGAAAGTGATGGATAACGTAGGGGTAAAAACTACTATTCACACTCCAGGAAGTGCAACAGTAGGAAAAGTGTTGGATAGCAGAGGGAAACAATTTACTATTCCCTCTCCAGGGAGCGCAACTGTAGGGAAAGTGTTGGATAGTGGAGAGGAATGATTTACTATTCCCACTCCAATGAGTGCAACAGTAGGGAAATTGATGGATAGTGTAGGGGTAAAATTTACTATTCCTACTCCAGTGAGTGCAACAGTAGTGAAAGTGATGGATAGTGGATGGGAATAATGTAATATTCCCACTCCAATGAGTGCAACATTAGGGAAAGTGTTGGACATCAAACGGGATAAAATTACTATTCCCACTCCAGAGAGCGCACCAGTAGTGAAAGTGTTGGACAGCGGAGGGGTAGAAATTACTATTCCCACCCCAATGAGTGCAACAGTTGGGAAAGTCTTGGATAGAATAGGGGTAAAAATTACTATTCCCACTCCAGTGAGTGCAACAGTACGGAAAGTGTTGGATAGTGGAGGGAAACAATTTACTATTCCCACTCCAGCAAGTGCAACAGTAGGGAAAGTGTTGGATAGCAGATGTTAAAAAATAACTAATTCCACTCCAGCGAGTGCAACATTAGGGAAAGTGCTGGATAGCAGAGGGGAATAATTTACTATTCCCACTCCAATGAGTGCAACAGTAGGGAAAGTGTTGGATAGCGGAGGGGAATAATTTACTATTCCCATTCTAAATAGTGCAACAATAGGGAAAGTGTTGGATAGCGGAGGGTAAAAAACATACTATTCCCACTCCAGCGAGTGCAACAGTAGGTAAAGTGTTGGATAGCGAAGGGGAATAATTTACTATTCCCACTCCAGCTAGTGCAACAATAGGGAAAGTGTTGGATAGCGGAGGGTACAAAATTACTATTCCCACTCCAATCAGTGCAACAGTAGGGAAATTGTAGTATAGCAGTGGGAAATAATTTACTATTCCCACTCCAATGAGTGCAACGGTAGGGAAAGTGTTGGTTAGCAGAGGGAAAAAACATACTATTCCCACTCCAGCAAGTGCAACAGTAGGGAAAGTATTGGATAGCAGAGGGATACAAATTACTATTCCCACTCCAGCGAGTGCAATCGTAGGGAAAGTGTTGGATAGCTATAGGGGTAAAATTACTATTCCCGCTCCAGTGAGTGCAAAAGCAGGGAAAGTGTTGGATAGCAGAGGGGTAAAAATTACTATTGCCGCTCCAGCGAGTGCAATAGTAGGGAAAGTGTTGGATAGCGGAGGGGAATAATTTACTATTCCCTCTCCAGGGTGTGTAACAGTAGGGAAAGTATTGGATAACGTAGGGGTAAAAATTACTATTCCTACTCCAGTGAGTTCAAAAGTAGGGAAAGTGATGGATAACGTAGGGGTAAAAACTACTATTCACACTCCAGGAAGTGCAACAGTAGGGAAAGTGTTGGATAGCAGAGGGAAACAATTTACTATTACCTCTCCAGGGAGCGCAACTGTAGGGAAAGTGTTGGATAGTGGAGGGGAATTATTTACTATTCCCACTCCAATGAGTGCAACAGTAGGGAAATTGATGGATAGTGAAGGGGTAAAATTTACTATTCCTACTCCAGTGAGTGCAATAGTAGTGAAAGTGATGGATAGTGGACGGGAATAATGTAATATTCCCACTCCAATGAGTGCAACATTAGGGAAAGTGTTGGACATCAAACAGGATAAAATTACTATTCACACTCCAGAGAGTGCACCAGTAGTGAAAGTGTTGGACAGCGGAGGGGTGCAAATTACTATTCCCACCCCAATGAGTGCAACAGTTGGGAAAGTCTTGGATACCATAGGGGTAAAAATTACTATTCCCACTCCAGTGAGTGCAACAGTACGGAAAGTGTTGGTTATTGGAGGGAAATAATTTACTATTCCCACTCCAGCAAGTGCAACAGTAGGGAAAGTGTTGGATAGCAGATGTTAAAAAATAACTAATTCCACTCCAGCGAGTGCAGCAGTAGGGAAAGTGCTGGATAGCAGAGGGGAATAATTTACTATTCCCACTCCAATGAGTGCAACAGTAGGGAAAGTGTTGGATAGCGGAGGGGAATAATTTACTATTCCCATTCTAAGTAGTGCAACAATAGGGAAAGTGCGGGATAGCGGAGGGTAAAAAACGTACTATTCCCACTCCAGCGAGTGCAACAGTAGGTAAAGTGTTGGATAGCGAAGGGGAATAATTTACTATTCCCACTCCAGCTAGTGCAACAATAGGGAAGGTGTTGGATAGCGGAGGGTACAAAATTACTATTCCCACTCCAGCGAGTGCAACAGTAGGGAAAGTATTGGATAGCGGAGGGGACAAATTTACTATTCCCACTCCAATGAGTGCAACAGTAGGAAAATTGTAGTATAGCGGAGGGAAATAATTTACTATTCCCACTCCAATGAGTGCAACGGTAGGGAAAGTGTTGGTTAGCAGAGGGAAAAAACATACTACTCCCACTCCAGCAAGTGCAACAGTAGGGAAAGTATTGGATAGCAGAGGGATACAAATTACTATTCCCACTCCAGCGAGTGCAATAGTAGGGAAAGTGTTGGATAGCTATAGGGGTAAAAATTACTATTCCCACTCCAGTGAGTGCAAAAGCAGGGAAAGTGTTGGATAGCAGAGGGGTAAAAATTACTATTGCCGCTCCAGCGAGTGCAATAGTAGGGAAAGTGCTGGATAGCGGAGGGGAATAATTTACTATTCCCTCTCCAGGGTGTGCAACAGTAGGGAAAGTGTTGGATAACGTAGGGGTAAAAATTACCATTCCCACACCAGTGAGTTCAAAAGTAGGGAAAGTGATGGATAACGTTGGGGTAAAAACTACTATTCACACTCCAGGAAGTGCAACAGTAGGGAAAGTGTTGGATAGCGGAGGGAAACAATTTACTATTCTCTCTCCAGGGAGCGCAACTGTAGGGAAAGTGTTGGATAGTGAAGGGGAATTATTTACTATTCCCACTCCAATGAGTGCAACAGTAGGGAAATTGATGGCTAGTGTAGGGGTAAAATTTACTATTCCTACTCCAGTGAGTGCAACAGTAGTGAAAGTGATGGATAGTGGATGGGAATAATGTAATATTCCCACTCCAATGAGTGCAACATTAGGGAAAGTGTTGGACATCAAACGGGATAAAATTACTATTCCCACTCCAGAGAGCGCACCAGTAGTGAAAGTGTTGGACAGCGGAGGGATACAAATTACTATTCCCACCCCAATGAGTGCAACAGTTGGGAAAGTCTTGGATAGCATAGGGGTAAAAATTACTATTCCCACTCCAGTGAGTGCAACAGTACGGAAAGTGTTGGATAGTGGAGGGAAATAATTTACTATTCCCACTCCAGCAAGTGCAACAGTAGGGAAAGTGTTGGATAGCAGATGTTAAAAAATAACTAATTCCACTCCAGCGAGTGCAACATTAGGGAAAGTGCTGGATAGCAGAGGGGAATAATTTACTATTCCCACTCCAATGAGTGCAACAGTAGGGAAAGTGTTGGATAGCGGAGGGGAATAATTTACTATTCCCATTCTAAATAGTGCAACAATAGGGAAAGTGTTGGATAGCGGAGGGTAAAAAACTTACTATTCCCACTCCAGCGAGTGCAACAGTAGGTAAAGTGTTGGATAGTGAAGGGGAATAATTTACTATTCCCACTCCAGCCAGTGCAACAATAGGGAAAGTGTTGGATAGCGGAGGGTACAAAATTACTATTCCCACTCCAATCAGTGCAACAGTAGGGAAATTGTAGTATAGCGGTGGGAAATAATTTACTATTCCCACTCCAATTAGTGCAACGGTAGGGAAAGTGTTGGTTAGCAGAGGGAAAAACATACTATTCCTACTCCAGCAAGTGCAACAGTAGGGAAAGTATTGGATAGCAGAGGGATACAAATTACTATTCCCACTCCAGCGAGTGCAATCGTAGGGAAAGTGTTGGATAGCTATAGGGGTAAAATTACTATTCCCACTCCAGTGAGTGCAAAAGCAGGGAAAGTGTTGGATAGCAGAGGGGTAAAAATTACTATTGCCGCTCCAGCGAGTGCAATAGTAGGGAAAGTGTTGGATAGCGGAGGGGAATAATTTACTATTCCCTCTCCAGGGTGTGCAACAGTAGGGAAAGTGTTGGATAACGTAGGGGTAAAAATTACTTTTCCCACTCCAGTGAGTTCAAAAGTAGGGAAAGTGATGGATAACGTAGGGGTAAAAACTACTATTCACACTCCAGGAAGTGGAACAGTAGGGAAAGTGTTGGATAGCGGAGGGAAACAATTTACTATTCCCTCTCCACGGAGCGTAACTGTAGGGAAAGTGTTGGATAGTTAAGGGGAATAATTTACTATTCCCACTCCAATGAGTGCAACAGTAGTGAAAGTGATGGATAGTGGGCGGGAATAATGTAATATTTCCACTCCTATGAGTGCAACATTAGGGAAAGTGTTGGACATCAAACGGGATAAAATTACTATTCCCACTCCAGAGAGAGCACCAGTAGGGAAAGTGTTGGACAGCGGAGGGGTACAAATTACTATTCCCACCCCAATGAATACAACAGTTGGGAAAGTGTTGGATAGCATAGGGGTAAAAATTACTATTCCCACTCCAGTGAGTGCAACAGTACGGAAAGTGTTCAATAGTGGAGGGAAATAATTTACTATTTACACTCCAGCAAGTGCAACAGTAGGGAAATTGTTGGATAGCGAAGGGGAATAATTTACTATTCCCACTCCAGCTAGATCAACAATAGGGAAAGTGTTGGATAGCGGAGGGTAAAAAATTACTATTCCCACTCCAGTGAGTGCAACAGTAGGGAAAGTGTTGGATAGCGAAGGGGAATAATTTACTATTACCACTCCAGCTAATGCAACAGTAGGGAAAGTGTTGGACAGTAGAGTAAGTGTTTGGATAGCATAGGGGATAAAATTGCTATTCCCACTTCAGGGAGTGCAACAGTAGGGAAAGTGTTAGATAGCGGAGGGGTACAAATTACTATTCCCACCCCAATAAATGCGACAGTAGGGAAAGTGTTGGATAGCGGAGCGTATTAATCTACTATTCGACATCCAATGAGTGCAACAGTAGGGAAAGTGTTGGGTAGCGGAGGGGTAAAAATTACTATTCCCACTCCATTGAATGCAATAGTAGGTAAAGTGTTGGATAGCGGAGGGGTAAAAATTAATATTCCCACTCCAGTGTGCGCAACAGTAGGGAAAGTGTTGGATAGCATAGGGGTAAAAAATACTATTCCGACTCCAGCGAGTGCAACAGTTGGAAAAGTGATGGATAGCAGAGGGCAATAATTTACTATTCCTACTCCAATGAGAGCAACAATAGAGAAAGTGTTGGATAGCATAAGGGATAAAAATACTATTCCTACTCCAGGGAGTGCATCAGTAGGGAAAGTGTTGGATAGCGGAGGGGAAAAATGTACTATTCCCAATCCATTGGGTGCAACAGTAGGGAAAGTGTTGGATAGCGGAGGATAAAAAATTATTATTTCTACTCCAGGGGAACGCTTCGAAACCGCCACGAGAGGGGAGGACTACAAACCCCACACTGCCTTGCTGCCACGTTAGCGCTAGGAGGCGTTACCGCCACTCTACCGTGCCCGGAGGCGCATAAAGCACAACGCGGCTTCCGCTTTGCAGGAACTGCTTCAAAATCGCCACGAGAGGGGAGGACTACAAACCCCACACTGCCTTGCTGCCACGTTAGCGCCAGGAGTCGTTTCCGCCACTCTACCGCGCCCGGAGGCGCATAAAGCACAGCACGGCTCCCGCTTCGCGGGACCTGCTTCAAAACCGCCACGAGAGGGGAGGACTACAAACCCCACACTGCCTTGCTGCCACGTTAGCGCCAGGAGGCATTGCTGCCACTCTACCACGCCCGGAGGCGCATAAAGCACAGCGCGGCTCCTGCTTCGCGGGAACCGCTTCAAAACCGCCACGAGATGGAAGGACTACAAACCCCACACTGCCTTGCTGCCACGTTAGCGCCAGGAGGCGTTGCCGACACTCTACCGCGCCCGGAGGTGCATAAAGCACAGCACGGCTCCCGCTTCGCGGGACGCGCACGGGCACGCGCCGTGCAAAGCCCGTGCCAAGGGCGGGCCCATCTGAGCCCGTCCGAGGCTATCATTGTCATCCTGTCCCCCCACCTACGGATATCCGGTGTTAAGGTACTGTGAAGCCGCTTACTGCCCATTGTATTAGCTGTTGTTCGGTGGGCCCACAATTGTGTAATTGGGCTACTACATCACTTTGTGTTGCAAAATGAGTAAATTAAAAGGTGTAGCCGGGACCCTGGAAGCATTTATTGTAAGGGCTGAATCACTTTTAACTCATGAAATCCACCTGACTGAAAGACGGTTGTCTGTGGACCCTGCCACGCTACAATCTCGTCTGTCGCTGAGTGGTTCCGCTAATGTCAACACAACTCGTCCGAACACACCAAATATATCACGAAATATATCTCCAGCAAGACCTGTCTCTGTCTCCTCTAACTTACTTTTACCATTTGGAGACTCCCCTAATGTGCCTGTTTTAGATGTACCCTGTATTAATACTAGGGGTAATGCCGCTAAGGCACAAAGGAACACTAAATTAAGCAGTCAATCTACTAAAAAAAAGCACGCCGCCTCTGCCAAATCTAATTCTAAAAACGTTAAAGTCCGCCAACCGGTTGGGAACCCAAACATTGTCGTGGCTGCCATTACAAATTCAGTAGCAACCCAGACAGAAAGTATTTTTGAACCCATGTGCAATAAGGCCACCACAGGTGTTGCGGGGGGAGCCACACAAACAGGGTTCGCAATGGAAGCTCTAGAGTCTACGTTGGTTACCCTCAAGGATGTGATTGATAAATAATTTGAACTGCTGTGGGGGAAATTTAATCAATTGGACCGTATTGTGGACAACTTAAGCGGTGGGAGGTTGTACCAAGTTTCTGATGAAGTGGGACGAGGGAACAATATACCATCAGTGGCTAACAAATATGGGCCTGCTACGCAACTGATGGATGTCGCTCTTGCTCCCCTGGTCACACCCTTCGTCGTCAATCCCAGTGTTTCCCGTTGTAATTAAAATAACTTACCTGTGTCAAATTCCATTGCCATACAGAGGGGAAGCCTGGGTATACCCCAAATATGTAATCCCAATGATTTCAATGTGACACTAGGTAGTGTGAATTGTAATTTGCCTCAGCAGGGAACTATTGAGGCTGACCCAAACAATGTTGTTATGGACCACCTTAGAGATACACACTCAAGTCCCAACACAGAAGTGCTGAGCCTGCCACCGGCTTCTAGTCCCTATGTGTTAGTATTGGCTGGTGTTCCCAACCTTGCTGAGGAACAGAGGGAATCCTGGTCAGACCTCCGCAACAAATCTGTATATTGGCTACGCAAACATAAAGGTTTCCACCCCTCTTCAATGAATGAAATCATTATGGCGAGAAGAGTAGGGTGGGTTGGCCACTCGAACAAGAACATCAACGGTGACTGCATTGTCCTTAATTTTTGTAGACCACACACGGTCCGTCATTTACTTAGTACTCAAGAGCAATCTTTTTCACAACATGCCAACATTTGCGCACTCCCCTTAGGTTATTCTTACAAACTACCAGTTTCATCGTTTAGGGATGCTCATGTAATACCCTTGGCAGCAAATAGGTTCCACGCACTTTCCAACTTGGACGCTCAAGACTGACAACCACTGTTGCCGACTAATTTACAGGCCTATGCGGAGGATCATTTAGATATCGTACTCCCGTCTTTTAATGATAAATTGGCTCCAACTATGGTAAACATGGGAGCCAACCTGAGCATCCTAAGTTGGAACGTGGCGGGGCTTCAATCCAGGCTTGGAGAACAAGATTGGTTGCGCATAGTAAAGAATCAAGACGTAGTCATGTTCCAGGAGACCTGGGCTACCGATGATATTCATATCGAAGGGTTCCATTGTTTTAGTATAGTAGCCCCCATCCCTAAATTGGGAAGACCATCAGGGGGGCTATTCATTGGGATTAATGTGGCTGCTGGCGGCAGTTTTAAGGTTCTCCCAACTAATAGTAGAAACTATCAAGTTGTCTTTTTTAAAAGGAAGGTTTGTTTATATCTGGTAAATTTTTATAACAATGACTTTTACTCTGTTCCTAACAGGAACTTTATTGGGCTTTTTGATTTTATTTCTAACCTAGCTAGTCAGCAAAACATGGAGGGACCTATTGGGATTCTTTTGGGAGGAGATTTCAATGCTATAATTAATGGTGTGGCGCATGGTAAAGGAACAAGTAATCCTGGGCCCTCGTCCCGTAGGGGAGCAGAGTTGAACGTGTTTCTAAAATCAAACAACTTGACCAATGTTATGGATTTGGTGAGCAGCCCTAATACCACTAATAAAAAATTGCCAACATTTAGGGGAAGGGGCTGCTCGTCAACCATTGATTTTATTTTCATTTCTCCCTGCCTTGAAGATCAACTAATGGCCGCTGAAGTATTTGCAACAGATTATGGTGATCATAACCCCATTAAAATAGTGCTGAGCTCTGCACCTCGGCCTGTGTTTTCCCTCGAATGCGGAGCAAAAAATCTTATACCTTGAACTGATAACCTGAGATTAGCTTGGAAGGGCGTTGACAGCGGCGAACTTTTTAAAACGTTAGTTAGAAGTAACATGCATCTTATTAATTCCTGCTTGTCACTACATACTGCACATACTGAGGTAGTTCAAGATTTTTCAAAACTGTGCCTAGCTATCAAAACACTCCTGTCGAAACCCGCCTTATTGGCAGTAAACAATCCCAAATGGTTCGACCGTGAGTGTACATGGGCCAATAGAAATCTTCGCAGGGCACTGTCACTTAACCCAAGGTGTGCCACAGACGTACAATCGGCAAGGAGGGAATATAACATAGCAATCCGGAAAAGGAAGGGAACCCTCCTAAACGAACGCTGGGAAACCCTATCCCAGGCTGCAAGTACAAAAAAGGGCAACATTTTTTGGTCCGCAGTAAGGGAGCTTCGATCGATGGGTCAGCTACTAACTCCCATTAGTTGCAATATATCAAGCGAGACCTGGGAAAATCATTTCTCAAAAATGTATGCTACCCCGCAACCAGAGCTTGACCAATATGATTACGGCCCTTTTACCACTATCGAGTTAACTATCTCTGACATAGAAGAGGCTATCCAACAGAGCATTGGGAACAAAGCATGATCTAATAAAATGGAAACCAGACTTTTGGGCCCCATTACTTAAAAACAAAATGAATAGTCTAACACATGCTACGTTACCAGACACATGGGCTAAGAGTATCATAGTCCCAATTTTTAAAAAGGGAGATCGGTCCCAGCCTAGTAACTATAGGCCGATCTCATTAATTGATAACACTTTAAAAATATTGGGAAGAGTCCTGTATAATAAAATCTCAACCTGGACAGAGGAAAATAGTATCTTAGAGCACTGTCAGCTAGGCTTCCGTAGCAAGGTGGGTACCAATGAGCAATGTCTCAATCTCAATTTGGTTATCGGGAAATACATTATTGCACGGAAATCCCCGGTCTATATGGCCTTTATGTACCTGTCCTCTGCGTTCGACCTTGTCAATAGGTCGAAGCTCTGGGCAATTCTTTTGGCATATGGTTTGGACGAACCTCTGGTACATTTCCTAGCTTACCTCCATAAAGACCTCCAGGCGCAGGTGCGGACCGGCATGAGTGGCTAGGTTTCGAGGGCAATTAAGGTAGGAAGGGGGGTAAGACAGGGTTGCGTCTTGGCCTCCTTCCTTTTCATTATTTATATCAATGGGCTGAACAATCTGCTCAAAACCTCGACCCATGACGTCCCCATGATCAATGGTAAAACTCTTCCCGTGCTATTATACGCAGATGATGCGGTCCTCATAGGCCGCACTCCGAATTCCCTGCGTAGGTTAGTACGGACTTTTGTTGAGTACATGGATAGCTTGGCCTATGTGTCAATTTGAATAAATCATTTTTAATGTCCTGTGGTCCTGGGAAGCAACAGTTAAGTTCCATTGTAACGGGTAGTCAGAATTTGACAAGTACATGTACATTTCCATATCTTGGTTTGGTCTTTGCTGCGAACGGCTCCTGGACTGAGCATCTTGCTCACTCCAGGAGCAAGTTCTCAAAGGCCACCAACTCAATTCTTAGTCTTCCCCGCCCAAAGACCACCGGCGCTATATCAGCCATTTAATTTTTTTTTTAAATTACAGTGTGTCCCTGTGGCCACCTATGGGGCTGAGATTTGGGGTATTGTAAATTGTTCCTGCATTCAGAAGGAAGAAAATAGGTTTTGTAGGAAACTTTTGGGCATCCCAATCTCTACCCCACAATACATCTGCCACAGAGAACTCATCTTAATTATATATCGAATTTTATACGCGCCCGTCCTGCCCTTTTTTGGCTATCGGTATGGAAGAACCAGGCTGCCTCCCTCACCAGAGAGATTATTAACGATTGCCTTTTGTGTGACAAAGGGATGGAAATCCCCTGCCTTAGTGGAGTATACCAAAGACTGTGCAGTGTCAATAAAGAAAATATCTTCCTAAAACCAAATACAGCTGACACTGTGCCAAAAAAGGAGCTTAGAGATGCGCTTTACTTTTTATATAACAAAGAAAGGATTGGCCTGGAATCTAAGAAATCTTCTGTTCTCAGTTACATGTCCATCACTCCCTACCTACATATCTCGCCCTACGTATGAGCCATTGGGAAAGGAGCCAATTATTCCGCCTTAGAGCAGGAACTGCTAGATTTGCATTGTGCTTCCCTCTTGGCTATCATCATAATCTTGATCATGTACCATGCCCTTGTGATGGGGTGAGTGGCCAATCAATTTTACATTTTTTATTTTTTTTGTAAGTATTATATAAAATATATAAAGTGGCTTTTAAATCCATTTTTTAAAAAGAGAAGGCATATCAGTCTGGATAATGCCTATACATGCTTAGTTTTCCTGGTTGATGAAGAGCTGAACCTTTGCACAAGCACTTTCCTGAGAATTGCCACTAGAGTACGTAAGAGTATGCCCGATCCCTGAGCCCTTACTTGACTGACTATCTCTGTGTTATTGTTAGCTGATATACTGTTTTATTAACCGCTTCAGTGCCCATGACGAGATGGTCTCGTCATGGAGCGCGGTTGCGCTGTGCCCATGACGAGACTATCTCGTCATGAACCCCGCCCGCTAATGCAACGCCCGGCACAGGGCGGGGAAAGGGCGTGGCACTGAAGAGGTTAACAGAAAATCATCTATTTATTACCAATGAAGTTACTTTTTAATATGTCATCAAATTTATTAATTGTTATAGCTATATTACTATAAATGTTTGATCATTGTGTACTGTCAATCTTCCATTTTGCTATTTATTGTTTGTTAAGATGTTGTGCTTTTATGGGTATTAAGTTACCCGAATAAAGTCTATGTAATGTAAATGTAAATGTAAATTGATACTTGTATAGCGCACTACTCAACCGCAAGGGTCTCAAGGCGCTTGTACGAATACCGCTGCGGAACCCATCCTGGCTTTCCCTGTGAGGCGTCCACTCCTGGGCACCCCCAAGGTGGAGGCCAGGCATCCTTAGCGTTGTGGGGGCCGTTGTGGAGATTAAGCAAGCTATTGCCCAGAGTTGCAGAGTGGGACTCCATGATTGGAATGGCACCGAGGCGAGAATTCTCAGGTTCGTGGAATTTTTTTGAGCCCAAGACCCGCCGAGGCAGGGAATTGAACCCTGGTCCCGGGCTAGACCTCTGCATCAAGGTCTGCCGCTCTAATCATTGAGCCACACTGAACTGAACTGAGTGCAACAGTAGGGAAAGTGTTGGATAGCGGAATGAAAAAAATACTATTCCCACTCCAGCGAGTGCAACAGTAGGGAAAGTGTTGGATAGCATAGGGGTAAAAATTACTTTTCCCAATCCAGTGAGTGCAACAGTAGAGAAAGTGTTGGATAGCGGAGGGGTACAAATTACTATTATCACCACAATAAGTGCGACAGTAGGGAAAGTGTTGGATAGCTGAGGGTATTAATTTACTATTCCCACTCCAATGAGTGCAACAGTAGGGAAAGTGTTGGATAGCGGATTGAAAAAATACTATTCCCACTCCAGCGAGTGCAACAGCAGGGAAAGTGTTGGATAGCATAGGGGTAAAAATTACTTTTCCCAATCCAGTGAGTGCAACAGTAGAGAAAGTGTTGGAAAGCTGAGGGGAAAAATGTCATATTCCCAATCCATTGGGTGCAACAGTAGGGAAAGTGTTGGATAGCGGAGGGTAAAAAATAACTATTTCCACTCCAGTGAGTGCAACAGTAGAAAAAGTGTTGGATAGGGGAGGGGAATAATTTACTATTCCCACTCCAGCGAGTGCAACAGTACGGAAAGTGTTCAATAGTGGAGGGAAATAATTTACTATTTACACTCCAGCAAGTGCAACAGTAGGGAAAGTGTTGGATAGCGAAGGGGAATAATTTACTATTCCCACTCCAGCTAGATCAACAATAGGGAAAGTGTTGGATAGCGGAGGGTAAAAAATTACTATTCCCACTCCAGTGAGTGCAACAGTAGGGAAAGTGTTGGATAGCGAAGGGGAATAATTTACTATTACCACTCCAGCTAATGCAACAGTAGGGAAAGTGTTGGACAGTAGAGTAAGTGTTTGGATAGCATAGGGGATAAAATTGCTATTCCCACTTCAGGGAGTGCAACAGTAGGGAAAGTGTTAGATAGCGGAGGGGTACAAATTACTATTCCCACCCCAATAAATGCGACAGTAGGGAAAGTGTTGGATAGCGGAGCGTATTAATCTACTATTCGACATCCAATGAGTGTAACAGTAGGGAAAGTGTTGGGTAGCGGAGGGGTAAAAATTACTATTCCCACTCCATTGAATGCAATAGTAGGTAAAGTGTTGGATAGCGGAGGGGTAAAAATTAATATTCCCACTCCAGTGTGCGCAACAGTAGGGAAAGTGTTGGATAGCATAGGGGTCAAAAATACTATTCCGACTCCAGCGAGTGCAACAGTTGGAAAAGTGATGGATAGCAGAGGGCAATAATTTACTATTCCTACTCCAATGAGAGCAACAATAGAGAAAGTGTTGGATAGCATAAGGGATAAAAATACTATTCCTACTCCAGGGAGTGCATCAGTAGGGAAAGTGTTGGATAGCGGAGGGGAAAAATGTACTATTCCCAATCCATTGGGTGCAACAGTAGGGAAAGTGTTGGATAGCGGAGGATAAAAAATTACTATTTCTACTCCAGGGGAACGCTTCGAAACCGCCACGAGAGGGGAGGACTACAAACCCCACACTGCCTTGCTGCCACGTTAGCGCTAGGAGGCGTTACCGCCACTCTACCGTGCCCGGAGGCGCATAAAGCACAACGCGGCTTCCGCTTTGCAGGAACTGCTTCAAAATCGCCACGAGAGGGGAGGACTACAAACCCCACACTGCCTTGCTGCCACGTTAGCGCCAGGAGTCGTTTCCGCCACTCTACCGCGCCCGGAGGCGCATAAAGCACAGCACGGCTCCCGCTTCGCGGGACCTGCTTCAAAACCGCCACGAGAGGGGAGGACTACAAACCCCACACTGCCTTGCTGCCACGTTAGCGCCAGGAGGCATTGCTGCCACTCTACCACGCCCGGAGGCGCATAAAGCACAGCGCGGCTCCTGCTTCGCGGGAACCGCTTCAAAACCGCCACGAGATGGAAGGACTACAAACCCCACACTGCCTTGCTGCCACGTTAGCGCCAGGAGGCGTTGCCGACACTCTACCGCGCCCGGAGGTGCATAAAGCACAGCACGGCTCCCGCTTCGCGGGACGCGCACGGGCACGCGCCGTGCAAAGCCCGTGCCAAGGGCGGGCCCATCTGAGCCCGTCCGAGGCTATCATTGTCATCCTGTCCCCCCACCTACGGATATCCGGTGTTAAGGTACTGTGAAGCCGCTTACTGCCCATTGTATTAGCTGTTGTTCGGTGGGCCCACAATTGTGTAATTGGGCTACTACATCACTTTGTGTTGCAAAATGAGTAAATTAAAAGGTGTAGCCGGGACCCTGGAAGCATTTATTGTAAGGGCTGAATCACTTTTAACTCATGAAATCCACCTGACTGAAAGACGGTTGTCTGTGGACCCTGCCACGCTACAATCTCGTCTGTCGCTGAGTGGTTCCGCTAATGTCAACACAACTCGTCCGAACACACCAAATATATCACGAAATATATCTCCAGCAAGACCTGTCTCTGTCTCCTCTAACTTACTTTTACCATTTGGAGACTCCCCTAATGTGCCTGTTTTAGATGTACCCTGTATTAATACTAGGGGTAATGCCGCTAAGGCACAAAGGAACACTAAATTAAGCAGTCAATCTACTAAAAAAAAGCACGCCGCCTCTGCCAAATCTAATTCTAAAAACGTTAAAGTCCGCCAACCGGTTGGGAACCCAAACATTGTCGTGGCTGCCATTACAAATTCAGTAGCAACCCAGACAGAAAGTATTTTTGAACCCATGTGCAATAAGGCCACCACAGGTGTTGCGGGGGGAGCCACACAAACAGGGTTCGCAATGGAAGCTCTAGAGTCTACGTTGGTTACCCTCAAGGATGTGATTGATAAATAATTTGAACTGCTGTGGGGGAAATTTAATCAATTGGACCGTATTGTGGACAACTTAAGCGGTGGGAGGTTGTACCAAGTTTCTGATGAAGTGGGACGAGGGAACAATATACCATCAGTGGCTAACAAATATGGGCCTGCTACGCAACTGATGGATGTCGCTCTTGCTCCCCTGGTCACACCCTTCGTCGTCAATCCCAGTGTTTCCCGTTGTAATTAAAATAACTTACCTGTGTCAAATTCCATTGCCATACAGAGGGGAAGCCTGGGTATACCCCAAATATGTAATCCCAATGATTTCAATGTGACACTAGGTAGTGTGAATTGTAATTTGCCTCAGCAGGGAACTATTGAGGCTGACCCAAACAATGTTGTTATGGACCACCTTAGAGATACACACTCAAGTCCCAACACAGAAGTGCTGAGCCTGCCACCGGCTTCTAGTCCCTATGTGTTAGTATTGGCTGGTGTTCCCAACCTTGCTGAGGAACAGAGGGAATCCTGGTCAGACCTCCGCAACAAATCTGTATATTGGCTACGCAAACATAAAGGTTTCCACCCCTCTTCAATGAATGAAATCATTATGGCGAGAAGAGTAGGGTGGATTGGCCACTCGAACAAGAACATCAACGGTGACTGCATTGTCCTTAATTTTTGTAGACCACACACGGTCCGTCATTTACTTAGTACTCAAGAGCAATCTTTTTCACAACATGCCAACATTTGCGCACTCCCCTTAGGTTATTCTTACAAACCACCAGTTTCATCGTTTAGGGATGCTCATGTAATACCCTTGGCAGCAAATAGGTTCCACGCACTTTCCAACTTGGACGCTCAAGACTGACAACCACTGTTGCCGACTAATTTACAGGCCTATGCGGAGGATCATTTAGATATCGTACTCCCGTCTTTTAATGATAAATTGGCTCCAACTATGGTAAACATGGGAGCCAACCTGAGCATCCTAAATTGGAACGTGGCGGGGCTTCAATCCAGGCTTGGAGAACAAGATTGGTTGCGCATAGTAAAGAATCAAGACGTAGTCATGTTCCAGGAGACCTGGGCTACCGATGATATTCATATCGAAGGGTTCCATTGTTTTAGTATAGTAGCCCCCATCCCTAAATTGGGAAGACCATCAGGGGGGCTATTCATTGGGATTAATGTGGCTGCTGGCGGCAGTTTTAAGGTTCTCCCAACTAATAGTAGAAACTATCAAGTTGTCTTTTTTAAAAGGAAGGTTTGTTTATATCTGGTAAATTTTTATAACAATGACTTTTACTCTGTTCCTAACAGGAACTTTATTGGGCTTTTTGATTTTATTTCTAACCTAGCTAGTCAGCAAAACATGGAGGGACCTATTGGGATTCTTTTGGGAGGAGATTTCAATGCTATAATTAATGGTGTGGCGCATGGTAAAGGAACAAGTAATCCTGGGCCCTCGTCCCGTAGGGGAGCAGAGTTGAACGTGTTTCTAAAATCAAACAACTTGACCAATGTTATGGATTTGGTGAGCAGCCCTAATACCACTAATAAAAAATTGCCAACATTTAGGGGAAGGGGCTGCTCGTCAACCATTGATTTTATTTTCATTTCTCCCTGCCTTGAAGATCAACTAATGGCCGCTGAAGTATTTGCAACAGATTATGGTGATCATAACCCCATTAAAATAGTGCTGAGCTCTGCACCTCGGCCTGTGTTTTCCCTCGAATGCGGAGCAAAAAATCTTATACCTTGAACTGATAACCTGAGATTAGCTTGGAAGGGCGTTGACAGCGGCGAACTTTTTAAAACGTTAGTTAGAAGTAACATGCATCTTATTAATTCCTGCTTGTCACTACATACTGCACATACTGAGGTAGTTCAAGATTTTTCAAAACTGTGCCTAGCTATCAAAACACTCCTGTCGAAACCCGCCTTATTGGCAGTAAACAATCCCAAATGGTTCGACCGTGAGTGTACATGGGCCAATAGAAATCTTCGCAGGGCACTGTCACTTAACCCAAGGTGTGCCACAGACGTACAATCGGCAAGGAGGGAATATAACATAGCAATCCGGAAAAGGAAGGGAACCCTCCTAAACGAACGCTGGGAAACCCTATCCCAGGCTGCAAGTACAAAAAAGGGCAACATTTTTTGGTCCGCAGTAAGGGAGCTTCGATCGATGGGTCAGCTACTAACTCCCATTAGTTGCAATATATCAAGCGAGACCTGGGAAAATCATTTCTCAAAAATGTATGCTACCCCGCAACCAGAGCTTGACCAATATGATTACGGCCCTTTTACCACTATCGAGTTAACTATCTCTGACATAGAAGAGGCTATCCAACAGAGCATTGGGAACAAAGCATGATCTAATAAAATGGAAACCAGACTTTTGGGCCCCATTACTTAAAAACAAAATGAATAGTCTAACACATGCTACGTTACCAGACACATGGGCTAAGAGTATCATAGTCCCAATTTTTAAAAAGGGAGATCGGTCCCAGCCTAGTAACTATAGGCCGATCTCATTAATTGATAACACTTTAAAAATATTGGGAAGAGTCCTGTATAATAAAATCTCAACCTGGACAGAGGAAAATAGTATCTTAGAGCACTGTCAGCTAGGCTTCCGTAGCAAGGTGGGTACCAATGAGCAATGTCTCAATCTCAATTTGGTTATCGGGAAATACATTATTGCACGGAAATCCCCGGTCTATATGGCCTTTATGTACCTGTCCTCTGCGTTCGACCTTGTCAATAGGTCGAAGCTCTGGGCAATTCTTTTGGCATATGGTTTGGACGAACCTCTGGTACATTTCCTAGCTTACCTCCATAAAGACCTCCAGGCGCAGGTGCGGACCGGCATGAGTGGCTAGGTTTCGAGGGCAATTAAGGTAGGAAGGGGGGTAAGACAGGGTTGCGTCTTGGCCTCCTTCCTTTTCATTATTTATATCAATGGGCTGAACAATCTGCTCAAAACCTCGACCCATGACGTCCCCATGATCAATGGTAAAACTCTTCCCGTGCTATTATACGCAGATGATGCGGTCCTCATAGGCCGCACTCCGAATTCCCTGCGTAGGTTAGTACGGACTTTTGTTGAGTACATGGATAGCTTGGCCTATGTGTCAATTTGAATAAATCATTTTTAATGTCCTGTGGTCCTGGGAAGCAACAGTTAAGTTCCATTGTAACGGGTAGTCAGAATTTGACAAGTACATGTACATTTCCATATCTTGGTTTGGTCTTTGCTGCGAACGGCTCCTGGACTGAGCATCTTGCTCACTCCAGGAGCAAGTTCTCAAAGGCCACCAACTCAATTCTTAGTCTTCCCCGCCCAAAGACCACCGGCGCTATATCAGCCATTTAATTTTTTTTTTAAATTACAGTGTGTCCCTGTGGCCACCTATGGGGCTGAGATTTGGGGTATTGTAAATTGTTCCTGCATTCAGAAGGAAGAAAATAGGTTTTGTAGGAAACTTTTGGGCATCCCAATCTCTACCCCACAATACATCTGCCACAGAGAACTCATCTTAATTATATATCGAATTTTATACGCGCCCGTCCTGCCCTTTTTTGGCTATCGGTATGGAAGAACCAGGCTGCCTCCCTCACCAGAGAGATTATTAACGATTGCCTTTTGTGTGACAAAGGGATGGAAATCCCCTGCCTTAGTGGAGTATACCAAAGACTGTGCAGTGTCAATAAAGAAAATATCTTCCTAAAACCAAATACAGCTGACACTGTGCCAAAAAAGGAGCTTAGAGATGCGCTTTACTTTTTATATAACAAAGAAAGGATTGGCCTGGAATCTAAGAAATCTTCTGTTCTCAGTTACATGTCCATCACTCCCTACCTACATATCTCGCCCTACGTATGAGCCATTGGGAAAGGAGCCAATTATTCCGCCTTAGAGCAGGAACTGCTAGATTTGCATTGTGCTTCCCTCTTGGCTATCATCATAATCTTGATCATGTACCATGCCCTTGTGATGGGGTGAGTGGCCAATCAATTTTACATTTTTTATTTTTTTTGTAAGTATTATATAAAATATATAAAGTGGCTTTTAAATCCATTTTTTAAAAAGAGAAGGCATATCAGTCTGGATAATGCCTATACATGCTTAGTTTTCCTGGTTGATGAAGAGCTGAACCTTTGCACAAGCACTTTCCTGAGAATTGCCACTAGAGTACGTAAGAGTATGCCCGATCCCTGAGCCCTTACTTGACTGACTATCTCTGTGTTATTGTTAGCTGATATACTGTTTTATTAACCGCTTCAGTGCCCATGACGAGATGGTCTCGTCATGGAGCGCGGTTGCGCTGTGCCCATGACGAGACTATCTCGTCATGAACCCCGCCCGCTAATGCAACGCCCGGCACAGGGCGGGGAAAGGGCGTGGCACTGAAGAGGTTAACAGAAAATCATCTATTTATTACCAATGAAGTTACTTTTTAATATGTCATCAAATTTATTAATTGTTATAGCTATATTACTATAAATGTTTGATCATTGTGTACTGTCAATCTTCCATTTTGCTATTTATTGTTTGTTAAGATGTTGTGCTTTTATGGGTATTAAGTTACCCGAATAAAGTCTATGTAATGTAAATGTAAATGTAAATTGATACTTGTATAGCGCACTACTCAACCGCAAGGGTCTCAAGGCGCTTGTACGAATACCGCTGCGGAACCCATCCTGGCTTTCCCTGTGAGGCGTCCACTCCTGGGCACCCCCAAGGTGGAGGCCAGGCATCCTTAGCGTTGTGGGGGCCGTTGTGGAGATTAAGCAAGCTATTGCCCAGAGTTGCAGAGTGGGACTCCATGATTGGAATGGCACCGAGGCGAGAATTCTCAGGTTCGTGGAATTTTTTTGAGCCCAAGACCCGCCGAGGCAGGGAATTGAACCCTGGTCCCGGGCTAGACCTCTGCATCAAGGTCTGCCGCTCTAATCATTGAGCCACACTGAACTGAACTGAGTGCAACAGTAGGGAAAGTGTTGGATAGCGGAATGAAAAAAATACTATTCCCACTCCAGCGAGTGCAACAGTAGGGAAAGTGTTGGATAGCATAGGGGTAAAAATTACTTTTCCCAATCCAGTGAGTGCAACAGTAGAGAAAGTGTTGGATAGCGGAGGGGTACAAATTACTATTATCACCACAATAAGTGCGACAGTAGGGAAAGTGTTGGATAGCTGAGGGTATTAATTTACTATTCCCACTCCAATGAGTGCAACAGTAGGGAAAGTGTTGGATAGCGGATTGAAAAAATACTATTCCCACTCCAGCGAGTGCAACAGCAGGGAAAGTGTTGGATAGCATAGGGGTAAAAATTACTTTTCCCAATCCAGTGAGTGCAACAGTAGAGAAAGTGTTGGAAAGCTGAGGGGAAAAATGTCATATTCCCAATCCATTGGGTGCAACAGTAGGGAAAGTGTTGGATAGCGGAGGGTAAAAAATAACTATTTCCACTCCAGTGAGTGCAACAGTAGAAAAAGTGTTGGATAGGGGAGGGGAATAATTTACTATTCCCACTCCAGCGAGTGCAACAGTAGGGAAAGTGTTGGATAGCGAAGGGTAATAATTTACTATTCCCACTCCAGCTAGATCAACAATAGGGAAAGTGTTGGATAGCGGAGGGTAAAAAACTTACTATTCCCACTCCAGTGAGTGCAACAGTAGGGAAAGTGTTGGATAGCGAAGGGGAATAATTTACTATTCCCACTCCAGCTAATGCAACAGTAGGGAAAGTGTTGGATAGCGGAGGGAAATAATTTATTATTCCCACTCCAATGAGTGCAACAGTAGGGAAAGTGTTGGATAGCAGAGGGGAAAAAATACTATTCCCACACCAGCGAATGCAACAGTAGGGAAAGTGTTGGATAACGGAGGGAAACAATTTATCATTCCCTCTCCAGAGAGTGCACCAGTAGGGAAAGTGTTAGATTGCGGAGGTGAATAATTTACTATTCCCACTCCAATGAGTGCAACAGTAGGGAAAGTGTTGGATAGCGGAGGATATAAAATTACTATTCCCACTCCAGTGAGAGCAACAGTAGGGAAAGTGTTGGATAGTGGAGGGATAAAAATAATTATTCCCACTCCAGCGAGTGCAAACGTAGGGAAAGTGTTGGATAGCGTAGGGATAAAAATTACTATTCCCACTCCAGTGAGTGCAACAGTGCGAAAGTGTTGGATAGTGGAGGGTATTCATTTACTATTCCCACTCCAATGAGTGCAACAGTAGGGAAAGTGTTGGATAGCAGAGGGGAAAAAAATACTATTCCCACTCCAGCGAGTGCAACAGTAGGGAAAGTGTGGGATAGCGGAGGGAAATAATTTATCATTCCCTCTCCAGAGAGTGCACCAGTAGGGAAAGTGTTAGATTGCGGAGGTGAATAATTTACTATTCCCACTCCAATGAGTGCAACAGTAGGGAAAGTGCTGGATAGCGGAGGATAAAAAATTACTTTTCCCACTCCAGTGAGAGCAACTGTAGGAAAAGTGTTTTATAGGGGAGGGGTAAACTGTAGGGAAAGTAGTGGATTGTGAAAGGGGTAAAAATTACCATTCCCACTCCAATGAGTGCAACAGTAGGGAAAGTGTTGGATAGCGGAAGGGAATAATTTATTATTCCCTCTCCAGCGATTGCAACAGTAGGGAAAGTGTTGGGTAGCGGATGATAATAATTTACTAGTCCTATTCCAATGAGTGCAACAGTAGGGAAAATGATGGATAGCGGAGGGTAAAAAACTTACTGTTTCCACTCCACTGAGTGCAACAGTTGGGAAAGTGTTGGATAGGGAAGGGGAATAATTTACTATTCCCACTCAAGCAGGTGCAACAGTAGGGAAAGTGGTGGATAGCGGAGGGGAATGATTTACTATTCCCACTCCAATGAGGGCAACAGTAGAGTAAGTGTTTGGATAGCATAGGGGATAAAATTACTATTCCCACTCCAGGGAGTGCAACAGTAGGGAAAGTGTTGGATAGCGGAGGGGAAAAATGTACTATTCCTACTCCATTGGGTGCAACAGTAGGGAAAGTGTGGAATAGCGGAGGGTGAAAAATTACCATTTCCACTCCAATGAGTGCAACAGTAGGGAAAGTGTTGGATAGCGGAAGGAAAAAATACTATTCCCACTCCAGCGAGTGCAACAGTAGGGAAACTGTTGGATAGCATAGGGGTAAACATTACTTTTCCCAATCCAGTGAGTGCAACAGTAGAGAAAGTGTTGGATAGCCGAGGGGTACAAATTACTATTATCACCTCAATAAGTGCGACAGTAGGGAAAGTGTTGGATAGCATAGGGGTAAAAATGACTTTTCCCAATCCAGTGAGTGCAACAGTAGAGAAAGTGTTGAGTAGTGGAGGGGAAAAATTTACTATTCCCCCTCCATTGGGTGCAACAGTAGGGAAAGTGTTGGATAGCGGAGGGTAAAAAATTACTATTTCCACTCCAGTGAGTGCAACAGTAGGGAAAGTGTTGGATAGGGGAGGGGAATAATTTACTATTCCCACTCCAGCGAGTGCAACAGTAGGGAAAGTGGTGAATAGCAGGGGAATAATTTACTATTCCCACTCCAATGAGTGCAACAGTAGAGAAAGGGTTTGGATAGCAGGGGATAAAATTACTATTCCCACTCCAGGGAGTGCAGCAGTAGGGAAAGTGTTAGATAGCGGAGGGGTACAAATTACTATTATCACCACAATAAGTGCAACAGTAGAGAAAGTGTTAGACAGCGTAGGGGTATAAATTACTATTCCCACTCCTGCAAATGCAACAGTAGTGAAAGTGTTGGATAGCAGAGGGAAAAAAAATACTATTCCCACTCCAAGAAGTGCAACAGTAGGAAAAGTGTTGGATAGCGCACGGATAAAAATTACTATTCATACTCCAGTGAGTGCAACAGTAGTGAAAGTGTTGGATAGCATAGCGGTAATAATTACTATTCCCACTCCAGTGAGTGCAACTGTAGGGAAAGTGTTGGATAGCGGAGGCAAAAATGTACTATTCCCACTCCAATGAGTGCAACAGTAGGGAAAGTGTTGGATAGCGGAAGGTAAAATTTACTATTCCCACTCCAGCGAGTGCAGCAGTAGGGAAAGTGTTGTAAAGCAAAGGGGAATAATTTACTATTCTGACTCCAGTGAGTGCAACAGTACAGAAAGTGTTGGATAGCGGAGGGCAATAATTCACTATTCCCACTCCAATGAGTGCAACAGTAGGGAAAGTGTTGGATAGCAGAGGGGAAAAAAATACTATTCCCACTCCAGCGAGTGCAACAGTAGGGAAAGTGTGGGATAGCGGAGGGAAATAATTTATCATTCCCTCTCCAGAGAGTGCACCAGTAGGGAAAGTGTTAGATTGCGGAGGTGAATAATTTACTATTCCCACTCCAATGAGTGCAACAGTAGGGAAAGTGCTGGATAGCGGAGGATAAAAAATTACTATTCCCACTCCAGTGAGAGCAACTGTAGGAAAAGTGTTTTATAGGGGAGGGGTAAACTGTAGGGAAAGTAGTGGATTGTGAAAGGGGTAAAAATTACCATTCCCACTCCAATGAGTGCAACAGTAGGGAAAGTGTTGGATAGCGGAAGGGAATAATTTATTATTCCCTCTCCAGCGATTGCAACAGTAGGGAAAGTGTTGGGTAGCGGATGATAATAATTTACTAATCCCATTCCAATGAGTGCAACAGTAGGGAAAATGATGGATAGCGGAGGGTAAAAAACTTACTGTTTCCACTCCACTGAGTGCAACAGTTGGGAAAGTGTTGGATAGGGAAGGGGAATAATTTACTATTCCCACTCCAGCAGGTGCAACAGTAGGGAAAGTGGTGGATAGCGGAGGGGAATGATTTACTATTCCCACTCCAATGAGGGCAACAGTAGAGTAAGTGTTTGGATAGCATAGGGGATAAAATTACTATTCCCACTCCAGGGAGTGCAACAGTAGGGAAAGTGTTGGATAGCGGAGGGGAAAAATGTACTATTCCTACTCCATTGGGTGCAACAGTAGGGAAAGTGTGGAATAGCGGAGGGTGAAAAATTACCATTTCCACTCCAGTGAGTGCAACAGTAGGGAAAGTGTTGGATAGCGGAAGGAAAAAATACTATTCCCACTCCAGCGAGTGCAACAGTAGGGAAACTGTTGGATAGCATAGGGGTAAAAATTACTTTTCCCAATCCAGTGAGTGCAACAGTAGAGAAAGTGTTGGATAGCCGAGGGGTACAAATTACTATTATCACCTCAATAAGTGCGACAGTAGGGAAAGTGTTGGATAGCATAGGGGTAAAAATGACTTTTCCCAATCCAGTGAGTGCAACAGTAGAGAAAGTGTTGAATAGTGGAGGGGAAAAATTTACTATTCCCCCTCCATTGGGTGCAACAGTAGGGAAAGTGTTGGATAGCGGAGGGTAAAAAATTACTATTTCCACTCCAGTGAGTGCAACAGTAGGGAAAGTGTTGGATAGGGGAGGGGAATAATTTACTATTCCCACTCCAGCGAGTGCAACAGTAGGGAAAGTGGTGGATAGCAGGGGAATAATTTACTATTCCCACTCCAATGAGTGCAACAGTAGAGAAAGGGTTTGGATAGCAGGGGATAAAATTACTATTCCCACTCCAGGGAGTGCAGCAGTAGGGAAAGTGTTAGATAGCGGAGGGGTACAAATTACTATTATCACCACAATAAGTGCAACAGTAGAGAAAGTGTTAGACAGCGTAGGGGTATAAATTACTATTCCCACTCCTGCAAATGCAACAGTAGTGAAAGTGTTGGATAGCAGAGGGAAAAAAATACTATTCCCACTCCAGGAAGTGCAACAGTAGGAAAAGTGTTGGATAGCGCACGGATAAAAATTACTATTCATACTCCAGTGAGTGCAACAGTAGTGAAAGTGTTGGATAGCATAGCGGTAATAATTACTATTCCCACTCCAGTGAGTGCAACTGTAGGGAAAGTGTTGGATAGCGGAGGCAAAAATGTACTATTCCCACTCCAATGAGTGCAACAGTAGGGAAAGTGTTGGGTAGCGGAAGGTAAAATTTACTATTCCCACTCCAGCGAGTGCAGCAGTAGGGAAAGTGTTGTAAAGCGAAGGGGAATAATTTACTATTCTGACTCCAGTGAGTGCAACAGTACAGAAAGTGTTGGATAGCGGAGGGCAATAATTCACTATTCCCACTCCAATGAGTGCAACAGTAGGGAAAGTGTTGGATAGCGGAGGGACAAAATTACTATTCTCACTCAAGCGAGTGCAACAGTAGAGAAAGTGTTGGATAGCGATGGGGAATAATTTACTATTCCCACTCCAGCGAGTGCAACAGTAGGGAAAGTGTTGGATAGAGTAGGGAAATAATTTACTATTCCCATTCAAATGAGTGCAACAGTAGGGAAAGTGTTGGATAGCGGAGGGATAAACATTACTAGTCCCACTCCAGTGAATGCAACTGTAGAGAAAGTGTTGGTTAGCATAGGGGTAAAAATTACTATTCCCACTCCAGTGAGTGCAACAGTAGGCAAAGTGTTGGATAGCGAAGGGTAATAATTTACTATTCCCACTCCAGCTAGATCAACAATAGGGAAAGTGTTGGATAGCGGAGGGTAAAAAACTTACTATTCCCACTCCAGTGAGTGCAACAGTAGGGAAAGTGTTGGATAGCGAAGGGGAATAATTTACTATTCCCACTCCAGCTAATGCAACAGTAGGGAAAGTGTTGGATTGAGGAGGGAAATAATTTATTATTCCCACTCCAATGAGTGCAACAGTAGGGAAAGTGTTGGATAGCAGAGGGGAAAAAATACTATTCACACACCAGCGAATGCAACAGTAGGGAAAGTGTTGGATAGCGGAAGGTAAAATTTACTATTCCCACTCCAGCGAGTGCAGCAGTAGGGAAAGTGTTGTAAAGCGAAGGGGAATAATTTACTATTCTGACTCCAGTGAGTGCAACAGTACAGAAAGTGTTGGATAGCGGAGGGCAATAATTCACTATTCCCACTCCAATGAGTGCAACAGTAGGGAAAGTGTTGGATAGCGGAGGGACAAAATTACTATTCTCACTCAAGCGAGTGCAACAGTAGAGAAAGTGTTGGATAGCGATGGGGAATAATTTACTATTCCCACTCCAGCGAGTGCAACAGTAGGGAAAGTGTTGGATAGAGTAGGGAAATAATTTACTATTCCCATTCAAATGAGTGCAACAGTAGGGAAAGTGTTGGATAGCGGAGGGATAAACATTACTAGTCCCACTCCAGTGAATGCAACTGTAGAGAAAGTGTTGGTTAGCATAGGGGTAAAAATTACTATTCCCACTCCAGTGAGTGCAACAGTAGGCAAAGTGTTGGATAGCGAAGGGTAATAATTTACTATTCCCACTCCAGCTAGATCAACAATAGGGAAAGTGTTGGATAGCGGAGGGTAAAAAACTTACTATTCCCACTCCAGTGAGTGCAACAGTAGGGAAAGTGTTGGATAGCGAAGGGGAATAATTTACTATTCCCACTCCAGCTAATGCAACAGTAGGGAAAGTGTTGGATAGCGGAGGGAAATAATTTATTATTCCCACTCCAATGAGTGCAACAGTAGGGAAAGTGTTGGATAGCAGAGGGGAAAAAATACTATTCCCACTCCAACAAGTGCAACAGTAGTGAAAGTGTTGGATGGCGGAGGGATAAAAATTATTATTCCCACTCCAGCGAGTGCAAGCGTAGGGAAAGTGTTGGATAGCGTAGGTATAACAATTACTATTCCCACTCCAGTGAGTGCAACAGTGGGAAAGTGTTGGATAGTGGAGGGCATTAATTTACTATTCCCACTCCAATGAGTGCAACAGTAGGGAAAGTGTTGGATAGCAGAGGGGAAAAAATACTATTCCCACACCAGTGAATGCAACAGTAGGGAAAGTGTTGGATAGCGGAGGGAAACAATTTATCATTCCCTCTCCAGAGAGTGCACCAGTAGGGAAAGTGTTAGATTGCGGAGGTGAATAATTTACTATTCCCACTCCAATGAGTGCAACAGTAGGGAAAGTGTTGGATAGCGGAGGATATAAAATTACTATTCCCACTCCAGTGAGAGCAACAGTAGGGAAAGTGTTGGATAGTGGAGGGATAAAAATTATTATTCCCACTCCAGCGAGTGCAAACGTAGGGAAAGTGTTGGATAGCGTAGGGATAAAAATTACTATTCCCACTCCAGTGAGTGCAACAGTGCGAAAGTGTTGGATAGTGGAGGGTATTCATTTACTATTCCCACTCCAATGAGTGCAACAGTAGGGAAAGTGTTGGATAGCAGAGGGGAAAAAAATACTATTCCCACTCCAGCGAGTGCAACAGTAGGGAAAGTGTGGGATAGCGGAGGGAAATAATTTATCATTCCCTCTCCAGAGAGTGCACCACTAGGGAAAGTGTTAGATTGCGGAGGTGAATAATTTACTATTCCCACTCCAATGAGTGCAACAGTAGGGAAAGTGCTGGATAGCGGAGGTTAAAAAATTACTATTCCCACTCCAGTGAGAGCAACTGTAGGAAAAGTGTTTTATAGGGGAGGGGTAAACTGTAGGGAAAGTAGTGGATTGTGAAAGGGGTAAAAATTACCATTCCCACTCCAATGAGTGCAACAGTAGGGAAAGTGTTGGATAGCGGAAGGGAATAATTTATTATTCCCTCTCCAGCGATTGCAACAGTAGGGAAAGTGTTGGGTAGCGGATGATAATAATTTACTAATCCCATTCCAATGAGTGCAACAGTAGGGAAAATGATGGATAGCGGAGGGTAAAAAACTTACTGTTTCCACTCCACTGAGTGCAACAGTTGGGAAAGTGTTGGATAGGGAAGGGGAATAATTTACTATTCCCACTCCAGCAGGTGCAACAGTAGGGAAAGTGGTGGATAGCGGAGGGGAATGATTTACTATTCCCACTCCAATGAGGGCAACAGTAGAGTAAGTGTTTGGATAGCATAGGGGATAAAATTACTATTCCCACTCCAGGGAGTGCAACAGTAGGGAAAGTGTTGGATAGCGGAGGGGAAAAATGTACTATTCCTACTCCATTGGGTGCAACAGTAGGGAAAGTGTGGAATAGCGGAAGGAAAAAATACTATTCCCACTCCAGCGAGTGCAACAGTAGGGAAACTGTTGGATAGCATAGGGGTAAAAATTACTTTTCCCAATCCAGTGAGTGCAACAGTAGAGAAAGTGTTGGATAGCCGAGGGGTACAAATTACTATTATCACCTCAATAAGTGCGACAGTAGGGAAAGTGTTGGATAGCATAGGGGTAAAAATGACTTTTCCCAATCCAGTGAGTGCAACAGTAGAGAAAGTGTTGAGTAGTGGAGGGGAAAAATTTACTATTCCCCCTCCATTGGGTGCAACAGTAGGGAAAGTGTTGGATAGCGGAGGGTAAAAAATTACTATTTCCACTCCAGTGAGTGCAACAGTAGGGAAAGTGTTGGATAGGGGAGGGGAATAATTTACTATTCCCACTCCAGCGAGTGCAACAGTAGGGAAAGTGGTGAATAGCAGGGGAATAATTTACTATTCCCACTCCAATGAGTGCAACAGTAGAGAAAGGGTTTGGATAGCAGGGGATAAAATTACTATTCCCACTCCAGGGAGTGCAGCAGTAGGGAAAGTGTTAGATAGCGGAGGGGTACAAATTACTATTATCACCACAATAAGTGCAACAGTAGAGAAAGTGTTAGACAGCGTAGGGGTATAAATTACTATTCCCACTCCTGCAAATGCAACAGTAGTGAAAGTGTTGGATAGCAGAGGGAAAAAAAATACTATTCCCACTCCAAGAAGTGCAACAGTAGGAAAAGTGTTGGATAGCGCACGGATAAAAATTACTATTCATACTCCAGTGAGTGCAACAGTAGTGAAAGTGTTGGATAGCATAGCGGTAATAATTACTATTCCCACTCCAGTGAGTGCAACTGTAGGGAAAGTGTTGGATAGCGGAGGCAAAAATGTACTATTCCCACTCCAATGAGTGCAACAGTAGGGAAAGTGTTGGATAGCGGAAGGTAAAATTTACTATTCCCACTCCAGCGAGTGCAGCAGTAGGGAAAGTGTTGTAAAGCAAAGGGGAATAATTTACTATTCTGACTCCAGTGAGTGCAACAGTACAGAAAGTGTTGGATAGCGGAGGGCAATAATTCACTATTCCCACTCCAATGAGTGCAACAGTAGGGAAAGTGTTGGATAGCAGAGGGGAAAAAAATACTATTCCCACTCCAGCGAGTGCAACAGTAGGGAAAGTGTGGGATAGCGGAGGGAAATAATTTATCATTCCCTCTCCAGAGAGTGCACCAGTAGGGAAAGTGTTAGATTGCGGAGGTGAATAATTTACTATTCCCACTCCAATGAGTGCAACAGTAGGGAAAGTGCTGGATAGCGGAGGATAAAAAATTACTATTCCCACTCCAGTGAGAGCAACTGTAGGAAAAGTGTTTTATAGGGGAGGGGTAAACTGTAGGGAAAGTAGTGGATTGTGAAAGGGGTAAAAATTACCATTCCCACTCCAATGAGTGCAACAGTAGGGAAAGTGTTGGATAGCGGAAGGGAATAATTTATTATTCCCTCTCCAGCGATTGCAACAGTAGGGAAAGTGTTGGGTAGCGGATGATAATAATTTACTAATCCCATTCCAATGAGTGCAACAGTAGGGAAAATGATGGATAGCGGAGGGTAAAAAACTTACTGTTTCCACTCCACTGAGTGCAACAGTTGGGAAAGTGTTGGATAGGGAAGGGGAATAATTTACTATTCCCACTCCAGCAGGTGCAACAGTAGGGAAAGTGGTGGATAGCGGAGGGGAATGATTTACTATTCCCACTCCAATGAGGGCAACAGTAGAGTAAGTGTTTGGATAGCATAGGGGATACAATTACTATTCCCACTCCAGGGAGTGCAACAGTAGGGAAAGTGTTGGATAGCGGAGGGGAAAAATGTACTATTCCTACTCCATTGGGTGCAACAGTAGGGAAAGTGTGGAATAGCGGAGGGTGAAAAATTACCATTTCCACTCCAGTGAGTGCAACAGTAGGGAAAGTGTTGGATAGCGGAAGGAAAAAATACTATTCCCACTCCAGCGAGTGCAACAGTAGGGAAACTGTTGGATAGCATAGGGGTAAAAATTACTTTTCCCAATCCAGTGAGTGCAACAGTAGAGAAAGTGTTGGATAGCCGAGGGGTACAAATTACTATTATCACCTCTATATGTGCGACAGTAGGGAAAGTGTTGGATAGCATAGGGGTAAAAATGACTTTTCCCAATCCAGTGAGTGCAACAGTAGAGAAAGTGTTGAATAGTGGAGGGGAAAAATTTACTATTCCCCCTCCATTGGGTGCAACAGTAGGGAAAGTGTTGGATAGCGGAGGGTAAAAAATTACTATTTCCACTCCAGTGAGTGCAACAGTAGGGAAAGTGTTGGATAGGGGAGGGGAATAATTTACTATTCCCACTCCAGCGAGTGCAACAGTAGGGAAAGTGGTGGATAGCAGGGGAATAATTTACTATTCCCACTCCAATGAGTGCAACAGTAGAGAAAGGGTTTGGATAGCAGGGGATAAAATTACTATTCCCACTCCAGGGAGTGCAGCAGTAGGGAAAGTGTTAGATAGCGGAGGGGTACAAATTACTATTATCACCACAATAAGTGCAACAGTAGAGAAAGTGTTAGACAGCGTAGGGGTATAAATTACTATTCCCACTCCTGCAAATGCAACAGTAGTGAAAGTGTTGGATAGCAGAGGGAAAAAAATACTATTCCCACTCCAGGAAGTGCAACAGTAGGAAAAGTGTTGGATAGCGCACGGATAAAAATTACTATTCATACTCCAGTGAGTGCAACAGTAGTGAAAGTGTTGGATAGCATAGCGGTAATAATTACTATTCCCACTCCAGTGAGTGCAACTGTAGGGAAAGTGTTGGATAGCGGAGGCAAAAATGTACTATTCCCACTCCAATGAGTGCAACAGTAGGGAAAGTGTTGGGTAGCGGAAGGTAAAATTTACTATTCCCACTCCAGCGAGTGCAGCAGTAGGGAAAGTGTTGTAAAGCGAAGGGGAATAATTTACTATTCTGACTCCAGTGAGTGCAACAGTACAGAAAGTGTTGGATAGCGGAGGGCAATAATTCACTATTCCCACTCCAATGAGTGCAACAGTAGGGAAAGTGTTGGATAGCGGAGGGACAAAATTACTATTCTCACTCAAGCGAGTGCAACAGTAGAGAAAGTGTTGGATAGCGATGGGGAATAATTTACTATTCCCACTCCAGCGAGTGCAACAGTAGGGAAAGTGTTGGATAGAGTAGGGAAATAATTTACTATTCCCATTCAAATGAGTGCAACAGTAGGGAAAGTGTTGGATAGCGGAGGGATAAACATTACTAGTCCCACTCCAGTGAATGCAACTGTAGAGAAAGTGTTGGTTAGCATAGGGGTAAAAATTACTATTCCCACTCCAGTGAGTGCAACAGTAGGCAAAGTGTTGGATAGCGAAGGGTAATAATTTACTATTCCCACTCCAGCTAGATCAACAATAGGGAAAGTGTTGGATAGCGGAGGGTAAAAAACTTACTATTCCCACTCCAGTGAGTGCAACAGTAGGGAAAGTGTTGGATAGCGAAGGGGAATAATTTACTATTCCCACTCCAGCTAATGCAACAGTAGGGAAAGTGTTGGATTGCGGAGGGAAATAATTTATTATTCCCACTCCAATGAGTGCAACAGTAGGGAAAGTGTTGGATAGCAGAGGGGAAAAAATACTATTCCCACACCAGCGAATGCAACAGTAGGGAAAGTGTTGGATAGCGGAGGGAAACAATTTATCATTCCCTCTCCAGAGAGTGCACCAGTAGGGAAAGTGTTAGATTGCGGAGGTGAATAATTTACTATTCCCACTCCAATGAGTGCAACAGTAGGGAAAGTGTTGGATAGCGGAGGATATAAAATTACTATTCCCACTCCAGTGAGAGCAACAGTAGGGAAAGTGTTGGATAGTGGAGGGATAAAAATTACTATTCCCACTCCAGTGAGTGCAACAGTGCGAAAGTGTTGGATAGTGGAGGGTATTCATTTACTATTCCCACTCCAATGAGTGCAACAGTAGGGAAAGTGTTGGATAGCAGAGGGGAAAAAAATACTATTCCCACTCCAGCGAGTGCAACAGTAGGGAAAGTGTGGGATAGCGGAGGGAAATAATTTATCATTCCCTCTCCAGAGAGTGCACCAGTAGGGAAAGTGTTAGATTGCGGAGGTGAATAATTTACTATTCCCACTCCAATGAGTGCAACAGTAGGGAAAGTGCTGGATAGCGGAGGATAAAAAATTACTATTCCCACTCCAGTGAGAGCAACTGTAGGAAAAGTGTTTTATAGGGGAGGGGTAAACTGTAGGGAAAGTAGTGGATTGTGAAAGGGGTAAAAATTACCATTCCCACTCCAATGAGTGCAACAGTAGGGAAAGTGTTGGATAGCGGAAGGGAATAATTTATTATTCCCTCTCCAGCGATTGCAACAGTAGGGAAAGTGTTGGGTAGCGGATGATAATAATTTACTAATCCCATTCCAATGAGTGCAACAGTAGGGAAAATGATGGATAGCGGAGGGTAAAAAACTTACTGTTTCCACTCCACTGAGTGCAACAGTTGGGAAAGTGTTGGATAGGGAAGGGGAATAATTTACCATTCCCACTCCAGCAGGTGCAACAGTAGGGAAAGTGGTGGATAGCGGAGGGGAATGATTTACTATTCCCACTCCAATGAGGGCAACAGTAGAGTAAGTGTTTGGATAGCATAGGGGATAAAATTACTATTCCCACTCCAGGGAGTGCAACAGTAGGGAAAGTGTTGGATAGCGGAGGGGAAAAATGTACTATTCCTACTCCATTGGGTGCAACAGTAGGGAAAGTGTGGAATAGCGGAGGGTGAAAAATTACCATTTCCACTCCAGTGAGTGCAACAGTAGGGAAAGTGTTGGATAGCGGAAGGAAAAAATACTATTCCCACTCCAGCGAGTGCAACAGTAGGGAAACTGTTGGATAGCATAGGGGTAAAAATTACTTTTCCCAATCCAGTGAGTGCAACAGTAGAGAAAGTGTTGGATAGCCGAGGGGTACAAATTACTATTATCACCTCAATAAGTGCGACAGTAGGGAAAGTGTTGGATAGCATAGGGGTAAAAATGACTTTTCCCAATCCAGTGAGTGCAACAGTAGAGAAAGTGTTGAATAGTGGAGGGGAAAAATTTACTATTCCCCCTCCATTGGGTGCAACAGTAGGGAAAGTGTTGGATAGCGGAGGGTAAAAAATTACTATTTCCACTCCAGTGAGTGCAACAGTAGGGAAAGTGTTGGATAGGGGAGGGGAATAATTTACTATTCCCACTCCAGCGAGTGCAACAGTAGGGAAAGTGGTGGATAGCAGGGGAATAATTTACTATTCCCACTCCAATGAGTGCAACAGTAGAGAAAGGGTTTGGATAGCAGGGGATAAAATTACTATTCCCACTCCAGGGAGTGCAGCAGTAGGGAAAGTGTTAGATAGCGGAGGGGTACAAATTACTATTATCACCACAATAAGTGCAACAGTAGAGAAAGTGTTAGACAGCGTAGGGGTATAAATTACTATTCCCACTCCTGCAAATGCAACAGTAGTGAAAGTGTTGGATAGCAGAGGGAAAAAAATACTATTCCCACTCCAGGAAGTGCAACAGTAGGAAAAGTGTTGGATAGCGCACGGATAAAAATTACTATTCATACTCCAGTGAGTGCAACAGTAGTGAAAGTGTTGGATAGCATAGTGGTAATAATTACTATTCCCACTCCAGTGAGTGCAACTGTAGGGAAAGTGTTGGATAGCGGAGGCAAAAATGTACTATTCCCACTCCAATGAGTGCAACAGTAGGGAAAGTGTTGGGTAGCGGAAGGTAAAATTTACTATTCCCACTCCAGCGAGTGCAGCAGTAGGGAAAGTGTTGTAAAGCGAAGGGGAATAATTTACTATTCTGACTCCAGTGAGTGCAACAGTACAGAAAGTGTTGGATAGCGGAGGGCAATAATTCACTATTCCCACTCCAATGAGTGCAACAGTAGGGAAAGTGTTGGATAGCGGAGGGACAAAATTACTATTCTCACTCAAGCGAGTGCAACAGTAGAGAAAGTGTTGGATAGCGATGGGGAATAATTTACTATTCCCACTCCAGCGAGTGCAACAGTAGGGAAAGTGTTGGATAGAGTAGGGAAATAATTTACTATTCCCATTCAAATGAGTGCAACAGTAGGGAAAGTGTTGGATAGCGGAGGGATAAACATTACTAGTCCCACTCCAGTGAATGCAACTGTAGAGAAAGTGTTGGTTAGCATAGGGGTAAAAATTACTATTCCCACTCCAGTGAGTGCAACAGTAGGCAAAGTGTTGGATAGCAAAGGGTAATAATTTACTATTCCCACTCCAGCTAGATCAACAATAGGGAAAGTGTTGGATAGCGGAGGGTAAAAAACTTACTATTCCCACTCCAGTGAGTGCAACAGTAGGGAAAGTGTTGGATAGCGAAGGGGAATAATTTACTATTCCCACTCCAGCTAATGCAACAGTAGGGAAAGTGTTGGATTGCGGAGGGAAATAATTTATTATTCCCACTCCAATGAGTGCAACAGTAGGGAAAGTGTTGGATAGCAGAGGGGAAAAAATACTATTCCCACACCAGCGAATGCAACAGTAGGGAAAGTGTTGGATGGCGGAGGGAAACAATTTATCATTCCCTCTCCAGAGAGTGCACCAGTAGGGAAAGTGTTAGATTGCGGAGGTGAATAATTTACTATTCCCACTCCAATGAGTGCAACAGTAGGGAAATTGTTGGATAGCGGAGGATATAAAATTACTATTCCCACTCCAGTGAGAGCAACAGTAGGGAAAGTGTTGGATAGTGGAGGGATAAAAATTATTATTCCCACTCCAGCGAGTGCAAACGTAGGGAAAGTGTTGGATAGCGTAGGGATAAAAATTACTATTCCCACTCCAGTGAGTGCAACAGTGCGAAAGTGTTGGATAGTGGAGGGTATTCATTTACTATTCCCACTCCAATGAGTGCAACAGTAGGGAAAGTGTTGGATAGCAGAGGGGAAAAAAATACTATTCCCACTCCAGCGAGTGCAACAGTAGGGAAAGTGTGGGATAGCGGAGGGAAATAATTTATCATTCCCTCTCCAGAGAGTGCACCAGTTGGGAAAGTGTTAGATTGCGGAGGTGAATAATTTACTATTCCCACTCCAATGAGTGCAACAGTAGGGAAAGTGCTGGATAGCGGAGGATAAAAAATTACTATTCCCACTCCAGTGAGAGCAACTGTAGGAAAAGTGTTTTATAGGGGAGGGGTAAACTGTAGGGAAAGTAGTGGATTGTGAAAGGGGTAAAAATTACCATTCCCACTCCAATGAGTGCAACAGTAGGGAAAGTGTTGGATAGCGGAAGGGAATAATTTATTATTCCCTCTCCAGCGATTGCAACAGTAGGGAAAGTGTTGGGTAGCGGATGATAATAATTTACTAATCCCATTCCAATGAGTGCAACAGTAGGGAAAATGATGGATAGCGGAGGGTAAAAAACTTACTGTTTCCACTCCACTGAGTGCAACAGTTGGGAAAGTGTTGGATAGGGAAGGGGAATAATTTACTATTCCCACTCCAGCAGGTGCAACAATAGGGAAAGTGGTGGATAGCGGAGGGGAATGATTTACTATTCCCACTCCAATGAGGGCAACAGTAGAGTAAGTGTTTGGATATCATAGGGGATAAAATTACTATTCCCACTCCAGGGAGTGCAACAGTAGGGAAAGTGTTGGATAGCGGAGGGGAAAAATGTACTATTCCTACTCCATTGGGTGCAACAGTAGGGAAAGTGTGGAATAGCGGAGGGTGAAAAATTACCATTTCCACTCCAGTGAGTGCAACAGTAGGGAAAGTGTTGGATAGCGGAAGGAAAAAATATTATTCCCACTCCAGCGAGTGCAACAGTAGGGAAACTGTTGGATAGCATAGGGGTAAAAATTACTTTTCCCAATCCAGTGAGTGCAACAGTAGAGAAAGTGTTGGATAGCCGAGGGGTACAAATTACTATTATCACCTCAATAAGTGCGACAGTAGGGAAAGTGTTGGATAGCATAGGGGTAAAAATGACTTTTCCCAATCCAGTGAGTGCAACAGTAGAGAAAGTGTTGAATAGTGGAGGGGAAAAATTTACTATTCCCCCTCCATTGGGTGCAACAGTAGGGAAAGTGTTGGATAGCGGAGGGTAAAAAATTACTATTTCCACTCCAGTGAGTGCAACAGTAGGGAAAGTGTTGGATAGGGGAGGGGAATAATTTACTATTCCCACTCCAGCGAGTGCAACAGTAGGGAAAGTGGTGAATAGCAGGGGAATAATTTACTATTCCCACTCCAATGAGTGCAACAGTAGAGAAAGGGTTTGGATAGCAGGGGATAAAATTACTATTCCCACTCCAGGGAGTGCAGCAGTAGGGAAAGTGTTAGATAGCGGAGGGGTACAAATTACTATTATCACCACAATAAGTGCAACAGTAGAGAAAGTGTTAGACAGCGTAGGGGTATAAATTACTATTCCCACTCCTGCAAATGCAACAGTAGTGAAAGTGTTGGATAGCAGAGGGAAAAAAAATACTATTCCCACTCCAGGAAGTGCAACAGTAGGGAAAGTGTTAGATTGCGGAGGTGAATAATTTACTATTCCCACTCCAATGAGTGCAACAGTAGGGAAAGTGCTGGATAGCGGAGGATAAAAAATTACTATTCCCACTCCAGTGAGAGCAACTGTAGGAAAAGTGTTTTATAGGGGAGGGGTAAACTGTAGGGAAAGTAGTGGATTGTGAAAGGGGTAAAAATTACCATTCCCACTCCAATGAGTGCAACAGTAGGGAAAGTGTTGGATAGCGGAAGGGAATAATTTATTATTCCCTCTCCAGCGATTGCAACAGTAGGGAAAGTGTTGGGTAGCGGATGATAATAATTTACTAATCCCATTCCAATGAGTGCAACAGTAGGGAAAATGATGGATATCGGAGGGTAAAAAACTTACTGTTTCCACTCCACTGAGTGCAACAGTTGGGAAAGTGTTGGATAGGGAAGGGGAATAATTTACTATTCCCACTCCAGCAGGTGCAACAATAGGGAAAGTGGTGGATAGCGGAGGGGAATGATTTACTATTCCCACTCCAATGAGGGCAACAGTAGAGTAAGTGTTTGGATATCATAGGGGATAAAATTACTATTCCCACTCCAGGGAGTGCAACAGTAGGGAAAGTGTTGGATAGCGGAGGGGAAAAATGTACTATTCCTACTCCATTGGGTGCAACAGTAGGGAAAGTGTGGAATAGCGGAGGGTGAAAAATTACCATTTCCACTCCAGTGAGTGCAACAGTAGGGAAAGTGTTGGATAGCGGAAGGAAAAAATATTATTCCCACTCCAGCGAGTGCAACAGTAGGGAAACTGTTGGATAGCATAGGGGTAAAAATTACTTTTCCCAATCCAGTGAGTGCAACAGTAGAGAAAGTGTTGGATAGCCGAGGGGTACAAATTACTATTATCACCTCAATAAGTGCGACAGTAGGGAAAGTGTTGGATAGCATAGGGGTAAAAATGACTTTTCCCAATCCAGTGAGTGCAACAGTAGAGAAAGTGTTGAATAGTGGAGGGGAAAAATTTACTATTCCCCCTCCATTGGGTGCAACAGTAGGGAAAGTGTTGGATAGCGGAGGGTAAAAAATTACTATTTCCACTCCAGTGAGTGCAACAGTAGGGAAAGTGTTGGATAGGGGAGGGGAATAATTTACTATTCCCACTCCAGCGAGTGCAACAGTAGGGAAAGTGGTGAATAGCAGGGGAATAATTTACTATTCCCACTCCAATGAGTGCAACAGTAGAGAAAGGGTTTGGATAGCAGGGGATAAAATTACTATTCCCACTCCAGGGAGTGCAGCAGTAGGGAAAGTGTTAGATAGCGGAGGGGTACAAATTACTATTATCACCACAATAAGTGCAACAGTAGAGAAAGTGTTAGACAGCGTAGGGGTATAAATTACTATTCCCACTCCTGCAAATGCAACAGTAGTGAAAGTGTTGGATAGCAGAGGGAAAAAAAATACTATTCCCACTCCAGGAAGTGCAACAGTAGGGAAAGTGTTAGATTGCGGAGGTGAATAATTTACTATTCCCACTCCAATGAGTGCAACAGTAGGGAAAGTGCTGGATAGCGGAGGATAAAAAATTACTATTCCCACTCCAGTGAGAGCAACTGTAGGAAAAGTGTTTTATAGGGGAGGGGTAAACTGTAGGGAAAGTAGTGGATTGTGAAAGGGGTAAAAATTACCATTCCCACTCCAATGAGTGCAACAGTAGGGAAAGTGTTGGATAGCGGAAGGGAATAATTTATTATTCCCTCTCCAGCGATTGCAACAGTAGGGAAAGTGTTGGGTAGCGGATGATAATAATTTACTAATCCCATTCCAATGAGTGCAACAGTAGGGAAAATGATGGATATCGGAGGGTAAAAAACTTACTGTTTCCACTCCACTGAGTGCAACAGTTGGGAAAGTGTTGGATAGGGAAGGGGAATAATTTACTATTCCCACTCCAGCAGGTGCAACAATAGGGAAAGTGGTGGATAGCGGAGGGGAATGATTTACTATTCCCACTCCAATGAGGGCAACAGTAGAGTAAGTGTTTGGATATCATAGGGGATAAAATTACTATTCCCACTCCAGGGAGTGCAACAGTAGGGAAAGTGTTGGATAGCGGAGGGGAAAAATGTACTATTCCTACTCCATTGGGTGCAACAGTAGGGAAAGTGTGGAATAGCGGAGGGTGAAAAATTACCATTTCCACTCCAGTGAGTGCAACAGTAGGGAAAGTGTTGGATAGCGGAAGGAAAAAATATTATTCCCACTCCAGCGAGTGCAACAGTAGGGAAACTGTTGGATAGCATAGGGGTAAAAATTACTTTTCCCAATCCAGTGAGTGCAACAGTAGAGAAAGTGTTGGATAGCCGAGGGGTACAAATTACTATTATCACCTCAATAAGTGCGACAGTAGGGAAAGTGTTGGATAGCATAGGGGTAAAAATGACTTTTCCCAATCCAGTGAGTGCAACAGTAGAGAAAGTGTTGAATAGTGGAGGGGAAAAATTTACTATTCCCCCTCCATTGGGTGCAACAGTAGGGAAAGTGTTGGATAGCGGAGGGTAAAAAATTACTATTTCCACTCCAGTGAGTGCAACAGTAGGGAAAGTGTTGGATAGGGGAGGGGAATAATTTACTATTCCCACTCCAGCGAGTGCAACAGTAGGGAAAGTGGTGAATAGCAGGGGAATAATTTACTATTCCCACTCCAATGAGTGCAACAGTAGAGAAAGGGTTTGGATAGCAGGGGATAAAATTACTATTCCCACTCCAGGGAGTGCAGCAGTAGGGAAAGTGTTAGATAGCGGAGGGGTACAAATTACTATTATCACCACAATAAGTGCAACAGTAGAGAAAGTGTTAGACAGCGTAGGGGTATAAATTACTATTCCCACTCCTGCAAATGCAACAGTAGTGAAAGTGTTGGATAGCAGAGGGAAAAAAAATACTATTCCCACTCCAGGAAGTGCAACAGTAGGAAAAGTGTTGGATAGCGCACGGATAAAAATTACTATTCATACTCCAGTGAGTGCAACAGTAGTGAAAGTGTTGGATAGCATAGCGGTAATAATTACTATTCCCACTCCAGTGAGTGCAACTGTAGGGAAAGTGTTGGATAGCGGAGGCAAAAATGTACTATTCCCACTCCAATGAGTGCAACAGTAGGGAAAGTGTTGGATAGCGGAAGGTAAAATTTACTATTCCCACTCCAGCGAGTGCAGCAGTAGGGAAAGTGTTGTAAAGCAAAGGGGAATAATTTACTATTCTGACTCCAGTGAGTGCAACAGTACAGAAAGTGTTGGATAGCGGAGGGCAATAATTCACTATTCCCACTCCAATGAGTGCAACAGTAGGGAAAGTGTTGGATAGCGGAGGGACAAAATTACTATTCTCACTCAAGCGAGTGCAACAGTAGAGAAAGTGTTGGATAGCGATGGGGAATAATTTACTATTCCCACTCCAGCAAGTGCAACAGGAGGGAAAGTGTTGGATAGAGTATGGAAATAATTTACTATTCCCATTCAAATGAGTGCAACAGTAGGGAAAGTGTTGGATAGCGGAGGGATAAACATTACTAGTCCCACTCCAGTGAATGCAACTGTAGAGAAAGTGTTGGTTAGCATAGGGGTAAAAATTACTATTCCCACTCCAGTGAGTGCAACAGTAGGCAAAGTGTTGGATAGCGAAGGGTAATAATTTACTATTCACACTCCAGCTAGATCAACAATAGGGAAAGTGTTGGATAGCGGAGGGTAAAAAACGTACTATTCCCACTCCAGTGAGTGCAACAGTAGGGAAAGTGTTGGATAGCGAAGGGGAATAATTTACTATTCCCACTCCAGCTAATGCAACAGTAGGGAAAGTGTTGGATAGCGGAGGGAAATAATTTATTATTCCCACTCCAATGAGTGCAACAGTAGGGAAAGTGTTGGATAGCAGAGGGGAAAAAAATACTATTCCCACTCCAGCAAGTGCAACAGTAGTGAAAGTGTTGGATGGCGGAGGGATAAAAATTATTATTCCCTCTCCAGCGAGTGCAAGCGTAGGGAAAGTGTTGGATAGCGTAGGGATAACAATTACTATTCCCACTCCAGTGAGTGCAACAGTGGGAAAGTGTTGGATAGTGGAGGGCATTAATTTACTATTCCCACTCCAATGAGTGCAACAGTAGGGAAAGTGTTGGATAGCAGAGGGGAAAAAATACTATTCCCACACCAGCGAATGCAACAGTAGGGAAAGTGTTGGATAGCGGAGGGAAACAATTTATCATTCCCTCTCCAGAGAGTGCACCAGTAGGGAAAGTGTTAGATTGCGGAGGTGAATAATTTACTATTCCCACTCCAATGAGTGCAACAGTAGGGAAAGTGTTGGATAGCGGAGGATATAAAATTACTATTCCCACTCCAGTGAGAGCAACAGTAGGGAAAGTGTTGGATAGTGGAAGGAAAAAATACTATTCCCACTCCAGCGAGTGCAACAGTAGGGAAACTGTTGGATAGCATAGGGGTAAAAATTACTTTTCCCAATCCAGTGAGTGCAACAGTAGAGAAAGTGTTGGATAGCAGAGGGGTACAAATTACTATTATCACCACAATAAGTGCGACAGTAGGGAAAGTGTTGGATAGCTGAGGGTATTAATTTACTATTCCCACTCCAAAGAGTGCAACAGTAGGGAAAGTGTTGGATAGCATAGGGGTAAAAATTACTTTTCCCAATCCAGTGAGTGCAACAGTAGAGAAAGTGTTGGATAGTGGAGGGGAAAAATTTACTATTCCCACTCCATTGGGTGCAACAGTAGGGAAAGCTTTGGATAGCGGAGGGTAAAAATTACTATTTCCACTCCAGTGAGTGCAACAGTAGGGAAAGTGTTGGATAGGGGAGGGGAATAATTTACTATTCCCACTCCAGCGAGTGCAACAGTAGAGAAAGTGTTTGGATATCAGGGGATAAAATTACTATTCCCACTCCAGGGAGTGCAGCAGTAGGGAAAGTGTTAGATAGCGGAGGGGTACAAATTACTATTATCACCACAATAAGTGCAACAGTAGAGAAAGTGTTAGACAGCGTAGGGGTATAAATTACTATTCCCACTCCTGCAAATGCAACAGTAGTGAAAGTGTTGGATAGCAGAGGGAAAAAAATACTATTCCCACTCCGGGAAGTGCAACAGTAGGAAAAGTGTTGGATAGCGCAGGGATAAAAATTACTATTCATACTCCAGTGAGTGCAACAGTAGAGAAAGTGTTGGATAGCGGAGGCAAACATTTACTATTCCCACTCCAATGAGTGCAACAGTAGGTAAAGTGTTGGATAGCGGAAGGTAAAATTTACTATTCCCACTCCAGCGAGTGCAGCAGTAGGGAAAGTGTTGTAATGCGAAGGGGAATAATTTACTATTCTGACTCCAGTGAGTGCAACAGTACAGAAAGTGTTGGATAGCGGAGGGGAATAATTCACTATTCCCACTCCAATGAGTGCAACAGTAGGGAAAGTGTTGGATAGCGGAGGGACAAAATTACTATTCTCACTCAAGCGAGTGCAACAGTAGAGAAAGTGTTGGATAGCGGTGGGGAATAATTTACTATTCCCACTCCAGCGAGTGCAACAGTAGGGAAAGTGTTGGATCGAGTAGGGAAATAATTTACTATTCCCATTCAAATGAGTGCAACAGTAGGGAAAGTATTGGATAGCGGAGTGAAAAAAAATATTATTCCCACTCCAGCAAGTGCAACAGTAGGGAAAGTGTTGGATAGTGGAGGGATACACATTACTATTCCCACTCCAGTGAATGCAACTGTAGAGAAAGTGTTGGTTAGCATAGGGGTAAAAATTACTATTCCCACTCCAGTGAGTGCAACAGTAGGCAAAGTGTTGGATAGCGAAGGGTAATAATTTACTATTCCCACTGTAGCTAGATCAACAATAGGGAAAGTGTTGGATAGCGGAGGGTAAAAAATTACTATTCCCACTCCAGTGAGTGCAACAGTAGGGAAAGTGTTGGATAGCGAAGGGGAATAATTTACTATTCCCACTCCAGCTAATGCAACAGTAGGGAAAGTGTTGGATAGCGGAGGGGAAAGAATACTATTCCCACTCCAGCAAGTGAAACAGTAGTGAAAGTGTTGGATGGCGGAGGGATAAAAATTATTATTCCCACTCCAGCGAGAGCAAACGTAGGGAAAGTGTTGGATAGCGTAGGGATAACAATTACTATTCCCACTCCAGTGAGTGCAACAGTGGGAAAGTGTTAAATAGTGGAGGGCATTCATTTTCTATTCCCACTCCAATGAGTGCAACAGTAGGGAAAGTGTTGGATAGCAGAGGGGAAAAAATACTATTCCCACACCAGCGAATGCAACAGTAGGGAAAGTGTTGGATAGCGGAGGGAAATAATTTATCATTGCCTCTCCAGAGAGTGCACCAGTAGGGAAAGTGTTGGATAGCGGAGGATATAAAATTACTATTGCCACTCCAGTGAGAGCAACTGTAGGGAAAGTGTTTTATAGGGGAGGGGTAAACTGTAGGGAAAGAAATGGATTGTGGAAGGGGTAAAAATTACTATTCCCACTCCAGTGTGCGCAACAGTAGGGAAAGCGTTGGATAGCATAGGGGTAAAAAATACTATTCCCACTCCAGTGAGTGCAACAGTAGGACAAGTGATGGATAGCAGAGAGCAATAATTTACTATTCCCACTCCAATGAGAACAACAGTAGAGGAAGTGTTGGATAGCATAGGGGATAAAATTACTATTCCTACTCCAGGGAGTGCAACAGTAGGGAAAGTGTTGGATAGCGGAGGGGAAACATGTATTATTCCCACTCCATTGGGTGCAACAGTAGGGAAAGTGTTGAATAGCGGAGGGTAAAAAATTACTATTTCCACTCCAGTGAGTGCAACAGTAGGGAAAGTGTTGGATAGCGGAAGGAAAAAAATACTATTCCCACTCCAGCGAGTGCAGCAGTAGGGAAATTGTTGGATAGCGGAGGGTAAAAAATTACTTTTCCCAATCCAGTGAGTGCAACAGTAGAGAAAGTGTTGGATAGCCGAGGGGTACACATTACTATTATCACCACAATAAGTGCGACAGTAGGGAAAGTGTTGGGTAGCGGAGGGTATTAATTTACAATTCCCACTCCAAAGAGTGCAACAGTAGGGAAAGTGTTGGATAGTGGAGGGGAAAAATGTACTATTCCCACTCCATTGTGCGCAACAATAGGGAAAGTGTTGGATAGCGGAGGGTAAAAAATTACTATTTCCACTCCAGTGAGTGCAACAGCAGGAAAAGTGTTGGATAGGGGAGGGGAATAATTTACTATTCCCACTCCAGCGAGTGCAACAGTAGGGAAACTGGTGGATAGCAGGGGAATAATTTACTTTTCCCACTCCAATGAGTGCAACAGTAGAGAAAGTGTTTGGATAGCAGGGGATAAAATTACTATTCCCACTCCAGGGAGTGCAGCAGTAGGGAAAGTGTTAAATAGCGGAGGGGTGCAAATAACTATTATCACCACAATAAGTGCAACAGTAGGGAAAGTGTTAGACAGCGTAGGGGTATAAATTACTATTCCCACTCCTGCAAATGCAACAGTAGTGAAAGTGTTGGATAGCAGAGGAAAAAAAATACTATTCCCACTCCAGCAAGTGCAACAGTAGGAACAGTGTTGGATAGCGGAGGGATAACAATTACTATTCATACTCCAGTGAGTGCAACAGTAGGGAAAGTGTTGGATAGCATAGCGTTAATATTTACTATTCCCACTCCAGTGAGTGCAACAGTAGGGAAAGTGTTGGATAGCGGAGGCAAAAATGTACTATTCCCACTCCAATGAGTGCAACAGTAGGGAAAGTGTTGGATAGCGGAAGGTAAAATTTACTATTCCCACTCCAGCGAGTGCAGCAGTAGGGAAAGTGTTGGAAAGCGAAGGGGAATAATTTACTATTCTGACTCCAGTGAGTGCAACAGTACAGAAAGTGTTGGATAGCGGAGGGGAATAATTCACTATTCCCACTCCAATGAGTGCAACAGTAGGGAAAGTTTGGATAGCGGAGGGACAAAATTACAATTCTCACTCCAGCGAGTGCAACTGTAGAGAAAGTGTTGGATAGCGGTGGGGAATAATTTACTATTCCCACTCCAGCGAGTGCAACAGTAGGGAAAGTGTTGGATAGAGTAGGGAAATAATTTACTATTCCCATTCAAATGAGTGCAACAGTAGGGAAAGTTTTGGATAGCGGAGGGGAAAAAAATATTATTCCCACTCCAGCAAGTGCAACAGTAGGGAAAGTGTTGGATAGCGGAGGGATAAGCATTACTATTCCCACTCCAGTGAATGCAACTGTAGAGAAAGTGTTGGTTAGCATAGGGGTGAAAATTACTATTCCCACTCCAGTGAGTGCAACAGTAGGGAAAGTGTTGGACAGCGGAGGGAAATAATTTACTATTCCCACTCCAGCGAGGGCAACAGTAGTGAAAGTGTTGGATAGCGTAGGGGTAAACATTGCTATTCCCACTCCAGTGAGTGCAACAGTAGGGAAAGTGTTGGTTAGTGGAGGGGAATAATTTACAATTCCCACTTCAATGAGTTCAACAGTAGAGAAGGTGTAGGACAGCAAAGTGGATAAAATTACTATTCCCACTCTAGGGAATGCAACAGTAGGGAAAGTGTTGGATAGCTGAGGTGTACAAATTACTATTCCCACCCCAATGAGTGCAGCAGTAGTGAAAGGGTTAGATAGCAGAGGGTATTAATTTATTATTTCCAACCCTGCAAATACAACAGTAGGGGAAGTGTTTGAACAAAATTCAAATTTAAAAACAAACAAAATATCAACTACAATACAAAATATAACAAAAAAACCCAAAATAAAACATATATAAAAATATAAAAATGCAGCAAAAATCTAAAATCGACATAAAAATATATTTCTTTTAATTTAAGAAGAAATGTACAAAGAAATACATATTTTGTAATAGAAATTAATTTTAATTAAAAAAATATAAATTACATAAATGTAATATTTATTTTCCTACCCACTCCACAAAATTTACAGCACACAACTAAATTAAACAAAAAGGTGTACCTCCATAATTTACACAATTAATTATCAATAAAACAAATATTAATAATTATTAAACACATTTAAAAATGTAAAAAATAATGTACAAACCAAACGTTACAGCTATTGAACATAAATATCCAAACAAAATAAAAACTAAACAATTACCAAAAATATTTATCAATTAATAAATTAATATTAATGATCAAGTAATGATTAATTAATTTAAACTACATTACTTTCCACCCTCTACCCCAATAAACACCAAAACACACACCTAAACATATTTACACAATTTCCATAACTAATTCTACATTAATAAATAAGTATCAATTAACAACAAATCATTAATTAATTTAAAAACAATTACTTTCCACTGTTTACCAGTATAAACCCCACATTAGCATTAATTAGAAAATAATTAATCAATTATGAACACATTTACCACCCAGCATATTCCCCTATAAAGGTCACCACCAATTTCGTAAAACATGACACAATTTACATAATTTATTAACAAGTGTTTAATTAATTAATAACAATTAACATGCACAATATAAATAATTATTTATAAATTAATTCACACAATTACCACTATGAAATAAAATTAATTAAATATTATGTTAACAATATTAATAAATGTATTAACATTAAATCACTTCCCACCCTAGTTCCCATTCAACCCATAACCCACTGCTAGAAAAATAACACAATTAACATAATCACCAAGTCATTAATAATAAACAACCAGTTAATACATAATTAATAATAAATTAATTCCCACAATTAACAATATAAAATATAAAATAAATTAATAATAATTAATACAAAAGAAATCATAATTAATTTACTTCTCACCCTATTCCACTATAAACCCACAACCCTCTCCTACAAAAATAACACAATTAACATATTTATCAATTATTTAATCAATAAAAGTTAACAGCCAATTAATAATACATTAATTCCCACATTTAACACTATAAAATCAAAAAGGAGAGAGGAGAGGAGTTGGGCTAATGGCTAGGGCGCTCAACCTTGGACCTGGGGAACTGGGGAACTGGGTTAGAGTCTTGGTAATGACGCTGAACATCCTGTGATTCGGGGCAAATCACTTAATCTCCCTATGCCTTACAAATAATGAATGTGTGTCCTAATGTAACGTAACTGGTGCAATGTAAAGCGCTCTGATACCTGATTGGATTCGGGTCAAGTTCGCGCTATATAAAACTCTGAAAAGAAAAAATACTAATAAATAAAAATGAATATTCAATGTATTATAATTAAATTACTTCCCACCCTATTCCCCTATAAACCCATAACCCGCTACACAACTAAAATGCAAAATGTAATAAAAATAAAATTAATAACTTCTAAAAATGTAACACATATTAAAAAACAAATGCAATACTTAGACAAAAAATGTAAGCACATACATTTAAAATACATACTAAAATACATATCACTATCTAAAAAACCCCAATATTTTTTACAACTATGGGGCCGATTCCGATCCTGGAAAAATATTCCCCGTACGAATCGTATCTGGATTTTTTACCGTACGAATCGTACAAGTCCCGTACAAACTGGCAAGTACAATTCGTATGTGAAAAAGTCCATACGAATCGCATTGGGTAAGTTCCCCGACACGTCCTCGGGTCGGAAAAGGTGTCCGACATGTCCCCGGACATTTATGGTGCCGATCACGATCCGGCAAAAACCGGGTACGAACCGTCGGACGGAGCATATTCTCCGTCCGACGCGTACCCGGTCGTCAAAATTTACAAACAAGGAATTACGATTCGCACGGAACACCATTTCCGTACGATTCGTAAAAAAGCCCGACCGAACAAAAAAAACCTACCAATGCGATCCGGGAAAGCGCCGACCTGACGTCGGGACGCTCGCAGCCTGCCATTCACGAACCAGGAATCACGATTCGCACCGACGTCATCCCGCACGGTGAATATTTTCGGCTGCCAAAAACTGCCGGGAAATCAGGACGACGCGAACAAGGACCACCAGTACGCGACGGACAGGCAGGACGACGCGAACAAGGAGGACCAGTACGCGACAGGACAACGCGATCAAGGAGTACCAGTACACGACGGATACACAGGACGACGCGATCAAGGAGGACCAGTACGCGACGGACACACAGGACGACGCAAACAAGGAGGACCCGTACGCGACGGACAGACATGGACCCGAACCTACGTGTCATCCCGGCCCTCATAGCAGTCCACCTCCTCTACAGGTTACGACGCAGACACCGCAGAAGGTCAGAATAACTAAGGGAGGGGGGAAAGTGGGGTGGGGTGGGGGTGGCAGGACCAGGGCAGGCCACAAAACCCCCACCAAAGTCACACACCACACATGCCCAGGACATACCTGACACCCATGCCCTGGTCACTACGAGGGGGTGGGGGCGTGTCCAGCTAAGCCAGCGACCGCCACAACGGAAGTCCGTCACCACGCGAACCGGCAACACAACCAGACCGGTACGTCCCGTACCCACGCCTGAAGAGCGTGGGTACGAGACGTACCACGCCCACACCCACGTCACCCCAACAATGGCGGGACGGATCGTACCCACGTGGCAAAGGCCTGGGTACGGCCCGCACAAGCATCACATAGCGTGGGGACGGATATGTATGGACCCTACCCCCACCCGCGTACGTATGGAGCGTACCCCCACCCCACCAGTGTAAGTACGACTCGTACCCTCACCCCGTATGCATGGAGCGTACCCCAACCCCACCAGTGTAAGTACGACTCGTACCCTCACCCCGTATGCACGGAGCGTACCCCCACCCCAACAGTGTAAGTACGACTCGTACCCTCACCCCGTATGCACGGAGCGTACCCCCACCCCAACAGTGTAAGTACGACTCGTACCCTCACCCGCGGACGTACGGACCGTACCCCCACCCCCACCAGTGTAAGTACGACACGTACCCCCACCCCCGTAGGCATGGAGCCCACCCCCACCCCACCAGTGTAAGTACGACTCGTACCCTCACCCTGTATGCACGGAGCCCACCCCCACCCCACCAGTGTAAGTGTGACTCGTACCCTCACCCCGTATGCACGGAGCGTACCCCCACCCCACCAGTGTAAGTACGACTCGTACCCTCACCCCGTATGCACGGAGCCCACCCCCACCCCACCAGTGTAAGTACGACTCGTACCCTCACCCCGTATGCACGGAGCGTACACCCACCCCACCAGTGTAAGTACGACTCGTACCCTCACCCCGTATGCATGGAGCGTACCCCCACCCCACCAGTGTAAGTACGACTCGTACCCTCACCCCGTATGCACGGAGCGTACCCCCACCCCAACAGTGTAAGTACGACTCGTACCCTCACCCGCGGACGTACGGACCATACCCCCACCCCCACCAGTGTAAGTACGACACGTACCCCCACCCCCGTAGGCATGGAGCCCACCCCCACCCCACCAGTGTAAGTACGACTCGTACCCTCACCCGCGGACGTACGGACCGTACCCCCACCCCCACCAGTGTAAGTACGACACGTACCTCCACCCCCGTATGCATGGAGCATACCCCCACCCCACCAGTGTAAGTACGACTCGTACCCTCACCTCGAATGCATGGAGCGTACCCCCACCGTGTATGTTCCAAGCGTACATATCCAGAAATAGGAGGTGTGTGTGCAGAGTCCTCCCAGCAGTGCCCTGAGACAGGAGGGGTGGGTGCCTAACACTCCCAGCAGTGCCCTGAGACAGGAGGGGTGGGTGCAGAGTCCTCCCAGCAGTGCCCTGAGACAGGAGGGGTGGGTGCAGAGTCCTCCCAGCAGTGCCCTGACACAGGAGGGGTGGGTGCCTAACACTCCCAGCAGTGCCCAGTCACAAGAGAAGTGGGTGCAGAGTCCTCCCAGCAGTGCCCTGAGACAGGAGGGGTGGGTGCCTAACACTCCCAGCAGTGCCCAGTCACAAGAGAAGTGGGTGCAGAGTCCTCCCAGCAGTGCCCTGAGACAGGAGGGGTGGGTGCAGAGTCCTCCCAGCAGTGCCCTGACACAGGAGGGGTGGGTGCCTAACACTCCCAGCAGTGCCCAGTCACAAGAGAAGTGGGTGCAGAGTCCTCCCAGCAGTGCCCTGAGACAGGAGGGGTGGGTGCCTAACACTCCCAGCAGTGCCCAGTCACAAGAGAAGTGGGTGCAGAGTCCTCCAAGCAGTGCCCTGAGACAGGAGGGGTGGGTGCAGAGTCCTCCCAGCAGTGCCCTGACACAGGAGGGGTGGGTGCCTAACACTCCCAGCAGTGCCCAGTCACAAGAGAAGTGGGTGCAGAGTCCTCCCAGCAGTGCCCTGAGACAGGAGGGGTGGGTGCCTAACACTCCCAGCAGTGCCCAGTCACAAGAGAAGTGGGTGCAGAGTCCTCCCAGCAGTGCCCTGAGACAGGAGGGGTGGGTGCAGAGTCCTCCCAGCAGTGCCCTGACACAGGAGGGGTGGGTGCCTAACACTCCCAGCAGTGCCCAGTCACAAGAGAAGTGGGTGCAGAGTCCTCCCAGCAGTGCCCTGAGACAGGAGGGGTGGGTGCCTAACACTCCCAGCAGTGCCCAGTCACAAGAGAAGTGGGTGCAGAGTCCTCCCAGCAGTGCCCTGAGACAGGAGGGGTGGGTGCTTAACACTCCCAGCAGTGCCCTGAGACAGAAGGGGTGGGTGCAGAGTCCTCCCAGCAGTGCCCTGAGACAGGAGGGGTGGGTGCCTAACACTCCCAGCAGTGCCCTGAGACAGGAGGGGTGGGTGCAGAGTCCTCCCAGCAGTGCCCTGAGACAGGAGGGGTGTAACACATGTGTGTGAGGCTGGAAGTACACACATGCATACTGCCTACAAGGGAACATGTCCCCATGAACTCATGTCAACAGACTCCATACACATGTACAGTGATCACCAAGGATGCCACGAATGTTGCAGGTGGAGACAAGGCCCTGCATGCATGGCAAAAGTAGAAGGGCTCCGTCACACACACAGCTCATGTAGACACAGCTCTGCTCTAAATATTGGGAACACCCTGCAGGGAAGATATCAGGGTACACAGAGGGAGGAATACACCCTGGGACAATTGCACCATGCAGTAACTGCTTACATGAACACAGAAAGTTAGCTAACACCTTGTGATGGCACACAGATCCCAGGGTCCCCCCAATGAGCAGCCCACTACTACATTTCCCACACACCCAACACATAAACACCACCCAAAACCATGTAGCAGCCCCACCAACACCAATACCAGCATAGCAGTAGTGTCAGAATGAAAAAAAAAGTAAAGCTTTATTCAGCATGATCACAGTGTCCGTGGATCGCAGGCAGTTCAATATTCACAAAGCCCATAGGGCAGTCAATAAGTCTCAGCTGGATGGGGGACACAGTGGGATGCGTGTCCCCTAGCTTGCCCGCACAGTTACATGCCGTCGTCTTCCACAGGGGTGAGGGCATCAGGGGGGGGGGGAGCACCAGGCACCGCAGGGACATCAGGGCAAAGTGTAGGCATTGTGGGTGCAGGGATGGAGGACTCCACCACAGGGGGTGGGGCAGGGCCAAAGGCGGAGGCCAGGATGGCACTACACACCTTTGCAAGGTCCTCCAGGGAGTCCCCTGCACCCGAAGGATCCACAGGCCCCAAGGAGGGGGGGGGGTCAGAGGGATGGGTCGCAGCGCCACTGTGGGAGGGTGTAGACAGGGGTAGGGAATCAAGCACCCTGACCGGGGACCTCCTTGACCGCTTGCGGTGTGGTGTCACTGTGGGGCTCAGGGACAGAGCGGCCATGAAGGAGTCTTTGGGGGAGAGGTGGCCAGGAGAGCTGAGGGGAGGGGATTTGGAGGGAGTGGACTGGGTGGAATGCGGACTCCCACTCTGGCTGCGTGTCACACGTTTGCCCCCCGACCCAGTGGGTGTGCCTACCTCACCCTGTGTGTGCGTGTCAGGAGGAGTGCGGTGGACCTTCCCTGCTGGTGTGGTGCCTGTGTCTGTTGATGTGGGTGCATGCCGACGTCTGGGTGTACGTGGGACAGGCATGGGAGTGGGAAGTGTGGATGGGGCAGGGGTAGGTGGTGGGAGGTCGCGCTGCAGGAGACCCACTGCTGCAGTCAGTGTCGAGTCTATCGACCGAAGCAAGCTGCGTTGGTCAGCCTGCGATGAATGAATGCCCTCCAAGTATGCCTCGATGTTGTTGAGGGTCTGGCCGTGGGCATGGAGGACATTAAGGATCGCAGCCTGACCAACCTGCAGCTGCCGCTGGATGTCCACAGACTCGGCATGGGCGGCAGCAGTGGAGACAGGGGCAGGGGGTGCGGTGCCTGGCATGAAGGAGACATGCGGTGACCGGGCACGCTGGGAAGGGACACGAGCAAGTGGGAGGCGGCTGATGGGAACGGAGGGGGCGGTGCGAGGTGTTGTTCCGCTGTCAGCTGCTGGTGCAGCCTCCGCCCACTCGGAGACATCCTCCTCGGACCTGTCAGCTTCGTATTCTGACGTGCCAGTCGACAGGTCCTCGGCCACACTCTCCTCCGCCTCTGTCCCACTCGATGTGCCAGCCTCGATGTCACGGCTGGCACTGGTGCTCGGTCCCTCCGCCTGGTCTGTGTCCATGTCTCCCTCTGTGTCCCACGACGATGCTGTGGGCAGGGTGGAGAGACAGAAAGTAATCAGACACCTGTACACATCTGTCACATGAGTCCAATCTACATAGGTTACATTGCATAGCCTGAAAAGGAAGATCCCTAACATCTACTAAACAAGGTACCGATGTAGGGCATGAAACACACAGTTGGTTGAGCCACCATGCCACTGAAATACCATGGAGAGCATGAGACAATAGCAAATGACAGGAAACGGAGTCTGACATAGCACCCAGGCCCTGGGGACAATCCAGCACTGCATCTGCACCACACAGCGTTGGCGAAAATAGGGATGACCTGGGACCATATCCATGAACTTGAGACACATGCTGCATAGGTAATGCTGAAAACATGCCCAACATGACTGGGTCACTGCACCTTGAGTGTATGTCCAGACAAACATCACACACTGCCCAGACCCAGCAAGTAGAAATCAGGATTTGACATATAGGCTTTGCCCGCCCCAACCACCCCCTACACGAGGCAAATTGTTGAGACACAGGTGGCACCAACATCTCATAGTCTGGGTGATAAACACAGGGGCAGGCAAAATGCAAGATTGGACGCCAAACACCCAAGGTGCGCCTGTACAAATAATGAGGTACCAGTGCCCATCCTCAGATGAGTATAACAAGACACACAGGCACTGGCAACTGTGAGTATGAAGAAGGACATTCAGGTCAGGCTGCACAGTGGACACCTGTACTAAATTTCACGTCTATATACATGGTGCCAGGGGACAATGGCACAGAGCACAACCTACGCTGTAGACACTGAGAGTGTCCACGTTTTTGGATGACACATACAACACCGAGGAAAAGGTGCCCCAGGGGACAGTAGTGGCCACACAACTCCATGCTCCTGAATGGTAATGACTGCAACACACGCCACCATCCCTGCACTATGCGTATCGCACACTCATGCACATCATGTCACAAGCCACTACATAGGACATGCGCGCTGTAAGGCATGACACTTGAGAGACTAACTCCCATGTCTGGACTCAGCATCAGTGCCAACTGACATGGAACCCACATGCAGTGAACTGGACAGGGCACAGGCAAGGTCCCAAAACCTGTTACACACCACCCCCACACATGATGCTACAGGCATAGTTCTCGTGGACAAAGCGCCAGCCTACATTACCTTGTGAAGGAGTGACCACACACAGACCAGGGAACACATTGCATGGAGGGGAAGGGTGGCAGGAGCGCTGCGCTATACTGGGGCAAACTGGATCTGCACAGCACCTTTAAACCCTGGCAGTGAATTCATGCTACTGTGCCCTTACAAATGCCGGTGACACACATGTACCTACCCCCTTCCGGCTGCTGCATCTCCTGTAAGCGCCTCTCCAAGTCTGGAAAGACCACCGGCAGCACACGCCTGTGGAGGTGGCTCAGACGGCGGCGCCTGCGGTTCTTGTGGCTCACAGGTGAGTCCCCCAGCAGGACCCGTGCGATCCTCCGCGTCCAGCACCGGATATCCTGCCAGCGTTTCCTCACCTGGGACAGGCTCCGCCTCCGACCATCCACACCCCTCACGGCACTGACGGCGGTCAGCCAGATCTGCTCCTTGGCAGTGGCGCCTACCTGTGAGGAAGAACAAGTGACACCACATCAATACACCAGCCACATGTCACAGAGAGACATATGAGGAAAAATTAGCTGGTTACAACAAGGCATGTCATGCAGCCAATGCATTGCACCTTTGTCATGGGGACATGATCCTCTGGGGAGGGAAGAAGCAGTACGTGCCATTGTAGGTACACAGGTGGGATGATGGCAATGTCACAATCAATGATCAAGGCTCACACTGTGCATCACACCCACCCCTCCTGTCTCAGGGCACTGCTGGGAGTGTTAGGCACCCACCTCTCCTGTCTCAGGGCACTGCTGGGAGGACTCAGCACCCACCCCTCCTGTCTCAGAGCACTGCTGGGAGGACTCAGCACCCACCCCTCCTGTCTCAGGGCACTGCTGGGAGGACTCAGCACCCACCCCTCCTGTCTCAGGGCACTGCTGGGAGGACTCAGCACCCACCCCTCCTGTCTCAGGGCACTGCTGGGAGGACTCAGCACCCACCCCTCCTGTCTCAGGGCACTGCTGGGAGTGTTAGGCACCCACCCCTCCTGTCTCAGGGCACTGCTGGGAGGACTCTGCACCCACCCCTCCTGTCTCAGGGCACTGCTGGGAGGACTCTGCACACACACCTCCTGTGTCTGGCCAGCACCTCAAAGCAGTCACATGCCACAGGCCACTGACGCCACCTCAGCAGAGTACACAGACACAGGACATTCACCTGGCATTGCCAAATGCAGATACAAACCTCACTGCACATGTGCCACTAGATCGGGGGGGCTCACAGGTGTGGGGCTGGCTCTGCACGTCAGACACACAGCACTGCTCCCTGCTCACATGAGATGTGCAGGGCATATCCAGGCCTCATGCATCTGGGGTGGTCCACTACACATATGCACCCACACAAATGACATTGGACTTACACACACAGATGTCCATGGGACGAACACATCATGTGGACACTCTCAGCATAGGTACAGTGGACAAACACACATCTGTAGGTACAGTCACCTGTCACACTGGGATAACCACAGAATCACAGGAGGACTGTAGTAGCTCCATACCCTGGAGGATTAGACAGGCACAATGTGTAATGCCTCATGCAGTGAATGTCACAGTAAACACAATGCAAGTGAGGAGAGCAGACATGCACCACAGCATGCTCTGGCTAGGAGACATCAGGCACCCCCCCCCGGGACCCCCCTACAGTACATAGCATGTGTGTCACACCAGGACACAATGCCAGAAGTCACAGTCACAACAAAGGGACAGTCTGTGCCAGTGGCCTATTCACTCACCTGATACCCTGGTCGCCCATACAGAAGGGGGTACTGTGGGAGGATCACATCCAGCAATGCCAGGTTCTCCTCCAGGGTGAATGGCTGTGACCTCTCCACAGCCCTTGACATGGTTCCAGGGAATCAGTAGCAGCAGCTGGGTCGACGAATTCAAAGATGTGCAGGCAAGTTCTCCCTCATGGGACCTGGCTGCCTTATATCTGCCTTTCTGCCCTGTCTCATGCACAGGAGTACAGAGTGATTGGTCACTCACATTTGCATCCTATGTGTCCTCCAATCCCTTCAAACCTAGCAGTCTGTGGGTTCTCTATCAGTTTCATTCTCCTGCATGATGTCAGCCCCACAAACACATTGCAACAAAGTAGATTAATTCCAACTGACTTCTGCTGTGCACCTTCCAGAACAAATTCAAATTTTGAACTTGGTCTCCATGACAACCAGCATGCATGTAGGCCTTAATACTTGTCCCTCATGTGTCCCCTATGTAATTTGGAGCTTCAGACACACAGGTACGGTGCGTTCCGGGGCCCTAGGGCACCCCAAATGCCTTGCAACGGGCCGTACACGCGTGCCTACGTTTACTATCACTATGGGTGTCCTCGCGTATGCGTACACGTTGTGATAGGGAGCGTACAGGCGCGTGTACGGCCCGTACCACTATGGGTGTTCTTGCGTATGCGTAGTCGTAGTGGTACGGGCCGTACACATGCCTGTACGCTCACTATCACAACGTGTACGCATACGCGAGGACACCCATAGTGATAGGGAGCGTACAGGCGTGTGTACGGCCCGTACCACTACGAGTACGCATACGCGAGGCCACCCATAGTGATAGGGAGCGTACAGGCGTGTGTACGGCCCGTACCACTATGGGTGGCCTCGCGTATGTGTACTCGTAGTGGTACGGGCCGTACACACGCCTGTACGCTCGCCATCACGATGGGTGTCCTCGCGTATGCGTACTCGTAGTGATAGGGAGTGTACAGGCGTGTGTACGGCCTGTACCACTACGAGTACGCATACGCGAGGCCACCCATAGTGGTACGGGCCGTACACACGCCTGTACGCTCCCTATCACAACGTGTACGCATACGCGAGGACACCCATAGTGATAGGGAGCGTACAGGCGTGTGTACGGCCCGTACCACTATGGGTGTTCTTGCGTATGCGTAGTCGTAGTGGTACGGGCCATACACATGCCTGTACGCTCGCCATCACGATGGGTACACATACGGCAGCACTCCCATAGTGATATGGGAACGTACACAGGCCCTCTTGGCAGCAGTACAGCGGTTTTCACACATCACAGTGGTGACAGGCGGCACACAGGTAGGGATAGGGCGGACATACTTGTACATGGATGGACATACTTGTCCATTAATTGACATCGAGGCATCGTCTGTGCATCACTACATGTGTGGGGCACAGGTGTGACGGCCTGTGATGTGGAACATTACTCCTGAGTCGAGAAGGCACCAGATGTATGATGAGATGTGTACAGATGTACTGTGTGATGGTGCGATGTGTGCCAGGCATGCCCTTGACTCCTTTGACATGTGTGCATGTCGTACTGCGCACTTGGGGTGAGCGTCACTGGCATGGCACGGACAACAACACACGGAAGTGTCCCCTGATGCCCGGTACAGGGGTTATGACACCTGACTTGTCACTACCCACGGTGCACAATGTGACTATGTCATGTATGTGTGGGGGCTTCCCATCAGGTTGATGTTGGAGCACCCTCAAAAGCTGCAGCCGTTGCAGCAACCAACATGTGTCTGTGTGTAGTTTGTCATTGCACACTGTTCCGCACACCATGCCACATGTGGGATCGGATGTGAGGTGCACATGTATGCATGGGACACGGAGTAGCGTGACAAGGACATGTCAGCATCCTCACAAGGAATGTGTGGTGAGTCAAGACATGTGCACCTTCATGGCAAGGTGTGTGGGCTGTCCTAGTGTAATGTCATGTGACCTGTGGCTCCAGTGTTCCGCTACCAGTCTCTGCAATCGGCATCCTACTGTGGTAAATAAAAATTCCTTTACCGGGACTGAATTTGATACATAATCATAATAAAATAGCTCAGTAAAATGAGAGGCAGAATCCGTGATATTAGAGTTTCTGAATGGGCTTTATTCCAATAATCGATTATAATCGGATGCTTCAAGTTCCATCACCACGGGGTTCAGGAAGTGAAGTACATACTTTATTGACAAGAAGTAACTTTTATAGTACATACGTTATAATGAAGCAAATACAGTAGGCGTAATAATTGATAAGGAACTTGACGTGGTACCTGCGTAACCGAAAATGGGTGTTTACAAGGGGTAAAAAGACACATGATTGGTTATGATATCATGCATAGGTGGATCTATAAGATAATACTTGACATAGATGCGCGCGCAGCAGCATGACGTGTAATTGACGTGTAACTAGGGGGTGAAGGGAACTTGACATTAGCTCTACATGTGGAGACGAAAAGTCTGGGGGTCAGATCAACCTAATCCCAAATCATATCTAACATCCTATGTTTAAAGAACTATGTTATCCATAAAGAAGGACTCTCGGACAGAATCTATTCTATACTGACTGTGCGTGTGTGTACAAGCGTCTAAGTGTCTACACTGAATGCGAGAGGATGGGAATATTCCATGGTGACAGGGCTATGAATTACTTGCATGAGGGCAGAGAAAACCGGGCCTTTTGCTTGGTAACTGGAGGAATGTTTACTTAAGCTACTAGGCAGGAATGCATCGGCTGAGGGGGAAGCAGATAATTCGAAGGTGAAATACAGCTCTTGGCAGAGAATAGGCTGATGTCAGGCTTCGTGGGCCGCGCAGAGAATGAGACAGAGTTCATGGTCACAGATGCAGGCTCAGACTGGAGCTTTCAGAGGCAGAAGGCAAAAGGAGTTTGATGACAGAATCAGGGCCTACTTGCCTTGGACTGTAAAATGGCATAAGTGAACCATATGAAGCCGGTGGCCTCTCATATTTGGGAATGGAATATCCGACATATTCATGGCGGATCTGACAGAGGACATGTTGACGGTGGACACACATGTATTTGCGTCTTCATAACTGGAACTGGAGGGAACATACATGTACTTGTGACATGCACATAGAACCGTTGGGGTCCAAGATAGGGGACATAACTGACCAGGAAAATCCACATTTCCACATTCCCTCCTTGTCCCCCTACTTGCCCTTCAAGAGATATCGATCTTCATCAATCCATCGATCTGTTCACATAGCATCATTTGTTCTTCTTTCTTCTTCCGGGATCTTGAATGAAATCTTGGTGGTGGAATACACGATGTGGCACACAGACCACAAATCGCTGGTCCACATTGTAGACATAGACAGCAACTGAATAGTATGAGAAAGCCAATACCTAGGAAGGATAAAACTCTCCATCCCCAGGCTGATATCACACTCCAAAACCAACTGGACCAAGTCCAAGTGCCTGGGTTCTGGTGTATCTGGTTTACAATCTTATGAAGGTGAGTGATGGCTTTATATACAGATGGCGAATTTTCTGGTATGAATACGCAGCAACTTGATCCGATGACCCTACAAGCTCCGCCCCTATCAGCCAGGATGACGTCAAGGACAAGACGATTTTGAAGCACAACAATCCGCATAGCAGACTGCTCTTCTGTTAAATTGCCTAAGGCGGAAATAGTCTCATTCACTACTGCTTCAAGGGTTCTGGTTAATCTACGTATCAGCTTACTATTAGTAACAGTACCTATATAGGGAAAGATGCCTTTATTAAAATCTACATACTTGTCCCATGCCGTTTCAGTGTAATCGACAATGGGGAGATCTCTCCGCTTTCTGTTGTGTACTAAATGAATATTTCTGTAGTAATCAGGAGGAGCTAGAAAAACAGGTGGCAAAAGGAATGCAATGTAGCAGGTACCATCCCAATCTGGAGGTAGACGCATATATGCAGTCTGACCACATATGAAGTAGGAGTGGCGAGAAGCTCTAAATGAAGATTTGCCTTGATCACGGAATTCTACTATAGTATTGCATTTACTATGGCCCATAGGTATGGAACCAACCTTTCTTACACACAATTCACCCTTCGCTGGGAATACTGACATGGTGGGCAAGACTAGTTCAACTTCGGATACGACATTTAGAATCATGAGATTAGGTGTAAAATTACCTAATCCATATACTTCATTTTCTAGATCAGTTCCTGTTCTTTTGGGGCGACCCTCCTTGTCAGGGTAGCAGACCTTGAGTAAGACTAGGTTCAGGTTTCCCCATATCCAATGATCTTGGTAAACTGCTGTGTCTGAGTCTATGGAATTGATTAAACTAAACCATGCTCCACAGGAGCCATTATGTGTGAATGGATGTGGAAAGAAAGGCAGGACTCCTTCATAATTCTGATAGGGAGGGAGTCGGCCACACACCCAACAATTGGTGGCATTACTAGTCTGATGGGAATGATGTAACATACTAATGAATGTGTTATTGCGCAGCGCAAGTCTATAAGATAATTCATGCGGAGGTAAGTCACTAAAAGAATGTTCAGTAGTAACATTATAAACATGTCTAGAAATAGGGTAATATATGTGCAACAACATACTCGTAATAATTATTAAAAGACTCAATAAAAACAGAATTAATAATGTCCCCATACAGTAGCTACGCAGTGATTTACAATACGCCTGTCGTTTCAACATTTTCCGGGTATTTTCTCTACTCAGGTCCAAGGGATACATGTCAGAGACAATTCAACCGCTTCACCTTGGAGAGGACTTAAACAATCAAATTGCTCGACTGTTTGGGCCTAAGCTTTAGTTTATAGTTCTTAGAGTCATTTTGTTCAACAAAGGGAAGTTCTGAATCAGTCTGTGAGGGAGTGCAGGGCACAATGTCTATATCCGAGGGTAGTCCATGAAATTTCTTGACGTGGCTTGAATGAATCCAGCCCTTACGGCCCTCGATCTTCACGGCTGTCCTCGTGGTCAACAGGACCAACTTGGGTGCCTTCCACCTGGGCTCCAGCTGGGTCTTTCGGTCGAAATTCCTCACAAACACCAAATCACCCGGAACAACGTCATGGGGTTTCACCTCGGTGTTGTCGGGAAAAGCTGCAGCTACCTGTGAACGACAAGATTGTAGTGCAGACATCAAGGAAGCCAAGTAATCTGTCAGCATATTACAGTCAACATCAGTTATTTTGCGAGGTATAGGCGTCCCCCACATATTCGGTGGTCTGCCGAAGATCACCTCATACGGGGATAGCCCTGTTCGAGAGTGTGCTACCATTCTCATGTAAAAGAGTGCAACGGGTAGCGCTACTACCCAGTCGACACCTTTTTCTCTGCATATTTTGGACATTCTGATTTTCAGGATCTGGTTATGTCTTTCTACGAGGCCTGCTGCCTCGGGGTGTCGGACACAGTGGAATTTCCACTGATATCCTAACAGAAGTGAAACGTGTCTCATTAATTCGGATGAGAACGGCTGGCCGTTATCTGAGTAAACAGCACGTGGTAAACCGTATCGTGGGAAGAATTCTCGAACCAACTGTTTGGCAGTAGTCGGGGCAGTGTAATCTGAAACCGGGTATGCCTCTGTCCAACGGGACAGAGCGCAGACAACTACAAGAACATATTTGAATCCTCGACATCGTTCCATCTGGATATAGTCCATCTGGAGTACTTCAAAAGGATGGTTAGGAGTATGAAATCCACCCTGTTCTACGGGAACGCTTTTTCCTGGGTTAAACTGACAACAGATCATACAGGTACGGACCTTTTGTTTTGCTGCTGCTCGTAAATGTTTATTGAACCAAATGTGTTGAATGCTGTCTAGCATAGCTTTTTCTCCTAGATGTGCTGGACTATGTATAGTGTTTATTATAACTTGGACCATTGAGTCAGGAAGGAACCATACAGACTTTTCCTTCATCATCCATCCTTGGTCCGTTTGGATCCCCCCTAATTCAGTCCATTTCTTTATTTCATCTGGTGTAGCATGTGTCTGTATGTCAATTACGTCAAGAGTAGGATCTTTAACTGTCATGCAATGTGTCGGGACTATTGTCTTTGTCACGTCGGGGATTTGAGTTTGAGCAGTCTGTTTAGCTGTTCTGTCGGCTAGATCATTGCCTTGAGAAATGATATCAGTAACCTTCGTATGAGCTTTACATTTCATGATTGATATTGCAGTGGGTAGATGTATTGCATCTAATAAGGCATGAATGAGGGGTCCGTGCTGAATGTGGGCACCGTGGGAAGTTAAATAACCTCTCTCTCGCCACAGCACGCCGAAGTCGTGTACAACTCCGAATGCATAACGTGAGTCAGTGTATATGTTGACTTTTTTATTCGTGGCTTGAATACAGGCTTGTGTCAGAGCGATGAGCTCTGCGGCTTGAGCTGACAAAGTATTTATACGATTTGTTTCAATGACTTCAGTATCTGTTGTGACTGCGTAAGCGGCCACTAACTCTCCTGTACTTGTTCTCATGCATGAACCGTCTACATACAATGTCAGGTCTGGGTCTGATAATGGGACATCGGTTAAGTCTTGTCTGGGTTTTGTTGTTATCGTAATAACTTCAATACAGTCATGGGCTAGTGGGTCTGTTCCTATTACAGGTAGAAGTGTGGCAGGATTCAATGTGTTACAGCGTCTGATTTCTATATGTGGCTGAAACAATGTAAGCTCATATCCTGTAAGTCTGGCTATGGTCAAGTGTTGTGTTTGCGTTCTATTCACAAGAACCTCTACTGCGTGTGGTACTTGAACTGTCAATGGATGTCCCAACACTATAGCATCGCTTTGTCTGATTGCCAAAGCTGTCGCTGCCACTGATTTCAGGCATGCAGGCAAAGCCTGAGCTACGGGATCTAATGTACTAGAAAAATAAGCACATGGTTTGTGTGCTCCTGCTTGTTCCTGTGTGAGTACTGATAAGGCAGTACCTTCGCGTTCTGTAACAAAGAGTGTAAACTGTTTTCTGTAACATGGCGTTGCTAAAACGGGTGCTTGACATGAAGCTTTCTTTAAGCTTTCAAAAGCTTGTGCGTGTTCCTGAGTCCAAGGGAGAACAGTCGGTGTGGCTGCCTCCTGTGTGGTTAACTGAATGAGTGGTTTTGCTAGAAATGCGTACTGAGGGATCCACTGCCTGCAATATGACGTGAGGCCTATGAAAGCTCGTACTTCCTTTTGTGTCTTGGGTATTGGCATGTTAGCTATTAACTGAATGCGGTCGGGTGTAAGCTGCCTTCCCTCCTTGGACAGCGAGTGTCCAAGGTAAACAACTCGCTGGACACAGAATTGCAGCTTAGAAGGGGACACCTTGTGCCCCTTTTCGGCTAGGAATTGTAAAACTGTCAGCGATGCTTTTTCACATTCAGGTTCGCTTCTTGCGGTGATCAGCAGATCATCGACGTATTGAAGCAGAGCGGTGTTAACTGGCATGTGGATACTGTCAAGTTCTCGTTTCAGTGCTTGGCTATAGATGCTGGGGCTTTCTGTAAATCCTTGAGGTGCGCGTGAGAATTTAAAGCTACGCCCATTTAAACTGAATCCGAACAAATATTGACTTTCCGGATCTATCGGGACGCTGAAAAAGGCATTTTTGAGATCAATTACAGTAAAGAATGTTGCTTCGGAATCAATAGCTGTCAATAATGACGAGATATCTGGGACCACAGGGAATTGTGGCACAATGCATTTGTTTAACTCGCGCAGATCAATAACCAATCGATATACTGGCGGGGCTGTAGGATCTGTTCGTTTAAGAATCGGAATTATCGGTGAATTACATACATTGGAGTCTGTTTCTACAACTACTCCTTGGGCAATTAGCTCGTCAATGATTTGTAGTAAAGCCACTATAGCATCTGGTGGTAACTTGTATTGTCGCATTCGTGGTAGCACCACTCCTGCCTTGAGTGTGACTCGATATGGTGTAATATTCATGCAACCAACATCAGTAGGGCCTTGTGCCCATAGATGTGTAGGTAAAGTCTGTAGTCGGGGATCCATGTCTCTAGACACATAGTGACCTTTAAAATCACGTAAAAACAACCTTACTCCTTCCGGAGAACAACATATTATGGCTCCTAGGGCTTTCAGAGTTTTAATTCCTAACAGATTTTCTGGGCATGATTTAGTAAGTAATAAATCTGTAGTTCGTGTCAAAGGTCCTATCGTAAGTGGAAGAGGCTGTGATACTTCATTAACAATAGGTTTTCCTGAAAAACCAAGGGAGATATTCTGAGAGCCTGAGAGGGGTGCCCCTGGATCTTCACTACGTTTTATAGTTGTTCGACTTGCCCCTGTATCGAGTAAGAATTTTCTATCTTGACCTAATAATTCACTATGTACATAAGGTCCTTCTTGATCTACAGGAATCTCGATAAGGGGTAAGTCAACTTCCCTCTCTAGGCTAGTTCATGCGTAACGCTGATACTCAGGATATTCATACTGTGCAGTCTGATACATTTGTCGTGTTGTGGTCTGTGTGGCAGCAGCAGGCAACGGTGGTGCAGCTGGCACAAACTGTATTGGCTGTTGTGCGGCTGGCATGGCCTGGGCATGCTGCATAGCTCCTTGTTCATTCTGATCCTGTCTGAGTGGCCGTGGTCTTTCTTGTGTTTTACCTATGGCGATATTATGTTTTAAAACTGGACAATCGTGTACGTAATGACCTGGCTTCTTACAATAATTGCATGTCCCTTTTACCGGTCCTGCTGAATCGGAATGTGTCATACCCTTTTTATGTCCTTCAGCTGGTACTGTCTGGGCAACTAGCATTTTCATTTTTGTGTCTTTCATGCGTCTGTGTTCATGTTCCTGTTCCTCTTTAATTCTATTGTGATGGTACTGTAACATTTGTAACATTTGTGTTGGAGTGTTACCTTGCCAGGTACTCTCGAATTTTAATACTCTATTCTTTACCGGGGACAGAGCATTTTCTACTAATTTTGTTACAAACAGATGCGGGTATGATTCGCTACTTGCTTTTATGCCACTATTTATACCAAAACATTTTTCAAATCGGGCATAGTAATCACTAGTGTCTTCATCTTGCTTCTGTTTACAGGCTGAAATTGTACCCCAATCTTCCTTTTTCGTAGTTAATAAACGTGGCAGTACCTGTACTAGCAAACCTGGTAGTGCTTTAGTTTTATCCCCGAGTCCTGCTCCTGCAGTTCGGGCCTTTTCTTCCGCTTCTAACACTGACCATTCTATCTTTTGGTCTCCTACCTCCCACTCCTTTTCCTTGAGTTTCTCATAAATGCCAGCAGGCATCAACACCTTTAATATCGTCATAATGTCGGGATAGGTATACTCTCCCATGAGTAACATGTCTTTAATTTCTCGGTGAAAACCCGCTGGGTCTTTGTCATGACTAGGTACCACTTTCTTCATTTCTAACAGTTCTATTTTTGATATGGGCGTATATACAAATACGCGCCTAAACTCGTCGCCCTCGCCTTTTATTGGGTGTACTTCTCGTAAGGGATTCTGTCTATCCATGTGATACGTTGTTCTTTCCTTGCTGGGCAATGAGGTATGCTCTGAGCATATAAAAAGAATATACTGTTTTCTTGACATTAGAATTTCTTTAATTAATTCAGTACCTGGACCTCTCCATTTATTTGTAAGCAATTCAGTCAATATGTCAGGTAACAGACCAGGGTCCGAATGCTGACTCCGATATAGTATAATGAGTTGTTGAATCATATAAATCCCAGCCAACCTCTGTTCATCTGGGGTGAGATTCAAAAATGTGCGTACTACTGTAGCATCACTATATTTTCCGGGACTGTCCACCCAGTGGACAGCTGCCCTGGCTAAATCTTGTTCATCCATAGAATCGAGAAAATGATAACCCCTTCGTTCTCGGAGTAGTTTGTCAGCAGTTTGGAACGAATGCTCGTTAGACCTTATATTAATTATAGGTATTTGGAAATTCCTGTTATTGTCTGGACATATCGGACGTATTGAGTCAATATGACATCTAGTCTGATCCCTATGACAAGATCTTCCTCTACCTACATAGGCTATGGTGTCCAACTGTCCTGCGGGTGGTCCTGACCCTTCTTCCTCGCTTTGTTCGAACTCGTCTGTCTGTAATCTCTCTTCGTGTATCCGTTCTATTTCTTTACGGATCTTTCGGCACATGGCTATTATACAATTTTGCTTATCGTGTCTTCCTTCTGATATATTCTGGCTCCATTTTGTAAGAATATGCATTGCATCCGGGTCTACCCCCGGTCGGTCTTGATTTCTGATCACACAGTTTATGAGGAAACGTAGCAGTTCCCCTTGTATCTCTACTTTCTGGAATTCCATAGCTCTGTTAATACATTCTGGATCTCGCCCTGTTTGAACAAAATGATATATTTTATCTAGATGCGCGGTCATTCCTGGTAACTTCGCTAAATACTCTGCGGCTCGTCTGATACGTAATGATGCCAGGACCATTTCGTCCTCTTTACCGACCACCGGGTCATATCTACAATCTATAAGAAGTTCCTTAAGCGCACGTTCACTTACGAATTTGGGTGTACGTGAATGCGCTGACTCTTGAAAAACAAGTTTATTTATTCTAGGTGGCGTAAAAGTATTGCTAGCACCTCCCGTGGCTCCATCTGGGGCGTCGGGTGTGAAAGGATTCGTCGAACGTGACACAGCAACTATAGGTGTGGACACCACTGTAGAATCGACTGTGGAGACAGATGCGGAAACAGATGTGCTTGCCGAAGCTAGTGTCGGGACTTGCTGTTGCATAGGGACAGATACCTGATCCTGACGTTGAACCCCCCCGCCAGACGGTCTATGTGGTGCGGGGTTAGCATACTCGGGAGCTGCGTCGTCTAGATATGAGGAAAGAAAAACATCTTCTGCGGTTCTGGGATGTCCTTTAGGATGTACCTTAATTGGAAATAATGGGGGTGGCAAGTCTTTTGGCATCTCTGGAGCAGCCTTTGGTAATCCTTCGGCTAGAAGAGGATACATACCATTCATAAGGGCATTTCTTTGTCTATCTACTTGTTCCGATTTCACTCGGATACCTTCCTCAATTAATAGATTTTCTTGAACTTTATTTGAACTTTCTTTACTCTTCTCTTCCTGTCTACGTGCTTTTTCTGTACGTCTATGAGATTCTTTACGCCATAGCTCAACAGCGTCTTTCTGTGACTGTCTGACTTTTCTTTTCCATAATTCTTCCTCGACTTTCATGATGCACTCTGCATCCCAGGTTCCCGCTGCGGGCCACCTCTGACTTTCCGGCAATCCCTTGGTATAATCTACCCATAAATCAAGAAATAATATGGCATCTAAGCCATGCTTCTGATACATAAAGTGCCCTGGAGTATCCCTAGGAGGAATAGGGACGGCTTCTTCAAGTACCCCTTTCCTAGTAGTGATCTGTCTTAATTTCGAAAAAAAAAACGGCATATTGACAACTGATCCGATACTTAATTTTGAACACACTTAATACAAAAAGCACACTAATGAACAACCATTCATACCACAATATGCAAGACGTTTAACACATTTAACATTAAAACATTAAACCTTTAACTGAAACAACAATGATGATCGTCTGCATAACTAAATCACCATGCTTAATTCTTGACACTTACTAGATACTTCGGAATACTTGATATACTGCTAAACAGTACAGATACACTGCTAAAACAGTGCAGACCGGATTTGTGTACCCAAACCCGTCTTGACCGGCACAACCTATGTGCACGTCAGAAATGCCTCCCCAGAAATGGTACTCACCGGGTAGCTTCGGAAACGGAAGGCCTCAGTAACTTGAACTTGAACCGGACTGGACTCGACTCGACTCGTCGGGAACTGGGCTAGACTTCGAACTGGTGGGTCTCGATATACCTCGGATCTTGCTCTCTCAGCTAGGCTCTGGTCGGGATACTTCGCACTTCTCACCGCCTCGTCTGGGTGTTGATCGTAGTCTCAGTCGCCCCCGCTTGACCGGAGGGAGATACAGGAAAATCCTGCTGGTACGCGTAATTGTCCAACCAGCTGTGGCAGGAGACCGGGCCTACAACTCACCGCCGGCGCGTGAGATGAGAAAGTGTCCCTGTTCGGGCGCCATCATGTGGTAAATAAAAATTCCTTTACCGGGACTGAATTTGATACATAATCATAATAAAATAGCTCAGTAAAATGAGAGGCAGAATCCGTGATATTAGAGTTTCTGAATGGGCTTTATTCCAATAATCGATTATAATCGGATGCTTCAAGTTCCATCACCACGGGGTTCAGGAAGTGAAGTACATACTTTATTGACAAGAAGTAACTTTTATAGTACATACGTTATAATGAAGCAAATACAGTAGGCGTAATAATTGATAAGGAACTTGACGTGGTACCTGCGTAACCGAAAATGGGTGTTTACAAGGGGTAAAAAGACACATGATTGGTTATGATATCATGCATAGGTGGATCTATAAGATAATACTTGACATAGATGCGCGCGCAGCAGCATGACGTGTAATTGACGTGTAACTAGGGGGTGAAGGGAACTTGACATTAGCTCTACATGTGGAGACGAAAAGTCTGGGGGTCAGATCAACCTAATCCCAAATCATATCTAACATCCTATGTTTAAAGAACTATGTTATCCATAAAGAAGGACTCTCGGACAGAATCTATTCTATACTGACTGTGCGTGTGTGTACAAGCGTCTAAGTGTCTACACTGAATGCGAGAGGATGGGAATATTCCATGGTGACAGGGCTATGAATTACTTGCATGAGGGCAGAGAAAACCGGGCCTTTTGCTTGGTAACTGGAGGAATGTTTACTTAAGCTACTAGGCAGGAATGCATCGGCTGAGGGGGAAGCAGATAATTCGAAGGTGAAATACAGCTCTTGGCAGAGAATAGGCTGATGTCAGGCTTCGTGGGCCGCGCAGAGAATGAGACAGAGTTCATGGTCACAGATGCAGGCTCAGACTGGAGCTTTCAGAGGCAGAAGGCAAAAGGAGTTTGATGACAGAATCAGGGCCTACTTGCCTTGGACTGTAAAATGGCATAAGTGAACCATATGAAGCCGGTGGCCTCTCATATTTGGGAATGGAATATCCGACATATTCATGGCGGATCTGACAGAGGACATGTTGACGGTGGACACACATGTATTTGCGTCTTCATAACTGGAACTGGAGGGAACATACATGTACTTGTGACATGCACATAGAACCGTTGGGGTCCAAGATAGGGGACATAACTGACCAGGAAAATCCACATTTCCACATTACTGCTGCTGATGTGTGGGCGTATGTCACTCCTGTGTTGCGTCTGGCTGTTCTCTTGCACTGGGACACAGCCATTCCCATGGCGTGGCATGGGGAGGTTCTCAATCTCCGTGTGTAGCTGGGTATTGGAAGGAGTGCCACCTTGCATCCATACGTGTCCTGGCCATGTAGCACATACCTGACTCCCTATGTAGCATGTGTGTATTGCCAGATTAACATGTGCTCAGTACACATGAGTTGTTGTCGTAGTGCACTCACTCTTCCTTGTCACTTCCAAATTACTGCAGAGCGCCGCCTCTTGCCCGAAGAATTCCAGACTTGGCTGCCATGCAGGAGAATGACAGCATCCGGCTCTACCGCTTCACCCAACCGTTGATTCTGGAGTTGACGGCGAGACTGGCACCACACCTGCAACCGCTGCACAGGTATCCCACGGCACTGACACCCCAGCTGAAGGTAATGGCTGCCCTACATTTTCTTGCCACGGGTACCTTTCAAAATACCATAGCTCATGTTGGTGGCATGTCCCAGAGCATGTTCAGCGGTGTGCTGCATGATTTCTTAGAGGCCATGTTGATTCACCTGGATGACTTCATCAAGTTCCCAACCCCTGAACAGATGACTGAGGTCAAGCGTGGATTCTATGCCCTGGGAAGGATGCCCCATGTCATTGGGTCCATAGATGGGACACATGTAGCTTTGGTACCACCACACGCACGGGAGGTGGCGTACCGCAATAGGAAGCACTACCACTCCATCAATGTCCTTGTGGTGTGTCTGTCCAACATGGTGATTTCACATGTCTGTGCTCGTTTTCCAGGATCAGCACACGATGCCTACATCATGAGGCGTAGCGGGATGCCTGATATGATGATGCAGCTGCGCAACGAACGGGCATGTGTTGTTGGTGGGTACAGTCTGTCTGTCCTGTATTCTGTATGGCCTACCAGCACGACCGCTTCACCACTTCTAACGATGACCATGTGCTTCCCATGTAGGGGACGCTGGCTATCCCAACATGCCTTGGCTGCTGACACCTCTCCGCAACCCCATCACGCCGGCCCAGCTCCGCTACAACACCGCCCATGGCCAGACAAGGCGAGTGATAGAGAGGACGTTTGGCATGCTGAAGAGCCGATTCAGGTGCCTCCACAAGACCGGCGGCGCACTCCCATATGCCCCGGCGAAGGTCTGCAAGATCTTCATGGTCTGCTGCATGCTGCACAACATGGCAGTTGAAAGAGCTGTGCCACTCATCCTGAATCAACATGACGAGGACCATCCACCCGTGGAGGACGAAGGGCTTGGCAATGGGGCTAGTGATGTGGAGGATGTGGAGCCGCAAGAGGACATCCGGACTCGGCTCATACGCGACTTCTTTGCTTAGTGGTGAGTACCAGTGTCTGAGTGTGCACGCATTGGTCCCCGTGTGGCATGCGTTGTGATGTGTGTATCCACCTGCATGTATGGCACGTGAGTCAGAGGTGTGTGTGGGTGTGTCACTGGAGTGATGGTGGCAGTGATGGTAGTATTTCCCCAGTCATAATTGTGACCTAGCATGTTGTCATCCATACATGTGTCGAGTAAATGCACATGCAAGTGGCTGTGCTTTTTGTGGCTGACTTCTTGTGTGTCTCTCTTCCCCAGGTACCTGCGCATGCCGTCTGCTGGTTGCATTGTTGTGGCACTGCTATTCGTCAAGGACATGACATCGTGGGCTGACTCAGCGTTACAGGCACGGACACGTTTGGAAGTCTCCATGGGGTAAGGGATGCATCTGGGGTGTATTGGGTGTGGCAGTTGTTCACGATGTATGCACACTGCCCCTGTCGATGTGTTGTTCCTCTGCAGCCATGTTGCATCCCCATGGGACACGACATGCAGCTGTGTACACCTGAATAGATGGTCTGCCTGGTTGACAGGCATCAGTGATGGGATAGGGGATAGTGATGATGGCATCAATGTGTGTGACACTGCCCTCGGCCACATACGGTTAGCATTGGCTTGACATGGTGTGGGACTTCGACATCAGCGGATCTATGGTGTATGGCAGGCGCTCCGTGTGCAGCTGTGGGTATTTAGCTGTTAGCCGACGCTTGTGTGCCAGTTCCATGGCAAACACGCATGTGTGCTGCTGAAGGGGGGTGCCAGTGTTGGACCCACATGTTACTCAACATGATGTGTTCATGTGTACTTTGAGTTGCCTCTGCGATCCCAAATACATGACTAATAAAGCTGTGCCTATGCCTCCAAGGTGCCTCTTCTCAGTCAATGCTGGTGTGTTGCCACGGTGCATCCTGCATGTCTGGCATGGTATTCCCTGATTGTGGCTATGTGTCAATGTGTCGAGTTGCAAGATGCAAGCTGTGTGTGTGGGCTGAGACTGTGTATTGGGCATGATGTCCATGACTGTGTGGGTATTGTGACATGTGCCATCCCCATGCATCCAACGTTGGCCAGGCCCCCATTCTCTGCATCCACCGGACTCAAGCTTGCAGGACATGGTTCTGCCACCTGTCTACACATACCTGGGTGCCCCCCAGGACACTGGACTGGATCCCTGTCCTCTGCGCATGACTGTTTCTGTACAGCATGGTTGTTCGGCGACCCCCTCAGCTGGTTGGGCCCATCACGGGTGTGTATGGTGTTCCATGTCTGTCTTGCCTAATACACTGTGACCCATGTGTCCTGTGCCAGACTCAGGCCCCAGGGTGTGGATGGTTGAAGACAATAGATGACTCAGGCATGTTTAGACTTTACAAGACACATGTTAGGTAATTATGCAACCAGCAGGCATCTACTGTTCATAATGTGATTTATTATGGGGGGGGGGAGCAAAGTGAGGGTATTTCCGGGATTTTGGAATCCAAAGTTCAGTAGGGGAGTTGGTGTCCTAGCCATTGGAAATCCTCAGAGTCCATGCCACAGTCTTTGTCAACATTGGTCAGCCAGTGACCAGCAGGGCCATGTGGCAGAGAATGTCTCTTGATGCTGTGATGCTGTTGCTCCAGTGGGCCAGGTGCCAGGCCAGGTTTCCTGGGAGATGGTGATGTAGCGCCGACCCTCACGGTCCTTTCCGTGGACGACCCGGCCTCCTGCGGGGAACCTCAGCAGCAGGCCGTGACGACGTCTGGGATGCTCCGTCGGATGTTTCCTCCTCCTCCTCCTGAGGGTGGTGATGTTCTCCGCCTTCTGGCACAGGGAGGGTCGGCCATGATGTCGGCCATCCGACGGAGTGTAGCTTGAATCCCCTGGAATGCCATCACTTGCTCAGCCTGTCTGTCCTCCATCCTCCATTGGTGTTGCAGTAGACAGGCATGTAGCTCCGCATGTTGCTGGGCCTGCTGGGCCTTGATCCCCTCGAGTACGGACACAACCTGGGCCATGCCCGTGGTGTCCTGCCGGTATGAGTCCAGGATGTTACGGACATGGGAAAATACCGGATCCCCAGCCAACTGGTCAGGCTCGCGCCTCTGCCGTCCTCCAATCCCACCACCCCTGCCCACTTGCACCTGGCCTGCCCTTGTGGGCACATCGGGTCTCCGGGACCCCTGAGGGGTGGCATTGGCGTTGTCGCCTGCCTCCTCCTGGGTGCCCGGGACACCGTGTCCCTCCTGGCGAGCCTGGCTGCATTGTGGTGTTGGGGCAGGGAACCTGGGTGTCTCCTGGGATGTGGCAGGAGTGGGGGTGGTGGTTGGCACAGTTGTACCTGACGCAGGTGCTGCAGGTGGTTGGACACCAGAGGGGCCAGGTCGGTCGGGGTCGTCCACAGAGTGGTGAGAGTGGTCGCTGCCGGTGGGATCGGGCTCCTGCAGATCCAGGTCCTGTGAGTGTTCCCCCCCAGTGTTGGGGGGTGCACCACGACGTTGACCTGTGTGTGAGAGAGACAATGTTAATTTTGGTCCATGCAACATCCATGTTTCATCAGTTTCAAAGTTGGCACATTTCCTCTTGGAATTAGGATCTGTCTTGCATTCCACTCACAGTGCACTTGTGCATGGGTGTGTCCCTTGGGCACCACTTTGGCCCCTTTAACTATGTGTGGCACAGTCTTACTTGCTGCGTCAAATGTGACTGCAGTCAGCAGTGGAGTGGGCAGGTGTGGCGAGCCATGCATTGGCGCCTTCCGTGTAACACTGTGCATGTGCACATGGAGTGGATCCACACACTTATATGATCCAGGTAGCTGTCCTTGTGCTCGTGAACAGGTTGTGACATGGCCCTGTGTTGTGCCATGGTGAAGAGGGGGGGTTCTGGCACTGGCCACCCTTGTCTACATGCACGCAGTCTACCTGCTGACGAGCAGACATTCGCACACGCCAAACGGCTGTTTTGCTCTCCCTGTGTCTCGCTCCCTCTCTGTCCCCCTCTCCCTCCCTCTCTGTCCCCCTCTCCCTCCCTCTGTGTCCCCCTCTCCCTCCCTCTGTGTCCCCCTCTCCCTCCCTCCATGTGTCACCCTCTGTCACCTCAGCCCAGCTTCCTGGGCACACACTGTTAGCAGATCTTTGAGTGGCCCTTGGCTTGTTGATGTGAGTTTGTTTCTGATCTCCAGGCACCCATTGGGTGTGATGTGTGTCTGTGCACTGCTGCTGTGGTGGTGTGTGCTGCCACTCTTTCACAATGTTGCCTGTTCATTAGCTGCTGTCATGTGCAAAACAGTGCCTTCACCCCCATGTGTTGATGCAAGGTGTCCGCCATTTGCTGGCAAGTCATTCCTGTGTTGGGACACACTGTTTGTCTGGCTGTGACCTAGGCCATATGGGCAGAGTGCATTGTTGTCTGCTTCGGAGTTGCACTATGTGATTATTGGGGCCCAGCCTCCCGCCATCCGGGTTACCGTGTCATGTGTTGTTGTCTTCTGTGGCCTGTGACTTGACATTGTCCAGCTGGGTGCATGGGGCATGGTGGCAGCAGTGGCATGTGCGTGTTCATGGAGTGTGGTTGAGTCATGCGATAGCTTGTGGTGGTTGCGTGCCTGTTTGTGGGTTTGGTTGTGGATGCCGTTCCCCCCATGTGAGGTGCGTTGTTTGTGTACTCACCCGGGTCGCGGAGTCCTTCTAATCCTTCGACTGCCTCCACCGGCAGTATGGCCATCACCCTCTCCTCCCAGGGATGGTATTGTACGGGTCTGCGGGAGGGCCCTCCTCCGGTGGCGTTGGCCTGGTCGTGTTCCTCCTGCCTCTTGGCTCTGACCCTCCTCCGCAGATCGTACCACCTGTTCTGGCATTCCTGCCTGGTCCTTCTGGTGTCCGCAACAGCATTCACAGCATCGACGATGGTCTGCCACATGGCTGTTTTTGCTGCCAGGCTGGTGTTTCTGACCAATGTTCCAAAGATCTGTGGCTCGACTCTGAGGATTTGATCAACAAGGACCTCCAACTCTCGGTTACTGAACTTTGGATTCTTGGTAGTGGGCATGGTGAGGGGTGTGGGTGTGGATGGTGGGGGGTGTGTGTGGATGTTGGGGGGGTGTGGATGGTTGTGGGTGTGTGTGTGTGTGAATGTGATGAGGGTGTGTCTGTGAAGGTGGTTGTGTGAAGGTGTACAAGTGTAAGGTGTGGTGTAGCTTGTAGCATGGTTCTGTGGTGTCTGGCAGCAGTGAGTCTGTTGCAAAGGCTCATGGTTTGTGTGTGTGGGCCCTTTTTATTGGTCCATGGGTGGGTGTGGCAGTGTTTGAAGTTTGGGTGGGTGTGTTATAAGTAGTGGTGGTGTTTTGGGCCTCTGTTTGTCTTTGGCAGTTGCAGGTCAGTGAAGGTGTTTTTTTAGTGTTTGTTGGCCATGTTTAGTGGCTTTGTGCCATTCGTATGGTGTATTATTGTGTTGTTTAGTTTTGGCCTGGTTGCGTACGTGCGTTTTGAGCGTGTGTACGGTGTGTACATGGGCCATTTGGTTGTACGGTGCTGTCCTTGTGTGTGGGTTGGTACGACTCGTACATGCGGTTGTGATGTTGGGGCCTGGGTTGCGCTCCGTACTTAGGAGGTTGTGTTGGGGGTAGGACCGGAACGTACTGGGGTGTAGGTACACGATGGTTCGACCCGTACAGGGGTGGGGGTAGGACTCGAACGTACTGGGGTGTACATAGACGGTGGTACGACTCGTACAGGGGTGGGGGTAGGACTCGAACGTCCTGGGGTGTAGGTACACGATGGTACGACACGTACAGGGGTGGGGGTAGGACTCGAACGTACTGGGGTGTAGGTACACGATGGTACGACACGTACAGGGGTGGGGGTACGACTCGAACGTACTGGGGTGTACATAGACGGTGGTACGACTCGTACAGAGGTGGCGGTAGGACTCGAACGTACTGGGGTGTCGGTACACGGGGGTGTGAGACGTACAGGGGTGGGGGTAAAACTCAAACGTCCTGGGGTGTAGGTACACGATGGTACGACCCGTACAGGGGTGGGGGTAGGACTCGAACGTACTGGGGTGTAGGTTCACGGGGGTGTGAGACGTACAGGGGTGGGGGTAGGACTCGAACGTACTGGGGTGTAGGTACACAATGGTACGACCCGTACAGGGGTGGGGGTACGACTCGAACGTACTGAGGTGTACATAGACGGTGGTACGACTCGTACAGAGGTGGGGGTACGACTCGAACGTACTGGGGTGTACATAGACGGTGGTACGACTCGTACAGAGATGGGGGTAGGACTCGAACGTACTGGGGTGTAGGTACACGGGGGTGTGAGACGTACAGGGGTGGGGGTAGGACTCGAACGTACTGGGGTGTAGGTACACGATGGTACGACCCGTACAGGGGTGGGGGTACGACTCGAACGTACTGGGGTGTACATAGACGGTGGTACGACTCGTACAGAGGTGGGGGTAGGACTCGAACGTACTGGGGTGTAGGTACACGGGGGTGTGAGACGTACAGGGGTGGGGGTAGGACTCGAACGTCCTGGGGTGTAGGTACACAATGGTACGACACGTACAGGGGTGGGGGTAGGACTCGAACGTCCTGGGGTGTAGGTACACGATGGTACGACTCGTACAGGGGTGGGGATAGGACTCGAACGTACTGGGGTGTAGGTACACGGGGGTGTGAGACGTACAGGGGTGGGGGTAGGACTCGATCGTACTGGGGTGTAGGTACACGATGGTACGACACGTACAGGGGTGGGGGTAGGACTCGAACGTCCTGGGGTGTAGGTACACGATGGTACGACTCGTACAGGGGTGGGGGTAGGACTCGAACGTACTGGGGTGTAGGTACATGGGGGTGTGAGACGTACAGGGGTGGGGGTGGGACTCGATCGTACTGGGGTGTAGGTACACAATGGTACGACACGTACAGGGGTGGGGGTAGGACTCGAACGTCCTGGGGTGTAGGTACACAATGGTACGACACGTACAGGGGTGGGGGTAGGACTCAAACGTCCTGGGGTGTAGGTACACGAAGGTATGACTCGTACAGGGGTGGGGGTAGGACTCGAACGTACTGGGGTGTAGGTACATGATGGTACGACACGTACAGGGGTGGGGGTACGACTCGAACGTACTGGGGTGTAGGTACACGGGGGTGTGAGACGTACAGGGGTGGGGGTAGGACTCGATCGTACTGGGGTGTAGGTACACGATGGTACGACACGTACAGGGGTGGGGGTAGGACTCGAACGTCCTGGGGTGTAGGTACACGATGGTACGACACGTACAGGGGTGGGGGTACGACTCGGACGTACTGGGGTGTACATAGACGGTGGTACGACTCGTACAGGGGTGGGGGTAGGACTCGAACGTCCTGGGGTGTAGGTACACGATGGTACGACACGTACAGGGGTGGGGGTACGACTCGAACATACTCGGGTGTAGGTACACGGGGGTATGACACGTACAGGGGTGGGGGTACGACTCGAACGTACTGGGGTGTGGGTACACGGTGGTACGACACGTACAGGGGTGGGGGTACGACTCGAACGTACTGGGGTGTACATAGACGGTGGTATGACTCGTACAGGGGTGGGGGTAGGACTCGAACGTACTGGGGTGTACATAGACGGTGGTACGGCTCGTACAGAGGTGGGGGTAGGACTCGAACGTACTGGGGTGTGGGTACACGGGGGTGTGACACGTACAGGGGTGGGGGGTAGGACTCGAACGTACTGGGGTGTACATGGACGGGGGGGGTACGTGTCGGACGTACGGGGGCTGGGGGGAGTGTTGGGCGCGTATGCGGGCACATGTCTCCATGGTTGCTATAGGAGTTCGGTGCGGACGGTGTTTTTTCCATACGGTTGTAACCTCGGACGCACGGGATGGATCGTGATTCCTCGGTCGGACTTGACTTTTCACGTATGTACGGTAAATCGTCCGAGGACGTGTCGGACACATTTTCCGACCCGAGGACGTGTGGGGAATGATTCCCAATGCGGTTCGTATGGACTTTTTCCCATGCGAATCGTGATTGCCAGTTCGTACGGCACTTGTACGATTCGTACGGTAAAAAGACCGGATACGAGTCGCACGGGGGAATTTTTTACCGGATCGTAATTGGCACCTTATACGTACGAATCTGAAAACTGAAGTCCGAGCGCGCAAGTATGATTTGTACCGTCCGTCCGATTGTACAACCGTATGGTAAAAAGACCGTCCAGAGCGAACTCCTATAGCAACCATGGAGACGTCCAAACAGGTGCCCGGTACGCGCCGAACACCCCCCCAGCCCCCCGTATGTACACGCCGTCCCCCCCAGCCCCACGGAGGGATGTGCCGTACCCCCAGCCCCCCCGCGGATGGACGCGCCGTACCACCAGCCCCACGCGGATGGACGCGCCGTACCCCCAGCCCCCCCACGGATGGATGCACCGTACGCCCCCACCCCCCCCGTGTGTACGGTGCGGACCCCCACCCGTGTATGTACAGCGCGTACCTCCACCCCATGTGTACAGTGCAGACCCCCACCCATGTATGTACAGCGCGTACCCCCACCCCCGTGTGTACAGTGCGGACCTCCACCATGTATGTACGACGCGGACCCCCACCCGTGTATGTACGTGCCGTACTTACATGGGTGGGGGTCCGTGCCGTACATATACGGGTTGGGGGTCTGCACCGTACACACGGGGGTGGGGGTACGTGCCGTACATACACGGGTGGGGGTACGCGCCGTACATACACGGGTGGGGGTCCGCACCATACACACGGGGGTGGGGGTACGCGTCGTACATACACGGGTGGGGGTACACGCCGTACATACACGGGTCGGGGTCCGCGCTGTACATACACGGGTGGGGGTCTGCACTGTACACACGGGGCTGGGGGTAAGCGCCGTACATACACGGGTGGGGGTACGTGCCGTACATACACGGGTGGGGGTCCGCACGTACACACGGGGGTGGGGGTACGCGCCGTACATACATGGGTGGGGGTCCGTGCCATACATACACGGGTGGGGGTCTGCACCGTACACACGGGGGTGGGGGTACGTGCCGTACATACACGGGTGGGGGTCCGTGCCGTACATACACGGGTGGGGGTCCGCACCATACACACGGGGGTGGGGGTACGCGCCATACATACACGGGTGGGGGTAAGCACCGTACATACACGGGTGGGGGTACACGCCGTACATACACGGGTGGGGGTCCGCACCGTACACACGGGGGTGGGGGTACGTGCCGTACATACATGGGTGGGGGTCCGCGCCGTACATACACGGGTGGGGGTCCGCACCGTACACCCGGGGTGGGGGTACGCACCGTACATACACGGGAGGGGGTATGCACCGTACATACACGGGTGGGGGTCTGCACCATACACAAGGGGGTGGGGGTACGCGCCGTACATACACGGGTGGGGGTACACGCCGTACATACACGGGTGGGGGTCCGCGCCATACATACATGGGTGGGGGTCCGCACCATACACACGGGGGTGGGGGTACACGCCGTACATACATGGGTGGGGGTCCGCACTGTACACATGGGGGTGGGGGTACGTGCCATACATACACGGGTGGGGGTACACGCCGTACATACATGGGAGGGGGTCCGCACCGTACACACGGGGGGGCTGGGGGGACGGCGCGTACATCCGCGGGGCTGGGGGGGGACGGCGTGTACATACGGGGGCTGGGGGGGATGGCGTGTACATACGGGGGGCTGGGGGGGATGGCGCGTACCGGGCCCCCTATTCCGCTCGCATCGCGACGTACTTCGCTTTTCCGGCACTTTTTGGGTGCCGTAAAAATATTGCCGTCCGGACTGCTGTCGGTACGAATCGTACTTGCTGGGATGTAAAAACATGCCTAACTCCGTCCGGATGTCACGTCCGCGGTGTCCCGGATTACATTCGTATGTATTTTGATGTCGGTCGGTGGTTTTCCGACTCGTACGGAAACACCATTTCGTACTTGCAAGTTTGTATGGTGTTTTTACCGGGTACGAGTCGGACAGAGAAAACGCTCCGACCGACGGTTCGTACCCGGTTTTTCCAGGATCGGAATCGGCCCCTATATTTTTTCAAACAGTATTAATGACTTCGATATTTTAGAAAATGATATTTCTTGCCTTAAACTCGATATTCTTGACTACGATATGCTTGTAGTCGATATTTATGTCTCTCGATATTTTGCACTCAATATTAGTGCAAGTCGACATTTCCAACTCGATATTCTTACTCTTTACCGAATGTTGTATTCACATCGTAACAATATTAAGTATCCAGCAATGTATTTCTGCACTACTTGTACTTTTACGTAATTCTTTTACGGTATGCTCACCACCCCATGTTTTAACTTTAATTGTTTTTATGAAATTGATACACTTTGATCCGTCAGTTAAATTCTTTTGTATAATGAAATAGTGCACTGTATGTGTTGATGAATCCATTGTACTGTATTTCTTTGCACTTTGATGTTTGTAATGACCAAATAAAGTTTCTTACTGACTGACAACGGCAATACTTTCCAAAGAGCTGAAAGTTTCATCGTGTAGCAGGGTTTTAACACAGGCTGTCCTTTTACTGGTGTAGGTTGTAGTAGAACGGCGAACACAATCAAGGGGCCGATTCCGATCCTGTATTTTTTTTTTCCGTACGACTTGTATCCGTAAATTTTTCCGTACGAATCGTACAAGTCCCGCCCGACCCATGAAGTACGATTCGTATGGGAAAAATACATACAGATCTGCCCTATCCATAAAAATCAGATCGGGAAAAGTTGTACGAGACGGACCCGGACACTTTTCCGTACGAGTCCTAAAAATACAGTCCGACCGTACAAGTACGATCCGGACCGGCTTTCCAATTTACGAATTGTACGGAAAACGTCCCGTACACGGGGAATGACTTGTACATACGCAATGTCGGTGTACGCACCGTACATACGCAATGTTGTATGCACCAATGTTGTTGTACGCACCGTACATATGCAATGTTGTTGTATGCACCAATGTTGTTGTATGCAACGTACATACGCAATGTTGTACGCACTAATGTTGTTGTACGCACCGTACATACGTAATGTCGGTGTACACACCGTACATACGCAATGCCGGTGTACGCACCGTACATACGCAATGTTGTTGTACGCACTAATGATGTTGTACGCACCGTACATACGCAATGTTGTACGCACCAATGTTGTACACCCCTGGCAAACATCGCACGCAAACACGGACTCAACCTCATCTCCTACGCAGATGACACCCAACTCATCCTCTCCCTCACCAACGACCCTTCCTCTGCTAGAACCAGACTACACGAAGGAATGAAGGAAGTAGCGGACTGGATGACGGACATCCGGCTTAAACTCAACAGCGACAAGACGGAAGTCCTCATCCTAGGCCCTACTCCCACCGCTTGGGACGACTCCTGGTGGCCCCCCGCCCTAGGCAGCACTCCCCAACCCACCGACCATGCCCGCAGCCTGGGCTTCATCCTGGACTCCTCCCTCTCCATGACCAGACAAGTCAACGCAGTCACATCGGCATGCTTCAACACCCTTCGCATGCTCCGCAAGATCTTCCACTGGATGCCCAACGACACAAGGAAGACCGTCACCCACGCCCTCGTCACCAGCCGCCTGGACTACGGCAACACCCTCTACGCCGGCACCACGATCAAACTACAGAAGAAATTCCAACGAATCCAGAACGCCACCGCACGCCTCATCCTGGACGTCCCGAGCCACCACCACATCTCCGGACACCTGGAAAAGCTTCACTGGCTCCCAGTCAGCAAGAGGATCACGTTCAGACTCCTCACCCACGCACACAAAGCCCTTCACAACCAAGGACCCAAACTCATCAACCAACGCGTCTCCTTCTACATACCCACCCGCACCCTGCGATCGACCGGACAAGCCCTGGCAGCCTTCCCCCGCATCCGCAAAGCCACCGCCGGAGGCAAATCTTTTTCCTACCTCGCAGGGAAGACCTGGAACTCTCTCCCCAGCCATCTCCGCTTAACACAGGACCACCTCTCCTTCAGAAGGCAGCTCAAGACCTGGCTGTACGAGCAATAACCCCCACCCCCCCAGCGCCTTGAGACCCTTACGGGTGAGTAGCGCGCTTTATAAATGCCAATGATTGATTGATACGCATTGTTGTTGTACACACCGTACATACGCAATGTCGGTGTACGCACCGTACATAAAGCAATGTCGGTGTACGCACCATACATACCCAAAGCATGGGGGTGTGTGCCTGTACGACTTGAACCCCTGTACCGTACTGAACCACGGACACTGTAAAACAGCACAAGGACGGTCTATTCGACTCGCACAACACCACAAAACACGTCTACAGTGCACAAAAAATGGAAATGACTGACCTGGCCACATCCAAACAGGCAAACAGAGGGGCAAACTCACAACCACCCCTTATAACACACCCACCAAAAATTCAAACTGAGACCCACCCACAAATGGACCAATAAAAAGGGCCCACACACACAAACCATGAGCCTTTGCAACAGACTCACTGCAGCTAGAGAGCACACACCAACAACTGCACCCATCCACCTTAACATATACACCTTCACACAACCTCCTTCACACATACCCCCTCTTCACATTCAGACCCACACCTTCACATTCAGACCCACACACCCACAACCATCCACACCCTCACCCCACACCATGCCCACAAACAAGAATCCAAAGTTCACAAGGGAGGAGCTGGAGATCCTTGTCAATGAAGTCATCAGAGTCAAGCCACAGCTGTTTGGAACATTGGTCAAACAGACCAGCATAGCTGAAAAATCACACCTGTGGCAGAGGATTGTCGATAGGGTGAATGCTGTTGTACCCATCAGAAGGACCAGGACTGAATGCCAAGCCAGGTGGTACTATCTGCGGAGGTCGGTCAAGCGAAAAATGAATGACGACTACGCCCAGAGCAACATCACTGGAGGTGGTGGGCCCCGCAGACCAGTACATTTCCATCCCTGGGAGGACAAGGTGATGGCCCTGCTTCCGCAGGTGAGAGTACATGGACTTCAGGGAGTTCCAGAGCCTGGTGAGTACACAAACAACTTATGTAACATGGGGGTAATGGCATCCGCACCCCAACTACACTAAATTCATGCAACTACCCCCAAGCCCTCACCGGCCAGAACCACAGTCAAAAATAACGCTAATGCCACTAACATGTGTATGCCCCATTCAGAAAGCAATGCCATGCTATGTCCCATGCTACACGAAGCACTAACCCAAGAATGGATGTCCGGTATGCTGGGAGGGTGGGTGTCACAAAACGCATTGTTGATCTCCAAATCAGACAAAATTGCCCTCATCCCATATGGCCCAGGTACATACCCATGCACCATGCGCATTGCACAGGGATTGGGAAAGTACTGACAAGATAGCTGACACTTGGCCCGGGTGTAGGCAGCACAAGGCCCTCCTGTGACCAGTGCAAACACAAACACCAAGACAACAAGGTCAGATATCTAGGACAGGAACTCACACTCACTGTTATGGCAGCATGCTCCATGGAGGGATCACCTGGGAGCCCCAGTGCAAAATCACACTACACCCACCAGCAGGCCCTGTCACACACACCCCTTACACAAGCAGACACCCCCCCCCGGGACAGGCAATGGATTCACTCATTGTCACAATGGACATGTCCCACAACAAGACCAATACATAGCTGAAGAAGCATCCAAGGCAAAAATCTACATGTCAATGTCTCAGGAGAACATATCAATCTGTCCCCCACAACATACCCATCCACAAGTGAACATTGAGGAGAATGCTAGGCACATACAACTACCTGGAGGAACAGTGCCAACTTGAATGTGTATGAAACATGGATGTTGCATGAAACAGCATTAACATTGTCTGTCTCTCACACACAGGGCAACGTGATGAATCTCCCCTTAACAATGGGGGTGAAGAATCACAGTCCCAGGCTTGGGAGGAATCTGATCTCACCGGCAGTGATGCCTCTCAACACTCCTCGGATGACCCCAACCAACCTGGACCCTCTGCTGTCCAAGCCCCTGCAGCACCTGGTTCAGGAACATCTGTACCAACCACCACCCCCATTCCTGCCACATCCCAGGAGTCACCGAGGAGCCCTGCCCGCAGTGAACAACTGAGCCAGTCTGACCAGGAGGGACAAGGTGCACCGGGCACCAAGGAGGAGGCAGACAACACCGCCACTGCCAACCCTCAGGGGTCCCATAGACCCGATGTGCCCACAACGGCAGGCCAGTCTCGTGTGGGCAGGGGTGGTGGGAGTGTAGGCAGGCGGAGGCGAGAACCTGACCAGCCAGCTGATGGGACCGGTATGTCACACATAGACAACATCATGGACGCATACCGGTGTGCCACGAGGGAGTTCAGCCAGGTAGTCGGGACCCTCACAGAGATAAAGGGGACCATCACAGAGATGAAGAACCAGCAGGCCGAGCAACACGCCAGTCAACAAGAACACCAAGGACGGATGGAGGCAAGACTGGTTGAGCTCCTGGCGGTGCAAAGGGACATAAGCCATTCACTCCGTCGGATCGCCGACAACATGGGCAACCCTCCCTGTGCCACCAGGCGAAGACCACCACCAGCCACAGGGAAGGAGGAGGAGGAGGATTCGTCCGACGGAGCGTCCCAAGCATCGTCAAGCCCTGCATCTGAGGGTCCCCCGAGGAAGGTGGGTCGTCCACGGAAAAGACTGTGAGAGGCAGCAGCACATCCACATCTCTCAGGTCACCTGGCCTGGCACCTGGCCTTCATGTGCGACAGCATCCCCTCATTGACTGACATCATCTGCCACATGGACTTGCTGGTCACAGTCTGACCAATGATGCCAAACACTGTGGTCTGGACTCTGCTGACTTCAAATGCCAAGGATCCCATCTCCCCCTGTGAACTTTGGATTCCATGGTCCCTGTATTGCACCTTTTTCTGTGCACAAATCACGCCCCAGACCTATAATAAAAATAATTATTAAATGAAATTTTATGTTGCAGTCATTTAGCATGAGTCCACAACATATGTGTGGGGATATGTCAAAGTATGCCTGAGTGTGGAATTAACTCCAGCCATCCATACACTTGGATCTAAGTCCGGTCGAGGACACACATGGGTCACAATGTATCATCAAATACAGACATGGAGCCCAATACTCACCCGTGATGGCCTCAAGCTGCTGAGGGGGGGCTTGCAATACTGCTCAGACAGACCAATTTGGAAGAGAATAATGGAGGTGTAGAGGTCATGGGTCATGTGGAGGTGCCCGGGGAGGGAGTCCCAGGTCTGTTTGGTGAGGTGGGAGAACTATCTCCTGCATGCAGTTTTTCTGTGGATGTGATGAATGATGGCCAGGGCAAGGTGGGCTGCACGTAGTTGGGCCAACGGGGTGTTAGATGACAGACGTCCAAGGTAGGTTTTGGGTCTGGGGTTGTGGACTGCCTCCTGAGAATGGTTGAGGAGTCTGAAGGTGATCCTGCAGCAGACAGTGAACCATTGTAGCTATCTCAGGTGGACGGTGATATGGCTGGGGCGAGGGATGTTGAAGATGAGGTGTGCAGATGCACTCTGGATGTGGACAAGTTCTCCTGCAGTTTTACTGTTGTTCTCTGTAGAGGGCGGTGCTGTAGTTGACCCGGCTGGTGTTGTGGACCTGGGGGACGGTCTGTCTTGCCTTGGAGTGGCTCTATCTGTGGATCATTTGCAGCATGCGGAGGGTGTTTCAGCATGAGGTACAGATGGTGGTGAGTTGCATGGTAATTGTGAGCGATGAGTCCATGATGAACACCGGCTTGCGTGCTTGGCCACTGGGTGCTGGTGCGGTGCCCAGGCCGGTGGGACACAAGGAGTTGACCCAGCCGTAAGGGGACAATCCTCAGATGATGACCTCAGTCCTGTCCAAGTCCAGCCTCAGGTGGCTGATGTTCAGCCATTCGTCAATGGATCTCATGCCTTCTTGAAGGTTGGATCTGGCAATGGCTGGGTCTTTGGTGAGGTTGAGGAGCAGCTGGGTGTCAATGGCATACGAGATGATGATGAGGTCGTGTGCGCATGTGATGGTGGTGAGGGGGGTCATGGAGACATTGAAGATCGTCACGCTGAGAGATGAGCCCTAGGGCATGGGCCAGATGACCCCAGTGTACTACATGCTGCATGGTGGAGGCCGACTCCCTGGGCCTTGCTGGTGAGCTACTTGTTGCTTTAATCCTGGGCCCTCCTCTGGATACCAGTGTTGGAGATGTGTGAGCAGACAGTGTGGTAGCACATGGTGTAGAATGCCGTTGACAGGTCAAGGGGGTTGGTCTCACCATTGTTGAGCAGGGCAAAGTTGTCATTGGTGGTGCCAATGATGACGGTTGCAGTGGTGTGATTACTGTGGAAGATGGTCTTGTGCCATTTTCCTGGAGCTGTTTGCGTGGAGGAAGTTTGTCAGTTGCTCGTTGAGTGTCTTCCTGATGACATTTGCTGGGTGGGGAAGCAGGGTGATGTTCCAGTAGATCCTGCGTTACTGCCGTCCGTTGTTTAAGAAGGGCATGGGTCTCTGCATGCCTCCAGCTCCCATGGAATGTCGCAAACTCAAAGGAGACATACATGAGGCACTGCACAAGGGTTTCAAGGATGGGGAATGATGTGGTTGAGATTTTGTGTGGGAAGGGGCCTGATGGAGAGCCAGAGTGGATGGTGCACATGAGCCAGGTGGTGTATTTGCTGTTGACGGGAGTCCAGAACCTGAGGGGGGTTTGTCCTGCGGATAATAGCGCTGTCTGCCTTTGTGTGCCAAGGCTGTCGTGTATGGCCATGAGCTTGCAGTGGTAGAAAGTTGCAAGGGATTAGATCTGCCTTGCAAGGGTGGAGTGTCTTTTGGATGGAGATCTGCTGTCAGTTCACTCACAATGCTGATGAGCTCCTTGATGTTGTGTGTCTTGGTGCCTCGGCACTATCTGAAGGATCTCAACTTGTCCTTGCTGATGATATGGTGATGGCTGTGTGTGGCGTTTTCCAGGGCTGTAAGGTAACTGATGGTTCTTTGTGTTGCAAGGTTTGCACAAGAGTCCGCCTAGATCTGTATGAGTCCAGTAGGTCTGCCTTGTCCCAGGTGGCTTAAATGTTGTTGTGCTTCACAGGAAAGTCCGTCAATGTGGCAAGATTGTTGGATCAGTTGCTGATCCAGTGTGTGAGGTTGCAGGGTGTGGCGGTGGTGTTGTTTTGAGTGTCCCACACAGCTTGTCTGTGGTGACTAACATCAAGCATCTTTGGGAGATCGGTAGCGGGGTGTGGGGCAGTGTGTTGCTTGTCGGAGACGTGGATGCAAATGTTGATGGACCAATGATGGATGGTGGAGTGGTTCTCCTCCAGCAAAAAGTTACTGGCCCCCAGCCACATGTAGCCTGTGGAGGTGAGGGCGTCCGTGCAGATGTACGTGTTGATGGCTTTGCGGAATTGTGGATGTAGGCCTGGAGATCTGTGGATGAGTGCTAATCTGAGGGTTGCCAGGGGGTTGGTGCAAAACCGGATTTGTGACTCTGAGGGTGTACTTGGGAATAAATTGCAATTCATCCTCTGGGATTGTTGGTGCCGTCCCTGCGGGTGATCTTGTATCCGTCTGAGATGGCAATGAAGAAGTTGTGTGCTGAGGATGCTTTTGTCCAGGTTACTGTCATTAAGGTGATGTGTGGGGCTGTTGTGTTGAGGAGGTAACAGAGTCCAATGGTGTGCTGGTGGATGGAGCGGGTGTGGAGTAGGAGGCACATGACCTGGTTGTTCTGACAGGGTCTGGTAGGCGGGGCAGTGCTATGTAGGCAGTTGGAGTTGCGCACTCAGCATGCGAAGGAGTCGTGTGTGCGCTTAGGGGTTGCCTGATAGCAGGCGGTTGATTGTCTGGAGGACATTGCTTGGAGGGTGGCTGCAGCATGAGCCTGTTGTGTGACGTGGGTCATGCAAGGACCAGAGGGTTGTGCACTGTGCACATTGCAGGCGCAGACGGCCCTGCCTTTAGCACGGCGTTGGTGCAACAGTGGCACAGACAAGCTGCTGGCTGCATTTAGAATGGGTGGAGGGGGAAGGGAAGAGCATTTTGGAGGCATGTGGGTTGCAGAATCAGGGCACACGGTGGGGCCGTGCCGCAGGTGAGGCAGCAGCAGGCGGAAGGGGTGAGAAACTAGGCAAAAAGTAGCTCACAAAGGCAAGGAGGTCAGAAAGGCACAGTGCAACAGGTACGTGGAAAGGAAGGAGTGTCAGGTTACTCATGGGTCACTCCGAAAAAATGTGTGAACAGTCACCAAAAAAGATGGCCACAGGATCAGGCAACAAAATGCAGAGCTGTGCACAGGAGACACACCATCAGCAGGCGTTCACGTCCCGTTGTGGGAAGCAACCTGCACAAATACATACACAACCAGGTACTTCATGCACAATAGATATCATTAGCCATGAAGAACTGCATGCATGTTGCCGAAGTACACATACACCCATGTGCTCAATCTTTGACAATTATGCCATAGATGACGCATGCAAACTGGCAAGAGATCTGCAGTAACAGAGATGAGGCACTTTGGATTGTGCTGAAAACCTTTATTCCACAAACTCACACAAAGGGAAATGCATCCATATGAACAGACTCACAGGTCAGTTGACATAACCTGTGGGACATACGCTGGACCCCCCCTTCACAACACGGATGATGTAAATCCCAATGAACTGGCACACAAGTTAAGGGGATGAGCCAAACACATCCTGCTGCACACGGAGAGGCTGCAATTCCCCATAGAGCCTGTTGTTGTGATGTCCCGCACTATGTCCACCCGTAGCATCCACAATGCTTCAGAGCCAAGGTTTACACACATTGATGCCTTCATCAGACTCCACACTCCACTACAGATGACAGTCAAGAAGGGTGACTATCATATCATGGGAGTGATGCTACTTTTTATATGCTCCATGGTGAAAAGACATGTATGCATGGTACCACAACATGCACAGAAGCAGTCCCCACACATTCCCAACCCGTACCACCACCAAAAAGCCTTGCTGCAATCCTTACCCAAACTGACATTTCCACATGTCCATGCATGGAATGCGGATTCAGCACACGTTGCAATCCTCATGAGGAATAGCAGGAGGACAACAATGACACGAGCAGACAACAGGCGCAAAAACCTGGGAATGACAGACACACAAGAAGTCACCTAAAACAATTCTCACCGCACACATGGTCATTTACGAAACATGAACAATGTTGGACACATGCAAATTTCAAAGAAAGTCTCTCCGCAAAACTGTGTGGCATGACATCATCACTCGAGTGACACATCAGAACACACATCAAAGTCACTTTGCATTCAGTCAGCTGGACACACACATTGCAACACATGCCACTCAATGCTACAAGCTTGCACACTCATACCCAGTGACTCACCATTATGAGAAGAAGTTGCGTATGAGCTGACTCCGGTTATCATCCTCCTCCTCCTCCACATCACTAGCCTCGTGACCAAGCCCTTGATCCTCCACGGGTGGATGTTCCTGCTCATCCAGATCCAGGATGAGTGGCATTGCGTTCTGAACTGCCTTGTTGTGCAGCATGCAGCACATGAGGAAGATTTTGCAGACCTTCGCCGGTGCATATGGGAGGGACCCGCCTGTCTTGTCAAGGCACCGGAATCTGCTTTTCAGGAGTCCAAACGTCCTCTCAATCACTCGCCTGGTCTGCCCGTGTGCATTGTTGTAACGGTGATCTGCAGCTGTTCTTGGGTTGCGGAAAGGTGTCAGCACCCATGGCATGTTGGGATATCCTGAGTCCCCTACATGGAAACATCATGTAAATAAGTGGGTCAGGAGATGCCGTAAGAGACAAAGATACCGCAACACACAGGACAAACAGAGTATACCCACCAACAAGACATGCTCGTTTGTTGTGCAGCCGCAGCATCATTTGTGGCACCCTGCTACGCCGCATGATGTAGGCATCGTGTGCTGATCTTGGAAAACGTGCACAGACATGGGGAATCAGCATGTTAGCAAGACACACCACAAGGGCATTTATTGAGTGGTAATGTTTTCGGTTGTGATAGGCTTGCTCCTGTGCCTGTGGTGGTACCAAAGCCACATGTGTCCCATCAATGGATCCAATGACATGGGGCATCCCTCCCAGGGCATAGAAATCACCCTTGACATCTGTCACCTCCTCAGGAGTAGGCAATTGGATGAATTCATCAAGGTGCTCTAACATGGCTGCCAAAACATCACGCAAAACACAGCTGAACATTGTCTGTGACATCCCACCAACATCAGCTATGGTCAATTGAAACGTACCTGTGGCAAAAAATGTAGGGCTGCCATCACCTTCATCTTGGAGGTCAGCGCAGTAGGATACCTGTGTCGCGGTTGGAGGTGTGGTGCTAGCTTGTTTGTCAAGTCCTCAATCAACTGTCGAGTGAATCTGTAATGGCGGATGCAGGCACGTTCCCTCATGGCAGCCAAGTCTGGCATTGGTCTTGGGACAGGCGGTGCCCTGCAGGACATTGTTTGGAAAAATGAAGATTGAGAGTCGGCCAACAACAATGTCAATGACCATAGCACATGCTAAACTGCTACTACACATCAGGAAACTATGGAGTCGGGTGTGTGCAATACATCCAGGACACATATGCCAGCTTGCTGGCACTCCTATGAAAGCCACATACACCTGTTGATTGTGAAGCCTACATGACATGCCCTGAAATGAGCTGGGGGACAGTCTGAGTGAACAGCCAGAGATATCACTGGAGTAACACACATCCACATAGCTGCATTGGAAGGATGTCATCTCATCCAGACAGCTGACTGCAAGGCACACGCACAGGTCACATGGAATGTCAAATGTACATATCAAACACATTGCGATGAAGGGGTACACGTGACAACAAAAAAACACAGCCATTGAGACGACGCAGGCATGTATGCCTGGGAAAATATGATGTCCGATGCACACAGACCCTACAGCCGTGGGAATCCACATGTGGCATGGTGTGCGTAGATGTGCGCCATGCCAATCTCCACACAGACCCATGTTGGATGCACCAACAGCAGATGCAGTTGACGGAACACTAACAGCAAGCCCATGGGAACACATGACACACACCTGACATAGTCACATAGGGGCATGTCAGTTGATAGAGTGTCCCTGTCCCTGGCATCAGGAGACAGGTGCGGGTGTTGATGACTGTGCCATCACACTGCTGCTCTGTATGACACAGTTGGACTACAGACACACATGTGGCAAGTGGCAAGGTGATGTGTGCCACATAGTGCCCCATCACACATGACATGTGTCCACAGGTCATCACTCATCAATTGTGCAACTAGATGAAAAGACCTGTGCAATATCAATGGCTGCCACACCTAGGGCCTGCACATGAAAGTACGCAATGACAAGTACTTGATGGACATCCTTGTGAGACTTGTAGCCCTCCATTCCTGGCATGTGTATGCCTGTATTACCATTGTAAGCGTGTGAAATGCACTGTACAACTAGTGCCATAGGGGTACATGTGAAATGCACCGTACAACTAGTGCCGTACCTGTACGTGTGAAATGCACTGTACAAGTAGTGCCGTAGGGGTACGTGTGAAATGCACCGTACAACTAGTGCCGTAGGGGTACGTGTGAAATGCACTGTACAACTAGTGCCGTAGGGGCATGTGTGAAATGCACCGTACAACTAGTGCCATAGGGGTACGTGGGAAATGCACTGTACAACTAGTGCTGTAGGGGTACGTGTGAAACGCACTGTACAACTAGAGCTGTACCTGTACGTGTGAGACGCACCATACAACTAGTGCCGTAGGGGTACGTGTGAAACGCACCGTACAACTAGTGCCGTAGGGGTACGTGTGAAATGCACCGTACAACTAGTGCCATAGGGGTACATGTGAAACGCACCATACAACTAGTGCCTTATAGGGGTATGTGTGAAACGCACCGTACAACTAGTGCCGTAGGGGTACATGTGAAATGCACCGTACAACTAGTGCCGTACCTGTACGTGTGGAATGCACCGTACAATTAGTGCCGTAGGGGTACGTGTGAAACGCACTGTACAACTAGTGCCATAGGGGTACGAGTGAAACGCACCGTACAACTAGTGCCGTACCTGTACGTGTGAAACACACTGTACAACTAGTGCTGTAGGGGTATGTGTAAAACGCACTGTACAACTAGTGCCGTAGGGGTATGTGTGAAATGCACTATACAACTAGTGCTGTACCTGTACGTGTGAAACGCACCATACAACTAGTGCCATAGGGGTACGTGTGAAACGCACTGTACAACTAGTGCCGTAGGGGTACATGTGAAACGCACCCTACACCCACAATCATTGCGTGTGTACGCTTCGTTTCACTATTGTACTGGTGCCGTAGGGGTACGTGTGAAACGCACCATACCTGTGTGTGGATTTCAAAATTACATAGGGGGCACATAAGGGACAAGTATTAGGCCCAAAATGCATGCTGGTTGTCACGGATACAGAGTTTTCAGTTGCAATGTGTCTAACAGGTGTCCTGGAACAGTCAGTTTTCTCCACAAAATACAATGTTGCAAAGTGGTTGTTGACTTGACATGATGATCAAAATATGAACGATGCGAATGCTGTCATTGGTGTATGTTTAAAGGGATTGGAGTAAACGTACAATGCGAATGAGTCTGACCAATCACTATGTACTCCTCAAAGTGAATGCCCCTCAGCAAGACACATATAAGGCAGCCTGAACCCATGAGAGGGCACTTGCCTGCACAACTTTCGAGTCGACCACACTGCTGCTGTCTCTGCTTCCTCTGGACCATGTCACATACTGTGGAGAGGGCCCAGCCATTCACCCTTGAGGAGAATGAGGCGTTGCTGGCCTGCCTCCTCCCACAGTACACCAAGCTGTATGGGAGACCAGGGGAGCAGGTGAGTGCTGACTCCACTACCTTTGCCTATGCACCTATTGTGTGACTGTCAATATTGTGTCCAGGTGGGACAGACATGCAATGTTGTTTAGAGTGTGTCCCAGGGGGGGGACATGCTGATGTCTCTCATGCAGAGCATGATGTAGTTCCTGTGTGCACTCCTCACTTGCATTGTGCTTACTGTGACATTCACTGCATAGTGCATGACACATTCAGCCTGGCAAATCCTTGGTGTCTTTTTTTCCTGTGTGATTCAGTGGTCCCCCCGGTGTGACAGGTGACTGTATCCACAGATGTCTATGAGTTGAGTGGACCTGTGGTGAGAGTGTCCAAATGATGTGTATGACCTCATGGACATTGATGTGTATGAATGTTCCTTGTCATGTGGGTGAGTGTCTATGTGAAGTGTTGAACCACAGCTGCATGGAGGAGGCAAGTAAGCTGTGCTGTGTGTCTGACTTGCAGAGCTAGCACGACACTTGTGACACCCCACTGGCAAGTGGCACATGTGCAGAGTGAGGGTTGTATCCGCTGTTGTCAATGACAGGCGAGTGATCTGTGCCTGGGTGTGTCTGTCTAGTCTGCTGAGGGTGCGTCAGTGGAGTGGGACATGTGACTGCTTGGCACGTGCTGTCCATCAGCCTGCTGTTGCATGTGCTGCACAGTGTGTGGCATGATCAGTGAGTGTGTCACACCCCTCATGCCACCTGTTGACTTTCAATGCCATGTAGTGCATTGGGGCTTGCACACAGGCCAATTTCTCATTGTGAAATGATGCAATTCCTGTCAGCATCCTATGCCCTGTAAAACATTTCAAAGATGTTCAAATGTGTGCCTCTGGTACATGGAGCAGGTGTATTGATGTTGTCTCACTTTTTCATCCTGACAGGTAACTGCCTACGAGAAGAGGGAGATCTGGCGGGACATCGTAGTCGGCAGCTGCCACAGGTCTAAAAACGGTGGCAGGACATCCGGTGCTGGACCCGGCGAATCGCCCGGGTCTAGCTGGGGATCGTCCCTCATCGCCCCCACGGCGGCTGCCGACACCTGACCTCCCACATGACCCGTTCCTGGCGGTGGTCTTCCCTGACCTCGATAGGCAGTTCCAGGAGAGACTGCAGCAAGGAGGGGGTAGGTACATGGCTGTTTGTTGTGTTATGTGTCACCAGCTTTTGGAAGTGCTCTGTAGCCTGGATACACTCCCAGAGTTTATATGTGCAGTGCATTTTCTGTTCCCCAATGTGCCAGTAAATCTAAGTGCACATTGCTTTCCGTATCATGTGGGAGGGTGGTCTGTGACTTGTGTTGGTACCTTGCCTGTGCCATGACCTGTTCACTATGTTGGGGGTCCATATTTGTTGGCACTGATGATGATTCTCAACATAGGAGTGTGAGGTTTCAACTGAACACCCTTGCACCATGCATGACTAATGCTGTGGCCTCAGATATGATGTGCATGAGTGGGAGATATGCAGAGTGCCATGACGGTTGCTCATGGTACAGTCAGCTCATTCAAGGAACACGGAGCAGTGTGCCCACTACAGTCCCCTGAGACACCCTGGCCTCTTAATCATGTGTGTCATCTGACACTGTGCACATTCTCTGTGGGTTCAGCATAGGTCTGCATTGTTCCCTGGCCTAGTTTGTATTTTTCAAATTTGTGCTACATGTGTGAACTGGACAGAGATACACCATTTTGCTTGTGCATACTCACACTGGGCAGTGCCTGTGTGGCTATTCACAACAATCTGTTGATGGTTGTTTGTCACAAATATGTGTTGCCAGCCCCACGAGGTGATGCTGTGTAAATGTAGCAATTTTTGCTGCACAGTTTTTGTAAGCCTGAGTAAGAGGTGTCACTTCTTGATCTGTATCAATCACATTGACTCAGGTATGAGGGGGTTGTGCGGGAGAGGCCTACATGGGCAACCCTGATTTTTCCTTGCCAGGTCTGACCTGTGTGTGAGAATTGGCTGTACAAAGAATCACCGTGCAGAGCCCCTGTGATGGTGGCCAGTGCTTAATGATCGTGCTTCGCAGCCTGTGTCAGTTTTTTAAAAACATGATTCCTGCTCATACATTTTTGGCACCTGTGTGTGGTTCAGATGCAATGCAGTTTGGTCTTTGTGTGCTGACAACTGTGTGGACATTCTGGCTTGCCATGAGGGTGTCTCCACAGTACAGCTATGCTTTTTTACAACCCAATTGCAGGCCCATTAGCATATGCATTGTCCTGGGCTTGGACATGTGTGCCACTCCACATGACAGGCAGTAGGTCATATGTGGAGCCAACTGTGTCATCAGGTAACGGATGGCCATGTGACAACTGACATAATTCAAGTTGTTAATCACAAAAAATTGTACCTTGGCATTCACAGCACTTGTCAACAGTTCTTCATGCTTTAAATGTGGAAATTTGATGATTTGTGTTAAGAACACTAATGTGCCTGCATGAAAGATGTCTCCCAAGGAAGTGCACACCAAATGACATTTCCACTTTCATGGACCACGCTGGCACCTTTTCAAAGAAGCCACTGTTAGAATTAAATGGTGTTGCTGATTCTCCATATACATGTTCCCACAGTGGTCTTGATTTTGTGAAACTCCTTTGTTGCTGGTAATACAAACTAACGAGTGTCAAGACATCAAGACCTCCGTGGGCCCATGTATATTTACTTTCTGCAATACCATTTATTTCTAACAGTGGCTTCTTTGACAAAGGTGCCAGCTTCTTCAATGACAGTGTAAATGTAGTTTTGTGTGCACTTCCTAGGGAGACATCTTTCATGCAGGCACATGAGTGTTCTTTTCACTAAATGGCGAATTGGCACATTCAAAACATGTCGATTGTGTAAAGTATTGTGAGTCCCAAGGTAACAAAAAAATTTCATTTTGTGTTCCAAAGTACTTACAGGTCTCTGAGTGTGGTGACACCTTGAGTATTGAGGTGTGTTACTTTATCTTGGGTGCACCACTACTGTTTCTTTCAGGGTAAACAAGAGGTGTCATGACTTCATTGTATTGCTGTGATCACCTGTTCACAGACACTAGCTTCTCAGTGTATTTCTCATGCAAGTTGTGGCCTGGTGTGTTGTTTTTTTCCTTGTGTCTAAGTGGCATAGTGGGTCTACCAACTGGGCAGTACAGGGCTTACATATGTGCGGAGTAATCTAGCTGTTACTCATGATGCATTGCCTGATATGCACTGTGACCAATTGTTTTTGTGCTCATGTGTCAGATGTATACAGGTGACTGGTGCATTTCGGTTTCTTCTCCTTGACCACAGCAGCATCATCCGAAACAGAGGGAGACACCTGCACGGACCTGGAGGAGGGACCCAGCAACAGTGCCACCAGTGCTGTAGAGTCAGAAGGTGCCAGTGGCACGGAGGGCGAGGGGAGTCAGTCCGAGGACCTGTCTGGAGGCAATACCATCTACGACGCTGACTTCCTCGAGGAGGCGGAGTCTGCAACACCACCTGGCAGCATCCCCACATCTGTCCCCACCTCCTCCGTTACCATCTCCGCCCTCCCAGTTGCTCCTGTCCCTTCTGTCTGTGCAGAGGCCCACCATGTCTCCTTCGGCCCAGGCACCGCACCCCCTGCCCCTGTCACCCCTGCTGCCCTCTGTGAAGAGTCTGTGGACTTACTGCGACAGTTGCAGGTTGGGCAGGCATCGGTGCTGAATGTCCTCCATGGCCACACTAAACTGCTCACACAGATGGTGTCGTTCATGGAGGGCATGTCAGCAACTATGTCTGACCAATGCAGGATTCTGCGGTCCATGGACTCTTCCCTGACGGCAGCAGTTACTCTCCTGCAGCGCTCTGTCCCCCCTACCCCGGACCCATCCACACTTCCCTCTACCATACCTGTGCAACGCACACCCAGACAGTCACGATCATGCACCCCACCAGACACAGCCAGCACACCCCCAAGTAAGGAGAAGCGCACACCTCCTGGCACGCACACTCAGGGGGATGTAGGCACACCCACAGGGTCTGGGGACAGACGACACACACGCAGCCACAGTCGCAGTCCGCAGTCCTCACAACCCTGTCCCTCCAAAACCACTCCCCTTGGCTCCCCTGCCAAATGCTCACCCAAGCAGCTCTTTCTGGGTGAGATGGACCTCGCCCCCGCTGAGCCACCACCCCACAAGCGGCCGAGGAAGTCAACGGGCATGGGAGTTGAGTCACCCACCACATCGACCCCCTCCCCCAGGAGTGCTGCACCCCATCCCTACCACACCACACCCTCCCTTGACCCTGGGGAATCCTCAGGTGCAGGGGTTAGGATAGACGTACTGGCAGCGGTGTGCAGCACCAAGCTCAGCTTCAACTTCGGCGCTGCCCCACCCCCTGTGGTGGAGATGTCCACCCCTGCACCCACCACACCTACCCTTCACCCTCCTGTCCCTGCGGTGCCTGGTACTGCCACAGATGATGCCCCCCCTGGTCAACAAACCTTGAGGTTCCTTTGTGCATGCAAGCTAGGGGTAGACGCGGTCCCCTACGTCCCCCCTTGGACTTGAAATTTGGACTGGCCATTGGCCTCTGTACATAGTCTATAATTTGGGGGGTTTTTTGGTGCTGAATAAAGCCTTTTGTTTTACTTTCAACACTATTGTATTTCAGGTACTTGATGTTGGTGATGAGGCTCCTGGAGTTGGTGTTCTGGTAATGTGTTAGGGTTCTGAGAAATGTTTTTGTATGATGGTCATGAGGTGGACCATGGTATCTGTGTGCCATCACAATGTCTCTGCAAAGAATCATTGGTAGTGTGTGTCCATTTTGTTTTGAGACATTGTCCCAAGGAGTGTTCCTTCCTCTGTGGCACCTGACATCTTCCCTGCAAACAGTTGCAATATTGTTGTGCTGACCTGTGTCAACATTTCCTTTGTTGGTGACGGATCCCTTCAACAATGGCCATGCCTGCTCACCGATGTCTCCTGCTGAATCGTCTGTGCCATTCTTGCCAGTCACTGTACTTGTGTTTTGAGTATGTAGGAATGCCTTCAGGGACAAATTCACCCTTTTCAGCACTATGCATGTTTGTAATCACGGCCTACCACACAAATGGTACTTGTTATGCAGGCTATTTGGGCACCTGACTCACAATTGTGGGCATTGTATGTAGGGGAATTCCACCCTATTCCTTCCATGAGAGACAACATCTTTGTGGCTGGACCAGCACCTGGACATTCCTATCACTCCTGGGATGTGCGTGACAGTGTGTGTTCCCTTTGGCTATCTTAGTTTTGTAGGCAGTTACATGACTATACAGTCCTGTGGCATGATATCAGGGTGTGTATTGTGCTGCATCCGCCATGGGTGGGTATGCATGTGTTATTTGTCCTCACACCCACATGTGGTGTGTCATGCAGTGTGTGAAAGACATCCATCCTCCTGGGAGTGGGACACTGCTGTCAGTGATGTGTTGTTATTGCACTATCATTATAGTCCAAAGTCGGGATGCGTCCATACCATCATGTAGGTGTGGTCATCTGATGATGATGTACACACCCCCATATCTCTGTCCACTGCTGGGAGTCCTCTGCACCCACCCCCATATCTCTGCCCACTGCTGGGAGTCCTCTGCACCCACCCCTCATATTGCAGGCCACTGCTGGGAGTCCTCTGCACCCACCCCCATATCTCTGTCCACTGCTGGGAGTCCTCTGCACCCACCCCCATGTCTCTGTCCACTGCTGGGAGTCCTCTGAACCCACCCCTCATATTGCAGGCTACTGCTGGGAGTCCTCTGCACCCACCCCATATCTCTGTCCACTGCTGGGAGCCCTCTGCACCCACCCCCATGTCTCTGTCCACTGCTGGGAGTCCTCTGCACCCACCCCTCATATTGCAGGCCACTGCTGGTAGTCCTCTGCACCCGCCCCATGTCTCTGTCCACTGCTGGGAGTCCTCTGCACCCACCCCTCATATTGCAGGCCACTGCTGGTAGTCATATGCACCCACCCCCATATCTCTGTCCACTGCTGGGAGTCCTCTGCACCCACCCCTCATATTGCAGGCCACTGCTGGGAGTCCTCTGCACCTACCCCCATATCTCTGTCCACTGCTGGGAGTCCTCTGCACACACCCCTCATATTGCAGGCCACTGCTGGGAGTCCTCTGCACCCACCCCCATATCTCTGTCCACTGCTGGGAGTCCTCTGCACCCACCCCCATGTCTCTGTTCACTGCTGGGAGTCCTCTGCACCCACCCTTCATATTTCAGGCCACTGCTGGGAGTCCTCTGCACCCACCCCCATGTCTCTGTCCACTGCTGGGAGTCCTCTGCACCCACCCCTCATATTGCAGGCCACTGCTGGTAGTCATATGCACCCACCCCCATATCTCTGTCCACTGCTGGGAGTCCTCTGCACCCACCCCTCATATTGCAGGCCACTGCTGGGAGTCCTCTGCACCTACCCCCATATCTCTGTCCACTGCTGGGAGTCCTCTGCACCCACCCCTCATATTGCAGGCCACTGCTGGGAGTCCTCTGCACCCACCCCCATATCTCTGTCCACTGCTGGGAGTCCTCTGCACCCACCCCCATATCTCTGTCCACTGCTGGGAGTCCTCTGCACCCACCCCCATGTCTCTGTCCACTGCTGGGAGTCCTCTGCACCCACCCCCATATGTCTGGACACTGCTGGTATTCATCTGCAACCACCCACATATGGCTGGACACTGCGGGTATTCATCTACAGCCACACCTATATGGCTGACCACTGCTGGGAGTCCTCTGCACCCACACCCATGTCTCTGTCCACTGCTGGGAGTCCTCTGCACCCACCCCCCATATGTCTGGACACTGCTGGTATTCATTTGAACCCACCCCTATATGTGTGTCCACTGTTGGTATTCATCTGCAGCCACCCCCATATGGCTGGACACTGCTGGGAATCCTCTGCATTCATTGCGTGTGTACGGTCCGTATCACTATTCTAATGGTGCCGTAGGGGTACGTGTGCAACGCACCGTACACGTCCACTTCCGTTGTTGCGGTATGCAGGGTTTGCTGGACACGCCCCCCCAAGTGACCAGACCCTGGAGATAATGTATGAGCTCCATATTATAGGTTTGGATTTGGGTATGGGGTGTGTTTCCTGCCCCTCACCCTGGCCCCTGGGTGTTGTTCTCACCTTCTGCGGCATGTGCTTCGGGTCCGGTGCACCAGGTTGTAGGCTAAGAGGACCGGGATGACACTTACGATGGGGTTCATGGCGTGTACGTCGCGTACCAGGGCTGCGTTGCTAGCGGTTCGCGTAGGACTCTGCTTTTCCGGCTGTGTTTGGCTCCCGTAAGAAAAGCGCCGTACGGAGTGCCGTAGGGATGAATCGTACTTGCTGGGCCGGACACCGCTGCTTAAATACGTCCGGACATCACGTACAAGCTATTCCGGATCAGAATCGTTGTTTTTTTTTATCCCGTATGGTCTTTTGTACGATTGGTACAGAAATAGGCTTTCAGTACGAATCGTACTTTCTAGGTTGTAAGAAAAGTTTACCAGGTACGAGTCGTATGGAGAAAACGCTCCGTACAACGATTCGTACAGCCTTTTTCCAGGATTGGAATCGGCCCCCAAGTGTCTTCATCTAAATAGCTCATCATAGTCTGTCCTTAGAATCTATTCCATACTTTCTGCAGCACACATAGAAAGAGCAAAATCCCATTAATGATTGTTTATGTGCTGGAAGGTGTCCCTTCCTGCACATAAACAATCATTAAATAATGACGATTTGCTACTTCTATGTGTGCTCCAGTAAGAAATCATCATTAGCGTTTGTTTATGTGCAGGAAGGAAAACCTTCCTGCACATAAGCAACCATTCCCTGCAATGTAGGCACCCTTGAACTATGGTGCAAGTGTGCCTGTGTTTGGTGCTAGGCAGCTAAATGTAGTGCCAAAACTAAGGAAAACACAGGGGTGCACCATATTTTTGTGAACACGGCGCATCCCTGCATTTTGAAAATGTTGGAGCGCGGTGTTGACAAATTCGGTGCAGTTCTATGCTCTGACATTTTAGTGTATATATGTCACTATGTGTGCCGCAGAATGCGGCACACATAGAAGAAGCCATTCTAACACCTGCTCTTGCTCCTTGTAAATCTGGGACTGCGTCAAAAAGCAATTGGTGTTGCTGTGGAACGCCCACAGCTACCATCCATTGCACATCCCTTTCACGCAGGTATCTGCGTGAAAGAGTGTCATATTTACAAAGCGGCGTTAAGCCACAAAAATTGTTTTAACGATACTTGGTAAATATGAATCAGGTCATTGTGCCACAGGAACGTTGTTAAAAGTGACATTCCTGTGGCGCAATGCCCTTGTAAATAGCCCCTGTGTTCTTTTACTACCATGTGCTTAATCATCTACTTTCGGTTATAATTGCGTCTTTCGTCCCTGCAACTAGCTAACTTTATTTTCCAAGTAAGCATAAACGTACTTATTGAATGCATATATATACAAATACTCAAACGTTCAATCCTTTTTTGTTGAAGAGAGTTTGAATGTTTTATTTAATTTTATTTACAGCAAAATGCCAAACCCTTTGCACCGGTTTAAATGCATGGTCCACAGTGCCATCTAGTGGTAAAATTATTTTCACGTGCACAGTCTATCTTTCAAAAGACGGTGTTCGTCAAGAATGTTTACGTTTCAACGGAAATGTATTATGTGTGGGGTTCAATTGTACTTAATCTCACACACCAACTGATCTTAGCATTGAACAACTCATGCTCGATATTCCTAGTTCCAAAAATACACCAATTTAGCTTCCACTCGTTGCATTATATTATTCATGATTGACTGCTTTTTGACTTTTTTTTGTATACAAACACAAATCTCGTGTATTTTCTTCTACAGAATCAATCATCTTATTCCGAGGCCTCCACAACTGCAGATCAAATAGTGCGCATCAAAAATCTGAGAATGGAAACCAAAATATCAAATCACCACCCCTCTTTTCTCGAGAGTAGCACCATCCATCTGCAACTAATTTCTATTGGAACTAAAATATGCAAGAGGCCTCTTGTCTTTCCGACAAATTGAAAAGGTGTAGCAAATGATAGTGCCACGGAAGTAATGGTAAATACATCAAATTATTTTGAGCCCTAAGGGGATTATTTAAAAGCCCCTTGTGCCATCGGTCCGTCACTTTTTGTGACGCACTGCTGGCACAACCTTCTGCACCATATTTACAAGTACACGTAAAGCCAACCTGCGGGGCTTTTACTGTTCTTGTATATTTGGGCCCTTCTCACGCAACACTTTGCGTGAAAGGGGAACGACATGGGTGTTGCTGTGTGTGTTCACACGCAACACCCATGTATTCTGACGCATTTCCAGATTTATGAGAATTCGTAAACCTGGAGATGCAGCAGAATGCTATGCCGCGCAAAGTGGGAAGAGGAAATCACCTCTTTTTGTTTTTTTTGTTATTGTTTTGTGCAGGAAGGTACCCCATCCTGCACAGAAATGATCTCCCTGCAACACAGCCACTCTTGCAACACAGCACAAGGATGCCTGCGTGGCGCATGGCAGCGGATTGTGGGCCAGCACCAGGGAACACAGAGGGATGCGTCATATTGTTGTAAATATGATGCATCCCTGTGCTTTGAAAGTGCCTCAGTGTGGCGCAGCCAAGGGGCTTCGTGCCACGCTGCCGCACTTTATTATAAATAAGGCCCTTAATATTTTCCATGTTCTTTCCTATAGGGAGATCCCTGGCATTGCGGCAGAGATCTCCACCTGCATGTGAAAATTTACTAGTAGTTACTTTATACTTGTAAATCCTGTTGTTGGAAGCTCCTCCAAGAGGGTCGAGACATGTACATCTACACTTATGCATAAATCTACATTTGGGATTGGTGACTAGCAAAAGAAGTGTAGATTTACATCTAGCTATAGTATTTTTACTTTTAGTGGCAGTCGGTGGTTGCAAGGTGTGTGCGTTGTGCGAGGCTGCCTAAAGTGCCCAACGTGGGGGGAGAGAGAAAGAACACCGGGGCATATCAACAACAACCGGCGATAAATATCGCAAAGCGCACTTAGCGCTTGGATAATTATCACCGGCTAGCGTGAATTTTTATCGCTGAGATAGCGTGCTATTAGCAACGCTTATCTCAATAGCGATAAAAATCTACACGCTAACAGGCTAACGTGAGATTATCGCTGGAAACCCAGCGATAATCACACGTTACCTTGTTGATAGGGACAGGCAAACTTAGCCATGATATCCTCCTTCCATAGGATATCATGGCTAAGTCTAAAAAATAGCAGACGTAAAAAAGCAGCGTTAACTGCGGTTAGCGCTGCTTTTTTTGTCTCTAACAGGGTTAGCGACATTCTTGATAATAGGAGAAATGTCGCTTAGCGACATTTCTCCTATTATTTTACTCTGGAACGCCCCCTTTGCATCTCATTAGAGATGCAAGGGGAAGCGTAGAGTAAAAGGGTGCTAACATGCAAATTTGCGTGTTAGCACCCTGTTGTTGATAGGGCGCTAGTTTTATCTCTGCTTTTTTGGCTTTTAAAGCCAAAAAATCAGAGATAAAGCCCTTGTTGATATGCCCCACCATATCTTAATACATACAGTGCTCTTATGTTTTCTCCAACTGACGCTAGGCAGTGCAGCACCAAATGTAAGTAAATCGGGCCCAAGGTAAGTTATTAGAGTTCTGACTAGTTCAGTTTCATGAATCACATGAAATAATGTTAGGGCCCTTCTGAGGATGGGGCGTTTATACTTTATTCTAGAAGCCTCAATCAACATAATTTGAGGGATGTAGGACTTCCTTCATGACAGGGATTAACATAACATAACGTGTATTTGTAAAGTGCACATTCACCCGTAGGTATCTTGGCGCTGAATAATAAATGTTTATTGTTACTCAACAGTACTCATTTTATTGACCTCAGATTGATGAAAGGCTGAGTGGACTCACCGGTATTTGAATCCGTGACCATGTTGTCAAACATAGGCACCCGCAGTGGACACATTAGTACACTGAGCGATCAGACCCAGGTAAATTGCATTAGTTAGGCTCTCCTACCATTAGGGTTTAACGGTGTATTAAAGCCTCCTCTGCCTCTAAAAATCTATGACTTCTTCTGAGAGCAGGAAGACTGGGGACAGGTAATTGCTGCTGATTGCTCATCATTATTTATCTGGAGATGCGTCACTTGGGACAGGACAGGAACAGGTGGCCACACACAGGGTGCAGGCTGATGCCTGGCTTTTGATATTATCATGCGAATATGATGTTTAGAGGATATAGAATTTCTATCAGGAGAACCCTATGTGACATTCATCTGTCATCCCTGTATGAGAGAATCCCATTTCTATATCAGGGAAAGGGAGACATTCCTCATTTCCATAGGACTGGATAGTCTTTTGGGACATGGGGACATATTATCAAGACAGGCGATAAAATTATCGCCGCTTTAGCGGCAGAAAACTGCCGCTAAACCGGCGATAATGGGCTTGATAATATGCTCTATGGAATTTCAATTGAAGCCCATGTTAGATGTGAAGGACATCTAACCTGAGCTTCAATTGGAAATCCATAGAGCATATTATCAAGCCCGTTATCGCCATTTTAGCGGCAGTTTCCTGCCACTAAAGCGGCGATAATTTTATCGCCTGTCTTGATAATATGCCCCCATGTCCCAAAAGACTTGATATATAACCCCTTATATCTCTAGGGGACCCAAAGCTGTGAACCAAGTATTCTGTCAGTTTTTACTCTGTGCCTCGTCTGTGCCTAGTGTGGTGCCATATAGTGCAGTACAAATAACTAAGATATTTTGCCGCAGACTAACCAAACTGACGCACACTGCAGTGCAGCAACCAAAGTTGTTGCACTGCTGCGCATGACAGTAAGAGAGCAGGAAAGCGCTATATCTACAGAGATATGATGCAATTGTGATCTCTCTCTCTCTAGAGTTGGAACACAATCAGGCTGCCAAGCACCACTCAACCTTGCACAATGATGCAAAGATGAATGAGTGAGTCTAACATAGCGTTTGTACTGGAACGGAAAAATACTATACTTAGACTAGCTTTTAAACTTTTCCCCCTTAGGATGTGTTCTGTGCAGTGTATCACATGTGCGAAGTGGGAAAAGTTAGGAGAAATAAAAGCATGTCTTCTTTTTAACATTTATTTCAAAATGATGTTAAATTTTGGTGCAAAACCCTGTTCATTATTGTTAGTAAATAGGGCTTTCCAACAAAAATCATGGGTTGTTGCATGGTAACACCCATATACCACCCACGGAAAGACCCCATTACAGAGAATAATGCCAAACAGAGCTTTGTGCTGCTTACCATTACTTTCAGGCAACATTTCAGCACAAAACAGGTTTCACGGTGGAAAATAAGTCCAACAAAAAAATGCCCCTCATTTTTGGAATTTTGGCACAGGGCAGTGCAGCAAGGCACTTTGTCATGCTGCCCTGCGCCCAGGTGAAAGGGCAGTAATGCACCGTATTCATGCAATACAGTGCATTCCTTCCTTTCTCCCTGTGCTGGTGCTGTTTCAGCAGCCTAGCGCCAACGTAGGCACCCTTACACCATGGTGCAAGGGTGCCTTTGTTGCATGCAGCAGGCGTGGCCAGCACAGGTAACAGTGGTGGGCGCCACGGGGTGGGTGGGGGGAAGTGGATAGACGACAGAATAGGGAAAGTAAAATAAATAAAACATCTTACCTTGAGATCGGCCCATCAGCGATGCGGCGAGCTCAAGGTAAATGGTTTTATTACTTTCTCTATCCCATTGTCTGTCCACTTCCCGTCCCACCTGCCCTGTCCCACCACCCCACCACGGTTAACTGTGCTGGCCGCGACTAGCAGGCAGTATTGGTTATGTGCAGGAAGGGGCACCTTCCTGCACAAGTATAATCCTAAGAGGTATTTCCTCTTTCTGTGTGCGGTACAGAATGCAGCACACATAGAAAGAGGAAAAAACGAGGAACAAGAGAGATATTTCTCCTTGTTGTGCCTCACCTCTGGAGGCATAAGGATTAGGCGCGTCCCCAGGTTTATATGATTTTGTAAATCTGGGGCAGCGTCAAAATCCATGGGTGTTGTGAGGGAAAATCCACCGTGCCATGGAACACCTCCTGGGCCTGGAGTATGGTGACACAGCGAATTGTGCTGCATTGCCTTACACAAGATTTATGAGGCCAGTCAAAGGCAAGCAATGTCACTTTGCGTGGCTTTATAAATCTAATTCAGAGCCCGGCGTCATGCACGTACCACTTTACGTGTTGCAAAAGTGACGCAGGGCTCATAAATAAGTCTTATTTTCTGCAAGTTTGCATCACTTTTGTGACGCCAATTCAGGGCAAAAGGTTTGTAGATCTCGCCCCTAGTATCTATCTTCCCAGCAGCTTTGTACATGGCCAGAAAAACGTTTAATGTAGTGGAAACAGAGTTATTTTGGGCTGCTGATATGTAATCTGATTTCCTCATGCTCAGAAAAGGTCTTGAAGCTTGATTACATATTTTCTAGTATTTCACCGTGCACTTCTATAATGTACCAATGTAGACTACATTACAGTAGTTAGGGTAAGTGTTCTTACAAGTTCAATCCTGTGTATCACAGGTAATACAATAAGTGATCTTCTGAGCGGGTGATCTTAATCACTGTTGTGATTGGCTACTCATCAAAAAGACCGGGAAGGAGTTAGACACTTGGGGGCCCATTATGATGTTGGGCAGATCGCCACCACCCGAATGGCAGTGGCGATCCGCCCGACATCTTTGCCTGCCTGCACTTCAATTATCCCCACCATATTACAATGACAGGGGGTACAGCGATGGACGGAAAGACCGTCCGCCACTTTACCGCAGGCAGGCAATCGTTACGATTGGCTGCCGTGCAGTCCTGGGCCTTAATATGGTGGCGGTGACTAGCAGGCACCACCCGCCATATTGGGAAAAGTGCGGATTTTGGCATTTCCATGGCGGCGATCCCGCCATGGAAAGGCATGCGGGCTTTGGCTGTGGGGGCCCGTTGTGGGCCCCCTGGGTGTTGGGAGGTGCACATGGGGGGTACCTATGGTACCCCTCTGCATTGGCATACTCAAGGTGGCAGGCACCGCGCGGTGCCTGTCACGTTGTGCATACCAATGCACTGCCCGCCACAATGCTGAATATCCGGGATGCGACCGCCAGGGTGGCGGTCGCATCCTAATTGCTATTGCAGGACCGCTGCACCCCTGGCGGTCGGTCCTGTTTACCGGTCCGCCTGCCATCGTAACAGGCCCCTTGGCTTTCACTTTGCTATAGCTTTAATTTTGTCATACATTAATGAATGAGCACTCCTGAACAGACATGCTCCATTGCACTCTCTGTCCGAAGAAGCTGTAGGTAGTTACCCTTTAACGAAGTGAGATACATTTACAGAAGCTGACATATTCATGAAAGAATTTCATTAGTCTACACTTTAAAAGTATTTATCATTTTTAAAAGCCAATACACTACAGCTGTAATTCAAATTAGCAACATACATCTTTACTGTGGTCAAATTAAATGCAGCACTAATGAGAAATATGTAAAATCTACGCATCCTTCCATTTCTAAAGGAATACACCTAAAAAAGAAGTGTCTGTATAGGGAGGTAGTCAGAAATTGAAATTGATAAGAAAACAAGATGTCAAAAAAGAAGTTGGGGGGGCGTGTCCAACATGGCGTCTGAGTAGATGCGCCTTGCCGGACCGCCATCAATTGTATACCCAACAGGGTGGAAGCAGCGTACTTTGGGTCCCGCAATGGCCCCCTACCCTGCAGAGGCTTGCCAGTGATCATTGGGGACCCAGAGCCGTCCCTTTGAGCTGCCACTCTCCGGCCACATCAGGTGCAGAATGGACGGGGTGC